>NC_092323.1:38970716-39595716 GCF_036785885.1 Coffea arabica | reverse complement strand
CCATATGAGACTAGGGAGAATAGTAAACAGAAAATGCCTCCTCTCCGATTTCTGCTCAACAAACCACCACGCACCTATTCGAGCACGCAGTAAGGACCCTGTACAAGTTACCCCACACACACTCTCAAAATAGCCCCATACCTCCATGGCCAACTGCCCCATAGAGAACACATGTTCAATAGTTTCGCAGGATGGACTCCGACAACAAAGACACTTCGAAGGCATTTGGAAACCAAGCTGACATAGCGTATCTGCCAACAGTAACCTTCCTATCAATAATCGTAACATGAAGAAGGAAACCTTCAATGGAATTCGATGATACCAGACCCGTGATAGAACAACAGAAATGTTGCGGGCCTGACGAACCTCACCAAAAGTCGAGGCTAGCGTGAATTTGCCAGATGTCGACGACATCCATACAGCCTCATCAGCACGACCCTTTACAGGTATCGGCTGTTGTAAGATTGAGGGGATAATCCTTGTTGGTAAGGCTCGAGAGAGCAACTGTACATCCCATTCCCCATTTGTGATAAAGTCCCCAAAAATGAGATCCAGGATGACTGTCGACCTAAGAAATAAAGCATCGCTGCCTAACCAATTGTCATACTAGAAGTGACAGGAGCCCTTGTTAACCTGCCATAACATTGACAACTCCACCTGTCGACTAACATTCCACATTCGTCTCCAAGTAGCCGTAGCAGATAAACTCAATGGGACTTCACACGGATGCTTCTCCCTACAGTATTTAGCTTGCAAAAACGTTGCCTAAAGCGAAGATCCAGTCCGAAACCTCCACCATAATTTGCACGAAAAGGCTCTGTAAACATCTCTAAGTCTGCGAAATCCTGCGCCACTCTCTTCCACCGGGTAGCACAAGGGAGATTATCGTATCCAATGGAACTTTGATTTCTCATCTAGTGATCCCCACAAGAAGTTTGCACAAGCCTTTTCGATCATTGCGAATACCGAGCTCAGCAACTGTGATAGCCCCACCTCGCCCTAAGGCGAACCAAAGGGTTCGGCGGACAGCTTGCCCAACTCTCGCCGAGACTACGGATCCGGAACAAACGGAAACCCTACCAAACGCTCAAAAGAACTTCGAGAAGATAATATTCAGAACCCAATTGAGCCGAACTAAAAGATACAATAAGCTAATCACACCTTGAAATACTTGTTCTGAAAGATACTACAGTCCTCGAGCGCTACAACGACCGAAAAAAATGAAACGAAGAACGAAAACAAGCCGCGGATGAACAGTGACTGCCACGTCACAATCCGGCCGGATTCCTGGCCGGATTGGAGGCAGTAGCTCAACCCAAAATTTCAAAAATCCCCTGGATATCCGGCCAAGAACTGGCCGGATACTTGGATGGATTCTGTGAACAGTAACCTCCAAAATTTTCTGCTTTCCTCGTTCAACTTCCGCACTCGTCCACAATCCAACCAAGTACAAGTAAACTTTGTCTAACATGAGAGAATGTACATTCCCAAATACATATGCTACATAAACATGAAGAAACTCTTTAAAATATACATATTATTAAGTTTACACATCCAAAGGAAACATTGTATTAAGATACATTTAGGGTTTCCAAATTGTCGAGGAGCTATACCAAAAGAACAAAAGAATTTCTAACTAGCTCAACTCATTCTTCAAAACATCGAAATTCCAAAAGATGGCTCCCTGTAAGGAAAACAAGGATAACGGAATGGGGTGAGTTAGAAACTCAATGAGGTACCAAAAGTATAAACAGTAAAAATCATGAGAAAACACTTTTAGGGCACATATACACATCAAATAAGAGAAATGAACGAACACCACAATTTAAAGGATACAGGTGGCTCTCAAGAGCCAAATCCCCGTTGCAATACTTGATCCAGCCTCGTTGACCTCCGTCAACGTTTAATGAAACACTCATGCCCGTAGACCCCGCTTACGCCAAAATCCCGATCACCAAACATACCCCTTACCGGGCCCGAACGCCAAACAGGAACAGGAATGGTAATACTCGAGTATACCGGAAATCCAGAGTCTCCAATACCCAAAGATTTTGTAAGAACAGGCATACCCAAAGATTTCCCAAGAACAGGCACCCATGGATTGTCAATTTTCCTCAACCAAGTTATTGCTGGCTCGATTCAATTGACTCCCCATGAGGTTGAGTTCAGGTTTAACAGGAAGGTCATTGGATACACTTCCAAACGACATCATAACAGGCATAGATAACAAGTTCAAATTGATACAGGAACTAGTAAACAAGCAAGAGAAACGAGTGTGATAAAGTACACCCTCGTCTCATACAGAATAAACAGGAGTCATAGTTAATCGAGTCACAAATTGCAAGTACAGATAAACCAGTTAAGCAACAAATCAGGGGAATGGTACACTCACCGGTTCACGTAAAGATACTTCAAAAGTTGTCAACCAACGTATGACTTTAGTCATCCAGAAATCCTAGAATAACCAAGGGAAACAATTATGGTTCCCACAGCCACAATTCTAGCAAATAAGATGCATAAGTGAGGCTCGACTACAAGTCGTATACCTCTCCAAATAAGTAATAATGCAAGGGTACAAAACATGATTTTGGGAACAAAAAGGTAACATGAAGACCTAGGGCTCGAACAACTCCCAAAAGCCCTTCTTATAGATCCCAAACCAAACCAAACTCAAAGAAATCTGTTGATCTTGATCCCTATCTTTTGATGTTTACAAAACAAATGGATGATACTAATATTTCTTCAAGATATACTTTCAGTTTTGAAGTTGTTTGATTCCATGAACAAGTGCAATTGAAAGAGGACTAAGTATGCTGAAGCTGTCGGACGCTCAAATAGTCAGGATCGGACGTCCGAAAGGATGAAGAACATCAAGAAGGAAACTCTGTCGGACGCTCGTATGGAAGCATCGGACGTCCTGAAGGATCGGACGCATGCTTCGGACGCACATCAATCTCATCGGACGTCCTAAAAATTCCACGAAGATTTGATAACTCTCTGGACGACGTTCGGACACAGAAGCTCGGACGATAAAATACCATCGGACGTCCGACCGACAACTTGGCTGATTTTCGGACGATGGGATCGGACGGTGATTAATCTGTCGGACGTCCGACGTCCCCAACGGCTAGTTGACTCTTCAGCTACTTTCTATCCATTGGATGCTTTAATGAGGCATTTTCTTGGTCCTATATAAATAGTGGTTGGTCAGATACTTCAGATGACTTTGGCACACTGAAGATACAAAAGATCTAGAGAGATTTTAGTGAGAAAAATACTCCAAAAAGAATATTTGTAGTCTTAGTGGTGTGAGGTTCATTGTAAGCTTTTCATTTGTGAGTGAATTTTTCATGAGTGTAGCTCTGTGAGGGTTGTCCTGAGGGATAGTAAAACGTCCTGGCTTGACCGAGTGCTGCTTGGGGCAAGGAGGAGGTGAACCTTCCTTTGTACACAAGAGTGATTGTAATTCATCAACTTGAAGTAGCTTGTTTCAATTAATCTACAAGCTCAAGAGGAGTTGGGTAGTTAATTGGTTTGCAATCCTTTCCTTTTATTTACTTACTGTTACATTTGTGATCTTTCCATTGTTTATGTTTGTCTCATTGGTTGTTTTCGGGCCTTACAATTGGTATCAGAGCTTGGTCTCCTAGAGATTAAGCTTAACCGCTTAGAGTAAAGATCATGGCAACCATAAATGTTTCTTTTTTAGAAGGGCAATCTATTGATAGACCACCTATGTTTAATGGTTCTCATTTTAGCATGTGGAAACAAAGAATGATGATTTTCTTACAATCCGTTTATATTGAATTATGGTATGTGGTAGAAGATGGTCCTTATGAAGTTAGAATAGTTGACTCTACCACTAATTTGAGTAGATTAAAGACTAGACAAGAATTGAATGAAAAAGACAAGAGATACCTTTCTTTGAATGCCAAGGCCATGTATATATTGTACAATGCATTAGATGTAAATGAATCTAGTAGGATTAAAGGTTGTAAATCAGCTAAAGATATTTGGGATAAATTGTGTGAATTTCATGAAGGTAACCAAGATATTAAAGAACAAAAGAAATCTTTGCTTGTTTCTCAATATGAATTTTTCAAAATGCATCCTCTTGAAAATGTTGATAAGATGTGTACTAGATTTTGTGACATTATTCAAGATCTTAAATTGCTTAGAAAAGAATATTCTTTGGATGAGAAAAATAGAAAGATTTTGAATGCCTTGCCAAAAGAATGGGAAAACAAAATAAATGCTATAGAAGAGGCAAAGGATTTAAATTCTATGTCCATTGAATCTCTTGTGAATTCCCTAATCTCTTATGAATTAAAGCTGAAATTCAAAGTGCAAGAGGAAGAAAATGCAAGAATGTATAAGAGTGGCATAGCTTTTAAAGCATCTCAAGTGGGGGATAACCCATCCTTCATGGGTAATGAAAACATGGAAGTGGACAATGATATAACTCCTCACATCAAATGTTTCAAGAAGATCTTCAACAAGAGAAGTTCAAGAGGAGATTGCAAAATTACATGGGATGAATGCAATTCAAAAAGAGAAAAAGAAGAGTTGGCCCAAATGGCACTAATGGCCATTGGAGATGATGAGGTGACATCTTATAACTCTCAAGTTGAAAGTGATGAAGAAACTGATGATGATATTGAATCTTTCATTATAAAATTGCATGATAGTTTGAAACAGTCCTATGCTAGAAACAAGGGGTTAAAACAGAAAATTGGTTTTTTGCTTCGAGATAATGCAAATCTTTTTCAACAAAATAAAAAGCTGAAAGCTGAAAATGATTACTTCAAAAAGAGTGAGACTGCTTTACATTTTGAACTTGATAGAAAAAAAAAACTTTGTGATTTGTTCAAAAAGGAACAAGGTGATTTGAAAAGAAGAATGGATGGTCTAAATGAGTTGCTTAAACACAAGAAACAAGTCTATTTTCAAAAGAATAGGTTGAATTCTAATTCCAACGAATTTGCTATCCATAGGAGAAGACAAGTAAGATTTATTAAACCTGTTCATGTAGATAACTCTTTGGTTATGTGTAATTTTTGTTGTCAAAAAGGTCACATGAAAAGTGATTGTTATGTGAGAAAGAATATGAGAAGAGGCATGAAATGCATGTGGATAGTTAGACATGATGCTAACTTTAACAAATAGGAGATTTTGTTAATCATTGCAGTGATTCTTGTTCACAATATTTTTTTAATATTTCCGATACTTTGATCTGTGTTTTCGCTGATATTTTTGAATACTACTGAATTTGTATGGTGTCAAAAAGGGAGAGAAAAGAACTATTCTGATCTAACGATGATTTGCTAATCTCTCTGTGATATGTTGGTATGTTGGTATTGCTGAATTCTGGTATCATTTCTCTGTTTTGTTTTGTATATTGGATTCTCTGTTATTATTGTTGGATTATGGTTGTTGGGTATTACTCTCATCTTATGATGACAAAAAGGGGGAGAAATGGATGCTATGTGTTAGGGGGAGTTATTCTGAAATTATAAGTTTGGTTGCAATGAGTGAGGGGGAGTCTATGCTCATATGCTCAATCTTTTTCCTTCCTTCCATCCATTGTTTTGTCATCATCAAAAAGGGGGAGAATGTTGATCTTGATCCCTATCTTTTGATGTTTACAAAACAAATGGATGATACTAATATTTCTTCAAGATATACTTTCAGTTTTGAAGTTGTTTGATTCCATGAACAAGTGCAATTGAAAGGGGACTAAGTTTACTGAAGCTGTCGGACGCTCAAATAGTCAGGATCGGACGTTCGAAAGGATGAAGAACATCAAGAAGGAAACTCTGTCGGACGCTCGTATGGAAGTATCGGACGTCCTGAAGGATCGGACGCATGCTTCGGACGCACATCAATCTCATCGGACGTCCTAAAAATTCCACGAAGATTTGATAACTCTCTGGACGACGTTCGGACACAGAAGCTCGGACGATAAAATACCATCGGACGTCCGACCGACAACTTGGCTGATTTTCGGACGATGGGATCGGACGGTGATTAATCTTTCGGACGTCCGACGTCCCCAACGGCTAGTTGACTCTTCAGCTACTTTCTATCCGTTGGATGCTTTAATGAGGCACTTTCTTGGTCCTATATAAATAGTGGTTGGTCAGATACTTCAGATGACTTTGGCACACTGAAGATACAAAAGATCTAGAGAGATTTTAGTGAGAAAATACTCCAAAAAGAATATTTGTAGTCTTAGTGGTGTGAGGTTCATTGTAAGCTTTTCATTTGTGAGTGAATTTTTCATGAGTGTAGCTCTGTGAGGGTTGTCCTGAGGGATAGTAAAACGTCCTGACTTGACCGAGTGCTGCTTGGGGCAAGGAGGAGGTGAACCTTCCTTTGTACACAAGAGTGATTGTAATTCATCAACTTGAAGTAGCTTGTTTCAATTAATCTACAAGCTCAAGAGGAGTTGGGTAGTTAATTGGTTTGCAATCCTTTCCTTTTATTTACTTACTGTTACATTTGTGATCTTTCCATTGTTTATGTTTGTCTCATTGGTTGTTTTCGGGCCTTACAAAATCCAATATTCCCAAAATTTGGACAGCATATCCTCTACATTTCCTTACTTTTCCATCCTACAATCACACCAATGTCATCTCAATTCAACCACATACAAATCATAGACTATAAAACACACCTTTCGGCACAATAAGCACAACTGAAGACACTTATCGGATTGAAACGAATCTTATGGCGTTTCGAAGCCAAGACATATACCTACATTTCTTATGAAGATCTCCAAAGCCAAATCATGCATTTTCATGGTCAAAAATCGAAATTTCAGTGAGGACAGAAAACTGTCCGTGAAACAAGACTTGTGGGCAGTCAGGGTATTTTGGTCATTTCACATGCTACAGTACTCCAATCGATCTGAACTTTTGCAGGTAGATAGCTAACTCATATATATACAACTTTCATGTTTTGGCCAAGGGCTGATTCAGCCTTCAACATGGTCGAACATACAGTGCAAAAACAGGGCAGATTGAAACCCTAAACTGAAATTTCCGCATAATTTCTGAAATTTCCGCAAACAACTACAACTAACACACAAAAGCTCCACTTTAGACCATATCAAGCCATCATTCCATGGCCAACCATAGACATCATATAAAAACAGAAAAATTACCAATAAAATCTGAAATTTACTACAACTCTACTCTAAACCATGAAACCTTCCACAAAATAGCATCCTTAGTCACCAAAAACCACTAATTTGACATTAGCATGAACAAAGAGGAAGTTTGTAAGCAAAGTACCTTGACACCTCAAGAAAGATGATAGTTTAGGGTTTTTCTTTCACAAATCCCTCCACTAGAAGCTTTAATTGGGAGGACTCGTAAAAACTATTATTTTATGCCTAATTTATGGCTTAATAAATTATTTAATTGGATTTCCGCTTCGAGGAATATTTTCTAGTCTTATTAGACCTAAATACATGGTAATATAACTTCGTTATATTTTTAAAATGATTCGTTTCAAAAATTAATTTCCTGGAGTACGTCTAGTAAAAATAGTGAATAGTACTTGGAGATTTTATCCGCGTAGTAACACAATAAGCTTGGAATATTGGAGACTTGTACTATGGTCCTAAAATAGGTAATCTTATGAGTAAATACTCAAGTGATAGTTAGTAGCGCAATCGTTATAAGAATTTATTGGAAGTTTCGCGTTATAGCGTTAAAATTGACGGTACGCGTT
Source organism: Coffea arabica (assembly GCF_036785885.1). Taxonomy (NCBI): domain Eukaryota; kingdom Viridiplantae; phylum Streptophyta; class Magnoliopsida; order Gentianales; family Rubiaceae; genus Coffea; species Coffea arabica. The sequence continues at coordinate 39,587,979 of NC_092323.1, read as the reverse complement.
TTCACACGCGCGACGTTATTTGAGGGACTTTAGACCCTTATATCGGGACAATTAAGAGTGAATAACACTTACATGAATATAAATGCATTGGAGGTTCAGTGCACTAGTGAACCAAACGCGCGAGAAAATCGAACCTAATCGCGCCAAACGCGCCCCTAATGAGAGTTGACTTTTGGGTGAATTTACACCACTTATTTCACCTTCTCTTGGAAGCTAAAGGAAATCAGATTTCTCTCCATCTTCTCTCTCCTCATAGCCGACCAAACACCCTCCTCTCTCTAACTCCATTGCTTCAAAATTTCTGCTCACTAATCTCACTCAAAACCACCCCAAATCATCTCCAAATTCAACCAAACTTGCACCACACCTAGCTTGACACTTGAGGAGCATTTTGAGCTGCAAACAAGGGCTGGAAATCACGGTTTTTCTGGGGTAATAGAGGGCCGAAAATTCTGCTGAACATCAACCCAAAGTAAGTGATGATCCACTCTTGGAAACTTGAAATTTGGAAGCTATCTTACCTTGTTAAGTTCATGCATGCATTTGGTTAGCTTGATATGGATGTAAAATGTGATAGTGGGCTCTTTGTATTCCCACACTTGGGTTGTTGTTGCTGATTTGAGGATCAATGTTGGATTTAATGGTAGTTTAATGGTTATAATGATGAATTTATGGAGTGTTATTGTTGGGAACTCAAGTAGAGGTCATGACCAGAAATTGCCGAATCTGCCCCTGTTTTGTTCGGCCATGATAAGGCCCATTTTTGGTGATTTATTGGCATGATCCTGATGTGTATATGTTATATTATGTGTGTAGAAATTTTCGTTGGAAAACATTAACGATTGGATGGGCAAATGAATTTATTCATGAACTAGGCATGCTGGAAAATTATTTTCGGGTAAAACTGTCCAGTGGTCGTATTTTGGCCATAACTCTGTCCTCGGGTGTCGAAATCAAGTGCCGTCAGTGGCGTTTGAAACTAGACATTCCTAGCTTTAATTTGAAATAAAATGCACGTTCTGATTCTTTGTGAGTGATCCGAACCAAACGTTTTAAGTTAGCTGTCCTGTCTCTCGGATTTGCTGGAATGGCTTGTTGAGGCAGCAACTTGAGACTCAATTTTGAGCTGGTTGCTTGCCGAATTTCAGAACATTTCCTTCTGTGAACGTTTAGTCCCCTGAATTTATTTTCTAACGCCATAAACCATGCCTCATTCCGAGTTAAATTGATTGAGTTGTGACTAAAACAAGAGGACTGCCCTGTTTTGGAAAAACGTAGTATTTGGACTGATTTGGGGCAAAACTTGGGAATGATTTTATTAATTGAAGTTCTTGATGCTCATCACTTACCAAAGGTATCATGGATGTGTCTTAGACCTTTGTTTCACAAATGAACCATGTTCGGATAGTTTTCTTGGTTAAACGATTTGAAATTGTGAAATGAAAGTCACAAGGCAGATTGCCTTAGAATTTTTCCTGAACTTTGGTTGACTAATTAACTACCTTCCCGAGGGTATTTTTCCCTGAAATTTGATATAGGAATACCTTACATATAGGAGTAAAATACTGCCAATTTTGGCACCAATTCAAGTTCGTTTCAATACCGAATTAAATTGCTAGTGTTGGAGGTTCAAAACTGGAAATTCTTCTTCAATCTTGAATCTTCCTCAACTTTGAGCTACCGTATCTCGGTACTCGAAACTCCGATTCTTGATCCGCTTGTTTTGTTATAAACCTCACTTGTAACACTAATTGAGCTGTAAATTTTAGAGGCCGGTTTGCAACATGTGAATCGTGTCGAATTTCCAAAGTTGGCCGAAATCCAACTTAATTCTGCCTTGTACGCCGAACCTGTACCTTCAAGCTCATTTTTGAATACCTTCCACTTAGATTCATGGAAAAGTGTCTTTTAAGAACTTTTAGTACTTTCTAAGAGGTTTCCAACGGTACCAAGTTTTATAATTGTGGACCTACTGAGTGCAAGATCTGATTTTTCTAAATTTGACGCGCAAAGCTGAAATTTGCTGATTTCTTAGAAAATAAAAATTTGAAAACTTGTTACTCCTTCTTGATGATAATTGATCGCTTTAAACTTGATTTCATGAAGGAAATCAGTTTTTCTTGTGTTAATAAAACCTCACTTTTGAACCTTTATTTTGAGTGGCTAAGGTTCTTGGTTTGAGGTATTGACTAGTCCAAATAAGCGTAACTCCTTTCTTGATTAATACATGATTGTGAGTGAAAAATACTTGTTAATTGCTTCAGGTGCTCAAGCGAGTCTTGAAAAGAATCCCGGAGGGGACAACTAAAGATTTTCTCGCTCAATTACTTTTGAATTGGTGAGTGTCAAGTGCATGACTTGTCGTGTTTACTTGATTTACCTGCTTATATACGTGAATATCACTTGATGAGACGAGTGTGTACTTTATCGCACTCGCTCTCCTTTACTTGAACTTTACTTGTATTAACTTGGTTTTCAAAGTCGATTGAGTGAATCTCGTCGACTAAAATATACCCGTTTTCGTGTGCGTGTCGTGTTGCCATGCATGTCGTGTATGTCGTGCGTGTCTTGTTGTCGGGTGGAGTGAACCTCCTCGACTTATGGGGACGCCCAATTCTCTTAACCAATCTTACAACTCGAGCCGGCATGGGCTTGGTCGAGAAGTTTGATAAACCAAGAGAGTAACAAAACACAACTTGATCTTTTGAGATCTTGTTCGGCATACTCGTGGAGTATCGCCCTTTCCGTGCGTGTTCAAAAATCAAAACTTGATCTCTTGAGATCTCGTGTGGCATACTCGACGAGTATCGCCTTTTTCGTGCGTGTTTGGTTTCGGATCCGAGAGGGTGGAATGTTGGTCGGAGGAAGTAATAAGTGAAGTTTCTACGGATAAAATACCCACCAGGATAACGGAGTGTCATCACGAGGGGGTATCGGATCGAGCCGTGGCGAAGCAAGAGGAAAATAGCTCCTGAGAGCTCCTATATCCTTGAATTGTTTCTGTTTATTTTTCTCGCTCGAATTGTAAATTACTTGAATATTGGGATTGTTATTTGGACAACGTGCTTGCATGTGTGTTTTCTTGGCCTCACGAGCGTTTCGCTCACCCCGTAGATTTGTTTTCCTTAACAGGAATGGATGGAGTAAAACTCGTTGGAACCCTTTGGATGTACTTTTGTATTAGGGTTTCAATTGTAATTGACTAGACATTTTGGCTATTGTATATATTTGGGAATTGATGTATCTTTTGGATCCTGACGTAAGAATTGGATAACGGATGTATTTTGAACACGTGGTGCAAGACTTGGATATTCGTTTATGGAAGCGATTTTTTTTCCTTATTAGACTGGTATAAATTGTTATATATTGTTAAGTTTGAATTGATTTGTCTCGAGTCCTGGCGAGAGCTAGGCAGGCGTTCCGCGGATACCCTTGGGTTCGCCCTTGGGAGAAGTGGGGGCGTCACAGTTGGTATCAGAGCTTAGGCTTTAGATCTTTGTAGTGTATCCTAGGCTTAAAAGTTTAGGATACCGGACTGTGGGACTGGTTTGAAAGTTAAGTGACTACTTGTAGGAAAAAAAAAAATCAGAGTAACTTCGCGTGGCCTCTGCACGGAGTGAGTTTGGGCCAAGACGTGATATGGTCCCAATTATGTGAATATGTATAAAAGACTAAGTACTCTTCTTGTGCGTAAGTTGTGAACTATGAAAGTGGTAAGTGTAAAACCTTTATCATGCTATTTGAGGTAGATAGATATGTACGTCAGGTAGGGATCTTAAACTTTGTTAATTTGCACTTGGGAGCGTACGGCCTGAGTTGTAAATTCTCTTAGTTCTGGATTCTTGTACTTGAGTACTAAATACTTTTTCTGAGAGAATACTTGTGACTTCGAAAGGGATATAGTCTCGTATATTATAGTGTGAATAAAAATCATAAGTGGTTTTGAGATAAATTCTGATGGCAAAGGTCAGAGCCCGGAGGATTCTTGTATTGGACTTGAGATCTCCATTATGGGAAATGAACGAGAAAAAAAAAACTAGACCCTTTTGACTGATATAGTTAGAATTGTCAGGGGTGATGCTAAGTGTTGAGGCCATTGTATTTTGCATGACTGTATGGCCTACTTTTGGGGCACTTGTTTGACTTTAGTCTTCTGTGAGTAAAAGTACTTTTGTGGCACCTGTGTACTATATTTTTGTGATCTTCCCTGACTTGCTAATTGTATGGATTGTGACATGTTAATGAATGTAAATTATTATTATTTTCAATGTTTTCGCAATTGGCCCTTGTTTCAAGTATTTTCTCGCGTAATTGATTTATTTCTTGCACTAGGCATACTTAGGTTATGGAAGGGCTAAGAAGGGGTCGAGGCCGTGGTCGAAGCCGTGGGCGAGGGACTGGACAAACCCAACCTCAAGGGGATGAACAAGGATCGGCCACTAGACCGACCCAAGGACAAGAAAATATGGAGGTTAACCAAATGGCTACTGCCATTAATAGGATGACTGACATCCTAGAACGATTAGCTGAGAGACAGGAACCAGTGCCAGTTAACCAACCTGGGGGCCAGGATAGAGGGGAAGATAGAGCCTTAGAGAGATTCTTAAAGTTCAACCCGCCTAAGTTCATTGGTGAGCCTGATCCTGAGGTAGCGGAGAATTGGCTAGAAAGAATGACTAATATTTTCGCAGCCCTAGATTATGCGGAGGAGAGACGAGTAACTTTTGCTGTCTTTCAGTTTGAGGGTGCAGCACGTGCTTGGTGGGATATGATAAGGGGAAAATGGGAAAGAGCACAAACCCCTTGGACTTGGGAAAATCTTTTAGGAGAATTTAATGAGAAGTTTCTCCCGCCCTTAGTTCAAGAGAAACGGGAGGACGAATTCATAAAAGTGAAGCAGGGGGCGTCTAGTGTGGCTGAGTATGAAGGAAAATTTACTAGACTTTCTAGATACGCCCCAGAATTGGTAGCCACTGAGAGGAGAAGGATAAGGCGATTTGTACAAGGACTTAACGTGGAGATTCAAGAGGGGTTAGCAGCGGCCCAAATCTCTACTTGCACTGAAGCCCTAGAGAAGGCGCAGAGAGTCGAAAGTGCAAGGCTGCAAGTTAAGGATTTTCATGCCAAGAAAAGGGGCACTTCTAGTCATCCTCTTGGACAAGCAGATAAGGGTGCCCCACCTTCTAAAAAGGAAAAAGGAACGGGAGGAGTAGAGACATCTGGTACACAAAAAAAGACTCAATCAAGAGGAGGCCACAATGGAAGGGATCAACCGAGGGAGACTCCTCCAAGTGGTCAGCCTGTGGCTCCTCAAGTTATTTGTGGTTATTGTCGCAAGCCTAACCATACAGAGAATTAGTGCTGGAAGAAAACGGGAAAGTGTTTGTATTGTGGCAGCACTGAGCATCAGATCGCGAACTGTCCAAGTATACCGAATGAAGGAGGTAGTACTCAAAGGCTTGAAAAGTCAACTGCAAAGCAGTCTAGTGCTGGAGGAAGTAGATCTAAAGCACCAGCTAGGGTTTATGCATTAGGCTATCAACAGGTTTCCAATCCCGTTAAGGTCATTGAAGGTATGATTTTTGCTTTCTATCGTTTAGTTAAGGTTCTAAGTGACTATAGTACGACGCACACTTTTACAAAATCCTAGATTCATGAGATAGAATCAAAGTTTGACTACTAATTGGGTGAGTAGAAATTGTGAAATGGGTTGCAGAAGGTAAGTTATTGTTTGACCTGATAAGTGTGACTATTAAGGGGTATGACTGTTATCCTAAGTGTGAATTTCGAGGACGAAATTCTCTTAAGGGGGAGAGGATGTGAGGACTCGTAAAAACTATTATTTTATGCCTAATTTATGGCTTAATAAATTATTTAATTGGATTTTCACTTCGAGGAATATTTTCTAGTCTTATTAGACCTAAATACATGGTAATATAACTTCGTTATATTTTTAAAATGATTCGTTTCAAAAATTAATTTCCTGGAGTACGTCTAGTAAAAATAGTGAATAGTACTTGGAGATTTTATCCGCGTAGTAACACAATAAGCTTGGAATATTGGAGACTTGTACTATGGTCCTAAAATAGGTAATCTTATGAGTAAATACTCAAGTGATAGTTAGTAGCGCAATCGTTATAAGAATTTATTGGAAGTTTCGCGTTATAGCGTTAAAATTGACGGTACGCGTTTTCACACGCGCGACGTTATTTGAGGGACTTTAGACCCTTATATCGGGACAATTAAGAGTGAATAACACTTACATGAATATAAATGCATTGGAGGTTCAGTGCACTAGTGAACCAAACGCGCGAGAAAATCGAACCTAATCGCGCCAAACGCGCCCCTAATGAGAGTTGACTTTTGGGTGAATTTACACCACTTATTTCACCTTCTCTTGGAAGCTAAAGGAAATCAGATTTCTCTCCATCTTCTCTCTCCTCATAGCCGACCAAACACCCTCCTCTCTCTAACTCCATTGCTTCAAAATTTCTGCTCACTAATCTCACTCAAAACCACCCCAAATCATCTCCAAATTCAACCAAACTTGCACCACACCTAGCTTGACACTTGAGGAGCATTTTGAGCTGCAAACAAGGGCTGGAAATCACGGTTTTTCTGGGGTAATAGAGGGCCGAAAATTCTGCTGAACATCAACCCAAAGTAAGTGATGATCCACTCTTGGAAACTTGAAATTTGGAAGCTATCTTACCTTGTTAAGTTCATGCATGCATTTGGTTAGCTTGATATGGATGTAAAATGTGATAGTGGGCTCTTTGTATTCCCACACTTGGGTTGTTGTTGCTGATTTGAGGATCAATGTTGGATTTAATGGTAGTTTAATGGTTATAATGATGAATTTATGGAGTGTTATTGTTGGGAACTCAAGTAGAGGTCATGACCAGAAATTGCCGAATCTGCCCCTGTTTTGTTCGGCCATGATAAGGCCCATTTTTGGTGATTTATTGGCATGATCCTGATGTGTATATGTTATATTATGTGTGTAGAAATTTTCGTTGGAAAACATTAACGATTGGATGGGCAAATGAATTTATTCATGAACTAGGCATGCTGGAAAATTATTTTCGGGTAAAACTGTCCAGTGGTCGTATTTTGGCCATAACTCTGTCCTCGGGTGTCGAAATCAAGTGCCGTCAGTGGCGTTTGAAACTAGACATTCCTAGCTTTAATTTGAAGTAAAATGCACGTTCTGATTCTTTGTGAGTGATCCGAACCAAACGTTTTAAGTTAGCTGTCCTGTCTCTCGGATTTGCTGGAATGGCTTGTTGAGGCAGCAACTTGAGACTCAATTTTGAGCTGGTTGCTTGCCGAATTTCAGAACATTTCCTTCTGTGAACGTTTAGTCCCGTGAATGTATTTTCTAACGCCATAAACCATGCCTCATTCCGAGTTAAATTGATTGAGTTGTGACTAAAACAAGAGGACTGCCCTGTTTTGGAAAAACGTAGTATTTGGACTGATTTGGGGCAAAACTTGGGAATGATTTTATTAATTGAAGTTCTTGATGCTCATCACTTACCAAAGGTATCATGGATGTGTCTTAGACCTTTGTTTCACAAATGAACCATGTTCGGATAGTTTTCTTGGTTAAACGATTTGAAATTGTGAAATGAAAGTCACAAGGCAGATTGCCTTAGAATTTTTCCTGAACTTTGGTTGACTAATTAACTACCTTCCCGAGGGTATTTTTCCCTGAAATTTGATAGAGGAATACCTTACATATAGGAGTAAAATACTGCCAATTTTGGCACCAATTCAAGTTCGTTTCAATACCGAATTAAATTGCTAGTGTTGGAGGTTCAAAACTGGAAATTCTTCTTCAATCTTGAATCTTCCTCAACTTTGAGCTACCGTATCTCGGTACTCGAAACTCCGATTCTTGATCCGCTTGTTTTGTTATAAACCTCACTTGTAACACTAATTGAGCTGTAAATTTTAGAGGCCGGTTTGCAACATGTGAATCGTGTCGAATTTCCAAAGTTGGCCGAAATCCAACTTAATTCTGCCTTGTACGCCGAACCTGTACCTTCAAGCTCATTTTTGAATACCTTCCACTTAGATTCATGGAAAAGTGTCTTTTAAGAACTTTTAGTACTTTCTAAGAGGTTTCCAACGGTACCAAGTTTTATAATTGTGGACCTACTGAGTGCAAGATCTGATTTTTCTAAATTTGACGCGCAAAGCTGAAATTTGCTGATTTCTTAGAAAATAAAAATTTGAAAACTTGTTACTCCTTCTTGATGATAATTGATCGCTTTAAACTTGATTTCATGAAGGAAATCAGTTTTTCTTGTGTTAATAAAACCTCACTTTTGAACCTTTATTTTGAGTGGCTAAGGTTCTTGGTTTGAGGTATTGACTAGTCCAAATAAGCGTAACTCCTTTCTTGATTAATACATGATTGTGAGTGAAAAATACTTGTTAATTGCTTCAGGTGCTCAAGCGAGTCTTGAAAAGAATCCCGGAGGGGACAACTAAAGATTTTCTCGCTCAATTACTTTTGAATTGGTGAGTGTCAAGTGCATGACTTGTCGTGTTTACTTGATTTACCTGCTTATATACGTGGATATCACTTGATGAGACGAGTGTGTACTTTATCGCACTCGCTCTCCTTTACTTGAACTTTACTTGTATTAACTTGGTTTTCAAAGTCGATTGAGTGAATCTCGTCGACTAAAATATACCCGTTTTCGTGTGCGTGTCGTGTTGCCATGCATGTCGTGTATGTCGTGCGTGTCTTGTTGTCGGGTGGAGTGAACCTCCTCGACTTATGGGGACGCCCAATTCTCTTAACCAATCTTACAACTCGAGCCGGCATGGGCTTGGTCGAGAAGTTTGATAAACCAAGAGAGTAACAAAACACAACTTGATCTTTTGAGATCTTGTTCGGCATACTCGTGGAGTATCGCCCTTTCCGTGCGTGTTCAAAAATCAAAACTTGATCTCTTGAGATCTCGTGTGGCATACTCGACGAGTATCGCCTTTTTCGTGCGTGTTTGGTTTCGGATCCGAGAGGGTGGAATGTTGGTCGGAGGAAGTAATAAGTGAAGTTTCTACGGATAAAATACCCACCAGGATAACGGAGTGTCATCACGAGGGGGTATCGGATCGAGCCGTGGCGAAGCAAGAGGAAAATAGCTCCTGAGAGCTCCTATATCCTTGAATTGTTTCTGTTTATTTTTCTCGCTCGAATTGTAAATTACTTGAATATTGGGATTGTTATTTGGACAACGTGCTTGCATGTGTGTTTTCTTGGCCTCACGAGCGTTTCGCTCACCCCGTAGATTTGTTTTCCTTAACAGGAATGGATGGAGTAAAACTCGTTGAAACCCTTTGGATGTACTTTTGTATTAGGGTTTCAATTGTAATTGACTAGACATTTTGGCTATTGTATATATTTGGGAATTGATGTATCTTTTGGATCCTGACGTAAGAATTGGATAACGGATGTATTTTGAACACGTGGTGCAAGACTTGGATATTCGTTTATGGAAGCGATTTTTTTTCCTTATTAGACTGGTATAAATTGTTATATATTGTTAAGTTTGAATTGATTTGTCTCGAGTCCTGGCGAGAGCTAGGCAGGCGTTCCGCGGATACCCTTGGGTTCGCCCTTGGGAGAAGTGGGGGCGTCACATTAATCCTCCTTAGTAAGCAACTTTGATGGAGTAATCTACAATTTCAATGGTTGGAAATCAAGATTGAAGCAAGGGATTGAAGTGCAAGATGAAGTATTTCCTCTCTTTTCTCCTCTCCAAAAGTCAGCCAAGCAAGGTGAGAAATGAAGAAAAATTGGTCAAAATTGATGTTTAGTAAAGGTAAAGAAATTTGGTCAAAGTCCCCATCCAATGGTTTCATGACACTTGGTCTTTCTTAAGTTTATTCTTATCCCTTTGTCTACCAAACATAACCTAGATAACTAACCTCTAGTTATCTCCTAGCACCTTGTAAAATAATATCCCTCAATACGAAACTTAACCTAATCGTCAAAATTTTATCGCACTTACCGCACTAGCGGGTCCCACGTCCTTAATACACTTCCAAATTAACCCGAACTAACTTATACTAGAAAAATGTTTTGAAAACTATATTCACTTATAAAATGTCTCGAAAATTAAGGTAGTAAAATAAAATAAAGAAAATGCATGAAAAGGAATAGAATTAAATGGTATAAAATAAGGAAAATTTTACGGGTCCTCATAGCAACACCGCAGCCGAAAGCAAATGGACGGGTATAGCCGTAAGAACATGTTTGATAAGGATTAACTTCCCGCCTGGAGAGAGAAGCCTTGACTTCCATGACAGCACCCTTCCCAAAATAGTTTGGCTCACTACCCCAAAATACGAAGACCTACCCCTGCCCAAGTATAGAGGGAATCCCAAGTAGCGAATTGGAAAAGCTTGCTAGGCAAACTTCGTGACCCGCTCAATCAACCTTCGTCGAGACAAAGGCGGTGATGGATGAATCAAATTACCATTTTTTTGAGCGTTTACCAGCAGCTCCGAGGATTGATGATACAACTCCAACACCCGCATAATGCGACGCAAAGAATTGGATGAACCATTCGCAAATATAATTACATCATCAGCAAAAGCCAAATGGGTGATAAGAGGACACCCGTGTGGAACTCTAAACTCGACGAACCCTGGTTGTAATGCAAGGTTATTTACACCTCGCGACAGCACTTCAGCACCTATGACAAATAATGCCGACGATAATGGATCACCCTGATGCAACCCCCTAGCCGACTTAAAAAATCCATGCGATGCACCATTGACAATGACTGAGAACCACACATTAGAGAGCAATCACCAAACCCTGTCTATGAATAGCTCTCCAAACCCAAACCTCCGCAACACATTAACAATATGAAACCAGGACACCTTATCGTATGCCTTAGACATGTCCAACTTTAACGCAACATTGCCCCCTCTAGTAGACTTGCCAATACCCGACATCATTTCTTGGGTCAACAAATAATTTTCCGTTATATCCCGCCCCTTAACAAAACTTGTTTGTTGGGGGAGATAATCTTTGGCAAAATAAAGGATAGCTTGTTAGCCAAGAGCCTAGATAGCAGCTTATTAAAAAAATTGCAGAGACTAATCGGTCTAAACATTGAAAACTCCTGGAGATTTGACACTTTAGGGATAAGCACAATAGAGGTGGAAATAATAAACATAGGCAATTCAGCCCCACAGAAAAAGCTCAGCACCGCATTATAGACATCTTGGGTAATAACATCCCAGGAAAACGTGAAGAACTTACCCGTGAATCCATCCGATCCTGCAGCACTCACCCCGTCCATTGCAAAAACCACTCGTCGAACCTCCTCCATGGATGGGACATGCTCCAAGATCTTGTTATCCTTCTCTGTGATCAATGGGGAATTAAGTGCAGCATCTCTGGTACAGGGACAGTAGGTTCAGAGAATAGGTCCGAGAAGAACTTGATCGCCTCGTTTGCTATGTCCTCATCCTTCTCCACCCAGGAACCCTGTGAATTCTTAGTCTAATGGATGGTGCTCTAAACCCTTCGTTTCTTCACTACCGCATGAAAGAACTTGGAATTCCAATCCCCACTTTGAACCCACCTCACTCGGGTCTTTTGCCTCCAGAATTGCTCCTCAATTAACAGCACCTGACTTAGGTCCGCCTGAGCCCTATCAAGTCCAGCTTGCAACACCTCAGAGTCATTGCCCTCCACCTCTACCTTAGCCCTTCGAACCGCAGCCTCTGCCACCCGAACTGTATCTAAAACATTTCCAAAAGTGTTCTTGTTCCACTCCTGGATAGCCTTCCGGATTGCCATTAGTTTTAAGCACAAGACGCGCAATGGAGTCCCAATCACTGGTCTATCCCAAGCACCTCTAATTACCTCTAGCAAAGCTGCCTGAGAAGTCCAAACGTTCAAGAATCGAAATGACCTCAGTTTGTTGTCTAAGCGAGTAGCAAAAGAAATCCGTAGAGGTGCATGATCTTACGGGTGTCTCGCTAAGTGCTGTCGCTCCCCATTTTTTAGAAAATAAATAGTTTGAAAAGTGAATTTTTGATTTACAAAGAAAATGAAGAAAAATATGGGTCTAAATAGGACTTGAAAATGGGACGATTTGACCCAAAATAATAGTTTAAAAAGGGTTTTTTGAACAAAAATCGGAGTCGCCACTTGGTATTGAGTTAAGGTGTACCAAGTCACCTAAAATGAGTTTTCAAAGGAAAAAAGTAGAAAAACCCCTTTTAAACGACTCCTAGTCCACGAAAATCAAAGGAAAGGTTCGAGAGTCACATTTGACGAAGGGGAAGGCAAGGATAAAAATCCAATGCACCCCTTCGACCTAACCAAGGCTAGTTGCGTGATTTAGTCAAGGATTTTCTTATTTTTAACCAAAGAATTTATCACATTTGGATGCACTATATGAATGCAAAACCTAGACCTAGGGGGACATCGGGGGGCAAAATTTCTCTTCAAAACTTGAGTAGTGCCAATCACATTAATAGTGATGCCCAATAATGACTCTTTGGAGAGGTCACGAATAATGCTAATGACGAAAAATGAATGAAATGAATGTACGCAATGTAAAAATGTGAGTTTGCGTGAAGTGAAAAAGTAGTAATAATAATAATAATAATAATAAACAATAGTGTGTAAATGGAAGTGTGCAAAAGTAAGGTGAGTAAAGTGATAGTATGAAAGTGCGTGTGTGCACGTGATAGTATATAAAGTGTAAGTGGCAGAGTGAAAACGTGCAAAATAAAAGTTGTGTGAAGCGAAAATGTGGAAAAAGGGATAGAATATGAAGTAAAAGTGCATGTGATAGTGGATAAATGAAATGCATGAACCCTAGAGGAATGCAAGCAAGACGGGTACGGGGGACTAATGTTCGTGACTTAATTTTCCTTTTGGTTAGAAAAAGAATGAGCGTGCTAAGGCTATGTATAGCCAAACTCGTCCATCCTCTTTACCAAAAGAGTGACTCCCTAACCTATACAAGAAAATGAGCTAATCTAAATGAAAATGTAATCCTAAATATGTAAGGGAAAGGGAGTGAAGGGTCATGCAAAATGTAAAACTAAAAGGAAAGAATGAATGAAGATGTAATGAAGGCATGCAAGTATGTGTTGGCGCGGGGACGGCCCTAATGGATCTAGCATTGGACTAACCCTTCACTAACGCTTTTTCACAAGCATTGGACTTGCGAGAGTTCGAGGGGGAAGACCATGACTAGCATTGGACTAGCCACGGTGACGTACATTCATCTATATAAGCAAATATAAATAAAAGCAAGTAGACATGCAAGGCACGTATTTTCATATAACACATAGCACATAAGCATACTTATCTAGATGCCAAAACCTAAGAAAAAGCGATTAAACACATAGCACCTAAGCATGCAAAACACATAAGGCAATTAAGGCCCTAACTATTACATTTTTAGGGGGGAAGGCCTACTACAATCTAAAAGGGGAAATAGAAGGAATAAAATAATTAAATTCCTAACTATTACAATTTTGGCATTCGAGTGCCTCCCAAATGATGAAATTGAACTAAAATTAAAGCAAAACTAAGCAACTAAAGAAATAAATAAGGTAAAAAATGAAATAAACACTTAAAGTCATGCAATTGCACACATAAGCCACGTATATGCACGTAGGGTCAAATAAGTCAAGAAATGAAGGATAGAGTGTACCTCCCTTGAGTTGGAGCCCTAATAGAGTGAAATCACTTATTTATCCTCCAAAATAAAAGAAAAGGTCAAGGTACCAATTTATTTGGGAAAATTAAAGAAAATAGGCAAACACAAACTCACTTGGTCATAAAGCTCTTAAAATCATGAATTAAGTGCAATTCAAACAAAGCATGGTAGTTAATTGAAGCAAGCAAGCAATGAAGTTGCAAAAATTAAAGCTGCCAAGGACCAAATTGATGAAATTATTCAATTGATTGGGTCGTAGCAGCATGAGTTAAAAGCCAAGGGGTCAAAGTGAAATTATTGAATTACTTCATGCAAAACCCATGCAAAGTACCATGAAACATTTTTTGCAATGAAAATATTGAAGCATCTGATGAAGGCTTGTATGCAGATTCAGCCGCAGCTTTCTTTTCACTTAATTAGTTCAAGCAATCAACATTTCAATACTTCAAACAACTAGTGCAACACAATCACTAAGCATTCATCTTATTTCCCATCAAGAAATCCTTCTTTTTAAACACCAAAGTCATGCAAATCAGATTTGAAGAAAACTTCTGCAACGGAAAAGTGCAAGCCTGCTGCATTTTTTGCTTCTACCATTTTTGCTGCAATGCAATGGGTTTCTTGAATGCAATCCTAAAGCAACTAGCACCTCAGCCAACCAATCAAAGCCTCGACATTAATCCAGAAACAACCATAAGACTCAACAAGCCAACAACTTAGAATGAGGTTATGCAATTTCTAGAAAAAAAATTTTCGGCAAAGCATCAAAAGCTCGTGTGAATCCAGAAACATTCACCTAACAATGTAAAACCAGGAGTTTAAACCCTCTTTTCAACGAAATCCGATGATCAAACACTCCCGAAACAAGATTTAATCCAGCAGGGATGAACAAACACACACACAACAGCGAGAGACGCCACTGTCAAGCATAAACAGCTCTTCCATGTGACCGAATCCGCAACACAGTAGAGACACAAAGAGAGAGGCTCACGGCAGATATGCACGCAGCTTACCAATCAAAAATGCCAAAGAAAACACAGGCTTCAAACCAGTCCAAACTTGAACAAGCAAAGAAAGGAATCATGCTCTACCCATGCTGCTGCAACGAGCCGAGAACCGAGAGCTTGTTGCAGCAGATCTTAGTATACCAATCTCAGCCGCATGGAATTCAAAAACCCAGGCAACAGATTAACCAAACATTCTTTACACCTCCCACATGAAACCTCAGACAAGTTCTACCCGAACCTAACCCCCCCATAATCATGAGAACAACCCATCATAGGGACAGTTAAGATTACCAATCATTCGCAACAGCAAAGTTCAAGGGAAAATCACATGAAATTTGACAGCTTTATGATTCGCAGGCATTCAGCCATACAAAGCTCCAAACGCAGCTTTTAGTTCATCAGATTGAATAAAGCTGTGGTTTTTCGATCAAACAGCAAACAAAACACTACACAAACTGCTACCTCAAACCCGAAAAGAAGGAAAACTAAAAGTATTGCAACAGGCCGAAAGATTCCATCTTATTGCATCCAACTTTTAGTCTAAATTTCTTAGCATACGACACAAGGCCACATTCACAAACGAAAACTCAACATCAGCCATCTAAACACCTCACAATATCCATGATTCTCATAGTAAGCTATCAATAAGAAAAGGCAAAAGAGGGACTTACAGTGTCCTTCTCGATGCAATTTGACAGCAACAGATGATGGTTGATTTCTATAAGCGATGGCAGTCTTAGACGACGCCTGATTCCTCTCTCCTTTTCCTCTCTTCAGTTTTCTCAACCTCCCCCCGCCACTCCAGCTCTCTGGTTTCTTCTTTACCTAGCCGTCAAAATCTCTCCCTCTTGCTTTCTGGTCCCTCTTTTGCTCTCCGTTGTTGACTCCTCTCTAAACCCAGCCTTTCTCATAGCCGACCTCCCTTAGATCCTCCCCCAAACCCTCTTCTTTTCTCTTCTGTTTTCACCCCTTCCTTCAGCCGTCAAAAACCTCCCCTTGTTTCTCTAGCCGTCCGCTTTTTCCTCTCCATCCCTGCTGCCCAACCTTAGCCGTTCTATTTATATCAAATACCCACTCTTAACCCTCACCTCAAAGGTGAGGATGAGAGTTGGGATTTCTAAATGTTTTTGAGCCGCCGGATGATCATCAGAAAAATCCTCCGTGGAAAAAATGGTGGTGAAAAAAATGTTATTTCTCCCTGCCTTCTGTGATACTATTGCATGCGTGGTCCTTTTTTCCTTCTTTTTTTTTTAAAAAAAAATCTAACAGAGACAAGGCATATTTTTAGACCATTTTCCGGCAACTCTTAACACTAAAAAGCCTTAAAATATAAGTAAACAGCTAAATGATCAAAATGACTGAAAAAATAAAATAAAATAAAAATAAATAATAACAATCTAAAATGCTATAAAATGCTAAAAAGGTGCCTAAAAATAAAAGTAAAATTAGTTAAAAATTTGGTGTCTACAGTTTGCCCCTCTTTGTCTGAGTTTTGGAAAAACTTGAGACAAAAAAATAGACACCAAATACTTACCTGCAAACTGGTCGAACGACTGCCGTTTTTGAAATGAGGACTGACCCCTTTTAATGAGACTGACTCAAACGAGAATTTTAAAACGGGACTGACCCGCAAAAGAATTTAAACCATGGGACTGACCCGAATGAGAATTTAATCATGGGACTGACCCGAACAAAATTAAAATCATAGGACTGACCCGAACAAAATTTAAATCATGGGACTGGCCCGAACAAAATTAAAATCATGGGACTGACCCGAATAAAATTTAAACCATGGGACTGACCCGAATAAAATTAAAAATCATGGGATTGGCCCGAATAAAATTTAAAATCATGGGACTGACCCAAACAAAATTTAAAATTATGGGACTGACCCGAACAAAATTAAAATCATGGAACTGACCCGAATAAAATTTAAAATCATGGGACTGGCCCGAATGGAATGCACACTAGTGGAACTGACCCATGTTTAGTGGCAATAAAGATGAAATGCGCGCTAGTGGGACTGACCCATGTTTAGCGGCAATGATAATGAAGTGCTCACTGGTGGGACTGACCCATGTTCAGTGGCAGAAATGAAAGGCTCACTAGTGGGACTGACCCAACGGCTAGTGGCAGAATAAAAGAAATGCACACTAGTGGGACTGACCCAACGGCTAGTGGCAGTATAAAAGAAATGCGCACTAGTGGGACTGACCCAATGGCTAGTGGCAGAATAAAAGAAATGCGCACTAGTGGGACTGACCCAACGGCTAGTGGCGACGCAAAATAAAGTGCTCACTAGTGAGACTGACCCAACGGCTAGTGGCAGTGTAAAAGAAAATGCACACTAGTGGGACTGACCCAACGGCTAGTGGCGGTGCAAAATAAAGTGCTCACTAGTGGGACTGACCCAACGGTTAGTGCCAGTGCAACTAAAATGCTCACTAGTGGGACTGACCCAACGGCTAGTGGCAGTGAAAAATGAAATGCTCACTAGTGGGACTGACCTAACGGCTAGTGGCAATGCAAAATGAAATGCGCACTAGTGGGACTGACCCAACGGCTAGTGGCAATATACGTGAAATGCTGGTATGTATGAAGAGACTGTATAAGATTTGCTCGAAAAATTATCCGAAGATTTTTTCCAGTGTGATGAATTGGTCTGTGGGATTAAACCCGAGCCTGCCTTAAAATCCAAGCCCAACGTGAACTTTGTGATGTTGGCGGCACAAAATCCAAGCCCAACGTGAACTTTGTGATGTTGGCGGCACAAAATCCAGGCCCAACGTGGTCTTTGTGAATGGTCAGCGGGATAAGACCCAGTCCTGCCATCCAATTGGTCAGGAAATTAAGTGTGATTGTCAGGAAAGCGGAATGGAAGGGTGCGCGGCATACGCTGAAATTTCATCAACAAGAAATTGACACAAGGAACAAGAAATTAAATTTTGATTTTTTTGAGAATTTTTCCAAAAATGATTTGCCCCAATTTCCACCAAGTATTGTGCAACCGATCAATTGATTTGCATTACGGCATGGTTGCTCCTCCTTGAGGTCTTGATCCGTAAGATTCTGACTTACGCTTCTTCATCGATTTCAACCATGGATACCTGCACAGGGGGCTTGCCAAAGTACAACATGCACTTTATTTGAAAATATTGCAACTACTACTCATGGAAAGAGCAGCGTGGTTGATTTGAAAGTCTTGCTTGACTCTTTGATGAAATCCTCAAATGGACTATAAAAATATTTGCCCCAGTGTGGGCTTATTTTTGCGAAATTTTACAAATAAAAGAATTTGCCCCAGTGCGGGCCCATTTGATTGCAAAAAATTTGTTCAGATGGTTCCCCATTTATTTGAACCAAGAGAAATCGCACTTTCCAAAACTTAGAAAGTAATCATATATACAACGTGAAGAAATTTGAACGTTGAGTTTGAACTCATGCAGAATTTTCATGATGAATCTCTCAGAATAACACCAAATTACAGAAGATTGCTTCCTCACTTTTAGCATCTGTGCTTAGAGTAGCGGGTCACCACTTCTTGTTGGCTCATCTTTCAGGACCAATTAAGTGGGGCGTTATTTCTGATTTGGAAATGGGAGGTCAAGATTTGTCTTATTCTTGTGCCCAAATTGTATGTAATCCCTTCAATACCACATCTTAGTGAAAGCAAAGAGTTTATCACCCTTATTTCTTAAGAAAACTTGGTCAACATATGAGCTTTATAGGCTTGCAACAATATGGATAGAAACGATGGCTAAACATGTGGGAACAGGTTATAGCCTTAAGATCATGAGTGATTGATGGATTTCTTATGAGCATAATCCTCACTTTGGGTTGTCATGAAGGAATAAGTCAACGATGGACTTTATTAGCTTGTAATTTGGCTTGAAAACGATAGTTAAAGAATAAGTCTTTCGAGGACATTGCAGCGAAGATCGCATTTTTCCAAAATTGCCCCTATTTTGAACTCAAAGATCTCAGACTTTATTTGCGTTTTTCATCATTCACCAGGGACTTCAGCGTCGAATTTTGCATTTTCTTGCAGTTACTTTCCTTGCCTTGCTTTTTGTTTCTTTTTTTTCCTCGACCTGGTGGGTTTTCACATGGTGAGTAGCGTCAACCCCATACCCAAGCAATTCAGAAATACAGCTAAAATTTTCCGGCATCAGAAATTTTCTTGACAGAGCCATTGCAAAGAACAGAAGTCAGGACTTTCGGCTTTTGTAATGGAGTCAGGTGGGGTGCTTAGAAAAGTTAAGGCTTGAAAGCAGATTTCAAAAGCGGTTTGAAAAATCCGAGATCGCATTGTTGCGCCAACCCTATTTTAGGGCTAAATCAGAATTTGCCCCAGTTTATCCTCAACTGAGGCTTTTTCTCTTTCATTTTCTTTCTTCTTTTGATTTTTCGGCCTTCTGCCATTCTTTTGAACTTTCACAAAAATTTGCCCCAGTTTATTTTTTGAACTGAGGTTCTCTTTTCTTCTTTTGTCTTTTGATTTTGTTGCATTATCACTTTTCACTTCTCGAAACTTTTCCCTTTTCAACTCAAACTTGCCCCAGTGTGGGGTTTGCGATTCTCAGGGGTTGCCAAATGAAATATTTTATTCTGACCGCTCAAAAGGGATAACTAGGGATAGAATGTTTGATTGGAAAAGAAGAGGGCCTGGCTTTTATTCCGTTCCTTATAATAACTCTGAAAGGAAACTTTCATTAATGCGAAATTTCTTGCATGTATCTGAATTAATTGACTGAGGAAGGCTCTTGTTCATCCATAAGTGATCCGCCGGACAAAACTCGTCCTTTTCTCTTTTCTTTTCTTTTCTTCTTTTTCCCCCAAAATTGAAACTCCAGTAGAATCAAATTTCTCCAATTTGGGATTCCCTCTTTTCTTTTAATTTTAGCATTTTTGCTTTTCTCCGATTTGGAAAATTCTCCAATCTTCCTCCCCAATGTGGGGTGCGATCATAGATACTTTGAAAAGAACCACCAATTTTAGCTCAAATGAGGATGCAAGGGATAAATGGTGTTTAGGTTGTAGAAACGATGGCCAAAGTATCATTTTTACACCTCATGACAACCAAAGTAATGAAATGCTCATTGAAAATCCATTCCCTTTTTTGATATTTGAAAATTTTCCAATGAAGGGTAGTGATCATCAAAGCGCTTATTTGAAACGAAATTATTCTTTTATAGGCTCAAATGGGAGAGCAAATGATAAAATCTGTATAGGTAGAGAAACGAACGCTCGAAGTATCATTCCAAATTTTCTAAACAAATAAGAATAATGCACATTTTTGCTTTCACTTAGATGTGATTGAATCTGGTTAGACCAGTAAGCATTTTCAAACAAAGATTGCCCCAATTTGCAATTTATCAATCAATGTGACTGATTTTTATTTTGGGGTTAATGGAAGTGGGTAAAATAAGATTTGTGCAGTGAAAGAGGAAAGGTATCTCATTGGGTCTTTCAAGTGATCTTTTTTAATTTTGAGCACTCTTATTGTACAGTTCGGATCACCAATCTAGTGTACGTAAGGATTTTAGAAAGCATACACTTGTGAATTTTCAGATTGGAGGTTGAGGAAATCTCAATTTGGTTTTATTTCTTAAAATTCATCATGAAATCTCCAATGAGTTCAAATAAACAAAGAAATGTACATGAGTATATATACAAAACAATAATTGTCCAAAGCTTGATTGCTGAAAAAGTTTAAAACAAAAGTTCTCGTTCAATTATAATACAAATGAGAATAGAAAACTTCTAAAGAGCTCCACGTATATACACTTTTGTCTCCTTTTCTTTTGGCACAAAAAATGTATTAACAAGTCAAATATACAGAATTTTCCTTTGAAAAACAATCACGAAATCTCTTAGAGGCTTCAACCTAACGCTTCCAGATAGACCCTTCACGTTTTCATTGCAAGGCCTGCCCAAGAATCAAATAATACTTGTAATTTTCAAACTTTATTACATCAAAAATTGTTATCAGATATAGAAAAATGTTTCCGCCTTATTGAAATATTTTTATGAATGCAGGGGGAAAGGGGAAAAATAAAAGAAAAATACCCAGAGTTAGTAAGCAAAATTGTAAAATCGGTATGCATGTCCTATGGGGAAGCCCTTTTTGTGCCAAGGGTAGGCCTAGCATGAAAATGCAATCCTCTAGGGTAGGCACCATACAATACCTAATGAATCCGATCAACTGATTGAATGAAAAATGATTTGAAAAAATTGGCCAATTTGGAGTGAGAAGAAATATTCGTCCTAAAAAATGAGGACAAAATTCGAATGGATTGCTTACTTTGATCAACACATGATATGTGAAAGAGAGCTTACTCTTGAAAGGATTGCAATGCCTCGACTAATTTATTCAGTGAATTTTAGACTTAAACCCTAAAAGGGAATATGCGGATCAAGAGGATAGGATGAAATTGATAATTTATTCAAAATTAACTAGATTACCTTAAAAGGGTAAAAGGGTCAAATGCATTGCATGAAATTTGATTATTTATTCAAAATTAAATGGATAACCCTAAAAATGAATTAAACTAATCAAATGAAGTGAATGAAATCAATTGATTAAGTGAAATGATGATTTATTCAAAATCGACCGAATTGCCCTAAAAATAGGTAAACTGGTCAAATGGATCAGATGATTTATTCAAAATTGACCAGATTACCCTGAAAAGGGTAAACTGGTCAAATGAAATTGAACGAAACTGATGACTTATTCAAAATTGATTGAATTGACCTAAGAATGGGTAAACTAATCAAATGAATTAAATGAAATAGGTGGTCTATTCAAAATCGACTAGATTGCCCTAAAATGGATAAACTAGTCAAATGAACAAATTGATAAAATGGACTTGATGAAATTGATGAATAAAATGGTCCAATGGATTGAATGGAATTGACGGCTTATTGGTAGTTTCAAAAATTTATTGTGATGCATTAGTCTATGAGCCTCCTAATATCAAATTTTGGTCTCAGTTTATTTATCGTCTCAATAGTGAGGAGTTATTTGTGAATTTCTTCAAATTAATGTCCTTTTCGCAAGGAATTTTTACCAATTTGATAAAATGGCCAAAGAATGATTGTTAGATGCTCATATTCTAATGCACAAAAATTGCTTTGTCGTCTTGGAAAAAATCGGATCCTACCTTACCTCGTGCACTACCCCTTCGGACAGTACAAGAAATATAACCGTGCAAGTCTCATTGAATTAAGTATCCGAGACACGAGGTGGTTTATTCCTATAACGTGGGATCCCCTAAATGGCATTCCCTTTCTATGGTTTATGTGTGATGCCAGTTTATTAAAGCAGTAATGTAGACACCAAATTTTTAAGGTATTTTTGTTTACTATTATTTTTATTTTTGATTAATTTCATTTATTTTTAGTCTTTTATTTTTAAGTCATTTTTATCATTTAATTAAAATTTAATCATTTAATTTTTATCTCGGTTTGTTTCGATTCTAGGTTTTGAAGAAAAAAAAAGAAAAGGAAAAGAAAAGGAAAAAAAAGGAAAAGTCAATCAAAGGGACAAGAATAAGACACATAAGTCTACTTTGGGGTTTGCAATCTTGGCCTTTCAAGTTTGGTTTAGGTTTTTGGAAGTGCTTTTAAAACAAAGGGAGCCGCAAGCCAAAGAAAGGGGATAGCGAGAAAAAAAAGGAAAAGCTCACGGGGGGAATGGGGGGCGGCTGAAAATCTCAAAGGGAAAACAGAGGAGGCTTTGGAGTTGGGAAAGAGAACAAGAAGAAGAAAAACTGGAAAATGGGGGAAGGGGGTTTTCGGCGGATGAAAATGAAATAAAACAATAAGAAGGAAGAAGGGCAAGCTATGAAAGAATCAAGGGAGATGGCGGCGGAGAGTAAGAAATGGCCAAAGGCAGCAGAAAAACAGAGCAAGGCAGGGAGCGGGGAAAAACCAGAAAAACAGAGGGGAAGCTCTCGATTGGGGGCGGAGGAAAAACAGAGAAGGAGAAAAAACAGAGGAGACTACGGCAAAATGAGAAAGGCAAAGAGAAGGAAGAAGACCCACGGGGAGAGAAAAAAAACCAAAACCCTAAATCCTAAATGGATCAAAAAATTCCCAATCTTCCTCAACTCGATCCGTCCAAATTCTCTCAAAATAGTCTTTGATCATGAATTCCTAAATAAGCCCAGAATTCTTGCCATTAATTTCCATGTCACCGGCTGAACATTCGCAGTCGGTCATCGCCACGATGACCAATTACACCGTTCCGTCACTTCCACCACCGCACGCCCGGCCCCCATCGCCATCGTTTCCGAGCTCCTCGCCGCCTGGCACGCCACCGGCCTAGAGACCGCCCGCCACTGTGGCGCTGATGCAGCTCAATTTCTCCTTATTGAAGGGGGGCGGCTGGAAAGCAAAAAGGAAATTGAAGGGGTTTCGGTGAACAGAAATCAGGAAGAAAAGCCAGTGGAAAGGGGTCTTGTCTAAACAGAAACGGAAGGAAGAAAACGAAGTGAAGAAAACAAGGAAGCCAAAAACAGAGGAAACAGAAACTGGAATCGCCTCCATCATCTCGTCGGGATCCGTCGTCATTCTCGGCGAAATTTCACCAAGCGGAGCACTGTAAGCTGCCGGTGTTCTTTAAAAATTTCAGTTTCTTTTTCAAGCTTTTGATACAGATTCTCCGTGGTTTTACTTTAGTGCAATTTTCCTGTTAATTGGCCTCAATTTCTGAATACTCACGATGTATGGGTTTGATTTGGACTGACATTTTTGTTTCTGAAAAAATTTTTTGGGTTGGTCATCACATCGATGATTGAGTAATTGCTGAAATTCTTATGCCCGTCTGTTGTTTGCTAAAATGCCTAAACCGGATGAGGTTCCATAGGCATGTGAGGAAAGCTCCCATCAGTCCACCGTTTAGTTGAAACCCATGAGTGTGTCCAGAAATTTGAAAGAGACCGATTATGTTTTCTTCCTATTTCCTTTTCTTGCTATTTACTTGCAATTTTATGATGTTTATACGGGTTTTGCTCCAAACAATGTTCTGGTTCTTCCCTGTTTCACGGTACAGCCATGGCATTTTGTACCAAAAAAAAATTGTGTTTTGATGACCTGCTTGTTCTTCTCTTCTTCTTTAGTAAAATTTCCTCATCTCTTTTTGATGTTTTTGGTACTGTCGGCAAGTGAGTTGGTTCGATGGCTGTAATGTCGGCAAGTGATGTTTTTTTCTGTTTTGCACGTTATTGTTTTAGAAACTTCGTTGGCCAAATTTGAGTAGCTTCGTGGATGTTCTTGGTCATCATGTTGAAGTGTTGAGATCATTTTCTTGTTAGAATGCCATGATATAGCTTCTTTTGTTGTTTTGTGAATGGCTTGAATGGTTGAAAGTTGCGAAAACTTGTGGAAAGAGTTGGAGCCTGTAGTTGCAGAAGCATCATTGCTAAAAAGAAATACTATTATTCGATGCCTGTTTGAACTGTTTCGTTTGAATTTCTGATGCTTAAACATAAGGTTTTATATCGAAAAATGAAAAGAAAGTTTGGGTATCTGGTTGTTTAGTTCAAATGTTGATTGGTTAAGATATTAGTAGCGTTGGGATGGATGGGAGATTGTATTGGAGAAGCCCAACTTGTTGCAGATAAAAGTAATCAACAGAAACAAAGAAAACTTCGTTGCATGAATGAAATACTTTCTGAAAATCGCACTCTGGCCCCCCAAGTTTCCCATAATGTTGATTTGACCCCAAAGCTTTATTAATTTTTTGTAATCAAGTCCTTCATTGATTTAATTTCTTGAACATGGGTTGTTTACATGATTTTGATTTATTTGTTAATTAAAGTGATGCCTTGACCCTTTTCTTTGTTTTTTGGAGGGTAAATAAGTAAATTTCGTGTCACTAGGGTCCCGACTCAAGGGAGGTACACTCTATCCCTTATTTCCACTTTATTCGACCCTATGTGCATTATATGACTTTATGTGTTTAATTGCGTACCTTTTAAGAGTTTCCATTTTATTTATTTATTTATTCACTTTATTTGTTTTGATTTAGTATATTTATTTTAATTTAATTTTTGATCATTTGAAAGGCATTTAAATGCCGAATTGTAATAGTTAGGGGTTTAATTTGTTTATTATTTCCTTTTTATTCATCCCCCATTAGATTGTAGTAGGCCTTCCCCCTAAAAATGTATAATTAGGGCCTTAATTGCCTTATGTGTTTGCATGCTTGGGTGCTATGTGTTTAATCGCTTTCTTAGGGTTTGGCATCTAGATATGCATGCTTATGTGTTATGTGTTATGTGAATTACGTGCTCACATGTCTACTTGCTTTAATTATGCACATTGCTTATATATGTGTATAATGGATACAAATGCACGTAACCGTGGCTAGTCCAATGCTAATCATGGTTGTCCCCTCGAGCTCTTGCAAGTCCAATGCTTGTGAGAAAGCGTAGATGTGGGCTAGTCCAACGCTAGCCCTTAGGAGCCCTTCGCATCATGATTGCGTGATCACTCCATCTCATGCATATCTTGACTTTTAGGGCCTCTTTCATCATTTTTTGCATGACATCCCTCCTTATACATATATCCCTTCTCCCATATTTTCCCTTATATATATTACTTACCCCTTTTGTATGCAAACATGACATTAGATTGCATTTCATATAAGCATTAGAACTAGGTTAGTTCATTTGCTTGATTAGATTAGGGAATAACCCCTTGGATATGGGATATGGACGAGTTTGGCTTTTTCTAGCCTTACACGCTCGTATTCCCTCTATTAAAGGGAAAATTGAGTCACGAACATTAGTCCCCCGCACCCGACATGATGCATTCCCTTAGATCACGTATATTTGTATAATTATTTTATCCTTTTCCTTTTCTTAGAATCTCGTATTTTTGCATAATTTGTGACCCCTCCAAAGAGTCACTATTGGGCATCACAATTAATGTGATTGGCACCATTCAAGATTTGAAGAGAAATTTTGCCCCCCGACACCCCCTAGGTCTAGGGTTTGCATTCATATAGTGTATCCAAATGTGATAAATCTTTTGGTTAAAAATAAGAAAATCCTTGACTAAATCACGCAACTAGCCTTGGTTAGGTCGAAGGGGTGCCTTGGATTTTTATCCTTGCCTTCCCCTTCGTCAAATATGACTCCCGAACCTTTCCTTTGATCTTCGTAGACTTGGAGTCGTTTAAAAAGGGTTTTTTCTATTTTTCCTTTAAAATTTCATTTTTCGGTGACTTGGTACACCTTAACCCTATACCAAGTGGCGACTCAATTTTTCATTCAATAAACCCTTTTTAAACTATTATTTTGGGTCAAATCGTCGCATTTTCAAGTCCCATTTAGACCCATATTTTTCTTCATTTTCTTTGTAAATCAAAATTCATTTTTCAAAATAAAAAATTCACTTTTTTCAACCATTTATTTTTCTTATAAAAAATGGGGCGCGATAGCTGGCGACTCCACTGGGGACTTAGAGAGTCCGAGCATTTGATTTAGTCGATTATTTTCTTCTTTTAACCTTCTTATCTATTGCATTTGGATGTTTAGGATTGCATTTTTTCCTTTTTTTAGGATTTTTGCATTTCGTGCTTATCAAGTCACTCCCTCACACATTTGCGTACGATTGTTTTGATGGATGGATGGTTTATGTATGTGATTCCGCGCTTTGAATTGCATTTGGGTGGGGGATATTACCCTAGAGCCTCGCGTTGGTTCTTGATCCCTCCCCTCCAAATGAGCACTAGCATACGTGCATACGTTTTAATTTTACACCCCACATTTATTTTTCTTTTTGTGGCTTGTCACGCCACTCCACCTTATTAGAATTTTAGGCGACCCACTTGGACGTGTGATCGCGACACGACGTGTGCGTAGCACGATCCGAGGGGTCACTCAATCTTCCGCTTTAAGCTTTGGGTTGGTAGCCTTTAGCTTTTAGTCGAAGGTTGAGAATTTTTGATAGATTCACTCAGGCATGTAGCCGTGACACGACGTGTGCGTAGCAATGTCTGGGGAATCGCTCGAGCCACCGACAAAGAACCTTGGGATTGATGACCCTTGGTTTCCAAGTCTGAAGGCTCGGGGACCTAAAACCTATCGAGTCTAGATGCATTAGTGAGCCAATACCTCATGCATCCATGATAGCTTGCCTAGGGTAGAGTCTGCTTTGCCTTATTAGGGACACGATTCACGAGGGGAGGGATCCAACCCCTCTTTTCTTTTACTGCTTTATCTCTTTGTATTGTTTCGCTACAATGTGTTATGTGTATTTATGTGATTGAACTAACTTTTCTTGGTTTTTGTCTCCATTGCATTCATTAGCCCTAGGAAATAAGAGTCCTGACATGGTACTCTCTAGGAACCTACCCCGTTTGATGTGACACGTTTAAATTCAATGCTTCGCAATTGTAACATGAACACATTTCATTCTAGGCTCACCCCGGCGTACAAAAGGGGTCCCTTTAGGTCACGTTTCATTTGTGTATTGCACATTTACGTGCTTTGATAAAATGGCATCTTGCATAAACCATAGAAGGGGAATGCCATTTAGGGGATCCCATGTTAGGACTAAACTGCCATGTGTCTCGGATATTTAATCCAAAGAGACTTGCACGTTTATATTTTTGTACCATCCAAAGGGGTAGTGCACAAGGTAAGGTAGGGTTCGATCATTTTCATAGAGCGATCTTTGGAATATGAGCGTCTAATAATCATTTTTTGGCCACTTTATCAAAATTGGTAAAAATCCCTGGCGTAAAGGACATTAATTTGAAGAAATTCACCAATAATTCCTCACTGCTGAGACAATAAACAAATTGAGGCCAAAATTTGATTTTAGAAGACTCATAGACTAATGCATCGCGATAAATTTTTGAAACTACTAATAAGCCGTCAATTCCATTCAATCCATTGGATCATTTTATTCATCAATTTCATCCAGTCCATTTTATCAATTTGTTCATTTTTAGGGCAATTTAGTCAATTTTGAATTCATTTGACAAAGTTTACCCATTTTAGGGCAATCTAGTCGATTTTGAATAGATCACTAATTTTATTCAATTCATTTGAGTAGTTTACCCACTCTTTGGGCAATCTTATCGATTTTGAATAAATCATCAATTTCGTCCGATCCATTTGACCAATTTGCCTACTTTAGGGTAATTCGGTCGTTTTTGAATAAATCATCATTTCACTTAATCAATTGATTTCATTCGCTTCATTTGATTAGTTTAATTCATGCAATGCATTTGACCCTTTTACCCTTTTAAGGTAATCTAGTCAATTTTGAATAAATTATCAATTTCATCCTATCCTCTTGACCCGCTTATTCCTTTTTAGGGTTTAAGTCTAAAATTCACTGAATAAATTAGCCGAGTGTAGACACCAAAATTTTAGTATAATTTCATTTACTATTTGGTTTTTATTTGTCGTGTTAGTTTTATTCACTTTTTAGTTTTTATTTTTTATTTTATTATTTTTATTTGTAAGTTTTTAGCATAGAATTTCTCCGGAAAAAGAAAAAGCATTCAAAAATTATGTTTTAGTTGTTTTGATTTAAATTCAATGTTTTCTTGGAAAAATATGAAAAAATGAAAAAAAAGAAAAAGAAGGAAAAAGAAAAGAGAAAAATGAAAATGGCAACTTTGCTGTTTATTATTTCTAGTTTATTTATTTTTATCCGATGTTAATTAAATTGTTGGTTTTTTTACTTAATTTTATTATCATTTTTGTTAAATTACCGTTTAAAAAAAAAATTTACATGCAAGCTGCGGAAACGCAACTTGCAAGGACAGTCGAGTGTGCCCATCGGAGGGCTCTAGGAGGCCCAGAAAACCTCCACTCTCATCCTCGCCTTTGAGGTGAGGGTTTGAGAGTGGGGTGTTTGATATAAATAAGAAGGAAACACAGCTTTTGGGATGGAGAGTGACGGCTGAAAATCTAAAAAGGGAGGTTGGCTGGCGGCTGCGAGAGAGGAAAACACAGAAGGCTACGGAGGGTTTTCTGGGGAAGGGAAAAATGACAGCTGAGGAAAGGCGAGGGAAACAGAAACGCTGGAGAAAAGAGTGAGGTGCGGCAAGAGAGGGGCGAGCTTCGTCTGGGTCTGAAAAAAAAAAGAAGCAAAATTTCAGAACTGGGCGAGAGAAAGGAGAAAGTAAGCGAGGGAAAGGAGAGCTCAGAGTTGCGGTCAAGAGAGCAAGAAAAGGGCAAGCTTTGAGAGTGGGTCGGAGACAGAAGGAAAACCAGAATTTGAGGTCTAGAAAGAGACGAGAGGAAAACTGGGGAGGCTGTAACCTGAAGCAACAAACCTGAGCAAAGGATTGTTAGAGAGCAAGGAGAGCCACTGGAATTGCTAACCTTCACGCCACCAGCAGAGGCGGATCTTCATCAAGAAAGCCTGAGTACTGTAAGTAGTTCCTCTCCTTTAGATCCCAGTATCTCTTTGAATAATGTTTCGTGATTTTGCTTATGGAAAGATCACTGCTTTGCTTGTCTACTCTTCCGCCCCTTTTGTTTCATGTTCACCAAGAGTTTATTTCTTCGTCTGTGAGTAAAAGGTCCAGTCTTGTGGCTGTGGATGATGTCTATGTGATAAAAGAAAGAAATCAGTGCTTGATGTTTACATGATAGAGGAGTCAACGTCCAGTGTTTGCCATTTTGTTTCCAACGTCACTTGATCCCTCCCTGTGTCATGTTTGGCTGGCTTGAAGTTTATGATTTCTTTGGGTATTCGGCTGATGCTTGCAATGTTTTTTCCTGATGCATATAAAGGCTTGCGTCCCTTGCTGCACTTTTCTTTCATTTCTTTTGCTGTCGGGCAACTCAGATTTCCAGCTTTGATCTCGTGATAAAAATGTAATGTTCAGTCGAGTGAATGATTGTTTTGTTTAAAATTCTGGATGTCCATTGAATCTGGTCTGCATGATGAAATGGAAAGAAAAGCTTGCGCATGAAAATTATAGCAAAACAGCAGAATGGAAACAATTTAGCTTGCCGAAAGTTCTTATTGCGTGATTTGTGTTGGGTTGGGTCCTGTAGAATTAATTGGTAGGCTTACATTTCCATTTGAGTTCATGATTCACGGCTGTCTTTCTGCATAGTTGAAAGCTGGAAGAAAATTTCAGGAGTTGCCGAAAGCCTTCATTGCAGAAAGTTTTTGTTTCGAGCTTGCATGAAAGTTTCATAACAATTGGCATAGTTTCCTGCTTTGTTTCCGTTTTGTTGGATGTGGAAGTTGCTTGCTTTGATGCTTAGTTTGAAGCCTGGATAAATGTCTGCCTGTAAAAACAGAAATGCAGTAGGTGTTCACTTTAGCAGTAGAGGCTAGCAGTTTCCTTGGTCTGTGGTTGCCGAAAGAAAATCTTGCTGCAGTTTTCTTTCTTTCTCTTGTTGTCGGTCAAACCAGATTTGCCACCTCAATCCTGCAAACAAAATTTCATGTTTTGATTCAGTTAGCAATTTCTGGTTTGATGCACTTGTTTGTATGATGAAACGGATGGAGTCGCTGCTGGAAATTGCCGCAGGTTTGGAAACAAAAGGCAGCAACCTTCATTGTTCAGTTGCAGAAGCATTCTAAAGAAGAAAGCTTCGTGTGCATGCATGCATGATTTCTGAGAAAATTACACTTTGGCCCCCCAAGTCTCTTTTTGTTTCACTATGACCCAATCAATTGAATATTTTCATCAATTTGATCCTTCGCAGCTTTGATTTTTGCAACTTCATTGTTTGTTTGCTTTAATTAATTACCGTGTTTTGTTTAATTGCACTTAATTCGTGATTTTAAGAGCTTTACGACCAAGTAAGCTCGTGTTTTGCATATTTTCTTTAACGCTCTTAATTAAATTGGTACCCTGACCATTTTATTGTTTTGGAGGGTAAATTAGTAAGTTCACTTCGTTAGGGCATCGATTCAAGGGAGGTACACTCTATCCCTTAATTTGACCTTATTTGACCTTATGTGATCCAACGTGCTAAGTGAGAATTGCATGTCTACTTTGCTTTCCTTGCTTTTCCTTAATTCCTTTCATTTATTTCATTTACTTTTGCTTTTTTATTAAGTCTCTCTTTTATTTATTTATGGGGTATGTGTACACCTCTTGGCTTGTAATAGATAGGGCCTGGCGAGCATTTTTGTCCATTTTTCCCCTTCCCCTTTTGTTTTAGTTAGCAAATGTAATAGGTTCATTAAATTGCTTGCTTGCTTTTGTTGCTACGTGTTAATTTGCTTTACTAGGCTCTTGCATTTAGTCGAGCATGCTAAGTGTTATGTGCTACGTGTTTATAGGTGATTGGCATGTCTACTTGCTTTCTATAGCCATAGATGAATGTAATGGATGAATGCACGTCACTACACTAGTCCAACGCTAGTTGTGGCTCATTGTCCCGTTTTCCACTAGTCCAACGCTAGTAGGAATTCATAGATATGGGCTAGTCCAACGCTAGACCCTTAGGGATTTCCCTCGCTAGTTCATACTTGCATGTTTCACTACATTTCATGCATTTTTCTTAGTTTTTTAGCATTTGGCATGCCCTTCCAACCCTTTCCCCTTCATTTTAGGTTTTTGCATCCTCATGCTAGTTATAGGGTACATTTGCTTGAGAGTCCCCTTTCGATAAGGGAAACGAGCGAGTGTGGCTACAAAATAGCCTTAGCACGCTAGTTCTTCCTTCTAATCAAAGGGAAAATTAAAGTCGTGAAATTAGGAGTCATTCCCGTACCCGACTTGATGCATTCCTCTAGGTTCATGCAATCTCATTCTTATCATATCACTTCCTCACTCTTTTATCTACATTTTCTCACTACTTATATCCTTCTCAATACAAATGCCATGTTCACACATTTTTCTTCTTGTCACTTGTTTTTCTACCTCACAAATTGCACCCAATTGCACTTATATGTATCTACTATCATATTTTCATCCATTTGCACACAAACACCTTTATTTTCCCAATTTGCACACAAACACCTTTATTTTCCCAATTTGCACACATGCACTTGTCTTACATTTGCACACATGCACGCTTTCTTACATTCTCACACTTGCACTCATATTTGAGTCTTCATTTGCATCATTCGCGACCTCTATGAGGACTTTCCTTATTGGCCACCACAACTCATGTGGTTGGGACCAAAAAGCCTCGTAAGAGACATTTTAGATTTAGGATTGCATTTCTCTTTCATATCCATTAGTCATATCCAACATGCAACGCATATTTTGGGTAGAAAAATTAGGAAAAGAAGGGCTAAGTCACGCAACTAGCTTTGGCTAGGGTAAGGGAGTGCCTTAGGCTTTGCCTTTGCCTTCTCCCTTATCAAACGTGACCCCCGATCCCTTTCTTTGGTTACGTAGACCTAAAAGTTCTTTAAAAGGGTTTGTTTACTTTTTCATTCAAAATACTAAAATCATTTTTGGGTGACTTGGTACACCCTAACTCTATACCAAGTGGCGACTCCATTTTCTATTCAAAACCCTTTTTGAACTTTGTTTGGCCAAATCGTCGCATTTTCAAGTCCCACGGCCTTTTATTTGCATTTTCACACACGTTCACATACATATTCCACACACTACTTTCACACATTTCAAAAAGTGGGGCGCGACACCGAGGCATTGCAATCCTTTCAAGAGTAAGCTCTCTTTCACATATCATGTGTTGATCAAAGTAAGCAATCTATTCGGATTTTGTCCTCATTTGTTAGGGCAAATGTTTCTTCTCACTCCAAATTGGCCAAATTTTTCAAATCATTTTTCACTCAATCAGTTGATCGGATTCATCAGGTATTGTATGGTGCCTACCCTAGAGGATTGCATTTTCATACCAGGCCTACCATTGGCATAAAAGGGTTCCCCCATAGGACATGCATACCGATTTTATAGTCTTGATTACTAACTCAGGGTATTTTTCTTTTATTTTTTCCCCTTCCCCTGCATTCATAAAAACGCTTCAATAAGGTAAAGAATATTTTTCTATATCTGATAACAATTCTGATCTAATAAAGTGTGAAAATTACAAGTATTATTTGATTTTGGGTAGGCCCTACAATGTAAATTTGGAAATTCATCTGAAAGCGCTCGTGTAAAACCTTTAAGAGGTTTCATTGCTAAAAAAAAAAATGGGATAAGAGAGAAAATATGTATACATGTGCAAAGGAGTTTTTTTTTTTTAGAAATTTTCTCATATGTATTGCTTTTAAATTTTTTCAAACATTGGCAATAATGAAGCTTTTATTCAGACAATTATTTGTTTTGTATATACTCGTGTACATTTCATTCTTTATTGAGCTCATTAAGAGATTTCATGATGAATTTTAAGAAACAAGCTCAAATTGAGGTTTTTCAACCTCTTGCCTGAAAACTCACAAATGTATACACCAGATTGGTGATCCGAGTTATGCAATAAGAGTGCTCAGAATTAAAAGAGATCACTCAAAAGACCCAATACGATACCTTTTTCTCTTTCACCGTACAATTCATATTTTGCCCACTTCTATTAACTCCAAAATAAAATCAGTCACATTGATTGATAAATTACAAATTGGGGCAATCTTTGCTTGAAAATGCTCACCGGTCTAACCAGATTCAATCACATCTAAGTGAAAGCAAAAATGTGCATTATTTTTGTTTATTTTGAAAATTTAGAATGATACTTTGAGCATTCGTTTCTCTACCTATACAGATTTTATCATTTTGCTCTCCCATTTGAGCCTTAAAAGAATAATTTCGTTTCAAATAAGGGCCTTAATGATCACTACCCTACATTGGGAAGATTTTCAAAAGGGAATGGATTTTCAACGAGCAATTCGTTTACTTGGTTGTCATGAGGTGTAAGAATGATACTTTGGCCATCGTTTCTACAATCTAAACACTATTTATCCCTTGCATCCTTATTTGAGCTAAAATGGGTGGTTCTTTTCAAAGCACCTATGATCGCACCCCACATTGGGGAAGGAGATTGAAAAAAAAAAAGAAAAGGAGAAGAGAGGGAATTGCAAATTGGGGAAATTTTGGTTCTACCATTAATATCTAGGCTTCAATTTTTAAAAAAAAGAAAAGAGAAAAGAAAATGAAGAGTTTTGTCCGCGCGGATCGGGGTCTTCCTCAGTCAGTTAATTCAGATACATGCAAGAAATTTCACATTAATGAAAGTTTTCTTTCAGAGTTATTGTAAGGAACGGAATAAAAGTCAGACCCTCTTCTTTTTCCAATCAAACATTCTATCCCTAGTTATCCCTTTTGAACCTTCAGAATAAAATACTTCATTTGGCAACCCCTGAGAATCGCAAACCCCACACTGGGGCAAGTTTGAGTTGAAAAGGGAAAAGTTTCAAGAAGTGAAAAGTGATAATG
Organism: Coffea arabica; assembly: GCF_036785885.1. Classification (NCBI taxonomy): domain Eukaryota; kingdom Viridiplantae; phylum Streptophyta; class Magnoliopsida; order Gentianales; family Rubiaceae; genus Coffea; species Coffea arabica. Next base: position 39,553,915 of record NC_092323.1, on the reverse strand, counting down.
CAACAAAATCAAAAGGAAAAGAGAAAAAAGAACCTCAGTTCAAAAATAAACTGGGGCAAATTTTGTGAAAGTTCAAAAGAATGGCAGAAGGCCGAAAAATCAAAAGAAGAAAGAAAATGAAAGAGAAAAAGCCTCAATTGAACATAAACTGTGGCAAATTCTGATTTAGCCCTAAAATAGGGTTGGCGCAACAATGCGATCTCAGATTCTTTAAACCACTCTTGAAATCTGCTTTCAAACCTTAACTTTTCTAAGCACCCCACCTGACCCCATTACAAAAGCCGAAAGTCCTGACTTCTGTTCTTTGCAATGGCCCTGTCAAGAAAATTTCTGATGCCGAAAATTTTAGCTGTATCTCTGAATTGCTTGGGTATGGGGTTGACGCTACTCACCATGTGAAAATCCACCAGATCGAGGAAAAGGAAAAGAAGCAAAAGCAAAGCAAGAAAAGTAAATGCAAGAAAAATATAGAAAAATTTGACGTTGAAACCCCTGGTGAATGAAGAAAAATGTAAACAAAGTCTGAGATCTTTGAGTTCAAAATAGGGGCAATTTTGGAAAATGCGATCTTCGGTGCAATGTCCTTGAAAATTATTTCTTTTAACTATCGTTTTCAACCCACATTACAAGCTCATAAAGTCCATCGTTGACTTATTCCTTCATGACAACCCAAAGTGAGGATTATGCTCATAAGAAATCCATCAATCGCTCATGATCATAAGGGTATAACCAGTTTTCACATGTTTAGCTATCGTTTCTACCCATTTGTTGCAAGTTTAAAGCTTATATGTTGACTAAATTTTCTTAAGAAATAAGGGTGACAAACTATTTTGCTTTCACTAAGACGTGATATCGAATGAGCACAAAATAAGACAAATCTTGACCTCCCATTTTCCTTTAGCCATTTCCAAATCAGAAATAACGCCCATTTGATTGGTCCTGAAAGATGAGCCAACAAGAAGTGGTGACCCATTGCCTCAAGCATCAATGCTAAAGTGAGGAAGGAATCATTTGTAATTTGGTATTATTTTGAGAAATTCATCATGAAATTTTCTGTTAGGAAACATAGTGTTCAAATAAATGGAGAGTCATCCAAATCAATTTTTGCAATTGAATAGGTCCACACTGGGACAAATTTTCATTTAAGAGATTTTACAAAATGGGCCCATACTGGGACAAATTTTTTATTTGATTTCGCGAAATAAGCCCACACTGGGGCAGATTTTGTAACACATTTGAGGATTTCGTCCAAGAAGCAAATAATACATTTTTCAAATCAATCACGCTGCTCTTTTCATGAAATTCAAGTGCATGTCATAAGCCCCCTGTGCAGGTATTCATAGTTGAAATCGACGAAAGAGCATCTGGTGACGTGGAAGGCCGATGCCGAAGAGAGAGAAGAAAGAAGAAGGAAGAAGGGCCCTACACTGGGGCAAATTATTTTTGAAAAGATTCTCTCGAAAAATCAAAAAAAAGTTAAAAATCAAAAAAAGGAAAAATGAATGAAAAAAATCAGGTTTAACTTCTTGTTTCTCGACAAGTCTTTTTGAAACATCACGTTGGGCCTGGATTTTGTGCCGCCAACTTCACAAAGATCACGTTGGACTTGGTTTTCGCGCCGCCAACATCACAACATCACGTTGGGCCAGGATTTTTTGCCGCCAACTTCACAAACATCATGTTGGTTTGGATTTTGTACCACCAATTAAGGCAGGCTCGGATTTAATCCCACTGACCAATTCATCACACTGGGGCAAATATTTGGATAATTTTTCAAGCAAATCTTATACAGTTTCTTCATACATACCAGCATTTCTTTTATTTCGCCACTAGCGTCTCTTTTGTTCTGCCACTAGCCGTTGGGTCAGTCCCACTAGTACGCGTCTCTTTTATTCTGCCACTAGCCTTTGGGTCAGTCCCACTAGTGCGCACCTCTTTTGTTCTGCCACTAGCCGTTGGGTCAGTCCCACTAGTGAGCATTTCTTTTGCACTGCCACTAGCCGTTGGGTCAGTCCCACTAGTGCGCATTTCTTTTATTTCGCCACTAGCCGTTGGGTCAGTCCCACTAGTGCGCATCTCTTTTATTCTGCCACTAGCCGTTGGATCAGTCCCACTAATGAGCATTTCATTTACACTGCCACTAGCCGTTGGGTCAGTCCCACTAGTGAGCATTTCTTTTGCATCGCCACTAGCCGTTGGGTCAGTCCCACTAGTGAGCATTTCATTTATCAGTCCCACTAGTGAGCATTTCATTTACACTGCCACTAGCCGTTGGGTCAGTCCCACTAGTGAGTATTTTCATTTTTACTGCCACTAGCCGTTGGGTCAGTCCCACTAGTGAGCATTTCTTTTATTTGCACCGCCACTAGCCTTTGGGTCAGTCCCACTAGTGAGCATTTTTCATTTTACACCGCCGCTAGCCGTTAGGTCAGTCCCACTAGTGAGCATTTCTTTTATTTGCACCGCCACTAGCCGTTGGGTCAGTCCCACTAGTGAGCATTTTTCATTTTACACCGCTGCTAGCCATTGGGTCAGTCCCACTAGTGAGCATTTCTTTTATTTGCACCGCCACTAGCCGTTGGGTCAATCCCACTAGTGAGCATTTTTCATTTTACACCGCCGCTAGCCGTTGGGACAGTCCCACTAGTGAGCATTTCTTTTACACCGCCGCTAGCCGTTGGGTCAGTCCCACTAGTGTGCATTTTTATTTTCACCACCACTAGCCGTTGGGTCAGTCCCACTAGTGAGCCTTTCATTTTACCGCCACTAGCCGTGGGTCAGTCCCACTAGTGTGCATCACATTTTCATTGCTGCTAAACATGGGTCAGTCCCACTAGCGTGCATTTCATCTTTATTGCCACTAAATACGGGTCAGTCCCATGATTTTAAAATTTATTCGAGCCAGTCCCATGATTTATGTTTTATTCGGGTCAGTCCCATGATTTTAATTTTGTTCGGGTCAGTCCTATGATTTTAATTTTGTTCGGGCCAATCCCACGATTTTAAATCTTGTTCGGGTCAGTCCCGCTTTTAAATTTCTTGTTCAGGGTCAGTCCGTTTTAATTTCCTGTTTGGGTCAGTCCCATTTAAAATTTTTTTTTTTTTTTGTTAAAGAGGCCAGTCCTCGTTTCAATAATGACAGTCATTCGAGTAGCTGCAGCCGAATAACACAGATAAGTATTTGGTATCTATTTATTTGTTTCAAGTTTTTCCAAAACTCAGACAAAGAGGGGCAAACTGTAGACACCAAATTTTTAAGGTATTTTTGTTTACTATTATTTTTATTTTTGATTAATTTCATTTACTTTTAGTCTTTTATTTTTAAGTCACTTTTATCATTTAATTAAAATTTAATCATTTAATTTTTATCTCGGTTTGTTTCGATTCTAGGTTTTGAAGAAAAAAAAGAAAAAAAAAGAAAAGAAAAAGAAAAGCTAAAAAAAGGAAAAGTCAATCAAAGGGACAAGAATAAGACACATAAGTCTACTTTGGGGTTTGCAATCTTGGCCTTTCAAGTTAGGTTTAGGTTTTTGGAAGTGCTTTTAAAACAAAGGGAGCCGCAAGCCAAAGAAAGGGGATAGGGAGAAAAAAAAGGAAAAGCTCACGGGGGGAATGGGGGGCGGCTGAAAATCTCAAAGGGAAAACAGAGGAGGCTTTGGAGTTGGGAAAGAGAACAAGAAGAAGAAAAACTGGAAAATGGGGGAAGGGGGTTTTCGGCGGATGAAAAAGAAATAAAACAATAAGAAGGAAGAAGGGCAAGCTATGAAAGAATCAAGGGAGATGGCGGCGGAGAGTAAGAAATGGCCAAAGGCAGCAGAAAAACAGAGCAAGGCAGGGAGCAGGGAAAAACCAGAAAAACAGAGGGTAAGCTCTCGGTTGGGGGCGGAGGAAAAACAGAGAAAGAGAAAAAACAGAGGAGACTACGGCAAAATGAGAAAGGCAAAGAGAAGGAAGAAGACCCACGGGGAGAGAAAAAAAAACCAAAACCCTAAATCCTAAATGGATCAAAAAATTCCCAATCTTCCTCAACTCGATCCGTCCAAATTCTCTCAAAATAGTCTTTGATCATGAATTCCTAAATAAGGCCAGAATTCTTGCCATTAATTTCCATGTCACCGCCTGAACATTCGCAGTCGGTCATCGCCACGATGACCAATTACACCGCTCCGTCACCTCCACCACCGCACGCCCGGCCCCCATCGCCATCGTTTCCGAGCTCCTCGCCGCCTGGCACGCCACCGGCCTAGAGACCGCCCGCCACTGTGGCGCTGATGCAGCTCAATTTCTCCTTATTGAAGGGGGGCGGCTGGAAAGCAAAACGGAAATTGAAGGGGTTTCGGTGAACAGAAATCAGGAAGAAAAGCCAGTGGAAAGGGGTCTTGTCTAAACAGAAACGGAAGGAAGAAAACGAAGTGAAGAAAACAAGGAAACCAAAAACAGAGGAAACTGAAACTGGAATCGCCTCCATCATCTCGTCGGGATCCGTCGTCATTCTCGGCGAAATTTCACCAAGCGGAGCACTGTAAGCTGCCCGTGTTCTTTAAAAATTTCAGTTTCTTTTTCAAGCTTTTGATACAGATTCTCCGTGGTTTTGCTTTAGTGCAATTTTCCTGTTAGTTGGCCTCAATTTCTGAATACTCACGATGTATGGGTTTGATTTGGACTGACATTTTTGTTTCTGAAAATTTTTTTTGGGTTGGTCATCACATCGATGATTGAGTAATTGCTAAAATTCTTATGCCCGTCTGTTGTTTGCTAAAATGCCTAAACCGGATGAGGTTCCATAGGCATGTGAGGAAAGCTCCCATCAGTCCACCGTTTAGTTGAAACCCATGAGTGTGTCCAGAAATTTGAAAGAGACCGATTATGTTTTCTTCCTATTTCCTTTTCTTGCTATTTACTTGCAATTTTATGATGTTTATATGGGTTTTGCTCCAAACAATGTTCTGGTTCTTCCCTGTTTCACGGTACAGCCACGGCATTTTGTACAAAAAATAAATTGTGTTTTGATGACCTGCTTGTTCTTCTCTTCTTCTTTAGTAAAATTTCCTCATCTCTTTTTGATGTTTTTGGTACTGTCGGCAAGTGAGTTGGTTCGATGGCTGTAATGTCGGCAAGTGATGTTTTTTTCTGTTTTGCACGTTATTGTTTTAGAAACTTCGTTGGCCAAATTTGAGTAGCTTCATGGATGTTCTTGGTCATCATGTTGAAGTGTTGAGATCATTTTCTTGTTAGAATGCCATGATATAGCTTCTTTTGTTGTTTTGTGAATGGCTTGAATGGTTGAAAGTTGCGAAAACTTGTGGAAAGAGTTGGAGCCTGTAGTTGCAGAAGCATCATTGCTAAAAAAAAATACTGTTATTCAATGCCTGTTTGAACTGTTTCGTTTGAATTTCTGATGCTTAAACATAAGGTTTTATATCAAAAAATGAAAAGAAAGTTTGGGTATCTGGTTGTTTAGTTCAAATGTTGATTGGTTAAGATATTAGTAGCGTTGGGATGGATGGGAGATTGTATTGGAGAAGCCCAACTTGTTGCAGATAAAAGTAATCAACAGAAACAAAGAAAGCTTCGTTGCATGAATGAAATACTTTCTGAAAATCGCACTCTGGCCCCCCAAGTTTCCCATAATGTTGATTTGACCCCAAAGCTTTATTAATTTTTTGTAATCAAGTCCTTCATTGATTTAATTTCTTGAACATGGGTTGTTTACATGATTTTGATTTATTTGTTAATTAAAGTGATGCCTTGACCCTTTTCTTTGTTTTTTGGAGGGTAAATAAGTAAATTTCGTGTCACTAGGGTCCCGACTCAAGGGAGGTACACTCTATCCCTTATTTCCACTTTATTCGACCCTATGTGCATTATATGACTTTATGTGTTTAATTGCGTACCTTTTAAGTATTTCCATTTTATTTATTTATTTATTCACTTTATTTGTTTTGATTTAGTATATTTATTTTATTTTAATTTTTGATCATTTGAAAGGCATTTAAATGCCGAATTGTAATAGTTAGGGGTTTAATTTGTTTATTATTTTCTTTTTATTCATCCCCCATTAGATTGTAGTAGGCCTTCCCCCTAAAAATGTAATAGTTAGGGCCTTAATTGCCTTATGTGTTTGCATGCTTGGGTGCTATGTGTTTAATCGCTTTCTTAGGATTTGGCATCTAGATATGCATGCTTATGTGTTATGTGCTATGTGAATTACGTGCTCACATGTCTACTTGCTTTAATTATGCACATTGCTTATATATGTGTAAGGCCCAAAGACAACCTAAGAGGGGGGTGAATTAGGTTGATTAAAATCTTAATCAAATTTATGCAATTTTTCTTTAATAAAAATTTACCTTCTTTTCTAGTAATAATCAACCAAGTAGATTAGAAGAAGAGAGCAATGTTGATTAGAAAAGCAAGTATAGATAGGCAATGAGAATTTTATTAAACAAAAAGAATAAGATAGAATATCAAACCGATTGTCTACCAAGCTTTCCTCAAACTTGAAGACCAATCACTAGGTTGAGCAACTTCTCTTTGATGAAATATGATCAACTAGATGTACAATGGAGGGAGCACTTCCTCCTTGCCCTAAGCCTCACTTAGTCAAGCTAAGAAGTTTTACAATCACTCAGATAACCCTCAACAAAGCTACACTAATGAGACTTTCAACACAAGAGAAATGCTCACAAGAAATTCACACCACTTGGAGAACAAATCTAGCTTTGGAGACTATTTTCAAGCTAAAATATCTCTTGAGATCTTGTAAACAAAGTGTGCAAAAGTCCCTGTCTGATTCAGAATCGTTTGTATTTAAAGGGAACCAAAAATGGGCTTCATTAATACTTCCAACGGATAGAAGGCAGATGAAGAGTCAGCTAGCCGTTGGGGATGTCCGACGTCCGACGGCTTAGTCATCGTCCGATCCCATCGTCCGTAAATCAGTCAAGTTGTTGTTCGGACGTCCGATGGGATTTTATCGTCCGAGCTTCTGTGTCCGAACGTCGTCCAGAGAGTTATCAAATCTTCGTGGAAATTTTAGGACGTCCGATGAGATTGATGTGCATCCGAAGCATGCGTCCGATCCTTCAGGACGTCCGATGCTTCCTTACGAGCGTCCGACAGAGTCTTGACAGAGAGTCATCAACACTTTGTGGAATTTTTAGGACGTCCGACACGATCGATGTGCGTCCGAAGAGTACGTCCGATCCATCCGGACGTCCGATGCTTCCTCACGAGCGTCCGACAGAATTTCCTTCTCGATGTTCTTCATCCTTCCGGATGTCCGACAGATTCCTTCGGACGTCCGACATGAGTGTCCTGTTTTTGCTTCTTCTTTTGGTTGATTTTCATTTCTTGACATATTCGTACCTGATTCTTTGATAGGCAAAAACACTTATATTTGAAGAGAGTTAGATAAACATTTCAAAGTCCTTTGTGATCATCAAAATCAAGAATAACATTCTCCCCCTTTTTGATGATGACAAAACAATGGTTTGAAATGAGATTTGATGATTGCAATATAAGCTCCCCCTTTCTCAATTGACAAAAAACTCCTCCTTACTTAGTGGATCATAGAGCAAAAATTTGAAAAACTCCCCCTCACTTGGCTACCCTACCGATTTAATCAATCAACCAAAAAACATAACACAGCAGCCAATTCAATCCATCAAGCCAGTTCAATTAAATCATCAATCAATCCAATCCAGTCCTCTCCCCCTTTTTGTCATCACAAAAGGCCAATCAATCACATATATCACGGAGAATCAAGAACAAAAACATTCATCACATCCACACATTCAAAATACTTAAACATCCATCCACATATCCATAACCATTACAGCCATAATCATCCATCAAAAAGTACTTAAACGTACATAACATAAACATAAGCATTACATCTACATATCCATTATTGAACACCACATGAAATAGTCAAACAAAATGCAAATGACCCTATGTGATCCTAAATGGTGAACTAGGTGGATCCAGGTGTCCTTCGAGAAAGCTGATATTGGGAGAGGTCCTCCTCTTCAGTTTCTTCATCATCTGCAGCAGCTTCTTCAACAGGTGCCTTGCCTTTATCTAATGTGGAAGGGTCATGAGGAGTCACTGGAGTTGATGAGCTCGGGTCTGGAATTGATGAACTTGGATCAGTGGGGCGTGGCTCTTTGCCATGGGAAACTTCCTCAACCACAGGTGGGGGAAAAAGAAGATTCTTTTTATCTAGGAAGTCAGCTTGTTGCTGGGATGACATGGTGAGCATGAGACCATGTTCAAGAAGCAGAACATGTTGCTTAAGGTCTCGAAGGAGCTCAACCACCTCAGAATTTGAAGAAGAAGATGCCTTAGTGGCAGTCTTCCTAGGATGAATAGAGGTCAGTGCAACAGAGGATGGAGTGCGAAGTGGATCATGTGCAGCCTTAGACCTAGGTTCACTAGATGATGCCCCCTTATAAGCCCATAGATTATCCTTAAAGACAAGATTTTTCCTTTCAAAATATCCTTTGGTAAAGGCATAAGAGGATGCTTCTTTGGGACAAACACCTAGAATTGGTACTTTGTAAAACTCAAAAATCTTTTGAAGAAATTTTCCATAAGATAATTTTCTGCGAGAATCAGTGGCATAGCGAAGTAAAAACTTGTACATGACAAAACCAAAATCAATACGAATCTTTTCTCGAAAATAGTAAAAGAGATACAACTCCATTTTGTTTGCATCTGTTCTATGGCCATCAGTAGGCACAAGCAGGTTTGAAATGATTGAAAAGGCAATTAGATTCACAGGAGCAAGGTCATTCAGTTTTGCATCAGCAGGGGCAGAAAACTTCTTTTGAAAATAAGACATCATCTTAGCACTATCAAAGTGATTATCAGCAGTGGGATGCTCTTCATAAGAAAAGAAATTGACAATTTTACTTTTGCATCCTGGTTCAATAACAGTATTTAAGACAGCATTCACAATCTCAGGATCAAACACTAAATCTACCCCATTTACCCTGGACATAATTTCAGTGTGATCAGTGCCTTTCCTAAGATTGGCAAAGAATTGATATAGCATTTCAGGGTAATAAACGTTAGGCATGGAAATGATATGTGACCATTTCTGAAATTCAAAGAGACGCAGAATGGACTCTAAACCTAGTTTGCGAAACTCAGAGGGATTTACTGAACGTTGAGGAATGAAACCTTTTTGGGATATCCAGGAGTGTTTTTCTTTGGCAGCGTCATCAAAGAATGTAGGGACTGTGGTTGATTTTGGAGGCGGTTGAGATGAGGTTCCCTGTCCAGATTCAGGCTGAGGGGTACGTTGTGGTGTAGGCTGTGACATTTGACCCTTTACAGCTCCCCTCTTGAAGCGTTTGGATGATCGTTTGACCGTAGGAAGATCATCATCCTCATCCCTGAGTGGATGCTTGCGTCCGGCAGTGACCTTCCCTCCTCTTACATTCACCATTGTGCGAAATGCGTGGAATGAAGGATGCAAATGATGCACACAGTAATATGGAAGTGAATCACACAGAAATTTTGGGACGAAAAGGCTTTGAAGAAGATTTGACAGAGCGGTTATGAGAAAATAGGGTTTTGAGGGAAATTTGGGAATTTCCGGAATGTTATGCGATTCGGTGAAATGATCAGGAGAAACGAGTCGTAATCGATCAGGAATAGTTTTGGTTGAGTCAATTTGGGAATGAGAGCTTCAGAATGGTATGAATTTGAGAGTGAGAGATGAGAGAGTTTTCGTCCGAGAGGAAATAGAAGAAGAAGAGTTTGAAGCAAATGAGGAAGAAAGTTACTTTAAAAAGTGTACCGTTGCACTGTCGGACAGCCGAACGAAGTCGTGCGTCCGACAGCTTCGTCCGAACAGGTGTTTTCTGGAAGAAATAGCTGAAGAACATTATCGGACGTCCGTTCATCTTCTTTCGAACGTCCGAAGGCTTTGAAAAATTTTAAGGTGATTTTTCGATTATCCCTAATTTTGATCTTAGATGAATGAACTGATCTAATGGCAAAGCTTTTGTAAAAATATCAGCAAATTGATCTTTAGAACAAACATAATTTACACATACTTCACCTTTTTGAACAAGATCGCGAATAAAGTGATGCTTTATATCTATATGCTTTGTCCTAGAATGTTGAATTGGATTTTTGGTCAAATCGATAGCACTAGTATTATCACAGAATATAGGCATGCAGTCATATGATAATCCAAAATCATTCAAGGTATGCTTCATCCATAAAAGTTGAGCACAACATGCACTAGCGGCAATATATTCCGCTTCGGTTGTAGACAAAGAGATTGCATTTTGTTTCTTGCTAAACCAAGAGACTAAGCAATTACCAAGAAAGTGACAAGTTCCACTAGTACTCTTTTTATCCACACGACAACCTCCAAAATCAGCATCCGAATATCCATATAGTGCAAACTCACTAGATCTAGCATACCAAAGACCATAGTCTAATGTACCTTTCAAATACCTAAAAATCCTTTTAACAGCATTCAAATGTGATTCTTTCGGACAAGATTGAAATCTAGCACACAAACAAACAGCAAACATAATATCGGGTCTACTTGCGGTTAAATAAAGTAAGCTTCCAATCATACCTCTATAGTGCTTTTCATCCACATGTTTACCTTTTTCATCTTTGTCAAGTTTTGTTGAAGTGCACATTGGAGTTCCAACTTGCTTTGAATCCTCCATGCCAAATCTTTTCAGCAATTCCTTAGTGTATTTTGCTTGATTTATGAAACTGCCCTCTATGGCTTGATGTATTTGAAGTCCAAGGAAGAAATTTAATTCTCCCATCATACTCATTTCAAATTTACTTTGCATAATGGTGGAAAAATCCTTGCATAGATACTCATTAGTAGCACCAAAAATAATATCATCTACATATATTTGCACAATGAGGAGTTCATTTAGCACTTGCTTAGTAAACAGTGTGGTGTCCACAACTCCTCTTTTGAATTTATTTTCAATCAAGAAACCACTCAATCTTTCATACCAAGCTCTTGGAGCTTGTTTTAGCCCATACAATGCTTTTGAGAGTGTAAACACATGATTTGGAAATTTTGAATTTTCAAAACCGGGGGGTTGATCCACATATACTTCTTGATCAATAAAACCGTTTAAGAAGGCACTTTTAACGTCCATTTGAAACAGTTTAAAACCTTTGAAGCAAGCAAAAGCAAGAAGCATTCTAATTGATTCTAATCTAGCTACGGGAGCAAATGTTTCATCAAAATCAATTCCTTCTTCTTGAGCATACCCTTTTGCGACTAATCTAGCTTTATTTCTTACAACTACACCTTTATCATCCAGCTTATTTCTAAATACCCACTTAGTGCCAATGATAGGGTGATTTTGAGGTCTATCCACTAGTGTCCAAACCTCATTTCTTTCAAATTGATTGAGTTCCTCTTGCATTGCCAAAATCCAGTTTTCATCCTTTAAGGCATCATTGATATTTTTAGGTTCAAAAAGAGAAACTAAAGCAAAATTGTCTATCAATTTCTTAGATGAGGAACGAGTGTTTACCTTCTCGGATGGATCACCAATTATAAGTTCTTTTGGATGATTTTGGCTGAATTTCCAAGCCTTGGGAAGATCTTTGAATGAATCATCATTTTTGTCCTCATCTTCCCTTTCTTGATCTTCATGAGCTTCATTCTCCATTTCCTTTGCTTCCGGTTCAGAATTTCCTCCATCTCCAATTTTTAGCTTTTTCATTCCTTCACGAACACCTACATCATCATCCTCACACGAACTTTTGAAATTATCATCATTAGTTTCATCAAATGTTATGTGTATGGCTTCTTCTATCACAAGAGTCCTTCTATTAAAGACTCTATATCCTCTTTTGTTCTCACAATATCCCAAAAATATTCCTTCATCAGATTTTTTCTCAAACTTACCAAGATGTTCCTTTAAATTTAAAATAAAACATTTACAACCAAAGACTTTGAAATATCCAACCGTAGGTTTCTTATCAAAAATCAGTTCATAAGATGTTTTATTCAAAATGGGTCTCAAAAGGATTCTGTTCATCACATAACATGCAGTGTTTACCGCTTCAGCCCAAAGGTATTTTGGCAAACTACATTCACTTAACATAGTTCTAGCAGCCTCTTGTAGTGTCCTATTTTTCCTTTCTACAACACCATTTTGTTGTGGAGTTCTTGCAATTGAAAACTCATGTGTTATGCCATTATGATCACAGAAATCTGGAAAACCACAATACTTGAATTCAGTTCCATTATCACTTCTAATCCTAACAATTTTTAAGCCAAGCAGATTTTGCACTTTAGCAAACAATGAAGTGAAATTCTTGAAGGCATCATCCTTATGAGCAAGAAATATCACCCAAGTATATCTAGAATAATCATCCACAATCACAAAGCAGTATTTCTTACCTCCCAAGCTAGTGATTTGAGTAGGACCAAATAAGTCAAGATGCAAGAGTTCTAAAGGTTTAGAAGTTGAAACACACTTCTTTGGTTTAAAAGAAACTTTTGTTTGCTTTCCAAATTGACATGCATCACAAATTTTATCCTTTTCAAAACAGATTTTTGGCAAGCCTCTAACCAGCTCCTTTTTTGAAATTTTCTTTAGTAAATCCATGTTAAAATGACAAAGTCTCCTATGCCACAACCAAGGATCTTCATTTGAAGCTTTAAGACATTTGAAGCTAGAAGAGTCAATTTTATCAAGAACCACAATATATATGTCGTTAAACCTCTTACCTTTGAACACAACATTATATTTGGAATCAAGCACAATGCATTCATGCTTTTTAAACAACACATTCAAGTCTTTATCACACAATTGACTAACACTAAGCAAGTTATAACCTAAGTTATCAACTAAGAGCACATTATGAACAAAAGTTTCACCATCCTTACCAACATCACCTATTCCAATTGTCTTAGCTTTCACATCATCACCAAATGTCACCTTTTCACTTGATTTTGATTTTAGCTTTATGAACAGAGAGGGATCACCGGTCATATGCCTTGAGCAGCCACTATCAATAAACCATTTAGACTTGTTTGAGCCTTTTTCCTGAGAAAAGAAAGTGTTTGGTGCCCTTTTTAATTTTTGGGTCCACAATAGTTAGCATTATGTCTAACTAACCACATGCATCTCATTCCTTTGTTCAGATTTCTTTTCACATAGCAATCTCCTTTCAAATGACCTTTTTGACAACAAAAACCACACATAATGGAAGAGTCCTTAACATGTAATGGTTTGACATATCTCAATCCACTTCTTCTATATGTTGTAAAATCATGTGTATTTTTGTTGTGTGCTAATGTTCTTTGATGAGCAGTAAGAAAGGTAGATGACATGTTCTTTTTGAGAAAATCTTGCTTTCTTGCTTTCAAAGTCTCATCCAAGTTGTCCATTCTTTTCTTCAAATCACCATGTCTTTCCTGCAGCATTTCACAAATACTTGTCTTTCTATCAAGCTCATTTTGAACATCAAATCCGGCTCTTACAAGACATTCATTGTCAATCTTTAGTTGTTTATTTTGTTAAAGAAGACTTGCATTTTCATGAATGAGAAAAGCAATTTTCTGTTTTAGCTGCTTGTTTTTATCATAAGATTCCTTCAAGGCATTATGCAGTTTTTCAACAAAGGATTCAAGATCATCATCTTCTTCATCATCACTTTCAGATTGAGAGTGTATGGAAGTTACCTCATTATCTCCAATAGCCATGAAGGCCATTTGAGCTGATTCTTCCTCTTCTTCAACTTCCCCTTCGGAGTTGCATTCATTCCAAGTAATCTGGAAGTTGTTGAATCTTGGCTTTCGATCAGCTTTTCCATCTTTCATTTTCTTCATGGGGCATTCGTTTACATAGTGTCCAGGCTGTCCACATTCATAGCATTTGTCCACTTGCTTCTTGTTGAATTCTTGTTTTCCTTTGTTCCTTGCATTTGATGAATAATTTTGGAATTGATTGCTAGGTCCTCCCCTTCTAAAATTCCTTTTATTCAAGATTCTCTTGAAGCCCCTTGTGATGAGAGGAAGATCATTATCATCACCATCCGAGTCTTCATCATCCAAGTGAGCTGGATCATCTTCACCTTGAGTAGTCTTTAGAGCAATGTTTCTCTTTGCTCTAACATCCTCTTCCTCCTGCACTTTAGATTTCAACTTCAACTCATAAGAGGTTAGTGAGTTAATGAGAGATTCAATAGGCACAGAATTTAGATCCTTAGCCTCCTCTATTGCAGTCACTTTATTTTCCCATTCTTTGCCCAATGCATTGAGAATTTTCCTGTTCTTCTCTCCCAAGGTGTACTCTTTGCCCAACACCTCGAGATCTTTGATCAAGTCATTGAACCTGCAATACATTTTGTCAATATCCTCAAGAGGTTCAATTTTAAATGATTCATACTTTGTGACCAAGATAGCCTTTTTCTATTCTCTCACGTTGTCACCACCCTCATGGATTTCTCTTAGCTTATCCCACATTTCTTTGGCCGATTTACAGCCTTTTACTCTAATTGATTCATTTGAATCTAAGGCAGTGTAAAGAACATTCATGGATTTGGCATTCAATGTGAGATTAGTCCTATCTTGAGCATTCATTTCAGCTCTTGTTTTTGGCCGAAGCAACCCTGTATCTGCATCAAGAAAGTTAGCTTCATGCGGTCCTTCACTCACAATAAACCATAGCTCAATATCAATAGATTGCAAAAAGATAATCATCCTTTCTTTCCAACTAACATAATTGCAGCCACTAAACATGGGAGGCCTAGTAACAGATTGCCCCTCAACAAACATAGCATGACTGGTTGTCATCTTTACTCCAAGCCGCTTGAGCTTAATCTCTAGGAGACCAAGCTCTGATACCAATTGTAAGGCCCAAAGACAACCTAAGGGGGAGGGTGAATTAGGTTGATTAAAATCTTAATCAAATTTATGCAATTTTTCTTTAATAAAAATTTACCTTCTTTTCTAGTAATAATCAACCAAGTAGATTAGAAGAAGAGAGCAATGTTGATTAGAAAAGCAAGTATAGATAGGCAATGAGAATTTTATTAAACAAAAAGAATAAGATAGAATATCAAACCGATTGTCTACCAAGCTTTCCTCAAACTTGAAGACCAATCACTAGGTTGAGCAACTTCTCTTTGATGAAATATGATCAACTAGATGTACAATGGAGGGAGCACTTCCTCCTTGCCCTAAGCCTCACTTAGTCAAGCTAAGAAGTTTTACAATCACTCAGATAACCCTCAACAAAGCTACACTAATGAGACTTTCAACACAAGAGAAATGCTCACAAGAAATTCACACCACTTGGAGAACAAATCTAGCTTTGGAGACTATTTTCAAGCTAAAATATCTCTTGAGATCTTGTAAACAAAGTGTGCAAAAGTCCCTGTCTGATTCAGAATCGTTTGTATTTAAAGGGAACCAAAAATGGGCTTCATTAATACTTCCAACGGATAGAAGGCAGATGAAGAGTCAGCTAGCCGTTGGGGATGTCGGACGTCCGACGGCTTAGTCTTCGTCCGATCCCATCGTCCGTAAATCAGTCAAGTTGTTGTTCGGACGTCCGATGGGATTTTATCGTCCGAGCTTCTGTGTCCGAACGTCGTCCAGAGAGTTATCAAATCTTCGTGGAATTTTTAGGACGTCCGATGAGATTGATGTGCGTCCGAAGCATGCGTCCGATCCTTCAGGACGTCCGATGCTTCCTTACGAGCGTCCGACAGAGTCTTGGCAGAGAGTCATCAACACTTTGTGGAATTTTTAGGACGTCTGACACGATCGATGTGCGTCCGAAGAGTACGTCCGATCCATCCGGACGTCCGATGCTTCCTCACGAGCGTCCGACAGAATTTCCTTCTTGATGTTCTTCATCCTTCCGGACGTCCGACAGATTCCTTCGGACGTCCGACATGAGTGTCCTGTTTTTGCTTCTTCTTTTGGTTGATTTTCATTTCTTGACATATTCGTACCTGATTCTTTGATAGGTAAAAATACTTATATTTGAAGAGAGTTAGATAAACATTTCAAAGTCCTTTGATATCATCAAAATCAAGAATAACAATATGTGTATAATGGATGCAAATGCACGTAACCGTGGCTAGTCCAATGCTAATCATGGTTGTCCCCTCGAGCTCTTGCAAGTCCAATACTTGTGAGAGAGTGTAGATGTGGGCTAGTCCAACGCTAGCCCTTAGGAGCCCTTCGCGCGTTAGATCATGATTGCGTGATCTCATGTATATCTTGACTTTTAGGGCCTCTTTCATCATTTTTTGCATGACATCCCTCCTTATACATATATCCCTTCTCCCATATTTTCCCTTATATATATTACTTACCCCTTTTGTATGCAAACATGACATTAGATTGCATTTCATATAAGCATTAGAACTAGGTTAGTTCATTTGCTTGATTAGATTAGGGAATAACCCCTTGGATATGGGATATGGACGAGTTTGACTTTTTCTAGCCTTAGCACGCTCGTATTCCCTCTATTAAAGGGAAAATTGAGTCACGAACATTAGTCCCCCGCACCCGACATGATGCATTCCCTTAGGTCACGTATATTTGTATAATTATTTTATCCTTTTCCTTTTCTTAGAGTCTCGTATTTTTGCATAATTTGTGACCCCTCCAAAGAGTCACTATTGGGCATCACAATTAATGTGATTGGCACCATTCAAGCTTTGAAGAGAAATTTTGCCCCCCGACACCCCCTAGGTCTAGGGTTTGCATTCATATAGTGCATCCAAATGTGATAAATCTTTTGGTTAAAAATAAGAAAATCCTTGACTAAATCACGCAACTAGCCTTGGCTAGGTCGAAGGGGTGCCTTGGATTTTTATCATTGCCTTCCCCTTCGTCAAATGTGACTCCCGAACTTTTCCTTTGATCTTCGTAGACTTGGAGTCGTTTAAAAAGGGTTTTTTCTATTTTTTCTTTAAAATTTCATTTTTCGGTGACTTGGTACACCTTAACCCTATACCAAGTGGCGACTCCATTTTTCATTCAATAAACCCTTTTTAAACTATTATTTTGGGTCGAATCGTCGCATTTTCAAGTCCCATTTAGACCCATATTTTTCTTCATTTTCTTTGTAAATCAAAATTCATTTTTCAAAATCAAAAATTCACTTTTTTCAACCATTTATTTTTCTTATAAAAAATGGGGCGCGACAAGTGAAATATGCAATTGGAAATGAAACATGACCTAAGGGACCCTTTATTTGCCAGGGTGGGCCTAGAATGATGTTCAATTTTCAATCTACAAATGCAATTCATTGGAATCTTAAACATGCAATAACCTATCTAAGAGGGTAAGTTCTAAAAGTGGATCATGCCAGATCTCTTAATTCCTAGCATTTGTGAATGCAAAAGACAAGAAAACAAAGAAATGTTAGTTCAGTAAATAATCACATAACACGTTGAGGCAATCAAGTAATAAATATGGAAAGTAAAAATAAGAAAAGAGGGTTGGAATCCCTCCCCTCGTGCCTAGTGTCCCTAATTCAGGATAAGGTCGACTCTATCCTAGGCAATTCTAATATGGATGCATGAGGTTTGGCTCACTAATGCATCTAGACTCAATAAGGTTTCGGCTCCCAAGCCTTCAGACCTAAAGGCGAAGGGTCATCACTCCCAGGGCCTTTGATCGGTGGCTCGAGTGATCCCAGGTAAGAGAGCTTATCTCTCCAAGTTTTGCTTTCAATTTTGTTCAATTAAGCTTGGCAACTTGATCTTGTGGTGAGATTATGGATGATTATCATGTTTTAGAGGTTTTTCCCCAATTTATTTGATGAACTAGGGCTTGTGGAAATTCTGCCCAAATTGTTGTATGATGCTTATATGTTGCAATTGAAGTTTTATAAGGTGTTGTGGTAGTGATTAGACCAAGAAATTAAGGAAAGTTACACTAGAAACTCAAAATTCCAAAATCTGGAAAATTTTCCAAACATTCTGTCCGAATTTGTATCTGTGTGTTAGAGGCCGAATTGGCCTTATCTCAAAGAATAAAAGTTGTAGAGAATGGCATTTTATAGGTGCCTACAAAATTTCAGCTCAATCGGAGCAACGTAGGACGTGAAAAGTCCAAAATACCCTTACTGTTCTAAGTATTTCCCAGCAGTTCGTTTCACCAGTTAAGTCCAGTTTATCACGTTTTTTGACCAGGATCCATTCTGATTTAGCTCTGGGCCAAAACATGAAAGTTGTAGTGTTCTGAAGTAGCTTTAAAATGCCTCTAAGAACACCTGATTCGGACTTGTGTACACTGAGTTATGTCCATTACAGTGTTCTGCGATTAAACAGCCGACGAATTGGTTTCTGGTTTAGTAATTCGAGAATTTGACCAAGTTACATTAGAAACTGGACTAAGTGACCTTCATGAACATTGTAGCCCTGTGTCTTAGCTTCGAAACGGCATAGGTTTCACCTCAATCCGATAAGCTTAGCCTCGGATATGTTATTTCCGCTTTCATACGTCAAATCTGTTTTGTGCTAGATTGAATTTCTGCACTTGCTATCGTTGTGAATCTTATTATTATGATATTGTGAGCCTATGGAACGGCTCTTGTCATGAATTTCTGCTATATGTGATGTTGGGTTTTGGTTGAGGAAAAATAATGAAGCCTAAATGGCTGGAAAATTAAGTAAACACAAAGGGCATGCTGCCCGAATTTTTACTCGAGAACTAGAAAACTATATTTGCAACTTGAGTGAAGGTTAAGTGATTACCACTTGAACTAGCGAGAACTTTTGCTACTTTGTTATCGATGGTTATACGTTAAAAACCTAAACGAACTTGTACTCTTGAGGAAAAGATATAATGGCCAATGTAAACTTGTATTTCCTTGTACTTTCAACTCAAGTATTGTTTCCAAGTATATATGCTACAAAAACCTTACGATTTGAAAAGCGAGCAAGTGTTTCACGAATGTCTTTCAAATGAATTTCAATTGGTTGATTCTTAATAAACGGAACGTTTAAGTGTCAAATCTTACTCGTGTTTCAAAGTTCTCAAATTGGATTTCTATCGCAGATCTGAACTTCAAACCTGGAGTATAGTTGAACGTGAATACTTGAAGCACTATAGTTTGAGTGAGTGATCCCTCAACTATTTCCTAAGTTACTTTTGAACTAATTCTTGCATTTATTACTCCATTGCATATCATTTGGGTTTGGGTGTATGCCATGACATAATTTGGCTCCAATGGGTTCTTGGAAAGTCTTGTGCTTAGAACCAATGTCTCTACTATTGTTTACACATTCTTTGGAGCCGATGGCTCCTTACTTCTGTTTCATGGTTACCTGATCTAAACGAGCATTGGATATTTAAGTACAAGAACTTCACTGGCTCACATGAGCAATAAATGAACATTTGATTACTGCATCATGACATCATATCGATGCTTTATTGTGAAATATACTTGGTTGTTGATTTTACTGGTCACTCGCTGAGCTTCTAGCTCACCCCCTATTATCTTCTTCTCCCCACAGGGATCGAAGTAAAGGAAGAACTTGTTTTTGGATCTTTGTGTAGCTGGATGGCGTACATCTTGTATAGTTTAGTTTTAGTTTTGATTTATGTACTTTTGGGCCTGTATAAATATTTGGAATTGAATCAGATGTAAATCTATATTTTACGCTTAGAATTGGTTTCCGCTTCGCTTAAAATATGTAATTTTGGAGAATTGGATGTATTATTTGAGTTGTACCTTGTAATTTACTTGAGGAATGTAGTAAGTGAGTGAGTCCCGGCGAGAGTTGGGCAGGCGGCCCGCTAAACCCTCTGGTACGCCTTAGGGGGAGGTGGGGTCGTTACAAATGGTATCAGAGCTTAGGCTTCAGATCTTTGTAGTGTATCCTAGGCTTAAAGTTTAGGATGCCGGACTGTGGGATTGGTTTGCACGTTCAGTGCTCTTTTGGAGCGTCAGTTGTGACTCTTGAAAATGGTACACGTAAGATATGACTTGATGAGCTTCGTTTAAGACCATATGGTCTGAGTCGTGAAGTTTTTTTAGTTTGAATTCTTGTACTTGTGTACCCGATATTTTTCCTGAGGAAATGCTCGTGAATTTTAACGTACGATGATGTGAATAAAAATTATGATTGAGTTTGAGATAAGTTGTAATGGCACAGGTTAGAGCGCAGAAGATTTTGTCTTGTACTCAAGACTTAACTGAATGAGGAAATTGAAATAATGACTTGGACTTGTCCAATAAGTGTTGGCTTGGGTTTTGATACATTATGGTGGTGGCTGGATTGTTGAGAAAATTTTTGATTTTTCAACCTTCATCTAGTCTTCTTGTTTGATTAAGGATGGCACCACCCGATTTGTAAGTGTTGGGATTCGAACTACTTGAACTGCCTGAGACTGACTTTGAATTGTCGGAAATTGACTAGGCTAAGTTCACTTGAGACTTGAACATTGTTTAGGCAAATGTGCTTTTACGTACACTTAGTGGTCGTGATTTGACTAAATATATGGTATTTCATTGACGCATGAGCAAGTAGTTTGGTTTGTATACGACCTGTAAGTAGACTTGAATTTGAATCGGCTAGTGTACCTTACATACACTGGATAGACCTGACCTAATTGAAAATAGAGTATCTCTTTTACTCTTGAGTAAGTATCTTGATTTATATATGATCTGTATGTGGATTTGAGTTTGATGACTGCTTGAGAGTGTGAATTACTGGGCATAAGCTAGGCGAGGGAGTTTCTACTCGTACCCGTGTTCCTTGAACCTGAAATAATTGACCCTGCTTTTGAACCGATATACTTGAACCCTGCTTTTGACTCTGTTTCTGAACATTTTCGTACTTGTTTGGTTATAGACCGGCTACTACTCTTCTGTAGCGATTGAACAGAACCTCTCTGGTGAGGCATTGCCTGTTGTGTTTTAAAGCACCGCCATTCTTTTGGCGAGGCATGCCTGTTGTGTTATAAAGCACCATCAGGGATGAAATTCTTGAACTGAACCTCTCTGATGAGGTATTGCCTGTTGTGTTTTAAAGCACCGTCATTCTTTTGGCGAGGCATACCTGTTGTGTTATAAAGCACCATCAGAGATGAAACTTTGACTTGAGGCTCTCTGGTGAAGTTTAGCCGTTGTGCTAGCTTGTTGTGTTATAAAGCACCACCAGGGCCAATCTCTTGAGCTAAGATCCTTTGGTGAAGTTTAGCCGTTGTGCTGGCTTGTTGTGTTATAAAGCACCACCAAGGATGAAATTTTGAACTGAGGTTCTTTGGCGAGGTATAGCCGTTGTGCTAACCTGTTGTGTTATAAAGCACCGCCATGGACAAAATCTTGCATCTGAGACTCTGGTGAAGTATAGCTGAGTGCTAGCTTGTTGTGTTATAAAGCACCACCAGGGGTAATTTCTGACCTGAGATATCGTTATGTCCTGAATTGTTTTTCCAAATATCAGGGACTTTAAGTCCGATTTCGAGCCCTTTTCGTATATGTATCCAGTTACTCGTCTAACTATCTATTGGATCAAGATTATTTGATAAGTTGGATTGGAGTACTTTTAGTACTTGATTGTACTGAGTGATTCTTAGTATGTGATTGACCTTTGAGATATTTGATCTGATTAGTCTTTGATTATGATAAGCGAGATTGAAATGATTCTTAATACGTGATTGACTATCGAGAACTATTTTGATCTGATTAGTACAAGTTGGAATGTCGAGGACGACATTCTTTTATGGAGGGGAGTTGTAACGCCCCGAGGCAGAAGAAAAGGAAAAAATTTCTGGTGAATAGAGTTTTGTGAGGAATCCGGCCCACATAAATCTGGAAGAAATTCGGTCCGCATAAACAGCTTAAAGAGCCAGCTCTTTAAGGCTTTCCGATAAGGACTAAAATACCCTTTTATTTGAAAATTATTATTTATCAAAGCCCACTACCCAATTATTTCACATAAGTGTAAATAAACCTAGAAAATAGGGTTTTACACTTCGGTTTCAAGTTTGGAGCAAAGTTAGGGTTTTCGCGATTTTTCGCCGGATGAATTTTCGTTACAGAGTAAGGATTAAATTTGGGGATTAAAAGTGACTTTTAAGTGAGAAATAATATGTGACTAGTGGCAATGATATAAGGTTAGTGAATGGGAAGTAAAAACCCTAGTACGTGAGTTTTAAGAAAAACGGCGCGATCCGGCGGGTCCCGCGCATTACCGATTGAACGCACTGCTTGACCACCATTTTTCTTACCCCAACAAGTTTGTTGACTTTTGTACATAATATCTTCTTAAATTACAGCAAGGTTGACCGAAAATTGTGGCTCAAAGGCAAGGGAAGAAAGAGAAAAATTTTGTGGCCAAGATTAGTCCAAGTGTTTGCCCAATTTGTGGACACCATTAGTCCTAATCCTCTTGCTTTATTATAAGGCAACTAAGCTCCATTTCTCTTCATATTTCTGCCAAGGAGCCGAGAGAGAGAGAGGGGAAGAACAAGAGAGAAATTTCTTCATTTCATCTTCAAATCCAACAACTTAGTGAGAAAACAAACAAAGTAAACCGATTAAACTTGTCCTTGAGTGATTAGCTAGTAGCTTGTGGTGTGATTTTTGAAAGAGAAAGCTTGGGCTACTTGTAGTGACTTCTAGTCAAGGTAAGAGAGCTTATCTCTCCAAGTTTTGCTTTCAATTTTGTTCAATTAAGCTTGGCAACTTGATCTTGTGGTGAGATTATGGATGATTATCATGTTTTAGAGGTTTTTCCCCAATTTATTTGATGAACTAGGGCTTGTGGAAATTCTGCCCAAATTGTTGTATGATGCTTATATGTTGCAATTGAAGTTTTATAAGGTGTTGTGGTAGTGATTAGACCAAGAAATTAAGGAAAGTTACACTAGAAACTCAAAATTCCAAAATCTGGAAAATTTTCCAAACATTCTGTCCGAATTTGTATCTGTGTGTTAGAGGCCGAATTGGCCTTATCTCAAAGAATAAAAGTTGTAGAGAATGGCATTTTATAGGTGCCTACAAAATTTCAGCTCAATCGGAGCAACGTAGGACGTGAAAAGTCCAAAATACCCTTACTGTTCTAAGTATTTCCCAGCAGTTCGTTTCACCAGTTAAGTCCAGTTTATCACGTTTTTTGACCAGGATCCATTCTGATTTAGCTCTGGGCCAAAACATGAAAGTTGTAGTGTTCTGAAGTAGCTTTAAAATGCCTCTAAGAACACCTGATTCGGACTTGTGTACACTGAGTTATGTCCATTACAGTGTTCTGCGATTAAACAGCCGACGAATTGGTTTCTGGTTTAGTAATTCGAGAATTTGACCAAGTTACATTAGAAACTGGACTAAGTGACCTTCATGAACATTGTAGCCCTGTGTCTTAGCTTCGAAACGGCATAGGTTTCACCTCAATCCGATAAGCTTAGCCTCGGATATGTTATTTCCGCTTTCATACGTCAAATCTGTTTTGTGCTAGATTGAATTTCTGCACTTGCTATCGTTGTGAATCTTATTATTATGATATTGTGAGCCTATGGAACGGCTCTTGTCATGAATTTCTGCTATATGTGATGTTGGGTTTTGGTTGAGGAAAAATAATGAAGCCTAAATGGCTGGAAAATTAAGTAAACACAAAGGGCATGCTGCCCGAATTTTTACTCGAGAACTAGAAAACTATATTTGCAACTTGAGTGAAGGTTAAGTGATTACCACTTGAACTAGCGAGAACTTTTGCTACTTTGTTATCGATGGTTATACGTTAAAAACCTAAACGAACTTGTACTCTTGAGGAAAAGATATAATGGCCAATGTAAACTTGTATTTCCTTGTACTTTCAACTCAAGTATTGTTTCCAAGTATATATGCTACAAAAACCTTACGATTTGAAAAGCGAGCAAGTGTTTCACGAATGTCTTTCAAATGAATTTCAATTGGTTGATTCTTAATAAACGGAACGTTTAAGTGTCAAATCTTACTCGTGTTTCAAAGTTCTCAAATTGGATTTCTATCGCAGATCTGAACTTCAAACCTGGAGTATAGTTGAACGTGAATACTTGAAGCACTATAGTTTGAGTGAGTGATCCCTCAACTATTTCCTAAGTTACTTTTGAACTAATTCTTGCATTTATTACTCCATTGCATATCATTTGGGTTTGGGTGTATGCCATGACATAATTTGGCTCCAATGGGTTCTTGGAAAGTCTTGTGCTTAGAACCAATGTCTCTACTATTGTTTACACATTCTTTGGAGCCGATGGCTCCTTACTTCTGTTTCATGGTTACCTGATCTAAACGAGCATTGGATATTTAAGTACAAGAACTTCACTGGCTCACATGAGCAATAAATGAACATTTGATTACTGCATCATGACATCATATCGATGCTTTATTGTGAAATATACTTGGTTGTTGATTTTACTGGTCACTCGCTGAGCTTCTAGCTCACCCCCTATTATCTTCTTCTCCCCACAGGGATCGAAGTAAAGGAAGAACTTGTTTTTGGATCTTTGTGTAGCTGGATGGCGTACATCTTGTATAGTTTAGTTTTAGTTTTGATTTATGTACTTTTGGGCCTGTATAAATATTTGGAATTGAATCAGATGTAAATCTATATTTTACGCTTAGAATTGGTTTCCGCTTCGCTTAAAATATGTAATTTTGGAGAATTGGATGTATTATTTGAGTTGTACCTTGTAATTTACTTGAGGAATGTAGTAAGTGAGTGAGTCCCGGCGAGAGTTGGGCAGGCGGCCCGCTAAACCCTCTGGTACGCCTTAGGGGGAGGTGGGGTCGTTACAAATGGTATCAGAGCTTAGGCTTCAGATCTTTGTAGTGTATCCTAGGCTTAAAGTTTAGGATGCCGGACTGTGGGATTGGTTTGCACGTTCAGTGCTCTTTTGGAGCGTCAGTTGTGACTCTTGAAAATGGTACACGTAAGATATGACTTGATGAGCTTCGTTTAAGACCATATGGTCTGAGTCGTGAAGTTTTTTTAGTTTGAATTCTTGTACTTGTGTACCCGATATTTTTCCTGAGGAAATGCTCGTGAATTTTAACGTACGATGATGTGAATAAAAATTATGATTGAGTTTGAGATAAGTTGTAATGGCACAGGTTAGAGCGCAGAAGATTTTGTCTTGTACTCAAGACTTAACTGAATGAGGAAATTGAAATAATGACTTGGACTTGTCCAATAAGTGTTGGCTTGGGTTTTGATACATTATGGTGGTGGCTGGATTGTTGAGAAAATTTTTGATTTTTCAACCTTCATCTAGTCTTCTTGTTTGATTAAGGATGGCACCACCCGATTTGTAAGTGTTGGGATTCGAACTACTTGAACTGCCTGAGACTGACTTTGAATTGTCGGAAATTGACTAGGCTAAGTTCACTTGAGACTTGAACATTGTTTAGGCAAATGTGCTTTTACGTACACTTAGTGGTCGTGATTTGACTAAATATATGGTATTTCATTGACGCATGAGCAAGTAGTTTGGTTTGTATACGACCTGTAAGTAGACTTGAATTTGAATCGGCTAGTGTACCTTACATACACTGGATAGACCTGACCTAATTGAAAATAGAGTATCTCTTTTACTCTTGAGTAAGTATCTTGATTTATATATGATCTGTATGTGGATTTGAGTTTGATGACTGCTTGAGAGTGTGAATTACTGGGCATAAGCTAGGCGAGGGAGTTTCTACTCGTACCCGTGTTCCTTGAACCTGAAATAATTGACCCTGCTTTTGAACCGATATACTTGAACCCTGCTTTTGACTCTGTTTCTGAACATTTTCGTACTTGTTTGGTTATAGACCGGCTACTACTCTTCTGTAGCGATTGAACAGAACCTCTCTGGTGAGGCATTGCCTGTTGTGTTTTAAAGCACCGCCATTCTTTTGGCGAGGCATGCCTGTTGTGTTATAAAGCACCATCAGGGATGAAATTCTTGAACTGAACCTCTCTGATGAGGTATTGCCTGTTGTGTTTTAAAGCACCGTCATTCTTTTGGCGAGGCATACCTGTTGTGTTATAAAGCACCATCAGAGATGAAACTTTGACTTGAGGCTCTCTGGTGAAGTTTAGCCGTTGTGCTAGCTTGTTGTGTTATAAAGCACCACCAGGGCCAATCTCTTGAGCTAAGATCCTTTGGTGAAGTTTAGCCGTTGTGCTGGCTTGTTGTGTTATAAAGCACCACCAAGGATGAAATTTTGAACTGAGGTTCTTTGGCGAGGTATAGCCGTTGTGCTAACCTGTTGTGTTATAAAGCACCGCCATGGACAAAATCTTGCATCTGAGACTCTGGTGAAGTATAGCTGAGTGCTAGCTTGTTGTGTTATAAAGCACCACCAGGGGTAATTTCTGACCTGAGATATCGTTATGTCCTGAATTGTTTTTCCAAATATCAGGGACTTTAAGTCCGATTTCGAGCCCTTTTCGTATATGTATCCAGTTACTCGTCTAACTATCTATTGGATCAAGATTATTTGATAAGTTGGATTGGAGTACTTTTAGTACTTGATTGTACTGAGTGATTCTTAGTATGTGATTGACCTTTGAGATATTTGATCTGATTAGTCTTTGATTATGATAAGCGAGATTGAAATGATTCTTAATACGTGATTGACTATCGAGAACTATTTTGATCTGATTAGTACAAGTTGGAATGTCGAGGACGACATTCTTTTATGGAGGGGAGTTGTAACGCCCCGAGGCAGAAGAAAAGGAAAAAATTTCTGGTGAATAGAGTTTTGTGAGGAATCCGGCCCACATAAATCTGGAAGAAATTCGGTCCGCATAAACAGCTTAAAGAGCCAGCTCTTTAAGGCTTTCCGATAAGGACTAAAATACCCTTTTATTTGAAAATTATTATTTATCAAAGCCCACTACCCAATTATTTCACATAAGTGTAAATAAACCTAGAAAATAGGGTTTTACACTTCGGTTTCAAGTTTGGAGCAAAGTTAGGGTTTTCGCGATTTTTCGCCGGATGAATTTTCGTTACAGAGTAAGGATTAAATTTGGGGATTAAAAGTGACTTTTAAGTGAGAAATAATATGTGACTAGTGGCAATGATATAAGGTTAGTGAATGGGAAGTAAAAACCCTAGTACGTGAGTTTTAAGAAAAACGGCGCGATCCGGCGGGTCCCGCGCATTACCGATTGAACGCACTGCTTGACCACCATTTTTCTTACCCCAACAAGTTTGTTGACTTTTGTACATAATATCTTCTTAAATTACAGCAAGGTTGACCGAAAATTGTGGCTCAAAGGCAAGGGAAGAAAGAGAAAAATTTTGTGGCCAAGATTAGTCCAAGTGTTTGCCCAATTTGTGGACACCATTAGTCCTAATCCTCTTGCTTTATTATAAGGCAACTAAGCTCCATTTCTCTTCATATTTCTGCCAAGGAGCCGAGAGAGAGAGAGGGGAAGAACAAGAGAGAAATTTCTTCATTTCATCTTCAAATCCAACAACTTAGTGAGAAAACAAACAAAGTAAACCGATTAAACTTGTCCTTGAGTGATTAGCTAGTAGCTTGTGGTGTGATTTTTGAAAGAGAAAGCTTGGGCTACTTGTAGTGACTTCTAGTCAAGGTAAGAGAGCTTATCTCTCCAAGTTTTGCTTTCAATTTTGTTCAATTAAGCTTGGCAACTTGATCTTGTGGTGAGATTATGGATGATTATCATGTTTTAGAGGTTTTTCCCCAATTTATTTGATGAACTAGGGCTTGTGGAAATTCTGCCCAAATTGTTGTATGATGCTTATATGTTGCAATTGAAGTTTTATAAGGTGTTGTGGTAGTGATTAGACCAAGAAATTAAGGAAAGTTACACTAGAAACTCAAAATTCCAAAATCTGGAAAATTTTCCAAACATTCTGTCCGAATTTGTATCTGTGTGTTAGAGGCCGAATTGGCCTTATCTCAAAGAATAAAAGTTGTAGAGAATGGCATTTTATAGGTGCCTACAAAATTTCAGCTCAATCGGAGCAACGTAGGACGTGAAAAGTCCAAAATACCCTTACTGTTCTAAGTATTTCCCAGCAGTTCGTTTCACCAGTTAAGTCCAGTTTATCACGTTTTTTGACCAGGATCCATTCTGATTTAGCTCTGGGCCAAAACATGAAAGTTGTAGTGTTCTGAAGTAGCTTTAAAATGCCTCTAAGAACACCTGATTCGGACTTGTGTACACTGAGTTATGTCCATTACAGTGTTCTGCGATTAAACAGCCGACGAATTGGTTTCTGGTTTAGTAATTCGAGAATTTGACCAAGTTACATTAGAAACTGGACTAAGTGACCTTCATGAACATTGTAGCCCTGTGTCTTAGCTTCGAAACGGCATAGGTTTCACCTCAATCCGATAAGCTTAGCCTCGGATATGTTATTTCCGCTTTCATACGTCAAATCTGTTTTGTGCTAGATTGAATTTCTGCACTTGCTATCGTTGTGAATCTTATTATTATGATATTGTGAGCCTATGGAACGGCTCTTGTCATGAATTTCTGCTATATGTGATGTTGGGTTTTGGTTGAGGAAAAATAATGAAGCCTAAATGGCTGGAAAATTAAGTAAACACAAAGGGCATGCTGCCCGAATTTTTACTCGAGAACTAGAAAACTATATTTGCAACTTGAGTGAAGGTTAAGTGATTACCACTTGAACTAGCGAGAACTTTTGCTACTTTGTTATCGATGGTTATACGTTAAAAACCTAAACGAACTTGTACTCTTGAGGAAAAGATATAATGGCCAATGTAAACTTGTATTTCCTTGTACTTTCAACTCAAGTATTGTTTCCAAGTATATATGCTACAAAAACCTTACGATTTGAAAAGCGAGCAAGTGTTTCACGAATGTCTTTCAAATGAATTTCAATTGGTTGATTCTTAATAAACGGAACGTTTAAGTGTCAAATCTTACTCGTGTTTCAAAGTTCTCAAATTGGATTTCTATCGCAGATCTGAACTTCAAACCTGGAGTATAGTTGAACGTGAATACTTGAAGCACTATAGTTTGAGTGAGTGATCCCTCAACTATTTCCTAAGTTACTTTTGAACTAATTCTTGCATTTATTACTCCATTGCATATCATTTGGGTTTGGGTGTATGCCATGACATAATTTGGCTCCAATGGGTTCTTGGAAAGTCTTGTGCTTAGAACCAATGTCTCTACTATTGTTTACACATTCTTTGGAGCCGATGGCTCCTTACTTCTGTTTCATGGTTACCTGATCTAAACGAGCATTGGATATTTAAGTACAAGAACTTCACTGGCTCACATGAGCAATAAATGAACATTTGATTACTGCATCATGACATCATATCGATGCTTTATTGTGAAATATACTTGGTTGTTGATTTTACTGGTCACTCGCTGAGCTTCTAGCTCACCCCCTATTATCTTCTTCTCCCCACAGGGATCGAAGTAAAGGAAGAACTTGTTTTTGGATCTTTGTGTAGCTGGATGGCGTACATCTTGTATAGTTTAGTTTTAGTTTTGATTTATGTACTTTTGGGCCTGTATAAATATTTGGAATTGAATCAGATGTAAATCTATATTTTACGCTTAGAATTGGTTTCCGCTTCGCTTAAAATATGTAATTTTGGAGAATTGGATGTATTATTTGAGTTGTACCTTGTAATTTACTTGAGGAATGTAGTAAGTGAGTGAGTCCCGGCGAGAGTTGGGCAGGCGGCCCGCTAAACCCTCTGGTACGCCTTAGGGGGAGGTGGGGTCGTTACAAATGGTATCAGAGCTTAGGCTTCAGATCTTTGTAGTGTAT
The DNA here is from genome assembly GCF_036785885.1 of Coffea arabica. Classification (NCBI taxonomy): domain Eukaryota; kingdom Viridiplantae; phylum Streptophyta; class Magnoliopsida; order Gentianales; family Rubiaceae; genus Coffea; species Coffea arabica. The sequence continues at coordinate 39,524,163 of NC_092323.1, read as the reverse complement.
CCTAGGCTTAAAGTTTAGGATGCCGGACTGTGGGATTGGTTTGCACGTTCAGTGCTCTTTTGGAGCGTCAGTTGTGACTCTTGAAAATGGTACACGTAAGATATGACTTGATGAGCTTCGTTTAAGACCATATGGTCTGAGTCGTGAAGTTTTTTTAGTTTGAATTCTTGTACTTGTGTACCCGATATTTTTCCTGAGGAAATGCTCGTGAATTTTAACGTACGATGATGTGAATAAAAATTATGATTGAGTTTGAGATAAGTTGTAATGGCACAGGTTAGAGCGCAGAAGATTTTGTCTTGTACTCAAGACTTAACTGAATGAGGAAATTGAAATAATGACTTGGACTTGTCCAATAAGTGTTGGCTTGGGTTTTGATACATTATGGTGGTGGCTGGATTGTTGAGAAAATTTTTGATTTTTCAACCTTCATCTAGTCTTCTTGTTTGATTAAGGATGGCACCACCCGATTTGTAAGTGTTGGGATTCGAACTACTTGAACTGCCTGAGACTGACTTTGAATTGTCGGAAATTGACTAGGCTAAGTTCACTTGAGACTTGAACATTGTTTAGGCAAATGTGCTTTTACGTACACTTAGTGGTCGTGATTTGACTAAATATATGGTATTTCATTGACGCATGAGCAAGTAGTTTGGTTTGTATACGACCTGTAAGTAGACTTGAATTTGAATCGGCTAGTGTACCTTACATACACTGGATAGACCTGACCTAATTGAAAATAGAGTATCTCTTTTACTCTTGAGTAAGTATCTTGATTTATATATGATCTGTATGTGGATTTGAGTTTGATGACTGCTTGAGAGTGTGAATTACTGGGCATAAGCTAGGCGAGGGAGTTTCTACTCGTACCCGTGTTCCTTGAACCTGAAATAATTGACCCTGCTTTTGAACCGATATACTTGAACCCTGCTTTTGACTCTGTTTCTGAACATTTTCGTACTTGTTTGGTTATAGACCGGCTACTACTCTTCTGTAGCGATTGAACAGAACCTCTCTGGTGAGGCATTGCCTGTTGTGTTTTAAAGCACCGCCATTCTTTTGGCGAGGCATGCCTGTTGTGTTATAAAGCACCATCAGGGATGAAATTCTTGAACTGAACCTCTCTGATGAGGTATTGCCTGTTGTGTTTTAAAGCACCGTCATTCTTTTGGCGAGGCATACCTGTTGTGTTATAAAGCACCATCAGAGATGAAACTTTGACTTGAGGCTCTCTGGTGAAGTTTAGCCGTTGTGCTAGCTTGTTGTGTTATAAAGCACCACCAGGGCCAATCTCTTGAGCTAAGATCCTTTGGTGAAGTTTAGCCGTTGTGCTGGCTTGTTGTGTTATAAAGCACCACCAAGGATGAAATTTTGAACTGAGGTTCTTTGGCGAGGTATAGCCGTTGTGCTAACCTGTTGTGTTATAAAGCACCGCCATGGACAAAATCTTGCATCTGAGACTCTGGTGAAGTATAGCTGAGTGCTAGCTTGTTGTGTTATAAAGCACCACCAGGGGTAATTTCTGACCTGAGATATCGTTATGTCCTGAATTGTTTTTCCAAATATCAGGGACTTTAAGTCCGATTTCGAGCCCTTTTCGTATATGTATCCAGTTACTCGTCTAACTATCTATTGGATCAAGATTATTTGATAAGTTGGATTGGAGTACTTTTAGTACTTGATTGTACTGAGTGATTCTTAGTATGTGATTGACCTTTGAGATATTTGATCTGATTAGTCTTTGATTATGATAAGCGAGATTGAAATGATTCTTAATACGTGATTGACTATCGAGAACTATTTTGATCTGATTAGTACAAGTTGGAATGTCGAGGACGACATTCTTTTATGGAGGGGAGTTGTAACGCCCCGAGGCAGAAGAAAAGGAAAAAATTTCTGGTGAATAGAGTTTTGTGAGGAATCCGGCCCACATAAATCTGGAAGAAATTCGGTCCGCATAAACAGCTTAAAGAGCCAGCTCTTTAAGGCTTTCCGATAAGGACTAAAATACCCTTTTATTTGAAAATTATTATTTATCAAAGCCCACTACCCAATTATTTCACATAAGTGTAAATAAACCTAGAAAATAGGGTTTTACACTTCGGTTTCAAGTTTGGAGCAAAGTTAGGGTTTTCGCGATTTTTCGCCGGATGAATTTTCGTTACAGAGTAAGGATTAAATTTGGGGATTAAAAGTGACTTTTAAGTGAGAAATAATATGTGACTAGTGGCAATGATATAAGGTTAGTGAATGGGAAGTAAAAACCCTAGTACGTGAGTTTTAAGAAAAACGGCGCGATCCGGCGGGTCCCGCGCATTACCGATTGAACGCACTGCTTGACCACCATTTTTCTTACCCCAACAAGTTTGTTGACTTTTGTACATAATATCTTCTTAAATTACAGCAAGGTTGACCGAAAATTGTGGCTCAAAGGCAAGGGAAGAAAGAGAAAAATTTTGTGGCCAAGATTAGTCCAAGTGTTTGCCCAATTTGTGGACACCATTAGTCCTAATCCTCTTGCTTTATTATAAGGCAACTAAGCTCCATTTCTCTTCATATTTCTGCCAAGGAGCCGAGAGAGAGAGAGGGGAAGAACAAGAGAGAAATTTCTTCATTTCATCTTCAAATCCAACAACTTAGTGAGAAAACAAACAAAGTAAACCGATTAAACTTGTCCTTGAGTGATTAGCTAGTAGCTTGTGGTGTGATTTTTGAAAGAGAAAGCTTGGGCTACTTGTAGTGACTTCTAGTCAAGGTAAGAGAGCTTATCTCTCCAAGTTTTGCTTTCAATTTTGTTCAATTAAGCTTGGCAACTTGATCTTGTGGTGAGATTATGGATGATTATCATGTTTTAGAGGTTTTTCCCCAATTTATTTGATGAACTAGGGCTTGTGGAAATTCTGCCCAAATTGTTGTATGATGCTTATATGTTGCAATTGAAGTTTTATAAGGTGTTGTGGTAGTGATTAGACCAAGAAATTAAGGAAAGTTACACTAGAAACTCAAAATTCCAAAATCTGGAAAATTTTCCAAACATTCTGTCCGAATTTGTATCTGTGTGTTAGAGGCCGAATTGGCCTTATCTCAAAGAATAAAAGTTGTAGAGAATGGCATTTTATAGGTGCCTACAAAATTTCAGCTCAATCGGAGCAACGTAGGACGTGAAAAGTCCAAAATACCCTTACTGTTCTAAGTATTTCCCAGCAGTTCGTTTCACCAGTTAAGTCCAGTTTATCACGTTTTTTGACCAGGATCCATTCTGATTTAGCTCTGGGCCAAAACATGAAAGTTGTAGTGTTCTGAAGTAGCTTTAAAATGCCTCTAAGAACACCTGATTCGGACTTGTGTACACTGAGTTATGTCCATTACAGTGTTCTGCGATTAAACAGCCGACGAATTGGTTTCTGGTTTAGTAATTCGAGAATTTGACCAAGTTACATTAGAAACTGGACTAAGTGACCTTCATGAACATTGTAGCCCTGTGTCTTAGCTTCGAAACGGCATAGGTTTCACCTCAATCCGATAAGCTTAGCCTCGGATATGTTATTTCCGCTTTCATACGTCAAATCTGTTTTGTGCTAGATTGAATTTCTGCACTTGCTATCGTTGTGAATCTTATTATTATGATATTGTGAGCCTATGGAACGGCTCTTGTCATGAATTTCTGCTATATGTGATGTTGGGTTTTGGTTGAGGAAAAATAATGAAGCCTAAATGGCTGGAAAATTAAGTAAACACAAAGGGCATGCTGCCCGAATTTTTACTCGAGAACTAGAAAACTATATTTGCAACTTGAGTGAAGGTTAAGTGATTACCACTTGAACTAGCGAGAACTTTTGCTACTTTGTTATCGATGGTTATACGTTAAAAACCTAAACGAACTTGTACTCTTGAGGAAAAGATATAATGGCCAATGTAAACTTGTATTTCCTTGTACTTTCAACTCAAGTATTGTTTCCAAGTATATATGCTACAAAAACCTTACGATTTGAAAAGCGAGCAAGTGTTTCACGAATGTCTTTCAAATGAATTTCAATTGGTTGATTCTTAATAAACGGAACGTTTAAGTGTCAAATCTTACTCGTGTTTCAAAGTTCTCAAATTGGATTTCTATCGCAGATCTGAACTTCAAACCTGGAGTATAGTTGAACGTGAATACTTGAAGCACTATAGTTTGAGTGAGTGATCCCTCAACTATTTCCTAAGTTACTTTTGAACTAATTCTTGCATTTATTACTCCATTGCATATCATTTGGGTTTGGGTGTATGCCATGACATAATTTGGCTCCAATGGGTTCTTGGAAAGTCTTGTGCTTAGAACCAATGTCTCTACTATTGTTTACACATTCTTTGGAGCCGATGGCTCCTTACTTCTGTTTCATGGTTACCTGATCTAAACGAGCATTGGATATTTAAGTACAAGAACTTCACTGGCTCACATGAGCAATAAATGAACATTTGATTACTGCATCATGACATCATATCGATGCTTTATTGTGAAATATACTTGGTTGTTGATTTTACTGGTCACTCGCTGAGCTTCTAGCTCACCCCCTATTATCTTCTTCTCCCCACAGGGATCGAAGTAAAGGAAGAACTTGTTTTTGGATCTTTGTGTAGCTGGATGGCGTACATCTTGTATAGTTTAGTTTTAGTTTTGATTTATGTACTTTTGGGCCTGTATAAATATTTGGAATTGAATCAGATGTAAATCTATATTTTACGCTTAGAATTGGTTTCCGCTTCGCTTAAAATATGTAATTTTGGAGAATTGGATGTATTATTTGAGTTGTACCTTGTAATTTACTTGAGGAATGTAGTAAGTGAGTGAGTCCCGGCGAGAGTTGGGCAGGCGGCCCGCTAAACCCTCTGGTACGCCTTAGGGGGAGGTGGGGTCGTTACAAATGGTATCAGAGCTTAGGCTTCAGATCTTTGTAGTGTATCCTAGGCTTAAAGTTTAGGATGCCGGACTGTGGGATTGGTTTGCACGTTCAGTGCTCTTTTGGAGCGTCAGTTGTGACTCTTGAAAATGGTACACGTAAGATATGACTTGATGAGCTTCGTTTAAGACCATATGGTCTGAGTCGTGAAGTTTTTTTAGTTTGAATTCTTGTACTTGTGTACCCGATATTTTTCCTGAGGAAATGCTCGTGAATTTTAACGTACGATGATGTGAATAAAAATTATGATTGAGTTTGAGATAAGTTGTAATGGCACAGGTTAGAGCGCAGAAGATTTTGTCTTGTACTCAAGACTTAACTGAATGAGGAAATTGAAATAATGACTTGGACTTGTCCAATAAGTGTTGGCTTGGGTTTTGATACATTATGGTGGTGGCTGGATTGTTGAGAAAATTTTTGATTTTTCAACCTTCATCTAGTCTTCTTGTTTGATTAAGGATGGCACCACCCGATTTGTAAGTGTTGGGATTCGAACTACTTGAACTGCCTGAGACTGACTTTGAATTGTCGGAAATTGACTAGGCTAAGTTCACTTGAGACTTGAACATTGTTTAGGCAAATGTGCTTTTACGTACACTTAGTGGTCGTGATTTGACTAAATATATGGTATTTCATTGACGCATGAGCAAGTAGTTTGGTTTGTATACGACCTGTAAGTAGACTTGAATTTGAATCGGCTAGTGTACCTTACATACACTGGATAGACCTGACCTAATTGAAAATAGAGTATCTCTTTTACTCTTGAGTAAGTATCTTGATTTATATATGATCTGTATGTGGATTTGAGTTTGATGACTGCTTGAGAGTGTGAATTACTGGGCATAAGCTAGGCGAGGGAGTTTCTACTCGTACCCGTGTTCCTTGAACCTGAAATAATTGACCCTGCTTTTGAACCGATATACTTGAACCCTGCTTTTGACTCTGTTTCTGAACATTTTCGTACTTGTTTGGTTATAGACCGGCTACTACTCTTCTGTAGCGATTGAACAGAACCTCTCTGGTGAGGCATTGCCTGTTGTGTTTTAAAGCACCGCCATTCTTTTGGCGAGGCATGCCTGTTGTGTTATAAAGCACCATCAGGGATGAAATTCTTGAACTGAACCTCTCTGATGAGGTATTGCCTGTTGTGTTTTAAAGCACCGTCATTCTTTTGGCGAGGCATACCTGTTGTGTTATAAAGCACCATCAGAGATGAAACTTTGACTTGAGGCTCTCTGGTGAAGTTTAGCCGTTGTGCTAGCTTGTTGTGTTATAAAGCACCACCAGGGCCAATCTCTTGAGCTAAGATCCTTTGGTGAAGTTTAGCCGTTGTGCTGGCTTGTTGTGTTATAAAGCACCACCAAGGATGAAATTTTGAACTGAGGTTCTTTGGCGAGGTATAGCCGTTGTGCTAACCTGTTGTGTTATAAAGCACCGCCATGGACAAAATCTTGCATCTGAGACTCTGGTGAAGTATAGCTGAGTGCTAGCTTGTTGTGTTATAAAGCACCACCAGGGGTAATTTCTGACCTGAGATATCGTTATGTCCTGAATTGTTTTTCCAAATATCAGGGACTTTAAGTCCGATTTCGAGCCCTTTTCGTATATGTATCCAGTTACTCGTCTAACTATCTATTGGATCAAGATTATTTGATAAGTTGGATTGGAGTACTTTTAGTACTTGATTGTACTGAGTGATTCTTAGTATGTGATTGACCTTTGAGATATTTGATCTGATTAGTCTTTGATTATGATAAGCGAGATTGAAATGATTCTTAATACGTGATTGACTATCGAGAACTATTTTGATCTGATTAGTACAAGTTGGAATGTCGAGGACGACATTCTTTTATGGAGGGGAGTTGTAACGCCCCGAGGCAGAAGAAAAGGAAAAAATTTCTGGTGAATAGAGTTTTGTGAGGAATCCGGCCCACATAAATCTGGAAGAAATTCGGTCCGCATAAACAGCTTAAAGAGCCAGCTCTTTAAGGCTTTCCGATAAGGACTAAAATACCCTTTTATTTGAAAATTATTATTTATCAAAGCCCACTACCCAATTATTTCACATAAGTGTAAATAAACCTAGAAAATAGGGTTTTACACTTCGGTTTCAAGTTTGGAGCAAAGTTAGGGTTTTCGCGATTTTTCGCCGGATGAATTTTCGTTACAGAGTAAGGATTAAATTTGGGGATTAAAAGTGACTTTTAAGTGAGAAATAATATGTGACTAGTGGCAATGATATAAGGTTAGTGAATGGGAAGTAAAAACCCTAGTACGTGAGTTTTAAGAAAAACGGCGCGATCCGGCGGGTCCCGCGCATTACCGATTGAACGCACTGCTTGACCACCATTTTTCTTACCCCAACAAGTTTGTTGACTTTTGTACATAATATCTTCTTAAATTACAGCAAGGTTGACCGAAAATTGTGGCTCAAAGGCAAGGGAAGAAAGAGAAAAATTTTGTGGCCAAGATTAGTCCAAGTGTTTGCCCAATTTGTGGACACCATTAGTCCTAATCCTCTTGCTTTATTATAAGGCAACTAAGCTCCATTTCTCTTCATATTTCTGCCAAGGAGCCGAGAGAGAGAGAGGGGAAGAACAAGAGAGAAATTTCTTCATTTCATCTTCAAATCCAACAACTTAGTGAGAAAACAAACAAAGTAAACCGATTAAACTTGTCCTTGAGTGATTAGCTAGTAGCTTGTGGTGTGATTTTTGAAAGAGAAAGCTTGGGCTACTTGTAGTGACTTCTAGTCAAGGTAAGAGAGCTTATCTCTCCAAGTTTTGCTTTCAATTTTGTTCAATTAAGCTTGGCAACTTGATCTTGTGGTGAGATTATGGATGATTATCATGTTTTAGAGGTTTTTCCCCAATTTATTTGATGAACTAGGGCTTGTGGAAATTCTGCCCAAATTGTTGTATGATGCTTATATGTTGCAATTGAAGTTTTATAAGGTGTTGTGGTAGTGATTAGACCAAGAAATTAAGGAAAGTTACACTAGAAACTCAAAATTCCAAAATCTGGAAAATTTTCCAAACATTCTGTCCGAATTTGTATCTGTGTGTTAGAGGCCGAATTGGCCTTATCTCAAAGAATAAAAGTTGTAGAGAATGGCATTTTATAGGTGCCTACAAAATTTCAGCTCAATCGGAGCAACGTAGGACGTGAAAAGTCCAAAATACCCTTACTGTTCTAAGTATTTCCCAGCAGTTCGTTTCACCAGTTAAGTCCAGTTTATCACGTTTTTTGACCAGGATCCATTCTGATTTAGCTCTGGGCCAAAACATGAAAGTTGTAGTGTTCTGAAGTAGCTTTAAAATGCCTCTAAGAACACCTGATTCGGACTTGTGTACACTGAGTTATGTCCATTACAGTGTTCTGCGATTAAACAGCCGACGAATTGGTTTCTGGTTTAGTAATTCGAGAATTTGACCAAGTTACATTAGAAACTGGACTAAGTGACCTTCATGAACATTGTAGCCCTGTGTCTTAGCTTCGAAACGGCATAGGTTTCACCTCAATCCGATAAGCTTAGCCTCGGATATGTTATTTCCGCTTTCATACGTCAAATCTGTTTTGTGCTAGATTGAATTTCTGCACTTGCTATCGTTGTGAATCTTATTATTATGATATTGTGAGCCTATGGAACGGCTCTTGTCATGAATTTCTGCTATATGTGATGTTGGGTTTTGGTTGAGGAAAAATAATGAAGCCTAAATGGCTGGAAAATTAAGTAAACACAAAGGGCATGCTGCCCGAATTTTTACTCGAGAACTAGAAAACTATATTTGCAACTTGAGTGAAGGTTAAGTGATTACCACTTGAACTAGCGAGAACTTTTGCTACTTTGTTATCGATGGTTATACGTTAAAAACCTAAACGAACTTGTACTCTTGAGGAAAAGATATAATGGCCAATGTAAACTTGTATTTCCTTGTACTTTCAACTCAAGTATTGTTTCCAAGTATATATGCTACAAAAACCTTACGATTTGAAAAGCGAGCAAGTGTTTCACGAATGTCTTTCAAATGAATTTCAATTGGTTGATTCTTAATAAACGGAACGTTTAAGTGTCAAATCTTACTCGTGTTTCAAAGTTCTCAAATTGGATTTCTATCGCAGATCTGAACTTCAAACCTGGAGTATAGTTGAACGTGAATACTTGAAGCACTATAGTTTGAGTGAGTGATCCCTCAACTATTTCCTAAGTTACTTTTGAACTAATTCTTGCATTTATTACTCCATTGCATATCATTTGGGTTTGGGTGTATGCCATGACATAATTTGGCTCCAATGGGTTCTTGGAAAGTCTTGTGCTTAGAACCAATGTCTCTACTATTGTTTACACATTCTTTGGAGCCGATGGCTCCTTACTTCTGTTTCATGGTTACCTGATCTAAACGAGCATTGGATATTTAAGTACAAGAACTTCACTGGCTCACATGAGCAATAAATGAACATTTGATTACTGCATCATGACATCATATCGATGCTTTATTGTGAAATATACTTGGTTGTTGATTTTACTGGTCACTCGCTGAGCTTCTAGCTCACCCCCTATTATCTTCTTCTCCCCACAGGGATCGAAGTAAAGGAAGAACTTGTTTTTGGATCTTTGTGTAGCTGGATGGCGTACATCTTGTATAGTTTAGTTTTAGTTTTGATTTATGTACTTTTGGGCCTGTATAAATATTTGGAATTGAATCAGATGTAAATCTATATTTTACGCTTAGAATTGGTTTCCGCTTCGCTTAAAATATGTAATTTTGGAGAATTGGATGTATTATTTGAGTTGTACCTTGTAATTTACTTGAGGAATGTAGTAAGTGAGTGAGTCCCGGCGAGAGTTGGGCAGGCGGCCCGCTAAACCCTCTGGTACGCCTTAGGGGGAGGTGGGGTCGTTACAAATGGTATCAGAGCTTAGGCTTCAGATCTTTGTAGTGTATCCTAGGCTTAAAGTTTAGGATGCCGGACTGTGGGATTGGTTTGCACGTTCAGTGCTCTTTTGGAGCGTCAGTTGTGACTCTTGAAAATGGTACACGTAAGATATGACTTGATGAGCTTCGTTTAAGACCATATGGTCTGAGTCGTGAAGTTTTTTTAGTTTGAATTCTTGTACTTGTGTACCCGATATTTTTCCTGAGGAAATGCTCGTGAATTTTAACGTACGATGATGTGAATAAAAATTATGATTGAGTTTGAGATAAGTTGTAATGGCACAGGTTAGAGCGCAGAAGATTTTGTCTTGTACTCAAGACTTAACTGAATGAGGAAATTGAAATAATGACTTGGACTTGTCCAATAAGTGTTGGCTTGGGTTTTGATACATTATGGTGGTGGCTGGATTGTTGAGAAAATTTTTGATTTTTCAACCTTCATCTAGTCTTCTTGTTTGATTAAGGATGGCACCACCCGATTTGTAAGTGTTGGGATTCGAACTACTTGAACTGCCTGAGACTGACTTTGAATTGTCGGAAATTGACTAGGCTAAGTTCACTTGAGACTTGAACATTGTTTAGGCAAATGTGCTTTTACGTACACTTAGTGGTCGTGATTTGACTAAATATATGGTATTTCATTGACGCATGAGCAAGTAGTTTGGTTTGTATACGACCTGTAAGTAGACTTGAATTTGAATCGGCTAGTGTACCTTACATACACTGGATAGACCTGACCTAATTGAAAATAGAGTATCTCTTTTACTCTTGAGTAAGTATCTTGATTTATATATGATCTGTATGTGGATTTGAGTTTGATGACTGCTTGAGAGTGTGAATTACTGGGCATAAGCTAGGCGAGGGAGTTTCTACTCGTACCCGTGTTCCTTGAACCTGAAATAATTGACCCTGCTTTTGAACCGATATACTTGAACCCTGCTTTTGACTCTGTTTCTGAACATTTTCGTACTTGTTTGGTTATAGACCGGCTACTACTCTTCTGTAGCGATTGAACAGAACCTCTCTGGTGAGGCATTGCCTGTTGTGTTTTAAAGCACCGCCATTCTTTTGGCGAGGCATGCCTGTTGTGTTATAAAGCACCATCAGGGATGAAATTCTTGAACTGAACCTCTCTGATGAGGTATTGCCTGTTGTGTTTTAAAGCACCGTCATTCTTTTGGCGAGGCATACCTGTTGTGTTATAAAGCACCATCAGAGATGAAACTTTGACTTGAGGCTCTCTGGTGAAGTTTAGCCGTTGTGCTAGCTTGTTGTGTTATAAAGCACCACCAGGGCCAATCTCTTGAGCTAAGATCCTTTGGTGAAGTTTAGCCGTTGTGCTGGCTTGTTGTGTTATAAAGCACCACCAAGGATGAAATTTTGAACTGAGGTTCTTTGGCGAGGTATAGCCGTTGTGCTAACCTGTTGTGTTATAAAGCACCGCCATGGACAAAATCTTGCATCTGAGACTCTGGTGAAGTATAGCTGAGTGCTAGCTTGTTGTGTTATAAAGCACCACCAGGGGTAATTTCTGACCTGAGATATCGTTATGTCCTGAATTGTTTTTCCAAATATCAGGGACTTTAAGTCCGATTTCGAGCCCTTTTCGTATATGTATCCAGTTACTCGTCTAACTATCTATTGGATCAAGATTATTTGATAAGTTGGATTGGAGTACTTTTAGTACTTGATTGTACTGAGTGATTCTTAGTATGTGATTGACCTTTGAGATATTTGATCTGATTAGTCTTTGATTATGATAAGCGAGATTGAAATGATTCTTAATACGTGATTGACTATCGAGAACTATTTTGATCTGATTAGTACAAGTTGGAATGTCGAGGACGACATTCTTTTATGGAGGGGAGTTGTAACGCCCCGAGGCAGAAGAAAAGGAAAAAATTTCTGGTGAATAGAGTTTTGTGAGGAATCCGGCCCACATAAATCTGGAAGAAATTCGGTCCGCATAAACAGCTTAAAGAGCCAGCTCTTTAAGGCTTTCCGATAAGGACTAAAATACCCTTTTATTTGAAAATTATTATTTATCAAAGCCCACTACCCAATTATTTCACATAAGTGTAAATAAACCTAGAAAATAGGGTTTTACACTTCGGTTTCAAGTTTGGAGCAAAGTTAGGGTTTTCGCGATTTTTCGCCGGATGAATTTTCGTTACAGAGTAAGGATTAAATTTGGGGATTAAAAGTGACTTTTAAGTGAGAAATAATATGTGACTAGTGGCAATGATATAAGGTTAGTGAATGGGAAGTAAAAACCCTAGTACGTGAGTTTTAAGAAAAACGGCGCGATCCGGCGGGTCCCGCGCATTACCGATTGAACGCACTGCTTGACCACCATTTTTCTTACCCCAACAAGTTTGTTGACTTTTGTACATAATATCTTCTTAAATTACAGCAAGGTTGACCGAAAATTGTGGCTCAAAGGCAAGGGAAGAAAGAGAAAAATTTTGTGGCCAAGATTAGTCCAAGTGTTTGCCCAATTTGTGGACACCATTAGTCCTAATCCTCTTGCTTTATTATAAGGCAACTAAGCTCCATTTCTCTTCATATTTCTGCCAAGGAGCCGAGAGAGAGAGAGGGGAAGAACAAGAGAGAAATTTCTTCATTTCATCTTCAAATCCAACAACTTAGTGAGAAAACAAACAAAGTAAACCGATTAAACTTGTCCTTGAGTGATTAGCTAGTAGCTTCTGGTGTGATTTTTGAAAGAGAAAGCTTGGGCTACTTGTAGTGACTTCTAGTCAAGGTAAGAGAGCTTATCTCTCCAAGTTTTGCTTTCAATTTTGTTCAATTAAGCTTGGCAACTTGATCTTGTGGTGAGATTATGGATGATTATCATGTTTTAGAGGTTTTTCCCCAATTTATTTGATGAACTAGGGCTTGTGGAAATTCTGCCCAAATTGTTGTATGATGCTTATATGTTGCAATTGAAGTTTTATAAGGTGTTGTGGTAGTGATTAGACCAAGAAATTAAGGAAAGTTACACTAGAAACTCAAAATTCCAAAATCTGGAAAATTTTCCAAACATTCTGTCCGAATTTGTATCTGTGTGTTAGAGGCCGAATTGGCCTTATCTCAAAGAATAAAAGTTGTAGAGAATGGCATTTTATAGGTGCCTACAAAATTTCAGCTCAATCGGAGCAACGTAGGACGTGAAAAGTCCAAAATACCCTTACTGTTCTAAGTATTTCCCAGCAGTTCGTTTCACCAGTTAAGTCCAGTTTATCACGTTTTTTGACCAGGATCCATTCTGATTTAGCTCTGGGCCAAAACATGAAAGTTGTAGTGTTCTGAAGTAGCTTTAAAATGCCTCTAAGAACACCTGATTCGGACTTGTGTACACTGAGTTATGTCCATTACAGTGTTCTGCGATTAAACAGCCGACGAATTGGTTTCTGGTTTAGTAATTCGAGAATTTGACCAAGTTACATTAGAAACTGGACTAAGTGACCTTCATGAACATTGTAGCCCTGTGTCTTAGCTTCGAAACGGCATAGGTTTCACCTCAATCCGATAAGCTTAGCCTCGGATATGTTATTTCCGCTTTCATACGTCAAATCTGTTTTGTGCTAGATTGAATTTCTGCACTTGCTATCGTTGTGAATCTTATTATTATGATATTGTGAGCCTATGGAACGGCTCTTGTCATGAATTTCTGCTATATGTGATGTTGGGTTTTGGTTGAGGAAAAATAATGAAGCCTAAATGGCTGGAAAATTAAGTAAACACAAAGGGCATGCTGCCCGAATTTTTACTCGAGAACTAGAAAACTATATTTGCAACTTGAGTGAAGGTTAAGTGATTACCACTTGAACTAGCGAGAACTTTTGCTACTTTGTTATCGATGGTTATACGTTAAAAACCTAAACGAACTTGTACTCTTGAGGAAAAGATATAATGGCCAATGTAAACTTGTATTTCCTTGTACTTTCAACTCAAGTATTGTTTCCAAGTATATATGCTACAAAAACCTTACGATTTGAAAAGCGAGCAAGTGTTTCACGAATGTCTTTCAAATGAATTTCAATTGGTTGATTCTTAATAAACGGAACGTTTAAGTGTCAAATCTTACTCGTGTTTCAAAGTTCTCAAATTGGATTTCTATCGCAGATCTGAACTTCAAACCTGGAGTATAGTTGAACGTGAATACTTGAAGCACTATAGTTTGAGTGAGTGATCCCTCAACTATTTCCTAAGTTACTTTTGAACTAATTCTTGCATTTATTACTCCATTGCATATCATTTGGGTTTGGGTGTATGCCATGACATAATTTGGCTCCAATGGGTTCTTGGAAAGTCTTGTGCTTAGAACCAATGTCTCTACTATTGTTTACACATTCTTTGGAGCCGATGGCTCCTTACTTCTGTTTCATGGTTACCTGATCTAAACGAGCATTGGATATTTAAGTACAAGAACTTCACTGGCTCACATGAGCAATAAATGAACATTTGATTACTGCATCATGACATCATATCGATGCTTTATTGTGAAATATACTTGGTTGTTGATTTTACTGGTCACTCGCTGAGCTTCTAGCTCACCCCCTATTATCTTCTTCTCCCCACAGGGATCGAAGTAAAGGAAGAACTTGTTTTTGGATCTTTGTGTAGCTGGATGGCGTACATCTTGTATAGTTTAGTTTTAGTTTTGATTTATGTACTTTTGGGCCTGTATAAATATTTGGAATTGAATCAGATGTAAATCTATATTTTACGCTTAGAATTGGTTTCCGCTTCGCTTAAAATATGTAATTTTGGAGAATTGGATGTATTATTTGAGTTGTACCTTGTAATTTACTTGAGGAATGTAGTAAGTGAGTGAGTCCCGGCGAGAGTTGGGCAGGCGGCCCGCTAAACCCTCTGGTACGCCTTAGGGGGAGGTGGGGTCGTTACAAATGGTATCAGAGCTTAGGCTTCAGATCTTTGTAGTGTATCCTAGGCTTAAAGTTTAGGATGCCGGACTGTGGGATTGGTTTGCACGTTCAGTGCTCTTTTGGAGCGTCAGTTGTGACTCTTGAAAATGGTACACGTAAGATATGACTTGATGAGCTTCGTTTAAGACCATATGGTCTGAGTCGTGAAGTTTTTTTAGTTTGAATTCTTGTACTTGTGTACCCGATATTTTTCCTGAGGAAATGCTCGTGAATTTTAACGTACGATGATGTGAATAAAAATTATGATTGAGTTTGAGATAAGTTGTAATGGCACAGGTTAGAGCGCAGAAGATTTTGTCTTGTACTCAAGACTTAACTGAATGAGGAAATTGAAATAATGACTTGGACTTGTCCAATAAGTGTTGGCTTGGGTTTTGATACATTATGGTGGTGGCTGGATTGTTGAGAAAATTTTTGATTTTTCAACCTTCATCTAGTCTTCTTGTTTGATTAAGGATGGCACCACCCGATTTGTAAGTGTTGGGATTCGAACTACTTGAACTGCCTGAGACTGACTTTGAATTGTCGGAAATTGACTAGGCTAAGTTCACTTGAGACTTGAACATTGTTTAGGCAAATGTGCTTTTACGTACACTTAGTGGTCGTGATTTGACTAAATATATGGTATTTCATTGACGCATGAGCAAGTAGTTTGGTTTGTATACGACCTGTAAGTAGACTTGAATTTGAATCGGCTAGTGTACCTTACATACACTGGATAGACCTGACCTAATTGAAAATAGAGTATCTCTTTTACTCTTGAGTAAGTATCTTGATTTATATATGATCTGTATGTGGATTTGAGTTTGATGACTGCTTGAGAGTGTGAATTACTGGGCATAAGCTAGGCGAGGGAGTTTCTACTCGTACCCGTGTTCCTTGAACCTGAAATAATTGACCCTGCTTTTGAACCGATATACTTGAACCCTGCTTTTGACTCTGTTTCTGAACATTTTCGTACTTGTTTGGTTATAGACCGGCTACTACTCTTCTGTAGCGATTGAACAGAACCTCTCTGGTGAGGCATTGCCTGTTGTGTTTTAAAGCACCGCCATTCTTTTGGCGAGGCATGCCTGTTGTGTTATAAAGCACCATCAGGGATGAAATTCTTGAACTGAACCTCTCTGATGAGGTATTGCCTGTTGTGTTTTAAAGCACCGTCATTCTTTTGGCGAGGCATACCTGTTGTGTTATAAAGCACCATCAGAGATGAAACTTTGACTTGAGGCTCTCTGGTGAAGTTTAGCCGTTGTGCTAGCTTGTTGTGTTATAAAGCACCACCAGGGCCAATCTCTTGAGCTAAGATCCTTTGGTGAAGTTTAGCCGTTGTGCTGGCTTGTTGTGTTATAAAGCACCACCAAGGATGAAATTTTGAACTGAGGTTCTTTGGCGAGGTATAGCCGTTGTGCTAACCTGTTGTGTTATAAAGCACCGCCATGGACAAAATCTTGCATCTGAGACTCTGGTGAAGTATAGCTGAGTGCTAGCTTGTTGTGTTATAAAGCACCACCAGGGGTAATTTCTGACCTGAGATATCGTTATGTCCTGAATTGTTTTTCCAAATATCAGGGACTTTAAGTCCGATTTCGAGCCCTTTTCGTATATGTATCCAGTTACTCGTCTAACTATCTATTGGATCAAGATTATTTGATAAGTTGGATTGGAGTACTTTTAGTACTTGATTGTACTGAGTGATTCTTAGTATGTGATTGACCTTTGAGATATTTGATCTGATTAGTCTTTGATTATGATAAGCGAGATTGAAATGATTCTTAATACGTGATTGACTATCGAGAACTATTTTGATCTGATTAGTACAAGTTGGAATGTCGAGGACGACATTCTTTTATGGAGGGGAGTTGTAACGCCCCGAGGCAGAAGAAAAGGAAAAAATTTCTGGTGAATAGAGTTTTGTGAGGAATCCGGCCCACATAAATCTGGAAGAAATTCGGTCCGCATAAACAGCTTAAAGAGCCAGCTCTTTAAGGCTTTCCGATAAGGACTAAAATACCCTTTTATTTGAAAATTATTATTTATCAAAGCCCACTACCCAATTATTTCACATAAGTGTAAATAAACCTAGAAAATAGGGTTTTACACTTCGGTTTCAAGTTTGGAGCAAAGTTAGGGTTTTCGCGATTTTTCGCCGGATGAATTTTCGTTACAGAGTAAGGATTAAATTTGGGGATTAAAAGTGACTTTTAAGTGAGAAATAATATGTGACTAGTGGCAATGATATAAGGTTAGTGAATGGGAAGTAAAAACCCTAGTACGTGAGTTTTAAGAAAAACGGCGCGATCCGGCGGGTCCCGCGCATTACCGATTGAACGCACTGCTTGACCACCATTTTTCTTACCCCAACAAGTTTGTTGACTTTTGTACATAATATCTTCTTAAATTACAGCAAGGTTGACCGAAAATTGTGGCTCAAAGGCAAGGGAAGAAAGAGAAAAATTTTGTGGCCAAGATTAGTCCAAGTGTTTGCCCAATTTGTGGACACCATTAGTCCTAATCCTCTTGCTTTATTATAAGGCAACTAAGCTCCATTTCTCTTCATATTTCTGCCAAGGAGCCGAGAGAGAGAGAGGGGAAGAACAAGAGAGAAATTTCTTCATTTCATCTTCAAATCCAACAACTTAGTGAGAAAACAAACAAAGTAAACCGATTAAACTTGTCCTTGAGTGATTAGCTAGTAGCTTCTGGTGTGATTTTTGAAAGAGAAAGCTTGGGCTACTTGTAGTGACTTCTAGTCAAGGTAAGAGAGCTTATCTCTCCAAGTTTTGCTTTCAATTTTGTTCAATTAAGCTTGGCAACTTGATCTTGTGGTGAGATTATGGATGATTATCATGTTTTAGAGGTTTTTCCCCAATTTATTTGATGAACTAGGGCTTGTGGAAATTCTGCCCAAATTGTTGTATGATGCTTATATGTTGCAATTGAAGTTTTATAAGGTGTTGTGGTAGTGATTAGACCAAGAAATTAAGGAAAGTTACACTAGAAACTCAAAATTCCAAAATCTGGAAAATTTTCCAAACATTCTGTCCGAATTTGTATCTGTGTGTTAGAGGCCGAATTGGCCTTATCTCAAAGAATAAAAGTTGTAGAGAATGGCATTTTATAGGTGCCTACAAAATTTCAGCTCAATCGGAGCAACGTAGGACGTGAAAAGTCCAAAATACCCTTACTGTTCTAAGTATTTCCCAGCAGTTCGTTTCACCAGTTAAGTCCAGTTTATCACGTTTTTTGACCAGGATCCATTCTGATTTAGCTCTGGGCCAAAACATGAAAGTTGTAGTGTTCTGAAGTAGCTTTAAAATGCCTCTAAGAACACCTGATTCGGACTTGTGTACACTGAGTTATGTCCATTACAGTGTTCTGCGATTAAACAGCCGACGAATTGGTTTCTGGTTTAGTAATTCGAGAATTTGACCAAGTTACATTAGAAACTGGACTAAGTGACCTTCATGAACATTGTAGCCCTGTGTCTTAGCTTCGAAACGGCATAGGTTTCACCTCAATCCGATAAGCTTAGCCTCGGATATGTTATTTCCGCTTTCATACGTCAAATCTGTTTTGTGCTAGATTGAATTTCTGCACTTGCTATCGTTGTGAATCTTATTATTATGATATTGTGAGCCTATGGAACGGCTCTTGTCATGAATTTCTGCTATATGTGATGTTGGGTTTTGGTTGAGGAAAAATAATGAAGCCTAAATGGCTGGAAAATTAAGTAAACACAAAGGGCATGCTGCCCGAATTTTTACTCGAGAACTAGAAAACTATATTTGCAACTTGAGTGAAGGTTAAGTGATTACCACTTGAACTAGCGAGAACTTTTGCTACTTTGTTATCGATGGTTATACGTTAAAAACCTAAACGAACTTGTACTCTTGAGGAAAAGATATAATGGCCAATGTAAACTTGTATTTCCTTGTACTTTCAACTCAAGTATTGTTTCCAAGTATATATGCTACAAAAACCTTACGATTTGAAAAGCGAGCAAGTGTTTCACGAATGTCTTTCAAATGAATTTCAATTGGTTGATTCTTAATAAACGGAACGTTTAAGTGTCAAATCTTACTCGTGTTTCAAAGTTCTCAAATTGGATTTCTATCGCAGATCTGAACTTCAAACCTGGAGTATAGTTGAACGTGAATACTTGAAGCACTATAGTTTGAGTGAGTGATCCCTCAACTATTTCCTAAGTTACTTTTGAACTAATTCTTGCATTTATTACTCCATTGCATATCATTTGGGTTTGGGTGTATGCCATGACATAATTTGGCTCCAATGGGTTCTTGGAAAGTCTTGTGCTTAGAACCAATGTCTCTACTATTGTTTACACATTCTTTGGAGCCGATGGCTCCTTACTTCTGTTTCATGGTTACCTGATCTAAACGAGCATTGGATATTTAAGTACAAGAACTTCACTGGCTCACATGAGCAATAAATGAACATTTGATTACTGCATCATGACATCATATCGATGCTTTATTGTGAAATATACTTGGTTGTTGATTTTACTGGTCACTCGCTGAGCTTCTAGCTCACCCCCTATTATCTTCTTCTCCCCACAGGGATCGAAGTAAAGGAAGAACTTGTTTTTGGATCTTTGTGTAGCTGGATGGCGTACATCTTGTATAGTTTAGTTTTAGTTTTGATTTATGTACTTTTGGGCCTGTATAAATATTTGGAATTGAATCAGATGTAAATCTATATTTTACGCTTAGAATTGGTTTCCGCTTCGCTTAAAATATGTAATTTTGGAGAATTGGATGTATTATTTGAGTTGTACCTTGTAATTTACTTGAGGAATGTAGTAAGTGAGTGAGTCCCGGCGAGAGTTGGGCAGGCGGCCCGCTAAACCCTCTGGTACGCCTTAGGGGGAGGTGGGGTCGTTACAAATGGTATCAGAGCTTAGGCTTCAGATCTTTGTAGTGTATCCTAGGCTTAAAGTTTAGGATGCCGGACTGTGGGATTGGTTTGCACGTTCAGTGCTCTTTTGGAGCGTCAGTTGTGACTCTTGAAAATGGTACACGTAAGATATGACTTGATGAGCTTCGTTTAAGACCATATGGTCTGAGTCGTGAAGTTTTTTTAGTTTGAATTCTTGTACTTGTGTACCCGATATTTTTCCTGAGGAAATGCTCGTGAATTTTAACGTACGATGATGTGAATAAAAATTATGATTGAGTTTGAGATAAGTTGTAATGGCACAGGTTAGAGCGCAGAAGATTTTGTCTTGTACTCAAGACTTAACTGAATGAGGAAATTGAAATAATGACTTGGACTTGTCCAATAAGTGTTGGCTTGGGTTTTGATACATTATGGTGGTGGCTGGATTGTTGAGAAAATTTTTGATTTTTCAACCTTCATCTAGTCTTCTTGTTTGATTAAGGATGGCACCACCCGATTTGTAAGTGTTGGGATTCGAACTACTTGAACTGCCTGAGACTGACTTTGAATTGTCGGAAATTGACTAGGCTAAGTTCACTTGAGACTTGAACATTGTTTAGGCAAATGTGCTTTTACGTACACTTAGTGGTCGTGATTTGACTAAATATATGGTATTTCATTGACGCATGAGCAAGTAGTTTGGTTTGTATACGACCTGTAAGTAGACTTGAATTTGAATCGGCTAGTGTACCTTACATACACTGGATAGACCTGACCTAATTGAAAATAGAGTATCTCTTTTACTCTTGAGTAAGTATCTTGATTTATATATGATCTGTATGTGGATTTGAGTTTGATGACTGCTTGAGAGTGTGAATTACTGGGCATAAGCTAGGCGAGGGAGTTTCTACTCGTACCCGTGTTCCTTGAACCTGAAATAATTGACCCTGCTTTTGAACCGATATACTTGAACCCTGCTTTTGACTCTGTTTCTGAACATTTTCGTACTTGTTTGGTTATAGACCGGCTACTACTCTTCTGTAGCGATTGAACAGAACCTCTCTGGTGAGGCATTGCCTGTTGTGTTTTAAAGCACCGCCATTCTTTTGGCGAGGCATGCCTGTTGTGTTATAAAGCACCATCAGGGATGAAATTCTTGAACTGAACCTCTCTGATGAGGTATTGCCTGTTGTGTTTTAAAGCACCGTCATTCTTTTGGCGAGGCATACCTGTTGTGTTATAAAGCACCATCAGAGATGAAACTTTGACTTGAGGCTCTCTGGTGAAGTTTAGCCGTTGTGCTAGCTTGTTGTGTTATAAAGCACCACCAGGGCCAATCTCTTGAGCTAAGATCCTTTGGTGAAGTTTAGCCGTTGTGCTGGCTTGTTGTGTTATAAAGCACCACCAAGGATGAAATTTTGAACTGAGGTTCTTTGGCGAGGTATAGCCGTTGTGCTAACCTGTTGTGTTATAAAGCACCGCCATGGACAAAATCTTGCATCTGAGACTCTGGTGAAGTATAGCTGAGTGCTAGCTTGTTGTGTTATAAAGCACCACCAGGGGTAATTTCTGACCTGAGATATCGTTATGTCCTGAATTGTTTTTCCAAATATCAGGGACTTTAAGTCCGATTTCGAGCCCTTTTCGTATATGTATCCAGTTACTCGTCTAACTATCTATTGGATCAAGATTATTTGATAAGTTGGATTGGAGTACTTTTAGTACTTGATTGTACTGAGTGATTCTTAGTATGTGATTGACCTTTGAGATATTTGATCTGATTAGTCTTTGATTATGATAAGCGAGATTGAAATGATTCTTAATACGTGATTGACTATCGAGAACTATTTTGATCTGATTAGTACAAGTTGGAATGTCGAGGACGACATTCTTTTATGGAGGGGAGTTGTAACGCCCCGAGGCAGAAGAAAAGGAAAAAATTTCTGGTGAATAGAGTTTTGTGAGGAATCCGGCCCACATAAATCTGGAAGAAATTCGGTCCGCATAAACAGCTTAAAGAGCCAGCTCTTTAAGGCTTTCCGATAAGGACTAAAATACCCTTTTATTTGAAAATTATTATTTATCAAAGCCCACTACCCAATTATTTCACATAAGTGTAAATAAACCTAGAAAATAGGGTTTTACACTTCGGTTTCAAGTTTGGAGCAAAGTTAGGGTTTTCGCGATTTTTCGCCGGATGAATTTTCGTTACAGAGTAAGGATTAAATTTGGGGATTAAAAGTGACTTTTAAGTGAGAAATAATATGTGACTAGTGGCAATGATATAAGGTTAGTGAATGGGAAGTAAAAACCCTAGTACGTGAGTTTTAAGAAAAACGGCGCGATCCGGCGGGTCCCGCGCATTACCGATTGAACGCACTGCTTGACCACCATTTTTCTTACCCCAACAAGTTTGTTGACTTTTGTACATAATATCTTCTTAAATTACAGCAAGGTTGACCGAAAATTGTGGCTCAAAGGCAAGGGAAGAAAGAGAAAAATTTTGTGGCCAAGATTAGTCCAAGTGTTTGCCCAATTTGTGGACACCATTAGTCCTAATCCTCTTGCTTTATTATAAGGCAACTAAGCTCCATTTCTCTTCATATTTCTGCCAAGGAGCCGAGAGAGAGAGAGGGGAAGAACAAGAGAGAAATTTCTTCATTTCATCTTCAAATCCAACAACTTAGTGAGAAAACAAACAAAGTAAACCGATTAAACTTGTCCTTGAGTGATTAGCTAGTAGCTTCTGGTGTGATTTTTGAAAGAGAAAGCTTGGGCTACTTGTAGTGACTTCTAGTCAAGGTAAGAGAGCTTATCTCTCCAAGTTTTGCTTTCAATTTTGTTCAATTAAGCTTGGCAACTTGATCTTGTGGTGAGATTATGGATGATTATCATGTTTTAGAGGTTTTTCCCCAATTTATTTGATGAACTAGGGCTTGTGGAAATTCTGCCCAAATTGTTGTATGATGCTTATATGTTGCAATTGAAGTTTTATAAGGTGTTGTGGTAGTGATTAGACCAAGAAATTAAGGAAAGTTACACTAGAAACTCAAAATTCCAAAATCTGGAAAATTTTCCAAACATTCTGTCCGAATTTGTATCTGTGTGTTAGAGGCCGAATTGGCCTTATCTCAAAGAATAAAAGTTGTAGAGAATGGCATTTTATAGGTGCCTACAAAATTTCAGCTCAATCGGAGCAACGTAGGACGTGAAAAGTCCAAAATACCCTTACTGTTCTAAGTATTTCCCAGCAGTTCGTTTCACCAGTTAAGTCCAGTTTATCACGTTTTTTGACCAGGATCCATTCTGATTTAGCTCTGGGCCAAAACATGAAAGTTGTAGTGTTCTGAAGTAGCTTTAAAATGCCTCTAAGAACACCTGATTCGGACTTGTGTACACTGAGTTATGTCCATTACAGTGTTCTGCGATTAAACAGCCGACGAATTGGTTTCTGGTTTAGTAATTCGAGAATTTGACCAAGTTACATTAGAAACTGGACTAAGTGACCTTCATGAACATTGTAGCCCTGTGTCTTAGCTTCGAAACGGCATAGGTTTCACCTCAATCCGATAAGCTTAGCCTCGGATATGTTATTTCCGCTTTCATACGTCAAATCTGTTTTGTGCTAGATTGAATTTCTGCACTTGCTATCGTTGTGAATCTTATTATTATGATATTGTGAGCCTATGGAACGGCTCTTGTCATGAATTTCTGCTATATGTGATGTTGGGTTTTGGTTGAGGAAAAATAATGAAGCCTAAATGGCTGGAAAATTAAGTAAACACAAAGGGCATGCTGCCCGAATTTTTACTCGAGAACTAGAAAACTATATTTGCAACTTGAGTGAAGGTTAAGTGATTACCACTTGAACTAGCGAGAACTTTTGCTACTTTGTTATCGATGGTTATACGTTAAAAACCTAAACGAACTTGTACTCTTGAGGAAAAGATATAATGGCCAATGTAAACTTGTATTTCCTTGTACTTTCAACTCAAGTATTGTTTCCAAGTATATATGCTACAAAAACCTTACGATTTGAAAAGCGAGCAAGTGTTTCACGAATGTCTTTCAAATGAATTTCAATTGGTTGATTCTTAATAAACGGAACGTTTAAGTGTCAAATCTTACTCGTGTTTCAAAGTTCTCAAATTGGATTTCTATCGCAGATCTGAACTTCAAACCTGGAGTATAGTTGAACGTGAATACTTGAAGCACTATAGTTTGAGTGAGTGATCCCTCAACTATTTCCTAAGTTACTTTTGAACTAATTCTTGCATTTATTACTCCATTGCATATCATTTGGGTTTGGGTGTATGCCATGACATAATTTGGCTCCAATGGGTTCTTGGAAAGTCTTGTGCTTAGAACCAATGTCTCTACTATTGTTTACACATTCTTTGGAGCCGATGGCTCCTTACTTCTGTTTCATGGTTACCTGATCTAAACGAGCATTGGATATTTAAGTACAAGAACTTCACTGGCTCACATGAGCAATAAATGAACATTTGATTACTGCATCATGACATCATATCGATGCTTTATTGTGAAATATACTTGGTTGTTGATTTTACTGGTCACTCGCTGAGCTTCTAGCTCACCCCCTATTATCTTCTTCTCCCCACAGGGATCGAAGTAAAGGAAGAACTTGTTTTTGGATCTTTGTGTAGCTGGATGGCGTACATCTTGTATAGTTTAGTTTTAGTTTTGATTTATGTACTTTTGGGCCTGTATAAATATTTGGAATTGAATCAGATGTAAATCTATATTTTACGCTTAGAATTGGTTTCCGCTTCGCTTAAAATATGTAATTTTGGAGAATTGGATGTATTATTTGAGTTGTACCTTGTAATTTACTTGAGGAATGTAGTAAGTGAGTGAGTCCCGGCGAGAGTTGGGCAGGCGGCCCGCTAAACCCTCTGGTACGCCTTAGGGGGAGGTGGGGTCGTTACAAATGGTATCAGAGCTTAGGCTTCAGATCTTTGTAGTGTATCCTAGGCTTAAAGTTTAGGATGCCGGACTGTGGGATTGGTTTGCACGTTCAGTGCTCTTTTGGAGCGTCAGTTGTGACTCTTGAAAATGGTACACGTAAGATATGACTTGATGAGCTTCGTTTAAGACCATATGGTCTGAGTCGTGAAGTTTTTTTAGTTTGAATTCTTGTACTTGTGTACCCGATATTTTTCCTGAGGAAATGCTCGTGAATTTTAACGTACGATGATGTGAATAAAAATTATGATTGAGTTTGAGATAAGTTGTAATGGCACAGGTTAGAGCGCAGAAGATTTTGTCTTGTACTCAAGACTTAACTGAATGAGGAAATTGAAATAATGACTTGGACTTGTCCAATAAGTGTTGGCTTGGGTTTTGATACATTATGGTGGTGGCTGGATTGTTGAGAAAATTTTTGATTTTTCAACCTTCATCTAGTCTTCTTGTTTGATTAAGGATGGCACCACCCGATTTGTAAGTGTTGGGATTCGAACTACTTGAACTGCCTGAGACTGACTTTGAATTGTCGGAAATTGACTAGGCTAAGTTCACTTGAGACTTGAACATTGTTTAGGCAAATGTGCTTTTACGTACACTTAGTGGTCGTGATTTGACTAAATATATGGTATTTCATTGACGCATGAGCAAGTAGTTTGGTTTGTATACGACCTGTAAGTAGACTTGAATTTGAATCGGCTAGTGTACCTTACATACACTGGATAGACCTGACCTAATTGAAAATAGAGTATCTCTTTTACTCTTGAGTAAGTATCTTGATTTATATATGATCTGTATGTGGATTTGAGTTTGATGACTGCTTGAGAGTGTGAATTACTGGGCATAAGCTAGGCGAGGGAGTTTCTACTCGTACCCGTGTTCCTTGAACCTGAAATAATTGACCCTGCTTTTGAACCGATATACTTGAACCCTGCTTTTGACTCTGTTTCTGAACATTTTCGTACTTGTTTGGTTATAGACCGGCTACTACTCTTCTGTAGCGATTGAACAGAACCTCTCTGGTGAGGCATTGCCTGTTGTGTTTTAAAGCACCGCCATTCTTTTGGCGAGGCATGCCTGTTGTGTTATAAAGCACCATCAGGGATGAAATTCTTGAACTGAACCTCTCTGATGAGGTATTGCCTGTTGTGTTTTAAAGCACCGTCATTCTTTTGGCGAGGCATACCTGTTGTGTTATAAAGCACCATCAGAGATGAAACTTTGACTTGAGGCTCTCTGGTGAAGTTTAGCCGTTGTGCTAGCTTGTTGTGTTATAAAGCACCACCAGGGCCAATCTCTTGAGCTAAGATCCTTTGGTGAAGTTTAGCCGTTGTGCTGGCTTGTTGTGTTATAAAGCACCACCAAGGATGAAATTTTGAACTGAGGTTCTTTGGCGAGGTATAGCCGTTGTGCTAACCTGTTGTGTTATAAAGCACCGCCATGGACAAAATCTTGCATCTGAGACTCTGGTGAAGTATAGCTGAGTGCTAGCTTGTTGTGTTATAAAGCACCACCAGGGGTAATTTCTGACCTGAGATATCGTTATGTCCTGAATTGTTTTTCCAAATATCAGGGACTTTAAGTCCGATTTCGAGCCCTTTTCGTATATGTATCCAGTTACTCGTCTAACTATCTATTGGATCAAGATTATTTGATAAGTTGGATTGGAGTACTTTTAGTACTTGATTGTACTGAGTGATTCTTAGTATGTGATTGACCTTTGAGATATTTGATCTGATTAGTCTTTGATTATGATAAGCGAGATTGAAATGATTCTTAATACGTGATTGACTATCGAGAACTATTTTGATCTGATTAGTACAAGTTGGAATGTCGAGGACGACATTCTTTTATGGAGGGGAGTTGTAACGCCCCGAGGCAGAAGAAAAGGAAAAAATTTCTGGTGAATAGAGTTTTGTGAGGAATCCGGCCCACATAAATCTGGAAGAAATTCGGTCCGCATAAACAGCTTAAAGAGCCAGCTCTTTAAGGCTTTCCGATAAGGACTAAAATACCCTTTTATTTGAAAATTATTATTTATCAAAGCCCACTACCCAATTATTTCACATAAGTGTAAATAAACCTAGAAAATAGGGTTTTACACTTCGGTTTCAAGTTTGGAGCAAAGTTAGGGTTTTCGCGATTTTTCGCCGGATGAATTTTCGTTACAGAGTAAGGATTAAATTTGGGGATTAAAAGTGACTTTTAAGTGAGAAATAATATGTGACTAGTGGCAATGATATAAGGTTAGTGAATGGGAAGTAAAAACCCTAGTACGTGAGTTTTAAGAAAAACGGCGCGATCCGGCGGGTCCCGCGCATTACCGATTGAACGCACTGCTTGACCACCATTTTTCTTACCCCAACAAGTTTGTTGACTTTTGTACATAATATCTTCTTAAATTACAGCAAGGTTGACCGAAAATTGTGGCTCAAAGGCAAGGGAAGAAAGAGAAAAATTTTGTGGCCAAGATTAGTCCAAGTGTTTGCCCAATTTGTGGACACCATTAGTCCTAATCCTCTTGCTTTATTATAAGGCAACTAAGCTCCATTTCTCTTCATATTTCTGCCAAGGAGCCGAGAGAGAGAGAGGGGAAGAACAAGAGAGAAATTTCTTCATTTCATCTTCAAATCCAACAACTTAGTGAGAAAACAAACAAAGTAAACCGATTAAACTTGTCCTTGAGTGATTAGCTAGTAGCTTCTGGTGTGATTTTTGAAAGAGAAAGCTTGGGCTACTTGTAGTGACTTCTAGTCAAGGTAAGAGAGCTTATCTCTCCAAGTTTTGCTTTCAATTTTGTTCAATTAAGCTTGGCAACTTGATCTTGTGGTGAGATTATGGATGATTATCATGTTTTAGAGGTTTTTCCCCAATTTATTTGATGAACTAGGGCTTGTGGAAATTCTGCCCAAATTGTTGTATGATGCTTATATGTTGCAATTGAAGTTTTATAAGGTGTTGTGGTAGTGATTAGACCAAGAAATTAAGGAAAGTTACACTAGAAACTCAAAATTCCAAAATCTGGAAAATTTTCCAAACATTCTGTCCGAATTTGTATCTGTGTGTTAGAGGCCGAATTGGCCTTATCTCAAAGAATAAAAGTTGTAGAGAATGGCATTTTATAGGTGCCTACAAAATTTCAGCTCAATCGGAGCAACGTAGGACGTGAAAAGTCCAAAATACCCTTACTGTTCTAAGTATTTCCCAGCAGTTCGTTTCACCAGTTAAGTCCAGTTTATCACGTTTTTTGACCAGGATCCATTCTGATTTAGCTCTGGGCCAAAACATGAAAGTTGTAGTGTTCTGAAGTAGCTTTAAAATGCCTCTAAGAACACCTGATTCGGACTTGTGTACACTGAGTTATGTCCATTACAGTGTTCTGCGATTAAACAGCCGACGAATTGGTTTCTGGTTTAGTAATTCGAGAATTTGACCAAGTTACATTAGAAACTGGACTAAGTGACCTTCATGAACATTGTAGCCCTGTGTCTTAGCTTCGAAACGGCATAGGTTTCACCTCAATCCGATAAGCTTAGCCTCGGATATGTTATTTCCGCTTTCATACGTCAAATCTGTTTTGTGCTAGATTGAATTTCTGCACTTGCTATCGTTGTGAATCTTATTATTATGATATTGTGAGCCTATGGAACGGCTCTTGTCATGAATTTCTGCTATATGTGATGTTGGGTTTTGGTTGAGGAAAAATAATGAAGCCTAAATGGCTGGAAAATTAAGTAAACACAAAGGGCATGCTGCCCGAATTTTTACTCGAGAACTAGAAAACTATATTTGCAACTTGAGTGAAGGTTAAGTGATTACCACTTGAACTAGCGAGAACTTTTTCTACTTTGTTATCGATGGTTATACGTTAAAAACCTAAACGAACTTGTACTCTTGAGGAAAAGATATAATGGCCAATGTAAACTTGTATTTCCTTGTACTTTCAACTCAAGTATTGTTTCCAAGTATATATGCTACAAAAACCTTACGATTTGAAAAGCGAGCAAGTGTTTCACGAATGTCTTTCAAATGAATTTCAATTGGTTGATTCTTAATAAACGGAACGTTTAAGTGTCAAATCTTACTCGTGTTTCAAAGTTCTCAAATTGGATTTCTATCGCAGATCTGAACTTCAAACCTGGAGTATAGTTGAACGTGAATACTTGAAGCACTATAGTTTGAGTGAGTGATCCCTCAACTATTTCCTAAGTTACTTTTGAACTAATTCTTGCATTTATTACTCCATTGCATATCATTTGGGTTTGGGTGTATGCCATGACATAATTTGGCTCCAATGGGTTCTTGGAAAGTCTTGTGCTTAGAACCAATGTCTCTACTATTGTTTACACATTCTTTGGAGCCGATGGCTCCTTACTTCTGTTTCATGGTTACCTGATCTAAACGAGCATTGGATATTTAAGTACAAGAACTTCACTGGCTCACATGAGCAATAAATGAACATTTGATTACTGCATCATGACATCATATCGATGCTTTATTGTGAAATATACTTGGTTGTTGATTTTACTGGTCACTCGCTGAGCTTCTAGCTCACCCCCTATTATCTTCTTCTCCCCACAGGGATCGAAGTAAAGGAAGAACTTGTTTTTGGATCTTTGTGTAGCTGGATGGCGTACATCTTGTATAGTTTAGTTTTAGTTTTGATTTATGTACTTTTGGGCCTGTATAAATATTTGGAATTGAATCAGATGTAAATCTATATTTTACGCTTAGAATTGGTTTCCGCTTCGCTTAAAATATGTAATTTTGGAGAATTGGATGTATTATTTGAGTTGTACCTTGTAATTTACTTGAGGAATGTAGTAAGTGAGTGAGTCCCGGCGAGAGTTGGGCAGGCGGCCCGCTAAACCCTCTGGTACGCCTTAGGGGGAGGTGGGGTCGTTACAAATGGTATCAGAGCTTAGGCTTCAGATCTTTGTAGTGTATCCTAGGCTTAAAGTTTAGGATGCCGGACTGTGGGATTGGTTTGCACGTTCAGTGCTCTTTTGGAGCGTCAGTTGTGACTCTTGAAAATGGTACACGTAAGATATGACTTGATGAGCTTCGTTTAAGACCATATGGTCTGAGTCGTGAAGTTTTTTTAGTTTGAATTCTTGTACTTGTGTACCCGATATTTTTCCTGAGGAAATGCTCGTGAATTTTAACGTACGATGATGTGAATAAAAATTATGATTGAGTTTGAGATAAGTTGTAATGGCACAGGTTAGAGCGCAGAAGATTTTGTCTTGTACTCAAGACTTAACTGAATGAGGAAATTGAAATAATGACTTGGACTTGTCCAATAAGTGTTGGCTTGGGTTTTGATACATTATGGTGGTGGCTGGATTGTTGAGAAAATTTTTGATTTTTCAACCTTCATCTAGTCTTCTTGTTTGATTAAGGATGGCACCACCCGATTTGTAAGTGTTGGGATTCGAACTACTTGAACTGCCTGAGACTGACTTTGAATTGTCGGAAATTGACTAGGCTAAGTTCACTTGAGACTTGAACATTGTTTAGGCAAATGTGCTTTTACGTACACTTAGTGGTCGTGATTTGACTAAATATATGGTATTTCATTGACGCATGAGCAAGTAGTTTGGTTTGTATACGACCTGTAAGTAGACTTGAATTTGAATCGGCTAGTGTACCTTACATACACTGGATAGACCTGACCTAATTGAAAATAGAGTATCTCTTTTACTCTTGAGTAAGTATCTTGATTTATATATGATCTGTATGTGGATTTGAGTTTGATGACTGCTTGAGAGTGTGAATTACTGGGCATAAGCTAGGCGAGGGAGTTTCTACTCGTACCCGTGTTCCTTGAACCTGAAATAATTGACCCTGCTTTTGAACCGATATACTTGAACCCTGCTTTTGACTCTGTTTCTGAACATTTTCGTACTTGTTTGGTTATAGACCGGCTACTACTCTTCTGTAGCGATTGAACAGAACCTCTCTGGTGAGGCATTGCCTGTTGTGTTTTAAAGCACCGCCATTCTTTTGGCGAGGCATGCCTGTTGTGTTATAAAGCACCATCAGGGATGAAATTCTTGAACTGAACCTCTCTGATGAGGTATTGCCTGTTGTGTTTTAAAGCACCATCATTCTTTTGGCGAGGCATACCTGTTGTGTTATAAAGCACCATCAGAGATGAAACTTTGACTTGAGGCTCTCTGGTGAAGTTTAGCCGTTGTGCTAGCTTGTTGTGTTATAAAGCACCACCAGGGCCAATCTCTTGAGCTAAGATCCTTTGGTGAAGTTTAGCCGTTGTGCTGGCTTGTTGTGTTATAAAGCACCACCAAGGATGAAATTTTGAACTGAGGTTCTTTGGCGAGGTATAGCCGTTGTGCTAACCTGTTGTGTTATAAAGCACCGCCATGGACAAAATCTTGCATCTGAGACTCTGGTGAAGTATAGCTGAGTGCTAGCTTGTTGTGTTATAAAGCACCACCAGGGGTAATTTCTGACCTGAGATATCGTTATGTCCTGAATTGTTTTTCCAAATATCAGGGACTTTAAGTCCGATTTCGAGCCCTTTTCGTATATGTATCCAAACAGCTTAAAGAGCCAGCTCTTTAAGGCTTTCCGATAAGGACTAAAATACCCTTTTATTTGAAAATTATTATTTATCAAAGCCCACTACCCAATTATTTCACATAAGTGTAAATAAACCTAGAAAATAGGGTTTTACACTTCGGTTTCAAGTTTGGAGCAAAGTTAGGGTTTTCGCGATTTTTCGCCGGATGAATTTTCGGTACAGAGTAAGGATTAAATTTGGGGATTAAAAGTGACTTTTAAGTGAGAAATAATATGTGACTAGTGGCAATGATATAAGGTTAGTGAATGGGAAGTAAAAACCCTAGTACGTGAGTTTTAAGAAAAACGGCGCGATCCGGCGGGTCCCGCGCATTACCGATTGAACGCACTGCTTGACCACCATTTTTCTTACCCCAACAAGTTTGTTGACTTTTGTACATAATATCTTCTTAAATTACAGCAAGGTTGACCAAAAATTGTGGCTCAAAGGCAAGGGAAGAAAGAGAAAAATTTTGTGGCCAAGATTAGTCCAAGTGTTTGCCCAATTTGTGGACACCATTAGTCCTAATCCTCTTGCTTTATTATAAGGCAACTAAGCTCCATTTCTCTTCATATTTCTGCCAAGGAGCCGAGAGAGAGAGAGGGGAAGAACAAGAGAGAAATTTCTTCATTTCATCTTCAAATCCAACAACTTAGTGAGAAAACAAACAAAGTAAACCGATTAAACTTGTCCTTGAGTGATTAGCTAGTAGCTTGTGGTGTGATTTTTGAAAGAGAAAGCTTGGGCTACTTGTAGTGCCTTCTAGTCAAGGTAAGAGAGCTTATCTCTCCAAGTTTTGCTTTCAATTTTGTTCAATTAAGCTTGGCAACTTGATCTTGTGGTGAGATTATGGATGATTATCATGTTTTAGAGGTTTTTCCCCAATTTATTTGATGAACTAGGGCTTGTGGAAATTCTGTCCAAATTGTTGTATGATGCTTATATGTTGCAATTGAAGTTTTATAAGGTGTTGTGGTAGTGATTAGACCAAGAAATTAAGGAAAGTTACACTAGAAACTCAAAATTCCAAAATCTGGAAAATTTTCCCAACATTCTGTCCGAATTTGTATCTGTGTGTTAGAGGCCGAATTGGCCTTATCTCAAAGAATAAAAGTTGTATAGAATGGCATTTTATAGGTGCCTACAAAATTTCAGCTCAATCGGAGCAACGTAGGACGTGAAAAGTCCAAAATACCCTTACTGTTCTAAGTATTTCCCAGCAGTTCGTTTCACCAGTTAAGTCCAGTTTATCACGTTTTTTGACCAGGATCCATTCTGATTTAGCTCTGGCCCAAAACATGAAAGTTGTAGTGTTCTGAAGTAGCTTTAAAATGCCTCTAAGAACACCTGATTCAGACTTGTGTACACTGAGTTATGTCCATTACAGTGTTCTACGATTAAACAGCCGACGAATTGGTTTCTGGTTTAGTAATTCGAGAATTTGACCAAGTTACATTAGAAACTGGACTAAGTGACCTTCATGAACATTGTAGCCCTGTGTCTTAGCTTCGAAACGGCATAGGTTTCACCTCAATCCGATAAGCTTAGCCTCGGATATGTTATTTCCGCTTTCATACATCAAATCTGTTTTGTGCTAGATTGAATTTCTGCACTTGCTATCGTTGTGAATCTTATTATTATGATATTGTGAGCCTATGGAACGGCTCTTGTCATGAATTTCTGCTATATGTGATGTTGGGTTTTGGTTGAGGAAAAATAATGAAGCCTAAATGGCTGGAAAATTAAGTAAACACAAAGGGCATGCTGCCCGAATTTTTACTCGAGAACTAGAAAACTATATTTGCAACTTGAGTGAAGGTTAAGTGATTACCACTTGAACTAGCGAGAACTTTTTCTACTTTGTTATCGATGGTTATACGTTAAAAACCTAAACGAACTTGTACTCTTGAGGAAAAGATATAATGGCCAATGTAAACTTGTATTTCCTTGTACTTTCAACTCAAGTATTGTTTCCAAGTATATATGCTACAAAAACCTTACGATTTGAAAAGCGAGCAAGTGTTTCACGAATGTCTTTCAAATGAATTTCAATTGGTTGATTCTTAATAAACGGAACGTTTAAGTGTCAAATCTTACTCGTGTTTCAAAGTTCTCAAATTGGATTTCTATCGCAGATCTGAACTTCAAACCTGGAGTATAGTTGAACGTGAATACTTGAAGCACTATAGTTTGAGTGAGTGATCCCTCAACTATTTCCTAAGTTACTTTTGAACTAATTCTTGCATTTATTACTCCATTGCATATCATTTGGGTTTGGGTGTATGCCATGACATAATTTGGCTCCAATGGGTTCTTGGAAAGTCTTGTGCTTAGAACCAATGTCTCTACTATTGTTTACACATTCTTTGGAGCCGATGGCTCCTTACTTCTGTTTCATGGTTACCTGATCTAAACGAGCATTGGATATTTAAGTACAAGAACTTCACTGGCTCACATGAGCAATAAATGAACATTTGATTACTGCATCATGACATCATATCGATGCTTTATTGTGAAATATACTTGGTTGTTGATTTTACTGGTCACTCGCTGAGCTTCTAGCTCACCCCCTATTATCTTCTTCTCCCCACAGGGATCGAAGTAAAGGAAGAACTTGTTTTTGGATCTTTGTGTAGCTGGATGGCGTACATCTTGTATAGTTTAGTTTTAGTTTTGATTTATGTACTTTTGGGCCTGTATAAATATTTGGAATTGAATCAGATGTAAATCTATATTTTACGCTTAGAATTGGTTTCCGCTTCGCTTAAAATATGTAATTTTGGAGAATTGGATGTATTATTTGAGTTGTACCTTGTAATTTACTTGAGGAATGTAGTAAGTGAGTGAGTCCCGGCGAGAGTTGGGCAGGCGGCCCGCTAAACCCTCTGGTACGCCTTAGGGGGAGGTGGGGTCGTTACACCCAGTGGAGTCGCCAGCTGTCGCGCCCCATTTTTTAGAAAATAAATAGTTTGAAAAGTGAATTTTTGATTTACAAAGAAAATGAAGAAAAATATGGGTCTAAATGGGACTTGAAAATGCGACGATTTGACCCAAAATAATAGTTTAAAAAGGGTTTTTTTAACAAAAATCGGAGTCGCCACTTGGTATTGAGTTAAGGTGTACCAAGTCACCTAAAATGAGTTTTCAAAGGAAAAAAGTAGAAAAACCCCTTTTAAACGACTCCTAGTCCACGAAAATCAAATGAAAGGTTCGAGAGTCACATTTGACGAAGAGGAAGGCAAGGATAAAAATCCAAGACACCCCTTCGACCTAGCCAAGGATAGTTGCGTGATTTAGTCAAGGATTTTCTTATTTTTAACCAAAGAATTTATCACATTTGGATGCACTATATTTTCTATGTTTCTTGTTTGTTTGGATGTCACAATCATGACTTGTTTGTTTAGTTCAAAGTTTGGATGTTAGATCAAGAAAACTTCGGTTAAAGTATGCGTTTGGAGTCTGATTTTGGTTTTGGAAAGTAAAAATGCATCAGTTTTGCTTGGTTTTAGAGTTGCCATTTGAAAATAAATCTTGCTGCAGCTTTCTTTCCTTCTTTTGTTGTTGATCAAAACCAGATTTGCCATCTTAATCCTGCAAACAAAATTTCATGTTTTGATTTGGGTCAATAATTTCTGGTTTGATGAACTTGTTTGTATGATGAAATGGATGTAATTGTTGCTGGAATTTGCCGCAAGTTTGAGAAAAGGCAACAGGTTTTTGTAGTTGCAGAAAATTCTGTTTCTTACGTAGCTGCATGCATGATCAAGAAGGAAAAATTGTACTTTGTTCCCTCTAGTCTCTAGCTATGCTCCAAAGGCCCATTTATGTGTTTTGTTCTTACAATTAGGTCCTAAAACAATTGCACCTTGACCCCCCATGTCTATCCTTGTTCTACTATGACCCAATCAATTGAATGATTTTCTCAATTTGGTCCTTGGTAGCTTTAATTTTTGCAACTTCATTGCTTGTTTGTTTTAATTAATTACTATACTTTGTTTCAATTTCACTCAAGTCATGACTTTAGGGGCTTTATGATCAAGTGAGCTTGTGTTTGCCTATTTCCTTTAATTTTCCCAAATAAATTGGTACCTTGACCATTTCTTTTATTTTGGAGGATAAATAAGTGATTTCACTTCATTGGGGCCCAATTGCAAGGGAGGTAACCTCTATCTCCTTGATTTTCATTTCTCCTATGTGGTCCAACGTGCTAAGTGTGAATTGCATGTCTACGTCGCTTTCCTTGCCTTTCTTTAATTCCTTTCATTTATTTCATTTACTTTTGCCTTTTATTTAAGTTATTCATTATGGGGTATGTGTACACCTCTTGGCTTGTAATAGATAGGGCTTGGAGAGCATTTTGGTCCATTTTCCCCTCCCCCTTTTCCTGTTTTAGTTAGCAAATGTAATAGGTTCATTGCTTGCTTTTGTTGCTATGTGTTAATTTGCTTTATTAGGCCCTTGCATCTAGTCGAGCATGCTAAGTGTTATGTGCTACGTGTTTATAGATGATTTGCATGTCTACTTGCTTTCTATAGTCGTAGATGAATGATGGATGAATGGACGTCACCACACTAGTCCAATGCTAGTTGTGGCCCCCTTTCCCGAATCCACACTAGCCCAACGCTAGTTGTGGCTCGTTGTTCCGATTTTCACTAGTCCAATGCTAGTAGGAATTCATAGATGGGCTAGTCCAACGCTAGACCCTTAGGGATTCCCCTCGCTAGTTCATATTTGCATGTTTCACTACATTTCATGCATTTTTCTTAGTTTTTAGCATTTGGCATGCCCCTCCAATCTTTTCCCCCTCATTTTAGGCTTTTGCATTCTCATGCTAGTTATAGGGTTCATTTGCTTGAGGGTCCCCTTTCGACAAGGGAAACGAGCGAGTGTGGCTCCACAAATAGCCTTAGCACGCTAGTTCCCCCCTTCTAATCAAAGGGAAGATTAAAGTCACAAAGTTAGGACTCCCCGTTCCCGTCTTGATGCATTCCTATAGGATTCATGCATTTTATTCATTCACTATCACATACACTTACTTTATATTCTATCTCTTTTTCTACATTCTCACTTCACACTACTTTAATTTTGCACGTTTTCATAGTACCATTCGCCCACATGCACTTTATGTGTAATACATTTTCACATTATCATTTTTAACTCACCTTACTTTGTAAATCCATTAGCACACTTCCACCTACGCCCTATTGTTTTTATCACTTTTCTCACTTCACACAAGCTCACATTTTCACATGGCATGCATTCATTCCACTCATTTCTTTGATCATTTAGGATTATGTGTGACCTCTCCAAAGGATCATTATTGGGCATCACAATTAATGTGATTGGCACCACTCAAGTTTTGAAGAGAAATTTCCCCCCGATGTCCCCCTAGGTCTAGGTTTGTGCATTCATATAGTTCGTCCAACATGCGATACATACCTTGGGTAGAAAAACTAGGAAAAGAAGGGCTAGTCACGCAACTAGCTTTTGCTAGGGTAAGGGAGTGCCTTAGGCTTTGCCTTTGCCTTCTCCCTTATCAAATGTGACCCCCGATCCCTCGCTTTGGTTACGTAGACCTAAAAGTTCTAAAAAGGGTTTGTTTATTTCGCTTTCCAAAAAAATCACTTTTGGCTGACTTGGTACACCCTAACTCTATACCAAGTGGCGACTCCATTTCTCATTAAAAACCCTTTTTGAACTTTGCTTGGCCAAATCGTCGCATTCTCAAGTCCCATGGCCTTTTACTTTTCATTTCGCACACGCTCACATTCCACTACTCACACACGACACATCAAAAAGTGGGGCGCGACACTATATGAATGCAAAACCTAGACCTAGGGGGACATCGGGGGGCAAAATTTCTCTTCAAAGCTTGAGTGGTGCCAATCACATTAATAGTGATACCCAATAATGACTCTTTGGAGAGGTCACAAATAATGCTAATGACGAAAAATGAATGAAATGAATGTACGCAATGTAAAAATGTGAGTTTGCGTGAAGTGAAAAAGTAGTAATAATAATAATAATAATAAAAAACAATAGTGTGTAAATGGAAGTGTGCAAAAGTAAGGTGAGTAAAGTGATAGTATGAAAGTGCGTGTGTGCACGTGATAGTATATAAAGTGTAAGTGGCAGAGTGAAAACGTGCAAAATAAAAGTTGTGTGAAGCGAAAATGTGGAAAAAGGGATAGAATATGAAGTAAAAGTGCATGTGATAGTGGATAAATGAAATGCATGAACCCTAGAGGAATGCAAGCAAGACGGGTACGGGGGATTAATGTTCGTGACTTAATTTTCCTTTTGGTTAGAAAAAGAATGAGCGTGCTAAGGCTATGTATAGCCAAACTCGTCCATCCTCTTTACCAAAAGAGTGACTCCCTAACCTATACAAGAAAATGAGCTAATCTAAATGAAAATGTAATCCTAAATATGTAAGGGAAAGGGAGTGAAGGGTCATGCAAAATGTAAAACTAAAAGGAAAGAATGAATGAAGATGTAATGAAGGCATGCAAGTATGTGCTAGCGCGGGGACGGCCCTAATGGGTCTAGCATTGGACTAACCCTTCACTAACGCTTTTTCACAAGCATTGGACTTGCGAGAGTTCGAGGGGGAAGACCATGACTAGCATTGGACTAGCCACGGTGACGTACATTCATCTATATAAGCAAATATAAATAAAAGCAAGTAGACATGCAAGGCACGTATTTTCACATAACACATAGCACATAAGCATACTTATCTAGATGCCAAAACCTAAGAAAAAGCGATTAAACACATAGCACCTAAGCATGCAACACACATAAGGCAATTAAGGCCCTAACTATTACATTTTTAGGGGGGAAGGCCTACTACAATCTAAAAGGGGAAATAGAAGGAATAAAATAATTAAATTCCTAACTATTACAATTTTGGCATTCGAGTGCCTCCCAAATGATGAAATTGAACTAAAATTAAAGCAAAACTAAGCAACTAAAGAAATAAATAAGGTAAAAAATGAAATAAACACTTAAAGTCATGCAATTGCACACATAAGCCACGTATATGCACGTAGGGTCAAATAAGTCAAGAAATGAAGGATAGAGTGTACCTCCCTTGAGTTGAAGCCCTAATAGAGTGAAATCACTTATTTATCCTCCAAAATAAAAGAAAAGGTCAAGGTACCAATTTATTTGGGAAAATTAAAGAAAATAGGCAAACACAAACTCACTTGGTCATAAAGCTCTTAAAATCATGAATTAAGTGCAATTCAAACAAAGCATGGTAGTTAATTGAAGCAAGCAAGCAATGAAGTTGCAAAAATTAAAGCTGCCAAGGACCAAATTGATGAAATTATTCAATTGATTGGGTCGTAGCAGCATGAGTTAAAAGCCAAGGGGTCAAAGTGAAATTATTGAATTACTTCATGCAAAACCCATGCAAAGTACCATGAAACGTTTTTGCAATGAAAATATTGAAGCATCTAATGAAGGCTTGTATGCAGATTCAGCCGCAGATTTCTTTTCACTTAATTAGTTCAAGCAATCAACATTTCAATACTTCAAACAACTAGTGCAACACAATCACTAAGCATTCATCTTATTTCCCATCAAGAAATCCTTCTTTTTAAACACCAAAGTCATGCAAATCAGATTTGAAGAAAACTTCTGCAACGGAAAAGTGCAAGCCTGCTGCATTTTTTGCTTCTACCATTTTTGCTGTAATGCAATGGGTTTCTTGAATGCAATCCTAAAGCAACTAGCACCTCAGCCAACCAATCAAAGCCTCGACATTAATCCA
Source organism: Coffea arabica (assembly GCF_036785885.1). Classification (NCBI taxonomy): domain Eukaryota; kingdom Viridiplantae; phylum Streptophyta; class Magnoliopsida; order Gentianales; family Rubiaceae; genus Coffea; species Coffea arabica. The sequence continues at coordinate 39,485,092 of NC_092323.1, read as the reverse complement.
GAAACAACCATAAGACTCAACAAGCCAACAACTTAGAATGAGGTTATGCAATTTCTAGAAAAAAAAATTTCGGCAAAGCATCAAAAGCTCGTGTGAATCCAGAAACATTCACCTAACAATGTAAAACCAGGAGTTTAAACCCTCTTTTCAACGAAATCCGATGATCAAACACTCCCGAAACAAGATTTAATCCAGCAGGGATGAACAAACACACACACAACAGCGAGAGACGCCACTGTCAACCATAAACAGCTCTTCCATGTGACCGAATCCGCAACACAGTAGAGACACAAAGAGAGAGGCTCACGGCAGATATGCACGCAGCTTACCAATCAAAAATGCCAAAGAAAACACAGGCTTCAAACCAGTCCAAACTTGAACAAGCAAAGAAAGGAATCATGCTCTACCCATGCTGCTGCAACGAGCCGAGAACCGAGAGCTTGTTGCAGCAGATCTTAGTATACCAATCTCAGCCGCATGGAATTCAAAAACCCAGGCAACAGATTAATCAAACATTCTTTACACCTCCCACATGAAACCTCAGACAAGTTCTACCCGAACCTAACCCCTCCATAATCATGAGAACAACCCATCATAGGGACAGTTAAGATTACCAATCATTCGCAACAGCAAAGTTCAAGGGAAAATCACATGAAATTTGACAGCTTTATGATTCGCAGGCCTTCAGCCATACAAAGCTCCAAACGCAGCTTTTAGTTCATCAGATTGAATAAAGCTGTGGTTTTTCGATCAAACAGCAAACAAAACACTACACAAACTGCTACCTCAAACCCGAAAAGAAGGAAAACTGAAAGTATTGCAACAGGCCGAAAGATTCCATCTTATTGCATCCAACTTTTAGTCTAAATTTCTTAGCATACGACACAAGGCCACATTCACAAACGAAAACTCAACATCAGCCATCTAAACACCTCACAATATCCATGATTCTCATAGTAAGCTATCAATAAGAAAAGGCAAAAGAGGGACTTACAGTGTCCTTCTCGATGCAATTTGACAGCAACAGATGATGGTTGATTTCTATAAGCGATGGCAGTCTTAGACGACGCCTGATTCCTCTCTCCTTTTCCTCTCTTCAGTTTTCTCAACCTCCCCCCGCCACTCTAGCTCTCTGGTTTCTTCTTTACCTAGCCGTCAAAATCTCTCTCTCTCTTGCTTTCTGGTCCCTCTTTTGCTCTCCGTTGTTGACTCCTCTCTAAACCCAGCCTTTCTCACAGCCGACCTCCCTTAGATCCTCCCCCAAACCCTCTTCTTTTCCCTTCTGTTTTCACCCTTTCCTTCAGCCGTCAAAAACCTCCCCTTGTTTCTCTAGCCGTCCGCTTTTTCCTCTCCATCCCTGCTGCCCAACCTTAGCCGTTCTATTTATATCAAATACCCACTCTTAACCCTCACCTCAAAGGTGAGGATGAGAGTTGGGATTTCTAAATGTTTTTGAGCCGCCGGATGATCATCAGAAAAATCCTCCGTGGAAAAAATGGTGGTGAAAAAAATGTTATTTCTCCCTGCCTTCTGTGATACTATTGCATGCGTGGTCCTTTTTTCCTTCGTTTTAAAAAAAAAAAAAAAATCTAACAGAGACAAGGCACATTTTTAGACCATTTTCCGGCAACTCTTAACACTAAAAAGCCTTAAAATATAAGTAAACGGCTAAATGATCAAAATGACTGAAAAAACAAAATAAAATAAAAATAAATAATAACAATCTAAAATGCTATAAAATGCTAAAAAGGTGCCTAAAAATAAAAGTAAAATTAGTTAAAAATTTGGTGTCTACAAATGCTTAACAGAAATGATGGAAGAGACATCCGCACATTCTCCATTAATTAGCAATCTATCTAATCGTTTTCAAATTTTAGCTTTGCCTCTCCGATTGTTGCACCACGTAAAGTTAGCTCCCGAAAAAGCCGCGTCAAAGACGCCGGCTGCCTCCATAAAAGACATAAGCTCTACCTCCTCATGAACACCAACCGGCCGACCTCCACGCTTTTCATGGGGAGCCAGAATGACATTAAAATCCCCCCCAATACACCATGGAAAGGAGCTAGGCTTATTAGCAAGAAGATTCTGCCATAGTTCTCTTCGCTCCTCCAAAGAACACTTGGTGTGAACAAAAGAGAAAATAATGGGACAGGGTAGCTGTGGATGCTAAATAGATAAGGAAATATGCTGGTTTGAGTTACCTACAACTGAACAACTGAAAGGATTGCAATAAAGAACCCAGATGTCATCCGACAAGTTTGTAATAACTGAATCAAATGCCAGGCACATGCGAATGAAGTCAACCTTAGACACATCAGTTTTGGGCTCGCAAATAACAGCAAACTTGACACCATACAACCATATTAATTTTATCAATTTTCTAAGATTTGGGGATTTGGAAACCCCGTGAATATTCTAGAAAATTGCGTTAATCATGAGGCAAAAACCTGGAAGGAGTTATAGGTTGGTGTTGCAGACCTCAACTGGCGATCAGAAGGGAAGCGCGCACGAACACCTTTCCCTTGCCCTTGCTTGATACCTTGCATCCCATTAGTGACCTGATCGATGTTTAATGCCTGGACCGACGGCTCCATTACATTTTCTTGTCGCACAACCATCCGCGGGGATAAGTTGCCTACCACAAGTGTTAGCTCAACATACACCTCTGTAATCTCCCCCTCCTCAGCACCATCCTCCCTATCAAGAAGCAGAACTTGCGCACCAACCCTGTCCAGGCTGGTGTCCTTCAATTGATCAGCCTGCCCTGCTCCAATCTCCCGCTGCTCAGGCTGCAAAAGCTGGGTCTCGCTACCTTGTCCTGGCTCCTTGTCAAGCACTATAGTCGAACTCCCATCTGCAGTTCCCATCACCCAATCCCCACACTGCAGCTCTTCGGACCTATCATCTACGCTGACAATGCTCCCCACAGCAACAGGCTGCCCAGCTCCCTGTTGCATACCAGCCTGTGGAGCCACACCGTCCACCACCCCAGTCAGGTGCAGCCCCTTCGTGAGGCGCTCCCCCGCAAGCATAAGAACTGGACTCTTCCCTGCAACCTCCTTCACAGGTAGTGGGGCCTCCTCATGTAAATTTGTAGCTGCATGGGTCTCTTTAGCAGAGACCTCCACCTGTGTCTTACCGTCTGCGACAGAATGGGCCGCTTGCGCCGCCACCGCAATGCGTTTGGGTACCTAATGACCTGCAAATTCCTCCCTCTTACAGTTTCCAATAGAATGACCCAGCCGCCAACACTTTGAACAATAGGAAGGCAAATCTTCTACGACAATCTGCTGCCAGAAACCTGTCTCACCCTCCACTGCCACCCAAACTCTCAAACAGATGGGTTTCACCAAATCCACTTCCACACATACCCTGGCCACACTAGGACGTGTGCCTGCTACCATTGCCGCATCCAGGAACAACGGCTTCCCTACTGGAGAAAGATGGAAAACAAGAAATGTTTTTCGAAGAAGTGTACTGGCAAAACTGGTAATGTTACCCAAACTGGAGCTAGGGATGATTCCTTCTGAACATGGAATTCCCTTGTCCAATGAAACACTCTAATCGGAAATCTACCCAATTGCCAAATCCCTCGTGTCCATAGTCTATTGAAATCCGCCTCAGCCGAGCATTTGATAAGCATATGGTGATAATCCATCAGACCAACCGAGACATGGTCCCTCAGATTCAGTGATGCAAAGAACTTCCGAATATCTTCCAAAGATGGCCTACCATGCAAGAACTTCCCTACCAAAGCCCAGCGAAAAGGTGTTGCCAATCTATCCGCATCTTCCCTGGCCTCACCCTTGTAGGATGTCACAGGCCGAATCTGTATAGGTGATGATGAAGGTTGGGAGAACAACTGAGAGAAGGACTTCCTTGCTGAAGAAGAGGCGCCTTGCTCCTCAGCCGATGGCTGAAGGGCAGCCATTAAACCCTAGACGACTAGGCACCAACGACAAGGAGAGAAACTTTACCAATAGTACTGCCACAAGGGAGAGAAAAATTAGTTCTGTCCGCTCTGTGATTGTTTTATAGCTAACTTATGTTCATGCACATATTCTTTTGATTAAAAGGGGGCAAATAAAATCTATTAAATTATAGATAAGGTTGGTTTATGTCTTATTTTCATTTCTCAAGGCCAAACTAATTTGAAATTGTTGGCTCTTACTTTTTCCATTCCCTTGTTGTATTGGTTTTAAGGCTGCAAACAAAACGAACGACTCGCGAGCAGCTTGAGTCAAAGCTCGACTCGAGCTCAAAATATTAAACTCAGCTCGCGAGTTCGAGTATATATATATTTTTTTATTTTTATTTTAATAGTAAAATTACATATATATCCCTAATATTTTATTAATTTATTAACAAAAATACTATTTTATTCATTTTTTTAAAAATAAAATAATTATTTTTTATTTTTTTAAGCTCAAGCTCGAGTTCGAACTTGATAAAAATAAGTCAAGACTCGGCTCGATTAGGCCAAAATTCGACTCAACTCGACTCATTTGCGACCCTAATTGATTTACTTATATTATGCTCTTGTTGTTGAGCAATATTTTTCAAATCATAATTGGTCAAAATGATGTATATAACATGCAAATTTGAGTGTGAAGGTGGATGCAATTATAGCGTGCAATTTTAGGAAAGAGATTTTAGACTTTGAAAATGAGAAAATGTCACATTTAGAGAAAAAAAAAACCATAGCACTATCATATCATTTCAACTTTTTCACTATTGTGTAATATCAATGCTATTATTATTACTGATACAAGCTCTTAAGTGCATAAATTTAAATGTTATTGTGAATGTTTTATATTACTGATTAAAGAAATTTCTGATTTATGATTATGCATAAAAATCCAAGTCGTGGTTAGCACCTTCATGAAAAAGTTGCATTGTATGATGAAATGGCTATTGTGGTTGGAAAAGATCTTACCACCAGAACTTTTGCATAAATATTTGTTGATGTGAATTGGGAAGCTCCATTTGTTATTGATGATGTTGCTAAGAATACTATAGAGACAAGTGTGCAAAAGGACATGATTAGTGCACAATCCTTAACAACATTGTAAAAAAAAAATCGTAGCAGTGAAAGCATTGAAAAGATGTCTGAAAAACTTGGAGAAATGGCAGCTGTTTTGACAAAAATTAGTGCAAATAAACTTGATATTATCCATCAACATGTTGAGATTATGAAAATAGAAGGTTATAGCAAGAATTTCTATCACAATATTTGATTATTTGCTACAAAATGAGAAGCTTGGGAAAGCATTTATTGAGAAGAGTTAAAAATTTCATCGACTAAACTTTTTCCATTTGTGATTTTATCAAATTGTCGTGATACTTGTATTGTCTTTTCTTGCCTAAGTTAATCTAGTTAATAAATTGCAAGCAAATATTCACATGTTGCCTCTGAAACATTAGTTGTCTTGAACTTTTGATTTATTTAGTCGAGTTGTCAAAATCTAGATATGTTATTCCATTAACAACATATGTTTTTTATCTTTTGATTTTTCTCTTAATTAGTCTGAAACAACTGCTTTATACTTTCATTGACAATACAAGTTATTTGACTTTCTTTAAAAATGACCTATAGCCTTGTCATACTTGTTTGACAGTCGTCCACTAGTCCTTCATACATTTTTGGTTTTGATAATTCCATTTAAGGATCTATAGTGCAAAGGATGTTTGATGAGAATGAGAATATGATTATAGTAGATAGAAAGTAAAAGTAGTTGATAATGAGATGAATGGTTAAAAGTAGGAAAACATTTGCAACATATTAACAAACACCAAAAAAAGGAATTTAGAAAATATTTTCATTGACTAACCCAACAACAGAAAATTGTGGAGAAAAGGAATTTGAAAAATATTTTCAATAACTAACCAAATACCAGAAATTATGCAAAAGAAAAAAAATTTCTAGGAAAATGGCTTCCATGGAAAATATTTTCTTAGGAAAAATAATTTAAATCCAACTAAATGGATCCTTGGTAGTGTAAATAAATTTCAAGAAAAAGAAACTGGAATTATCTTTAGATCTAAAGAAATGGAAGCACCATAGCATATGCAACTTTTGGTCCTTGTGCTCCCCTCCTCCCGGTCTTTCTCTCTCTTGCCCCTCCCACTTTTGTCTCTGACGAGCGTGGGATATGCATACAATAATTAATCACATTCCATAGTCAAGTTTTATATTTATAAATTCTTAAATACCACACACGTGATTTTCTACAAGTATATAGATCGAAATTAAGGATAGAGTATTGAAGGTCGAACCCACAAGGAAGAATGGACAACTACCTGCACTACTAAAATTTCTCTACTATTTAGATGATCATCAAATTGAAGGAAATAAAATTACACTAAAATGTGCTAGAAAATTAATAAATGAAAGCTCCTTAGATCATGGTATCCTTCACTACTCATGCAAGTGCAAATTTTTGGATCATTGAGCACTACTACCTCAGCTAGTTATGGTGTAGTTTCCTTATACATGTAAAATCAACTCTTGTAGTGAATCAACTATACCTATAATTAATCCATACCAACTCTCATGGTTATAAAATTAGCTACAAATTTATTACATCTATGAAATTACATGGAACAAGCCACAAAAACCAAAAAAGTGCACATCTACTCTCATGAGCGTACTCCCTAGGTTTAGCACTTCTTTCAACTAGTGTTAAATCTCAATTTTTATTACAAACTTAACACCTTAAGATTATCACAATCAATGGTCAATTAATCATGATTAGAGGAGCGAAACATGCTAAATAACTTGCTCAAAATAATAGCATCAAGTAACCAAGAAATCAACACAACACAATCATAAAAAGTTTAACCAGAACCCAAAGCATAAACTTTAGAAACACATAATGAAGATAAAATCCAAACTTGTATATTAATTAAATTTAGAATATTACAAAAGATAAGGAGTTGGGAAGATAGAGTAACTCTTGTCACATGACCTCCCTTCTTGCCTTATTCATCTTCCAACTTCATTTTCATCTAGCTAATACACAAGAAAGGATGAACTAACTAAGTTAAACTAAACTATCCTACACTACCTAAACTAAAGAGTTAAGAAACTACATTTTTGTGGTGTTCTTTGCCCCTCTCCAAGCTCTCTTAAAATGAATGATGCAAGCCCTTTATAGAGAAATCTTCAAGCCTTTAACTTGTATTTTCCATGTGAACATAGTTCCAAGTAGTTAACAATTTTGGCTTCAAGGTAAATCACATCATTATTGAAGAAATAAGGGTAAGAATTATTACTAGAATCTCATCTTTATAGCTGCAAATAAGTTGCCAAACATCCCTCAAAAGATGTGAAATAATGGAGGTGAAAACAAGTTGCACATGTGGAAGTCGCAAAGTTTGACCGGAATTTCTCTGGCAATCCGGTCGAAAACTGGCCAAATTCCTTGGCCAGATTCCTCCCATGGTTCTCCAAAACATTCTACCTCGAATCCCTCCAAGTTTTCCCTCCAATGCCAGATTCTTCAAAGGGATTCAAGTCAACTTTCTTTTTTGACAAGCTTTTCATTTTCTTGTTCTAGTGACTCAAACTACCTTTGAAACTTGTCATCTTTGCAAACTTTAGAATTTCAATCAATATAATGCAAGCTTATTTCTTGTCTAAAATGAAGTCCATTTCCAACTCCTACAAAAAAATATAAAAAATGTACAAGTAAAATGGATAAATTCTCAATTAAACATTAGATTGCATTTAAAACCAGGTCTAGCAAAAATCGACCATCTTTTTACTAAAATATTGTAAAAGTGACTAAAAGTAATACTCCCTCCGTCCCATTATTAATGTCGTGTTTCCACTTTTTTGTTGTCCCAAAATAAGAGTCTCATGGCAAAAGTCAAACAACTTTCAATACTACTTTCCTTTTATACCCTTAATAATAATGGCAAGATTCCATCAATTAATATGGCCCACCATAACACATGCACACTTTCACAAGTCCTATGACCTTTTGTTTTTAGCTGGCTAATTTTCGTGTTCAAACAATGGGTAAGACTGGAAGATTATGAAAAGTGCAGCTCACCATTTTACTATACATAAAAAGTGCTACTCTCGAAAAAGTCCCAATTTTTGGGATAGAGGGAGTATAAAATATCATCCAAATATAGTACAAAATAGTCATTTATCAACTCCCCCACACTTAAATCATTGTTTGTTCTCAAACAATCAATACATAATCAACCAGAATGATTCAAGAGATGAAACACTATATGCACTTTTTCAAATTTAATTCCTCAGAACTCCGCAAACAATCATTCAATATAGTAAATACTCATAATATCAAATAAAAGAAAAATAATTATACCCTAATTTTAGTAAGTTAAACTTAATTTCACAAATAAGTAACTTAGTCAATTTATGCTTTTCTCCTCCTACAATCATTTTTTTTTCTCAAATTTCACAACTAAGAGGGATTTTATTCATAAAAATCTTACTCAAATAGTGCAAATGCCTATTGATGCGAAGATCGACATTTTTAAGTGAAAACTGCTGATTACTCAATATTTCACTTATTCACGTTGTTGACCTTGGTCCCTAACTTTTGATATTTACAAAACAATGGATAATACTAATATTTCTTCAAGATGTACTTTCAGTTATGATGTTATTTGATTCCATGAACAAGTGCAATTGAAAGAAGACAAAGGTTGTTGAAAGCTGTCGGACGCTTGTGATGACAGTACCGGACGTCCGATAATCATTGCACAACTTCAGACGCATGCTTCGGACGTCCGATAGGATCCTTCGAAGTCGACGAAACCATTGGACGCTGAATATGTCTCCATCGGACGTCCGATAGAAACAAGATGATTTCTCAAATCTCTTTGTTTGCTGTCGGACGCACAAAGAGCTTGCACCGGAGGTCCGATAGAATTGAAGAAAATTTCTCAAACTCACTGCCTGCTGTCGGACGCAAAAAACAGGAGTACCGGATGTCCGATACTCCAACGGCTAGTTGACTCTTCAGCTACTTTCTATCTGTTGGAAGCATTAATGAGGCACTTTCTTGGTCCTATATAAATAGTGGTTGCTCAGATACATCAAACAACTTTTGCATACTGAAGATACAAAAGATCTAGAGTGATTTTAGTGAGAAAATACTCTTCAAATAAGATTTGTAGTCTTAGTGGTGTGAGATTCATTGTAAGCTTTTCATTTGTGAGTGAATACTTCATGAGTGTAGCTCTGTGAGGGTTGTCCTGAGGGATAGTAAAACTTCCTGACTTGACCGAGTGGTGTTCGGGGCAAGGAGGAGGTGAACCTTCCTTTGTACGCAAGAGTGATTGTAATTCATCAACTTGAAGAAGCTTATTTGAATTAATCTACAAGCTCAAGAGGAGTTGGGTAGTTAATTGGTTTGCAATTCTTTCCTTTTTATTTATTTATTGTTACGTTTGTGATCTTTACACTGCTTATCTCTTTCACTTGGTTGTCTTCGATCCTTACAATTGGTATCAGAGCTTGGTCTCCTTGAGATTAGGCTCAATCGGCTTAGGAGTAAAAATGACAACCAATAATGCCATATTTTTTTATGGACATTCTGTGATTAGACCACCTATGTTTAATAGGTCAAATTATGTGAGTTGGAAAGAAAAAATGATTATATTTTTACAATCAATTGATATTGAATTGTGATTTATTATTAGTGAAGGTCCATATGATGCCTCTCTTATAGATGAAAATACTCATAGATCTAGACCAAAAACTAGAAATGAACTGACTGCTGTGGATAGAATTCATCTCACCTTAAATGCAAAAGCCATGAATGTGTTATATTATGCTTTAGACTTAAATGAATCTATTAGAATCAAGGGTTGTAAGTCCGCTAAAGAAATTTGGGACAAACTTAGAGAAATCCATGAAGGAAGTGAGAATGTGAGAGAATAAAAGAAGTCTATTCTGGTTACCAAATATGAATCGCTTAAGATGGAATCTCATGAAAACATTGATAAGATGTATTGTAGATTCAATGACTTCATTAAGGATTTAAAGGTGCTAGAAAAGGAATACTCTCTTGGCGAGAAAAATAGAAAAATTCTGAATGCTTTATCAAAGGATTGGGAGAGTAAAGTGACTGCCATTGAAGAAGCTAGAGATCTAAATTCCTTACCTATTGAATCTCTTATTAATTTTCTGACTTCTTATGAGCTGAAACTTAAATCCAAAGTGCAAGAGGAAGAGGATGCGAAAGTAACAAGGAGTATTGCTCCAAAGGCGTCTCAAGATATGGATGATTCTACCTCCCTAGATGAAGAAGATACGGAAACTGATGATAATGATCTAGCTCTCATCGTAAAAAGTTTCAAGAGAATCCTCAACAAACGAAGGTTCAGAAAAGGAGGAAACATCAACTTATTCCCAAATCAGTTCAGCAACACAAGAAACAAAGGGAAGCAAGAGTACAATAAAAAGCAAACTGATAAATGCTATGAATGTGGCCAAGGACACTACATGAGTGAGTGTCCAATGAAGAAGAGGAAAGGTGAAAGAAAACCCAAATTCAACAACTTCCAGTTCACATGGAATGAATGCAACTCCAATGGTGAAATTGAAGAGAAAGAAGAATCTGCTCAATTGGCTTTCATGGCCATTGGAGATGATGAGGTAACAACTTGTAACTCTCAATTTGAAAGTGATGATGAAACTGATGATGATCTTGAATCTTTCATTATAAAATTGCATGATAGTTTGAAAGAATCCTATGCTAGAAACAAGGAGTTAAAACAGAAAATTAGTTTTTTGCTTCGAGATAATGCAAATCTTTTTCAACAAAATAAAAAGTTGAAAACTGAAAATGATTACTTTAAAAAGAGTAAGACTGCTTTACACTTTGAGCTTGATAGAAAAACAAAACTTTGTGAATTGTTCAAAAAGAAACAAGGTGATTTGAAAAGAAGAATGGATGGTCTAAATGAGTTTCTTAAACACAAGAAACAAGTATGTTTTCAAAAGAATAGGTTGAATTCTAATTCAAATGAATTTACTGTTTATAAGAGAAAACAAATAAGATTTATTAAACCAGTTCATGTAAATAACTCCTTGATTATGTGTGTAATTTCTGTTGTAAAAAAGTACGAAACCCACGACTGTTGGCACCAATTTTTATTATTTTATTTTCTCAACTAATTAAAAAGATAAAGTTGCTATGCAAAAAAAAAGGAAAATAAAAGAAAATAACTGTAGGATTGGGATAAGGGGGCTAATAAAGTAAAACTCTTACCCAAGCCACCTACTAGTAAGTAGTGCCAGGTTTAGGGTTTTATTAAAAACCTAGACAGAAAAATAAACCCCTTCTTTCGTCTGTCTCCCTAGAGCAAGAGCCGTCAGAGAGGAGAGAAGGAGAAGCAGGCGACACCGTCAATCGATCCGACTACTAGGCACCTAAACCTGTAAGTCTCCGTTCACTCAAGAAAACCCTCTTGCAAGTTTTAGTTGTGGTATTAATTGTTCTAGGAAATTTATGAACATGTAATGTTGTTACATATATGTAGATATATATGTTCTTATAAGAAATTTAGAAGGATTCATATTTGGATTAGTGCAAATAGGGTGTTAGATTTTGATCTTAGGTGAATGAATGGCCCAAATCTGTTGAAGAAGAGAAGAAGAAAAAAAAAAGAAAAAAGAGGAGCAGCGGCGGCTGCCGCTGCTCTGTTTTGGCCAGACACTGCCGCAGGGAAAAGAATCCCCAGGGGCTGGCCTTTCGGTCAACCCAAGAAGAAAAAAAAAAATGGATGTCGCCAGCACTTGCTGGCGACAATGAAGCAAATTATGGTTGGCCGAATGAAGGATTTGGGTCGCCAGAGAGCCTGGCGACCATGGTCAGACATGGTTGGCCTTTGGCCGAACCCACCCCAGGAAAAATAAAAATAATAATAAAATGTATATATATATGTATATAAAAATAAATAAATAAGTAAAAAGGGAGGCAATTTAAACTTGGACCAAACTATAGTATAAAAGTTTAGTAAATGAATTTTAAATATAATTAGTCCATTTTTATGGTATATCATGAATATTAAATTCAAGGCCCGATTTAAGGCAATGGTTAGAATTGAAGGGTTGGCCACGTAAACATTATACTTAATTAATTACGTCTAAGATGCATAAAGGAAAATCTAAAACATCTTTATGTAGCCTTATTAGGTTAATGTAGACAAAGTGGGTTAAGTTCTAAATAGTTAAACGAAACATGTAAATAATAATAATAATAATAATAATAATAATAATAATAATAATAATAATAACAATAATATTGGATAATCATGAACTATAAATAAATATAGTAAGATAGTAGTCAGGATAATAGACAGGATTATGAATAATTATTTTCTTTTGAATTAGGAAACTCTACAAAATGAACACTTTCCAAATTAGGAAACTTTCTAAAAACAGGAACTTTCCAAATTAGGAAACTTTCCAAAAATAGAAATCGTCCAATTTGAGGGAAATGCTGGTAGGGTCCATATAATAGTCTAGACATGAATCTTGTACTTACTTAGAGGTTGTATGTTTATGCATCTATAGGAGGTAACAACTAATTAGGGAACCTATGCATTTGATAGGTACGAGACAAGGATCTAAGGTAGTTCTACTCGAGCAGCCAAACAGAGGTAGGTGGTACTTACCAATGTGAGAACTCGAAAGTTTATATGTACACTTTGAACTTATTGCATTTAATCTGTTGTTAGAAATAGTATATGTAACAAATGAATGGTTAAATTAAATCCATAATTGAATTCCTATAAAATTTAAAATTGAGGTTGAATTTTAGATTTAGTAAAATAGATGAAATAATGTTAAAGACTAAATTAACCTAGAGTACAGGAATAATGAGAATTTAGGAAATATTCTAGAATGATACAGAAAAATTTTATGAATTGAATAAATATATGATGTGCATATCGTAAATTGTGATTAATTACGAATGTTACTAGACACATATTATACACTAGAAATTTAACAAGTACATGTCTAATGAGGTTTTCTTAAAGTTAAATGTGTCAAAACCAATGTAAGAAAATTTTCCCGAAAATACAAATGAAGTAGGAGTTCATACATGAAATCATAAAATTTAGGCCTTAGAAAGTAATTAAACTACAACTAAAAGACCAAACTAACCTTAAAAGTCTAGACTAATTACCATGCGGCCATCACACAAATTATCAGAATTTAGAAACCAACCAAGAGAAAGGAATACATTTCATTGAACCGAATGCTAACTGCTAAATTCCAAGCGGTGGGAGGTTAGGATTTAACTGAGATTGGAGCGGTGAGTTGAGACAGCTGCCAGGAAGGGAATGCATCACCAAATTGCTGAATAAGCCGTGACAGATAGAGAGCAGCTTAAAAGAAACAAAAACTGGGCAGTGGCCGAAAGGAAACAATCTGATCTCCTTAATCAATAAGGCCGAGAGAAAACCAGAAGAATATAACTACTTATTACTTTGCTTATTATCACCGTGAGATAAACCAGAGAGAGAGCCGAGGGAGTTGAGAAGAAAAGTTGTCTTCCTTTCTTGTTTTTCTTCCTAAAGTAGACTCGAGTGAGTGAGACGAAGTGTGAGGAAAAAGAAAGTGCAAGCTCCACTATCAGCTAACTAAGAAACTATACCAACGAAGGCAAAAGGGAACAGGGAGGTCGAGTGAGGAGTTGGAATAGCAATTGAAGCAGTCTGCAACATTTAAACCTAGGAGGAAGAGGTAAATGCTATAACCACTTTCTGTTTAGTTGGTTTAATCCATTAAACATGAGCTATATATGTTGAGTTAGCTAAGAAATTAGTTCTGGTGCGAGAAACGTATGCAGAAATTATGAAATTGCAGCAACTAGAAGTTGTAACTATTTTAATATCTTAGGATGATAATGTTGAGAATCTACCATAACCTTCTGCTTATTTGGCACAAATGAGTATATATACAAGCTGCATGTTAGTTTTAGCAAGGCATAATGAGTTTTAACAGAGGAGAAATCTGATAAAGGAGAAAAAGATGAGAACTGGACAGAAATGGAGGGAACCGAGAGTTGTTGAGTTGCAGCCCATAAACAAAGAAAATTTTCTGTAAAAACCTCTTAGTTATTCAGTACACTTGAATATTAAGGTTGCATGTTGGATTGTAGCTAAGAAAAGCTAAGTTTGGTTGAAGGAAATAGTTGGAAGTTTCTGCTATGCTGGCCGAAGGAGGAAAGATAGAAATGTCCAAGTTTCTTTATATATTTTGGTTCTAAACTCCTACGTTGAAGCTTAGTTCATTGCATAATATTTTAGTTTTGGCATGCATGTTAGATTTGGGTATGAAATGAAGTAGTTAATGGAGGAATTTCTTGCTAAAAGATTGATTGCTGTCCGAAGCTTTCTATCAAGGCCGAGAGAGAGAGAGAGTTAAACCTTTGATCAGTTTTTCCTTCAAACTCCTCTCTGTAAACTTTTACATCTGATATCTAAAGTTACTCGGTAGTTTAATACTTGTATTTAGCATGATGAGCTGGAGTTAAAACTGAAGGAGTTATGGTAAAAATGTTGCATATTAAACTGCGGCACTGCTGGAAGCTTTAGTTGTCCAAAGTCTTAGCTGATGTCAAATTGTTATGCGTGGCTGTTGGGTTGAGTAATCTGTTGAAACTAGATGCTCTTCGTCTATGTTTATGCTGGACTGAATGTACTTTAAATATTTAGAGCTTTAAGCAAGTGAAACAATAGCGTTTTTGCCGAAAGCTTGAAGTAACGTTACTAGTTTTGGTTGCTGTCCAAGAAATGAAACAGATTGTGCTTCTGACCGACCCATTTTGGCCTTGAAAACGTGACAACTAGGTATCGATATCTTCATAATAAATGTAGGTCTATATCTTAGCTTTGAAACGCTATAAAATTTGCCTCAATCCGATAAGTGTAGCTCTAGTTATGATCGAAATACCAGAGGATGGCAAAGCTGCCTTTCTCGTTGCCTTTCATTTTGTTTCCGAATGCACTTGCTAAGATGCTAGCCGTGAGGAACTAGTTTTAACCAGCATTTCTTCTCATTTCCAACCTGTAAGCTTTCATAAATGATAGCTACGATTGTTCTGAGAATTAACGACTATACCTAGTTCCATAAGTAGAGTTAAACTAAGACGATTGAGTGAAAAACTCACGATAGTTATATACGTAAAGTGGCCTCTAATTATTTAATATTGTCTTCACAAATATTTTAAAGGCTATAAAATTTGAGAGGCTAGTGTAGTGAAATAAAATTTAAAGTGCACACAACTTAGACCTTGGCTTGTTAAAAGGAGAACCAATGGAGTATCTATAAGCCATAATTAATATTGGATTAAGAAAGTATATTGGTTTGAACGGTTATACAAGTTTATAAACTTGAAGATAGGTTTGTTACATGAATTAAAAATAATAAAGTCAATAAGTTTCGAAAATAAAAGAATGAATAAATATGAAGAATGTTAAATTTGTATTTCAAGGTCAAACTTGATTTTAATAGTTTAGATAATAATGTAAGAATGATAAATGATCATCTACAGATTATATAGTTACATTGAAATTATTAACTTGTCCCAGGAAATAGCTGTGAGCCAGGAAACAAACCCGACGCTCGAGAGTAAATTATTTGGATAATTGGTGAGTGTTCCTTGTTTGTTATATTTCCCTTGACTACATGGCTTATTGTGAATATTTGATAATGTGTTAAGTGCTCTCAATGATTGCCAAAAGAGTTTTCTAGGCGAGTGTGTACTTTATCGCACTCGACCTAAATGATTGTGACATTTTCAATGATTGAACGATTGAAACGTTACTTGTGCATGAATGTAAGTCTTTTGGCTGAACTGGGCTCTGTCCTTCGTTACCGATCGACTCGAGCCAGAAGCGGACTCGATCGGGCGATATGGTGACCCTGGGTGAATGTTTGGTATACTCGAGTATTACCTTGAAGTCTGGTGGAGCCTGGCCAACGTCCATGAGGGGGTGAATGAAATGAATGAACGAATGTCAATGCGACTGAGGGGTTTTACTTACAAAAATGCATTTTCAAATGATTGGAGGAATAAGGGAATGAAAGGAGAATGAATGAATGAACGAATGGCTCCTCGTGAGCACGTATCCTTTTAATGAATGTATTATTGCTTTATATTGTAAATGTTACTTGAATTATTAGTTATCTATGGTTAATGTATTGAGTTCATTGTTTGATTATGTGATTGGAGCCTCACTGAGCTTTTAGCTCATCCCTTTAGTTTTGTTTTCCTTAGCAGGGAAAGGCAAGTAAGGATGAGAGCTCTGTATAGACTAGCTTAGTCTAGATCTTTGAATTTTGTAATGGTTCTCGCCCTAGCGTTGGCACGGGCTGGATGTATGAAGAATTGAGAACCTTTGTACTCTTGAATTCGTACTCCCTTTCGAGATAGAAATGCATATAAGTTTCACGTTAAGTTTTGGATTTCGGACTTGCTTTATTTCAATTTTTTTGTGGTTTTATTTCGGATTTGCTTGAAGTATGACTGAGTCCGGCGAGAGCTGGGCAGGCGGTCCGCCGAACCTTTGGTTTGCCTTAGGGGGAGGTGGGGCTGCCACAACCCTTCTGAGATTTCAAATGTGCAAAACGAAATTCTTGTTTTCAATCCGAATTTGTTGAGCTGACTCGAAAGGCGTTTGAATAAATGCTTTACTTGGATATTTATGAAAGTTATATTTTACTATACAAAAAATGGACCATGTGACTTATTTGAAATGTTTGGATATGTTCTTATATACAAAATGAGTTGAATCTTTTATGAAAGCAAAGAGTTATGTATACGGTATATGAAATGGATTTTGACAAGTAAAACTCAGAGCAATCATGGAATAGACGGTAGGGGTTATAGTCCTGTCTAACCGCCATGGTAGCCTGGTATAAAACCCAGCCGATTGGCGAGGTCATGGTAGCCTGGTATAAAACCCAGCCGATTGACCGATTGAAAAAGTCATGGTAGCCTGGTATAAAACCCAACCGATTGACCGATTGACAAAGTCATGGTAGCCTGGTATAAAGTCCAGCCGATTGACAAGGTCATGGTAGCCTGGTATAAAGTCCGGCCGACTGACCCAATAATGAAATGAGATCAATCGATAGTCATGAAATCTATTAGTCGCCCACCTAGAAGGGGTCTAATCTCTAGGCTGAGTACTCAGTAGCCGGTCATTGCATGTACTTGTTATGAGCTGAACTGAAAGAAGGTTTATGAACGGATATGAAATGATTTATGAACTGCTTTGAAATGATCTATGAACGGATATGCGATGTTTTATGGGATGATTCATGAATGGATATGAAGAGACTTATGAATTGTTACAAAGTGATTTATGACATTGCAATTTCTCATGTATGGGTATCAATAAAGTGCTTTTAAATTCCTTGTCATTCTTTACTACTGATTGTTTTATAAATGACGTTACTTTCAAAATTATGGATGTGAATGATTTGAAAACGATTTGAGTTGTACTTGTATATATATATATATATATATGTATCTATAAAACTAAGTGTGCATGGTCCAACAGAGGGGTAAATATTACCTACTGAGCGATGTGTCGCTCAACCCACTTCTTACCATTTTTGCAGATTTTGAAGAGTATGAATTGGTTTACGTAGAAGACCCTGAGGATGGCTTTTATTAGTTTTAGATGAAAAGAAGTTGGCAAGCTAGCTACTTCTAGTTGTTAGTTTTATTTACTTCTATATCCGCTGTTTCAATCAGAGAATAAATGTACGAACGTCTTGAACATTTGTAGACTTTCTTTTATACGTGGTTTGTACCGCACTTTATCTAGTTAAATTATTTAGTACCTTTAAAGTTAAATTAGTTAATGTAGCCTTGTATTCTTGAGTGAGACTTGGGAGTACGGCGAATGTCATGTGATGGGCACATGCGGGCTCGGGGCGTGACATTTTTAGTGGTATCAGAGCTTAGGTTATATGGTCTGGAAGTATGTGAAATGATTTTTGAGGTATTAGGGTTTTTGAGAATTGAAATGAGATGAAAAGAAAAGAGGATTAAAGGAAATAAGAGATTCATGTGATTTTTAATGTTATCAAAGTTTAGGTTATGCGATCTAGATGTATGTTGAATGATATTTGTAATATTAGTGATTTTAGAAAATGGGAATGAGGTTGGATAGAATATTGTGAAATAAGAGATTTTCATAATATTTAATGATAACAGAGTTTGAGGCACGATTTACTCTTTAGATGAAGTATACCCTAGGAAATGATCAATTGTGACTAAATAAATAGGCTTGAAAATTTGCATGTGTGAATAGTTGAAATGGTACAATTGGTGTTTATGATGTCCTTCTATTGGATGTAATTTTGGTAGTACACTCTACGTTTAAGATGTCGGACGTGTAGGAAATATTATGTGTATTTGAAGTATTTTCTATTGGAAATTAAAAGGAGATGGAAAAATAGATCAAAAGAAATAAGAGATTGTTGTGACTTTTTAGTAGTATTATAGCTCAAATTGTAATAGTTGAAAGTAGGTATAAAGATACTGAAGATATTTGTGATTTTGAGAATTGGAATGAAATGGATAAGGGATTAAAAGAAAATAAGTGACTCCATAACATTTAATGGTATTAGAATTTTAGGTTATGAATTTACTGGAATGACCTCAGGTAGTGAGATGATGATTACTTTTAGTAAGTAAGTGGTGACTATATGTATATGTTAAGTTGAAAAGGCAACCAAGCCCACCTACCAGATATGATTGACACTTACAAAAAAAAAGGAATAATAATAATAAAAGGGTATTTAGGGTGTTCTTTTTGTAAGTTTTGATCTCTATAGTACATTTCAAGTTTATCATTTAGGATGTCAGATCTATGGATAATCTTATGTCTAGTTGAAGTCTAGTATAGAGAAAACTGAAAATATTGAGGAAATTAGAGTGCACAACGAAAGTATGAATGATCAACAATATGATGTCATCGAACACAAGCAATACACGCTGGATCTTGGAATTTTGTTGACTTATTTTGAGGTTTACCATAATTAGATCTAATGCTCAAGACATTTATTACACTAGCTGATATTATTAGTTTTGGTATTATTACATCATGATCAGGCAATAAATATTTTATAAATTTCTTACAATATATAATTTTACATACTTTTTACCTAAAAAAAATGAATAAACGGTGAAACCAAAATTTTATTTGCACGAATAGTTTTTAATCAGAATTTTTAAATATGTACCTTTACCTTACAGTTGCTTGGTAAATATAGTTTCTAAATATATATGTATATATCTATATAAAAAAAAGAATAACTACATTGAATAATTATATCCTACAATCTTATGCAAAATATTTTTTTTATACTCACCCAATCTCAAAAGAGCTTTAGATAAAAGTATTCTACAAAAAAAATATTTTTTTTTCCTTATCGTATAGAAAAATCTAACAATAATTCTTGATAAATTCTCTTTGTACTCTAAATTCTAATGTTGAAAGAAGTATAGTTAGTTGACTTAGGTATTTCAAACACTTTCAGTTTCTAAACCTGTAGGAGTTCGAAATTCTACACATAGATAAATATTTTACCAAGGTTATTATATTTCAATATGAGGATTTGGTGATAATTTTTGTATAAAATTTTCTATATTTTTGTATCATCAAGAAGTTTGTGAAATGATATTTGAGATATTAATATTTTCGAAATTTGAATTGAGATAAGAAAAAAAAATGACCAAAGGAAATAAGATTCCCATGGCATTTAGTGGGTTATAAGATCTGAAAATAGGAGTGATGCTATTTGAGGTATTATTGATCTCTCTGGAATTTGAAATTAGATAGATATGAAATTTGAGAAAAATAAGGGATTTCCATCACCAATTACAAATACAGTGGGCAGGAACCCATATATCGAAATAAGGATTATTTTATGACAATGGATAAGTAAGTTGTGATAAAATGTGTGACAAAAGAAGAAATGGTACTGTTAGTGTTTACGGCATCCTTTCTATAGGTTGATCTCTACGGAGCATTATAAGCTACAATTTAGAATGCGGGATTTGTGAGAGAGATTATGTCCATCTAAGCTATATAAATATGAAGATAGGAGGTATTGAGGATAATAAGAGTGCGCAGCGGAAGCCTGATTGAATTAAATAAGGAAATCCAATTTAGATATTGTAGGAATAATTCCCAAGATGTATTGCAAGAACATTGAAAATTTTGTCAGCTTATTTTGATATTTATATTTTGTAGGTTCCGAGGCCGAAACCTTTAAAAGGGGAAAGAATGTGACATCTAGTCTGAAAATGAATTGCGAGAGTAGTGTCGGGTCAAGACCTTAGACTCACGTCTAGATTTTTGGTTGACCTACCAAGATGTTATGGGGATTGACTTGAGATTAAATACCGCCTTCCACCCCCAAATGGATGGACAGTTAGAAAGGACCACACAAACACTAGAGGACACGCTCAGAGCTTGTGATTTAGACTTCTCGGATAGTTGGGATAGGTTAGTGAAACTAATGGAGTTCTCGTACAATAGTAGCTATTATAGCGGTATAGGTATGGTACCGTTTGAAGTGTTGTATGGACGAAAGTGTAGATCCCCCTTATATTGGGGTGAAGTAGGTGAGAAGCTGATCATTGGCCTCAATTTGGTGGAATGAACTTTGGAGGAAATTAAGATTAAAATTATTGAAAAAAGATTAAAAGTAGTTCAGGACCGAAACAAGAGTTGGACGGATTCAAAAAAGAGACCTTTAGAGTTTCAACCGGGAGAAAAGGTATATTTGAAGGTATCCCCAACCAAGGGAGTGATGAGATTTGGAAGAAGTTGCAAGTTAAGTCCGAAGTATGTAGGACCTTACGAAATACTAGATAGAGTTGGTCCTCTAGCGTGTCGATTGGCTCTCCCGCCCACTTTGGCAAGGATACATAATATTTTTCATGTTTTCCAACTGAGGAAGTATGTATTTGACCCGAACCACATTTTGGAGGACAACCCATCGAGGTGAGGGAGAACTTGTCACTGGAGGAAGTTCCTTTGAGGATCATGGATCATAAGGATTAAGTTCCAAGGAGAAGGACCATACCCTACGTCAAGGTGCAATGGACGAACCATACACCACGGGAGGCAACGTGGGAGTTAGAAGAGGACATGCGGAATAGGTATCCATATCTCTTTGATCAAGGTACGTAAGTTTCGGGGACGAAACTTTTCATAAGGGGGGTAGAATGTGAAACCCACAACTGTTGGCACCAATTTTTATTATTTTATTTTCTCAACTAATTAAAAAGATAAAATTGCTATGCAAAAAAAAAAAGGAAAATAAAAGAAAATAACTGTAGGATTGGGATAAGGGGGCTAATAAAGTAAAACTCTTACCCAAGCCACCTACTAGTAAGTAGTGCCAGGTTTAGGGTTTTATTAAAAACCTAGACAGAAAAATAAACCCCTTCTTTCGTCTGTCTCCCTAGAGCAAGAGCCGTCGGAGAGGAGAGAAGGAGAAGCAGGCGACACCGTCAATTGATCCGACGACTAGGCACCTAAACCTGTAAATCTCCGTTCACTCAAGAAAACCCTCTTGCAAGTTTTAGTTGTGGTATTAATTGTTCTAGGGAATTTATGAACATGTAATGTTGTTACATATATGTAGATATATATGTTCTTATAAGAAATTTAGAAGGATTCATATTTGGATTAGTGGAAATAGGGTGTTAGATTTTGTTCTTAGGTGAATGAATGGCCCAAATCTGTTGAAGAAGAGAAGAAGGAAAAAAAAAAAAAAAAAAGAGGAGCAGCGGCGGCCAGACACTACCGCAGGGAAAAGAATCCCCAGGGGCTGGCCTTTCGGTCAACCCAAGAAGAAAAAAAAAATATGGATGTCGCCAGCACTTGCTGGCGACAATGAAGCAAATTATGGTTGGCCTATTCGGCCAACCAAGTGAAGGATTTGGGTCGCCAGAGAGCCTGGCGACCATGGTCAGACATGGTTGGCCTTTGGCCAACCATGAGACCCACCCCAGGAAAAATAAAAATAATAATAAAATGTATATATATATGTATATAAAAATAAATAAATAAGTAAAAAGGGAGGCAATTTAAACTTGGGCCAAACTATAGTATAAAAGTTTAGTAAATGAATTTTAAATATAATTAGTCCATTTTTATGGTATATCGTGAACATTAAATTCAAGGCCCGATTTAAGGCAATGGTTAGAATTGAAGGGTTGGCCACGTAAACATTATACTTAATTAAATGCATAAAAGAAAATCTAAAACATCTTTATCTAGCCTTATTAGGTTAATGTAGACAAAGTAGGTTAAGTTCTAAATAGTTAAACGAAATATGTAAATAATAATAATAATAATAATATTGGATAATCATGAACTATAAATAAATATAGTAAGATAGTAGTCAGGATAATAGACAGGATTATGAATAATTATTTTCTTTTGAATTAGGAAACTCTACAAAATGAACACTTTCCAAATTAGGAAACTTTCTAAAAACAGGAACTTTCCAAATTAGGAAACTTTCCAAAAATAGAAATCGTCCAATTTGAGGGAAATGCTAGTAGGGTCCATATAATAGTCTAGACATGAATCTTGTACTTACTTAGAGGTTGTATATTTATGCATCTATTGGAAGTAACAACTAATTAGGGAACCTATGCATTTGATAGGTACGAGACAAGGATTTAAGGTAGTTCTACTTGAGCAGCCAAACAGAGGTAGGTGGTATTTACCCTTCTGAGATTTCAAATGTGCAAAACGAAATTCTTGTTTTCAATCCGATTTTGTTGAGTTGACTCGAAAGGCGTTTGATTAAATGCTTTACTTGGATATTTATGAAAGTTATATTTTACTATACAAAAATGGACCATGTGACTTATTTGAAATGTTTGGATATGTTCTTATATACAAAATGAGCTGAATCTTTTATGAAAGCAAATAGTTATGTATACGGTATATGAAATGGATTTTGACAAGTAAAGCTCAGAGCAGTCATGGAATAGACGGTAGGGGCTATAGTCCTATCTAACCGCCATGGTAGTCGGGTATAAAGCCCAGCCGATTGGCGAGATCATGGTAGCCTGGTATAAAGCCCAACCGATTGACCGATTGAAAAAGTCATGGTAGCCTGGTATAAAACCCAATCGATTGACAAAGTCATGGTAGTCTGGTATAAAGCCCAGCCGATTGAGAAGGTCATGGTAGTCTGGTATAAAGTCCGGCCGACTGACCCAATAATGAAATGAGATCAATCGATAGTCATGAAATCTATTGGCCACCCACCTAGAAGGGGTCTAATCTCTAGGCTGAGTACTCAGTAGCCGGTCATTGCATGTACTTGTTATGAGCTGAACTGAAAGAAGGTTTATGAACGGATATGAAATGATTTATGAACTGCTTTGAAATGATTTATGAACGGATATGCGACGTTTTATGGGATGATTCATGAATGGATATGAAGAGACTTATGAATTGTTACAAAGTGATTTGTGACATTGCGATTTCTCATGTATGGGTATCAATAAAGTGCTTTTAAATTCCTTGTCATTCTTTACTACTGATTGTTTTATAAATGACGTTACTTTAAAATTTATGGATGTGAATGATTTGCAAACGATTTGAGTTGTACTTATATATATATATATATATATATATATATATATATATATATATATATGTATCTATAAAACTAAGAGTGCATGGTCCAACAGAGGGGTAAATATTACCTACTGAGCGATGTGTCGCTCAACCCACTTCTTACCATTTTTGCTGATTCTGAAGAGTATGAATTGGTTTACGTAGAAGACCTTGAGGATGACTTTTAGTAGTTTTAGATGAAAAGAAGTTGGCAAGTTAGCTACTTCTAGTTGTTAGTTTTATTTACTTCTATATCCGCTGTTTCAATCAGAGAATAAATGTACGAACGTCTTGAACATTTGTAGACTTTCTTTTATACGTGGTTTGTACCGCACTTTATCTAGTTAAATTATTTAGTACCTTTAAAGTTAAATTAGTTAATGTAGCCTTGTATTCTTGAGTGAGACTTGGGAGTACAGCGAATGTCATGTGACGGGCACATGCGGGTTCGGAGCGTGACAAAAAGGTCACATGAAAAGTGATTGCTGTGTGAGAAAGAATATGAAAAAAGGCATGAAATGCATGTGGATAGTTAGACATGATACTAACTCTAACAAGTAGGAGATATTGGTAAGATTGATGAGATTCTTGTTCATAATGTTTGTTTGAAATTCTCTTTTGATATTTCTGATGCTTTGATCTAAGTTTTTCTTGATTTTTTACTGAATTTGTATGATGTCAAAAAGGGAGAAAAAAGAATAATGCTGATATCATGATGATTTGCTGTGATATGTTGGTGATTGCTATCATTTCTCTGTTTGGAATATTGGATTCTCTGTTATTGTTGCTAGATTTTGGTAGCTGGTTTTTACTCTCATCTTATGATGACAAAAAAGGGGGAGAAATGGATGCTATGTGTTAGGGGGAGTTATTCTGAGATTATAAGTTTGGATGCAATGAGTGAGGGGAAGCTTATGCTCATTTGCTCAATCTTTTTCCTTTTTCCATCCATTGTTTTGTCATCATCAAAAAGGGAGAGAATGTTGACCTTGGTCCCTAACTTTTAATGTTTACAAAATAATGGATAATACTATTATTTCTTCAAGATATACTTTCAGTTATGAAGTTATTTGATTCCATGAACAAGTGCAATTAAAAGAAGATAAAGGTTGCTGAAAGTTGTCGAACGCTTGTGATAACAGTACCGGACGTCCGATAATCATTGCATAACTTCGGACGCATGCTTCTGACGTCCGATAGGATCCTTCGAAGTCGACGAAACCATTGGATGCTGAATATGTCTCCACCGGACGTCCGATAGAAACAAGATGATTTTCAAATCTCTTTGTTTGTTGTCGGACGCACAAAGAGCTTGCACTGGACGTCCGATAGAATTGAAAAAAATTTCTCAAACTCACTGTCTGCTGTCGGACGCATAAAACAGGAGTACCGGACGTCCGATACTCCAACGGCTAGTTGACTCTTCAGCTACTTTCTATCCGTTGGAAGCATTAATGAGGCACTTTCTTGGTCCTATATAAATAGTGGTTGGTCAGATACATCAAACAACTTTTGCACACTGAAGATACAAAAGATCTAGAGTGATTTTTGTGAGAAAATACTCTTCAAAGAAGATTTGTAGTCTTAGTGGTGTGAGATTCATTGTAAGCTTTTCATTTGTGAGTGAATACTTCATGAGTGTAGTTCTGTGAAGGTTGTCCTGAGGGATAGTAAAACTTTTTAGCTTGATCGAGTGGTGTTCGGGGCAAGGAGGAGGTGAACCTTCCTTTGTACGCAAGAGTGATTGTAATTCATCAATTTGAAGAAACTTATTTGAATTAATCTACAAGCTCAAGAGGAGTTGGGTAGTTAATTGGTTTGCAATTCTTTCCTTTTTATTTATTTATTGTTACGTTTGTGATCTTTACACTGCTTATCTCTTTCACTTGGTTGTCTTCAATCCTTACACACGTTGCTATGCATACTCTTAATTCGAGTACTTTCTTACACGACTGTTGATATTTGTAGATACCAACTCCTGGTTACTTGGTACAAGAATCATTGGAATAGAATAAAAACTCTTATTCTTTTTTTTTTCTTTTTTTGTCTCTTTTTTTTAGTCTTTTTTTTTCTCTTTTTTAAAGTAAAAGACAATAAATAAACATTCCCTCTTAGCAAATACATAACAATAATCAAAGAAAGAGTATAGTTTTTATTGACTATATCAATCATTTATTTGTAAAATTAAGTAAAGAAGAGAAATCTCATTAAGCATGCAAAATTATAGGCATATTTTTTCTTACCTTATATGTGAGGTCCCGAAAATTTTCTTATTTTATATTATTTTATTTTATTTCTTCGAATACATTTTCTATAGTTTATTTTATTATCTTAATCTCCTAGATATTTTTACAAGTGAATCACATTTTAAATCATTTTTCATATATAAGTTAGTGCATATTAAATTTGAAGTGCATTATGGAAGTGGGACCCGCTAATACGGTAAGTGTAATAAATTTTTGAAGATTAAAAGGAGTTTTGTACTAAGGAATATTATTTTATAAGGTGTTAAGAAATAATTAGAAATTAGTTAGATATTTTAGTGATTAGAAGATAATAGGATGAGGATTAATCTTGGAAGGACAATTGTCGCAACATCCATGGAACTTTGACCTTGATTTGGTCTACTCTTAGCCTTTAAGTAAAAGAAAAATTGACCAACACTTCATTCCCTTTCTTTCTTCTTCCTTGGCCGTGCACTTCACCTCCCAATTAGCCAAGAAAGTTCCAATTTTTCTTCTCCCTTGGCCGGCCATCCCTTCTCCAATTTTAACCAAAAAATTTTCAGCTTCATCTTCTTCCTTTTTCCTCCCAAAACTCACTCCAATCTTGCTCATCTTCTTGGATCATCACTCAAGCTTAGAAGGAGACTTGGAGGAGGAAGATACTTGGTGGTTCAGAACTTGTTTCTTGTAGTCTTGCTCACTACTCTTGGGAAGAAGGTAAAACCCCTCAAAACCCTCATTTTCTTTCATCTCTTAGTTAGAATTTGGTTAGTTTTAACTAAGTTAAGCTTGGGTTATTGATGGGTTCCTTGAACCTTGACTTTAGGTAGATGTCTTGAGGTGGATTCTTAGGTAGTGGCCTTGAGGAGTTATTGTTTGTTTGGTTGTTTTTTTAGTGAATGGCAACTTGGTTTTGGTTGTGAAAGTTGAAAAGAAAAGTTGAAGAGAAAGAAGAGCATGAACTGTCTAATTTTTGCTGATTCAGTTTTCCTCATTTTAATTTCAAATTTTGTGATTATTTTCATGCCAAAATGCTTGTTATATGTTGGTGTATATGTGTGTAAATTATCTCCCAAAAAGCATTTCATTTGGTTGAGAAAAGGTTAGGTTAAAGTGAGGAAGCAAACCTGGAAAACTTCTAATCAGTATAGCCGTCCAGTGTATACTCAACAGGCCATAATTTTTTGTACAGGAGTCAAAATCAAGTGCCGTTTGTGGCATATGAAACTAGACTCCGAGAACTTTCTAAAAGTATAAAATACACCTGCTAATTCATTTTCTATGAGCCGTAATGAACCGGCAAAGTTGATTGAATTTCTCCTATTGTTTTACCGGTGGACCTGCACAGCTGCAGTTTGTAGCTCACTTTTGTCCCCCTTGTGAAACGAATTTGAAGACAGTTTCTTCTAATGATTTTTAGCATTTTGAATCTAGTTTTCAACACCATAAACCACGCTAATTTTGAAAACCCTTATTTATGACCTGATTTTGAAACTATGTCGAGTGCTCCAAAGCTGGAAATTCGTGAACCAAGTTTCACAAATCAGCATTTATGAAACTGTTGTATCTTGGTGTAGAAACATCCGAAATGATTCCACTTATTGCATTTGAAACTAGACTTGGAATTATTTCAGTGGTATAAATTTCAAGGGCTGATTCTATTTCTTTGAATTTTGCCAAATTTCCAAATTTCACTAAAAATGCAAGATTGTTTGCTCTGCTCTTCCTAAAACAGTGATTTGGAGCTAAGATTTGACTGATTTCGGATTTGAATCTGGAAAAAGTGTCTTCTAAAAGTTTTAGTTCGTTGAGTCTATTTTCCAACGGTTTAAGATTTGCAAATTTTGGACTTATGAAACTCAAGTTATGATTTTTTAAAGAAGGTTGCCCAAAACTGAATTTTTCCTTGGAAAGTGACAACACTCCAAAGTCACTTGGAAACATTTTCTAGGTCACAAGCATAACTTTCTTGGTTATTTGCACTTCATTTCATACTTAAAAAATGGATTTCACTCCCTAGTCCTATGCCCTTGGATTTTCACTCCCTAGTCTTATGCCCTTCATTTCAAAGAGAAATTTCATATTGTGGCTACTTATTTTCATTTTCATGAAAATGAACCAAAGTTCCAAGTTTTAGCTAGAGTACTTCTTGAGGGGTTTCACTAGCTTCATATTTTAAACTTGGAACTTTTAGCCACAATATTTACTATGAAAATAAGTAGCGTTTTGATGGATTTTGACTCCATAAGATTTGACAACATGAACGCTCCTTTATATTCTAAAACTTGGGCATAGGATTAGAAGTTTTGAAATATGAAAACCATCTTCCTTTTTCTCGATTTTCGTGCCAAAAGTTAAGGAATTGAGATTTCTTGCCATGACTTGACTCGAAAGCGACTTTTAAATTTTAATTGAGTATTATTTCAATGATTAAGCGAGAAAATCTCTTTTACTTCGATTTGAACATGTAGCTTTTGAGCGTGGGTAGCAAGAGGATATTTTCTTATTAACCTTGGTCGAGTACCTAGGTAACAGTGGTTGTGCATTTCTCAGGTGGTCTCGTGGACGCCGAGGAGCTTGTCTGACCTCTTGTTTTTGTCCTTGCTTTGCCATGATTTTTGGTGTGTGTCAAGTGCATGTTTCCTGTTATTATGATTGAAATCATAATTGTACAAGTGCTATGTGATTCTTGTGATTTTGCCGAGACAGGTGTGTACTTTATCGCCCTCATTCTCTACCTCTTGAATGCTCATTACTTGAAAAATGAATGTGCATGACTTGCACTTGTACTCGAACCTGTTTTAACTCGTGAGCACTGAGTAGTAGCATGTACCACACCCTATTCGGGTGAGAGGTGCCTCTCATACCGACTCAGTGCTATAATTGATTCTCTGAGCGGCAGCATGTACCACACCCTATTCGGGTGGGAGGTGCCTCTCATACCGACTCAGTATTATGACTGATTTTAAGTCGATTGGAGCGTTGTCTCATCGACCACTCGTGCTTGTGGGGACGCCCAAACCCATTGGCTAACCTAGTAACTCAAGCCGGCAAGGGTTTGGTCAAGAAACTTGGTGAACCTTGAGAAATATTGTAACTTGATCTTTTGAGATCTCGCTTGGTATACTCAAATAGTATCGCCACCTCATGCTTGTTTGGTTCCGGATCCGAGTGGGTATAATGTTGGATGGAGGAAGTAAGTGGAGAGCTACGGTCATGTTGCTTCTTGAGTTGACAGAGGTCAACCCCCAGTGACTTGAATCGGTCGAGACGTGGAAATAGCTCTAAGAGCTCCTGTATCCTTTCATGTGTGTTTATCTCCTACTTGTGCACTTAAATGAAAGTTCATGTTAAAGTTGCTTTCAAGTATGTCATTTAATTGATTGGTACTACTTGTTTACTTGCTTAATTTTCTTGGCCTCACTAAGCGTTAGATCATCCCTTTAAGTTTGTTTTTCTTAAAAGGTTTTGGAGGTGGAAATTGGAGATTTTAGACTAGCGGCTTTTGGTTGAAACTAGCATATCTTTTGTATGATATTGCAGACTTTTAAAGTGTAAATTTTGTTATAATTGAGTGTTTTGGATTGTAATTACAATGGTAACTTTGGGAGTTTTTAGACTTATATATTCGATGTACTTCTCGATTCTAAGTCAATGGTTGACTTGTGGTTCTGTATTAAGTTAGAACGAGTGCATGAGTCATAACGAGAGTTAGGCAGGCGTCCCACTGATACCCTAGGGTTCGCCTTAGGGAGAGGTGGGGGCGTCACATTACAAGACATACTTTCTAAAATGCAAAAATTCTAATTGCATAATAACCATTTTCAAGTTAACTGAGGACTATATTTTTCAAAATTCATATAAAGTTTCAATAAGTGGGAGAATCACAATGCTTAAGGTTGGAACAAATTAACCCTTTTTAAACAAAATAGCAAAAATTTTAAAAGTTTTTGGGCTTTAGTGAAAATTTTGACAGAATTTTCCTTTAGGACAAAACTCCTTATTGGCAAATCCGAATTTGACAAAAAATTTTCACATTGCAATTATTTCAAATATAATTCCAACATTTCTAATGAATTTAAATCCGCAAAACATCATCATATGGCACAAAATAGCAAGCCAATTATTCCCTCCCTCACACTTAAACTTTACATTGTTCTCAATGTAAGAAAAGGAAAACAAATAAAGAGTAAGAGATAATTCTCCTCTCATTAACTTACGCTATCCTTCCATGGCCATGTGATAAATTTTCAATCTTATTTGACAAGGAAAGGAGAGTTCAATTAATGCACCACTTTAAAAGATAAAATTAAAATAAAACAATTTCTTAAGAGTAAAAACTTGTAATCATCACGAAGTAAACATGCAAATCAAGGAAAAAAAGAAAAGAGATCAAGCATGTGGAACCAATACAATGTTCAAAGATAATAAAAATATAAAATAAGTATATGCATTAAAATCCAAAGAAAAGTGAAGCTAATTTCACAAAATATACCCATAATGATAAACAAAGTAAGTTCCATTTATGCATTTTGTCACCAATGATCAATTTTCCCAAAGTTCAACAAGTGCAAAATTAATCCCAAAATAGAGACAAACACACCAAATGAACATATAAATTACCTTCTTGAGAAATCAATGAAATACTAAAAACCATTGGACCACAAAGATCATAAGTGTATTCATGAATTTTATCCATTAAGGTCATTTTCAATTCACCTCATCTTGTAGAATTACCTAAGAATTCAAGAAATTATTCAACTGATGCACATTCTCATACAATTAGGTAATTTAGACTACTCAAATGAATATCTAAACTCCCACAAAGCTAATTAAAACACTACATTGGCCATTTAATATATAACTTTTTCACCAAACCGAATTAAACATAAAATTAGTTAAAATTCACCAAATTCACCAAATATTCACAATTCATGATTTATTCATCATCAATAATCATCAACAACATGAACAAGTGCAATAAAAATCATCAAACTTCATAAAGACAAGAAATTCGAAATTGCCAACAAGATAGGAAATATTCATAAATGGTAATAATCAAAAGACAAAGTTTAGTGATGATGTGTTACCTCAAACTAGTTGAGTGATGATTAGAGATGCAAATGATGTCAAATCCCCCTAGAAATGCACTCCAATTCGGCCAATTGAAAGATGCAGGAGGATGAAACCTTATCTCACTTGAAACTTGAATCCAAATTTGGAGTTGTTTTTGAAAGATTTTAAACCATGAAAACTACTCTAGAGGGTATGGAAGATGATTCGGTGAAATTTATTTGAAGATAAATGGTAAAAAGTGGGGTTTTAAGCGTGGTATATGCTTTCGATGTGAACGTGTGTTGGGTGAAAAAGGAAAAGAAGGAAGAAATGAAGTACCAACGAATTCTTCTTGAGTATAAAAAATTTGCCAGAATCTAACTAGGTTCTAGCTGGATTGCTGGCCGGATTGTTGGCCGGATTCTGGCCAGAAAGCTAGAAAGAAAAAATTTTTTGCTGCCCCGTTAATCCGGCCGGAATTTGGCCGAATTTACTGTAGAAAACTGCAGTTTTCTACAGTTTTTCCTCTAATTCTCTTGGCCAAATTCTGCATTTCACCCGATATCAAACTATTTTCATGTTTGTTGAACCAAATCCATTTTTAACATTGAAAATGCATATTTCTAAACCAAATACACTTGAAAACATATGATCATGCATTAACATAACTCTATCATGAAACACTTTAAATACATGAAATGCGTCAAATGAACATGAAAACTCTCTTTTTGCCTCAATATAGACACTTTGCAGTTGACATGATTTGCTTGAACCCTTGTTGGTGCAACCTACAAAACACACAAAAATACTAATCAAACAACTAAAGCCTACTAAAACAAGAGATCATTGGGTTGCCTCCCAACAAGCGATTCTTTATAATCATTAGCTTGACTATATAACCTTATTTTTTAAATAGGTTTTGTTAATGAGTAATCCACCATTTTAGGATGTGGTGGAAGAATAAATGGTGGCTCGATAACAAAAGTCACATGTTCTAATGATAAAAGAGATGGAAATGACTTATTAATCTCAAGTGATTTATGGATATTATCTTGAATGTGCATCATTTGAGTACTCACCAAAAGAGATGTTAAGAAGATTTCTCAAGTAATAATACCTTTAAAACTTATACTATCAACACAATTCTTAAGAGGGGTTAAAAATGATTTATTAATACTCACCTCTTGAGATTCAAAATTAGCTCCAAAGGTATTATCATGTGAAATAGATATTTTTTTATTGAAACTCACATTAGATTTATCATTTTCATCAAAATGCAATCCACTTTTACATCCAACATTCCCACCATTCATAATAGGGCCAATTTGCATATGATTAGAAGAAATAACTTCACATAAATCACGCAATTAGTCTTGAATTCTACCTAAGTGAGATACTAATTCATCTAATCGATCCTCAAACTTATTAAAACGGTCAAAAGTCGCATTAGCTAGCCTTTATATATCTAAATCTAATTGATTAGAAAAGTTTTTTATGGCTAACTCCTAAGACGGTTTAGAATCATTAGCTAATGTTTCACTTTCTAATTCCCAAGATAAAGGTGCATTAGCTAACCTTTCAATTGCTAATTCCCAAGATGACTTAATATCTTGTTGGACACAATTAGGTTGGAAATCATAAAAACGTGAAGAATCACTATAATTATATTGATTATCCCAACCGTAAGTATAAGAATTATCCCAATTAGGACCATATTGATCAAAATAAAGATTGTAATGCCCAAATTCATCATAATAATCCATATTTTGTACTTGATTACATGTATGAGTAGCATCATGACCTCCACACAAGTCACTGTAATGATTCCACATCGGCTAGGGAGAAAGTCTTGGGCGTGTAAATCTGGGTCCCTAGCTTTTGATGTTCACAAAACAAATGGATGTTACTAATTTGCTCCTCAAAGATCTTTTCAGCAATTGAGCAAATCAGGTTCAAAGATTAAGTGCAATTAGAAAAGACAAAGATTGTTGAATCTGTCGAATGCTCGTAAAGACTGGATCGGACGTCCAACAATCATTGAGCAACTTCAGACGCATGAAGAACTCCATCACCGGATGTCCGAAAGAATTAAAACATTTTCTCTAAGCTCACTGATCTCGATCGGACGCAAAACATTAGAGCACCGGATATTCGATAAACTGCGCAACACTTCGGACGCAGAGCACTAGAAGTATCGGACATCCGAAAGAATTGAAAAAGATTTCTCAAACTTTACCATCTATTTTCGGACGCAAGCTTTGAAGGTACCGAACATCCGAAAGAATTAAAGAAAATCTCTTTTGCTCACTTCCTGCTGTCGGACGCAAGAAACAAGACTACAGGACATCCGACACTACCAACGGCTAGTTGACTCTTCAACTGCCTTCTATCCGTTGAAAGCATTAATGGAGGAATTTTTTGGGCTCATATAAATAAAGCAAAGTCAACCACTTCAAAACACTTTTGCACATTGAAACTACAAAAGATCTAAAACAATTTTAGTGTGAAAATTCTCTTCAAAGAAGATTTGTACTCTTAGTTTTGCAGATTTCGTATAAGCTTTTCTTGTGTGAGAAAATTACTTCAATAGTGTAGTTTTGTGTGGGTTATCCGAGTGATAGTAAAACTTCCTACCTTGACTAAGTGTGACTTGGGGCAAGGAGGAAGTGATCCTTCCGTTGTACACAAAAATTTGTTATAATTGATCAACTTGAAGAAGGTTACTCTATAAAGTGATATTCAAACTCAAGAGAAGTTTGGAATTTGATTTGCTATTCTATCTCTTTCATTTACTACCTTGCAATATAAATTGTCCATCTCTTCTACTCACGAGCATTTGTGCTTTCTCATTATTTGCTCCATTGTGTGGTCATCTAGAAAAGAGGATAAATTTCATATTTAGCCAAAAAGTGTCTCATAATTGATTAGTTTTTAATTTACCTAATTCACCCCCTCTTAGATTGTTTTCGATCCTTACAATTGGTATCAGAGCGAGGTCGCGGGTTCGAGTCTCCCTGGCTGTTGATGGGGGAGAGATTGTTGCCCTAATCAGGAACATCCCTCAGATCCCGACTCGAAGGGACTAATCGCCCAGTCCGTGGCACCCAGGGGTGTAGCCCCTCATGCTGGCCGAGCGTGGTACGATACTTTGCGCTGCCATTGTGGTTACGAAAATAAAGTTGCGCTTTTGCTAAAAGCTATAGCTTTTGGTGCAATGGTAAGCGTTTGATCCTGACAATTGGTATCAGAGCTTGGTCTCCTAGAGATTAAGCTCAATCGACTTTGGAGTAAAAATGACAACCAACAATGTCATATTTTTTAAGGACAATCTGTCACTAGACCCCCAATATTTAATGGATCCAATTATGTGAGTTGAAAGAAAAGAATGATTACCTTCTTGCAATCTATTGATATTGAACTATGGTTTATTGTTAATGAAGGTCCGTTTGATGCCTCTATAATTGATGAGGTCACTCATAGACCAAGACAAAAAATCAGAAATGAGTTGACTATTAAAGATAGAACTCACCTCTCTTTGAATGCCAAGGCTATGAATGTATTGTATAGTACTTTAGATTCAAATGAGTCTATTAGAGTTAAGGACTGTAAATCTGCGAAAGAGATTTGGGATAAACTAAGAGAGATCCATGAAGGGAGTGAGAATGTAAGAGAATAAAAGAAATCAATCCTAGTTACTAAGAATGAATCATTTAAGATGGAATCTCATGAAAACATTGATAAGATATATTGTAGATTCAATGATCTATTAAAGATTTAGAAGTGTTGGAAAAAAAATACACACTAGGTGAGAAAAATAGAAAGATTTTGAACGCCTTGACCAAAGATTGGGAGAGTAAGGTGACAGCCATTAAAGAGGCTAAAGATCTAAATTCTATGCCTATTGAATCTCTCATTAATTCTCTAATTTCTTATGAGTTGAAACTTAAGTCTAAGGTGCAAGAGGAAGAAGATGCAAAAGTGAGAAGGAGCATTACTCTAAAAGCTTCTCAAGATGAAGATGATTCAAATTTCTTGAATGGAGAAGATGTGAAAATTGATGACAATGATCTTGCTCTCATCACAAGAAATTGCAAAAGAATCCTCAACAAAAGGAGATTTAGAAGAGGAGGATCTAGCAATACATTTCCAAATCAGTTCAATAATGCAAGAAACAAAGGAAAACAAGAGGCAAATAAAAAGCAAGCGAACAAATGCTTTGAATGCGGCCAACTTGGACACTACATGAGTGAGTGTCCAATAAAGAAGAAGAAAGAAGGAAAAGTTGAACGAAAATCAAAGTTCAACAACTTTCAAATCACATGGAATGATTGCAACTCGGATGCTGATATTGAAGAGGAAGAGGAATATGCTCAAATGACTTTCATGGCTATTGGTGATGATGAGGTAACTACTTGCAAATCTCAACCTGTTAGTGATGATGAATCTGATGATGATGTTGAGTCTTTCATTAAGAGATTGCACAATAGTTTGAAAGAATCTTATGCTAAAAACAAAGAACTAAAACAGAAAATTAGTTTTTTGCTTCAAGACATTGCAAATCTTTTTCGACAAAACAAAATCTGAAAGCTAAAAATGACTACTTAAAAAAGGATGAGAATGTCCTACTTTTTGAGCTTGATAGAAAAACAAAGTTGTGTGAGTTGTTCAAAAAGAAACAAGGTGACTTGAAAAGAAGAATGGATGGTCTAAATGAATTGTTTAAACACAAGAAACAAGACTGTTTTCAAAAGAATGAATCAAAACCTCACTTTGATATTCATAAGAAAAGGTTGAATTCTAATGCAAACGAATTTAACATCTATAAAAGAAGGCAAGTCAGATTTGTTAAACATGTCTTTGTAAGCAATTCGCTGACTATGTGTATATTTTGTTGCCAAGTTGGTCACATAAAGAATAATTGTAAGGCCCAAAGACAACCTAAGAGGGGGGTAAATTAGGTTGATTAAAATCTTAATCAAATTTATGCAATTTTTTGCTTAATAAAAATTTATCTTCTTTTCTAGTAATGATCAATCAAGTAGATTAGAAGAAGAGAGCAATATTGATTCGGAAAACAAGTATAGATAAGCAATGAGAATTTTATTAAACAAAAAAGAATAAGATAGAATATCAAACCGATTGTCTACCAAGCTTTCCTCAAACTTGAAGACCAATCACTAGGTTGAGCAACTTCTCTTTGATGAAAGATGATCAACTAGATGTACAATGAAGGGAGCACTTCCTCCTTGCCCTAAGCCTCACTTAGTCAAGCTAAGAAGTTTTACAATCACTCAGATAACCCTCAACAAAGCTACACTAATGAAACTTTCAACCACAAGAGAAATGCTCACAAGAAATTCACACCACTTAGAGAACAAATCTAGCTTTGGAGACTATTTTCTAGCTAAAATATCTCTTGAGATCTTGTAAACAGAGTGTGCAAAAGTCCCCATCTGATTCAGAATCGTTTGTATTTAAAGGGAACCAAAAATGGGATTCATTAATACTTCCAACGGATAGAAGGCAGATGAAGATTCAGCTAGCCGTTGGGGCTGTCGGATGTCCGACGGCTTAGTTATCGTCCGATCCCATCGTCCGAAAATCAGTCAAGTTGTTGTTCGGACGTCCGATGGGATTTTATCGACCGAGCTTCTGTGTCCGAACGTCGTCCAGAGAGTTATCAAATCTTCGTGGAATTTTTAGGACGTCCGATGAGATTGATGTACGTCCGAAGCATGCGTCCGATCCTTCAGGACGTCCGATGCTTCCTTACGAGCGTCCGACAGAGTCTTGGCAGAGAGTCGTCAACACTTTGTGGAATTTTTAGGACGTCCGACACGATCAATGTGCGTCCGAAGAGTACATCCGATCCATTCGGACATCCGATACTTCCTCACGAGCGTCCGACAGAATTTCCTTCTTGATGTTCTTCGTCCTTTCGGACGTCCGACATGAGTATCCTGTTTTTGCTTCTTCTTTTGGTTGATTTTCATTACTTGACATATTCGTACCTGATTCTTTGATAGACAAAAAACACTTATATTTGAAGAGAGTTAGATAAACATTTCAAAGTCCTTTGTGATCACCAAAACCAAGAATAACATTCTCCCCCTTTTTGATGATGACAAAACAATGGTTTGAAATGAGATTTGATGATTGCAATATAAGATCCCCCATTCTCAATTGACAAAAACTCCCCCTTACTTAATGGATCATAGAGCAAAAATTTGAAAAACTCCCCCTCACTTGGCTACCCTACCAAATTAATCAATCAACCAAAAAATATAACAATTAAGCAACCAACATCCAACATTTTACCAATTCAATTAAATCATCAATCAATCCAATCCAATTCTCTCCCCCTTTTTGTCATCACAAAAGGCCAATCAATCACATATATCACGGAGAATCAATAACAAAAACATTCATCACATCCACACATTCAAAATACTTAAACATCCATCCACATATCCATAACCATTACAGCCATAATCATCCATCAAAAAGTACTTAAACGAACATAATATAAACATAAGTATTACATCTACATATCCATTGTTGAACACCTCATGAAATAGTCAAACAAAATGCAAATGACCCTATGTGATCCTAAATGGTGAACTAGGTGGATCCAGGTGTCCTTCGAGAAAGCTGATATTGGGAGAGGTCTTCCTCTTCAGTTTCTTCATCATCTGCAGCAACTTCTTCAACAGGTGCCTTGCCTTTATCTGATGTGGAAGGGTCATGAGGAGTCACTGGAGTTGATGAGCTCGGGTCTGGAATTGATGAACTTGGATCAGTGGGGCGTGGCTCTTTGCCATGTGAAACTTCCTCAACCACAGGTGGGGGAAAAAGAAGGTTCTTTTTGTCTAGGTAGGCTGTTTGATGTTCAGAGGACATGGTGAGCATTAGACCATGTTCTAGAAGAAGAACATGTTGTTTGAGTTCACGAAGGAGCTCAATCACTTCATCATTGGAGGAGGAAGATGCCTTAGTGGCAGACTTCCTGGGATGAATGGGAGTGAGTGCAATAGATGAAGGATTGTGTAGTGGATCATGTGCAGCCTTAGACCTAGGTTCACTGGATGATGCCCCCTTATAAGCCCATAGATTATCCTTAAAGACAAGATTTTTCCTTTCAAAATATCCTTTGGTAAAGGCATAAGAAGATGCTTCTTTAGGACAAACACCAAGAATTGGTACTTTGTAAAATTCAAAGATCTTTTGAAGAAATTTTCCATAAGATAATTTTCTGCGAGAATCAGTGGCATAGCGAAATAAAAACTTGCACATGACAAAACTAAAATCAATACGAATCTTTTCTCGAAAACAGTAAAAGAGTTACAACTCCATTTTGTTTGCATCTGTTCTATGGCCATCAGTAGGCACAAGCAGGTTTGAAATGATTGAAAAAGCAATTAGATTCACAGGGGCAAGATCATTCAGTTTAGCATCAGCAGGGGCAGAAAAACTTCGTTTAAAATAAGTCAACATCTTAGCCCCATCAAAATGATTATCAGCAGTAGGATGCTCTTCATAGGAAAAAAAATTTGCAATTTTACTCTTGCATCCAGGTTCAATAGTAGTTTTTAAAATATCATTCACAATTTCAGAATCAAAGACTAAGTCTACCCCATTAACCCTGGACATAATCTCAGTTTGGTCAGTGCCTTTCCTAAGATTAGCAAAGAATTGATACAGCATTTCAGGGTAATAAACATTGGGCATAGAAATGAGATGTGACCATTTCTGGAAAGCAAACAGACTCAGAATGGATTCTAAACCTATTTGGCGAAATTCAGAAGAATTTATAGTGCGTTGAGGAATGACACCTTTCTGGGATATCCAGGAGTGTTTGTCTTTTGCAGCATCATCAAAGAATGTAGGGAGTGTGGTTGATTTTGGAGGCGGTTGAGATGAGGTTCCCTGTCCAAATTCAGGCTGAGGGGAGGGTTGTGGTGTACGCTGTGACATTCGACCCTTTACAGCTCCTCTCTTGAAGCGTTTGGATGATCGTTTGACCGTAGGAAGATCATCATCCTCATCCCTGAGTGGGTGTTTGCGTCCGGCAGTAACCTTCCCTCCTCTTAGATTCACCATTGTGCGAAATGTGTGGAATGAAGGATGCAAATGATGCACACAGCAGTATGGAAGTGAATCACACAGAATTTTGGGACAAAAAGGCCTTGAACAAGATTTGACAGAGCGGTTATGAGAAAGTAGGGTTTTGAGGAAAATTTGGGAATTTACGAAATGTTATGCGATTCGGTGAAATGATCAGGAGAAATGAATCGCAATCAATCAGGAAAGGTTTTGTTTGAGTCAATTTGGGAATGAGAGCTTCCATATGGTATGAATTTGAGGGCGAGAGATGAAAGGGTTTTCGTCCGAGAGGAAATAGAAGAAGAAGAGTTTGAAGCAAATGACTAAGAAAGTTACTTTTAAAAAAATGAGCCGTTGTACTGTCGGACGGCCGAACGAAGTCGTGCGTCCGACAGTTTCGTCCGAACAGGTGCATCTGGGAAAATAGCTGAAGAACATCATCGGACGTCCGTTCATCCTCTTTCGGACGTCCGAAGGCTATGAAAAATTTAAGATGATTTTTCGATTAACCCTAATTTTGATCTTAGATGAATAAATTGATCTAATGGCAAAGCTTTGGTAAAAATATCAGCAAATTGATCTTTAGAACAAATATAATTTACACAAATTTCACCTTTTTGAACAAGATCTCGAATAAAGTGGTGCTTTATATCTATATGCTTTGTCCTAGAATGTTGAATTGGATTTTTGGTCAAATTAATAGCACTAGTATTATCACAGAATATAGGCATGCAGTCATATAACAATCCAAAATCATTCAAGGTATGCTTCATCCATAAAAGTTGAGCACAACATGCACTAGCGGCAATATATTCCGCTTCGGTTGTAGACAGAGATATTGCATTTTGCTTTTAGCTAAACCAAGAAACTAAGCAATTACCAAGAAAGTGACAAGTTCCACTAGTGCTTTTTCTGTCCACACGACAACCACCAAAATCCGCATCAGAATATCCATATAAAGCAAATTCACAAGATCTAGCATACCAAAGACCATAGTCTAATGTACCTTTCAAATACCTAAAAATTCTTTTAACAGCATTTAAATGTGATTCTTTTGGACAAGATTGAAATCTAGCACACAAGCAAACAGCAAACATAATATCAGGTCTGCTTGCGGTTAAATAGAGTAAGCTTCCGATCATACCTCTATAGTGCTTTTCATCCACATGATTACCTTCTTCATCTTTGTCAAGTTTTGTAGAAGTGCACATTGGAGTTCCAACTTGCTTTGAGTCCTCCATGCCAAACTTTTTCAGCAATTCCTTGGTATATTTTGCTTGATTTATAAAAATTCTCTCAAGGGCTTGATGTATTTGAAGTCCAAGGAAGAAATTTAATTCTCCCATCATACTCATTTCAAATTCACTTTGCATAGTGGTGGAAAAATCCTTGCATAGATACTCATTAGTAGCACCAAAACTAATATCATCAACATATATTTGCACAATAAGAAGGTCATTTAACACTTGCTTAGTAAAAAGTGTGGTGTCCACAATACCTCTTTTGAAACCATTTTCAATCAAGAAACCACTTAATCTTTCATACCAAGCTCTTGGAGCCTGTTTTAAACCATATAATGCTTTAGATAGTTTAAACACATGACTTGGAAATTTTGTATTTTCAAAACCGGGGGGTTGATCCACATATACTTCTTGATCAATAAAACCATTTAAAAAGGCACTTTTAACATCCATTTGAAACAATTTGAAACCTTTGAAACAAGCAAAAGCAAGAAGCATTCTAATAGATTCTAATCTCGCTACGGGAGCAAATGTTTCATCAAAATCAATTCCTTCTTATTGTGCATATCCTTTAGCAACTAATCTGGCTTTATTTCTTATAACAACACCTTTATCATCCAATTTATTTCTGAATATCCACTTTGTGCCAATGATAGGTTGATTTTGAGGTCTATCAACAAGTGTCCAAACCTTATTTCTCTCAAATTGATTAAGTTCCTCTTGCATAGCCAAAATCCAGTTATCATCCTTTAAAGCATCATTGATATTTTTGGGTTCAAAAAGAGAAACTAAAGCAAAATTGTCTATCAATTTTCTAGATGAAGAACGAGTCTTTACCTTTTCGGATGGATCACCAATTATAAGCTCTCTTGGATGATTTTGGCTAAATTTCCAAGCATTGGGAAGGTTTTTGACTGAATCATCATTCTCATCTTCATCACCCTTTTCTTGATCATTATGAGCTTCATCCATCATTTCCATTGCTGCTGGTTTAGATATTCCTTCATCACCAATTTTCAGCTTTTCCATTCCTTCACGAACACCTA
Source organism: Coffea arabica (assembly GCF_036785885.1). Classification (NCBI taxonomy): domain Eukaryota; kingdom Viridiplantae; phylum Streptophyta; class Magnoliopsida; order Gentianales; family Rubiaceae; genus Coffea; species Coffea arabica. Next base: position 39,443,752 of record NC_092323.1, on the reverse strand, counting down.
CATCATTATCCTCACACGACCTTTTGGAATTATCATCATTAGTTTCATCAAATGTTATGTGAATGGCTTCTTCTATCACAAGAGTCCTTCTATTAAAGACTCTATATCCTCTTTTGTTCTCACAATAACCCAAAAATATTCCTTCATCAGATTTTTTCTCAAACTTACCAAGATGTTCCTTTAGATTTAAAATAAAACACTTACAACCAAAGACTTTGAAATAACCGACCGTAGGTTTCTTATCAAAAATCAGTTCATAAGATGTTTTATTCAAAATGGGTCTCAAAAGGATTCTGTTCATCACATAACATGCAGTGTTTACAGCTTCAGCCCAAAGATATTTTGGCAAACTACATTCACTTAACATAGTTCTAGCCGCCTCTTGCAGTGTCCTATTTTCCTTTCTACAACACCATTTTGTTGTGGAGTTCTTGCAATAGAAAACTCATGGGTTATGCCATTATGATCACAAAATTCTGGAAAACCACAATACTTGAATTCCGTTCCATTGTCACTTCTAATCCTAACAATTTTAAAGCCAAGCAGATTTTGCACTTTAGCAAATAATGAAGTGAAATTCTTGAAGGCATCATCCTTATGAGCAAGAAATATCACCCAAGTATATCTAGAATAATCATCCACAATCACAAAGCAGTATTTCTTACCTCCCAAGTTAGTGATTTGAGTAGGACCAAATAAGTCAAGATGCAAAAGTTCTAAAGGTTTAGAAGTTGATACACACTTCTTTGGTTTAAAAGAAACTTTTGTTTGCTTTCCAAATTGACATGCATCACAAATTTTATCCTTTTCAAAACTCATTTTTGGCAAGCCTCTAACCAGTTCTTTTTTCGAAATTTCCTTTAGTAAATCCATGTTAAAATGACAAAGTCTCCTATGCCACAACCAAGGATCATCATTTGAAACTTTAAGACATTTGAAGCTGGATGAATCAATTTTATCAAGAACCACAATATATATGTCGTTAAACCTCTTACCTTTGAACACAACATTATATTTGGAATCAAGCACAATGCATTCATGCTTTTTAAACAGCACATTCAAGTCTTTATCACACAATTGACTAACACTAAGCAAGTTATAATCTAAGTTATCAACTAAGAGCACATTATGAACAAAAGTTTCACCATCCTTACCAACATCACCTATTCCAATTGTCTTAGCTTTCACATCATCACCGAATGTCACCTTTCCACTTGATTTTGATTTTAGTTTTATGAACAAAGAGGGATCACCGGTCATATGCCTTGAGCAGCCGCTATCAATAAACCATTTGGACTTGTTTGAGCCTTTTTTCTGAGAAAAGAAAATGTTTGGTACCCTTTTTAATTTTTGGGTCCACAATAGTTAGCATTGTATCTCACTAACCACATGCATTTCATCCCTTTGTTCAGATTTCTTTTCACATAGCAATCTCCTTTCAAATGCCCTTTTTGACAACAAAAATCACACATAATGGAAGAGTCCTTAACATGTACTGGTTTGACATATCTCAATCCATTTCTTCTATATGTAGTGAAACCATGTGCATTTTTGTTGCTTGCTAATGTTCTTTGATGAGCAGTAAGAAAGGTAGATGACATGTTCTTTTTGAGAAAATCTTGTTTTCTTGCTTTCAAAGTCTCATCCAAGTTGTCCATTCTTTTCTTCAAATCACCATGTCTTTCCTTCAGTATTTTACAAATATTTGTCTTTCTATCAAGCTCATTTTGAACATTAAATCCGGCTCTTACAAGACAATCATTGTCAGTCTTTAGTTGTTTATTTTGTTGAAGAAGACTTGTATTTTCATGAATGAGAAAAGTAATTTTCTATTTTAGCTGCTTGTTTTTATCATAAGATTCCTTCAAGGCATTATGCAGTTTTTCAATAAAGGATTCAAGATCATCATCTTCTTCATCATCACTTTCAGATTGAGAGTGTATGGAAGTTACCTCATTATCTCCAATAGCCATGAAGGCCATTTGAGCTGATTCTTCCTCTTCTTCAACTTCCCCTTCAGAGTTGCATTCATTCCAAGTAATCTGGAAGTTGTTGAATCTTGGCTTTCGATCAGCTTTCCCATCTTTCATTTTCTTCATGGGGCATTCGTTTGCATAGTGTCCAGACTGTCCACATTCATAGCATTTGTCCACTAGCTTCTTGTTGAATTCTTGTTTTCCTTTGTTCCTTGCATTTGAAGAATAATTTTGAAATTGATTGCTAGGTCCTCCCTTTCTAAACTTCCTTTTATTCAAGATTCTCTTGAAGCCTCTTGTGGTGAGAGCAAGATCATTATCATCACCATCCGAGTCTTCATCATCCAAGTGAGTTGGATCATCTTCACTTTGAGTAGTCTTTAGAGCAATATTTCTCTTTGCTCTAGCATCCTCTTCTTCCTGCACTTTAGATTTCAGTTTCAACTCATAAGAGGTTAGTGAGTTAATGAGAGATTCAATAGGCACAGAATTTAAATCCTTAGCCTCCTCTATTGCAGTCACTTTATTTTTCCATTCTTTGCCCAATGCATTGAGAATTTTCCTGTTCTTCTCTCCCAAGGTGTACTCTTTGCCCAACACCTCGAGATTTTTGATCAAGTCATTGAACCTGCAATACATTTTGTCAATATCCTCAAGAGGTTCAATTTTAAATGATTCATATTTTGTGACCAAGATACCCTTTTTCTGTTCTCTCACGTTGTCACCACCCTCATGGATTTCTCTTAGCTTATCTCACATTTCTTTGGCCGATTTACAGCCTTTCACTCTAATTGATTCATTTGAATCTAAGGCACCATAAAGAACATTCATGGCCTTGGCATTCAATGTGAGGTAAGTCCTATCTTGAGCATTCATTTCAGCTCTCGTTTTTGGCCGAAGCAACCCTGTATCTGCATCAAGAAAGTTAGCTTCATGCGGTCCTTCACTCACAATAAACCATAGCTCAATATCAATAGATTGCAAAAAGATAATCATCCTTTCTTTCCAGCTAACATAATTGGAGCCACTGAACATGGGAGGCCTAGTAACAGATTGCCCCTCAACAAACATAGCATGACTGGTTGTCATCTTTACTCCAAGCCGTTTGAGCTTAATCTCTAGGAGACCAAGCTCTGATACCAATTGTAAGGCCCAAAGACAACCTAAGAGGGGGGTGAATTAGGTTGATTAAAATCTTAATCAAATTTATGCAATTTTTTGCTTAATAAAAATTTACCTTCTTTTCTAGTAATGATCAATCAAGTAGATTAGAAGAAGAGAGCAATATTGATTCGGAAAACAAGTATAGATAAGTAATGAGAATTTTATTAAACAAAAAAGAATAAGATAGAATATCAAACCGATTGTCTACCAAGCTTTCCTCAAACTTGATGACCAATCACTAGGTTGAGCAACTTCTCTTTGATGAAAGATGATCAACTAGATGTACAATGAAGGGAGCACTTCCTCCTTGCCCTAAGCCTCACTTAGTCAAGCTAAGAAGTTTTACAATCACTCAGATAACCCTCAACAAAGCTACACTAATGAAACTTTCAACCATAAGAGAAATGCTCACAAGAAATTCACACCACTTAGAGAACAAATCTAGCTTTGGAGACTATTTTCTAGCTAAAATATCTCTTGAGATCTTGTAAACAGAGTGTGCAAAAGTCCCCATCTGATTCAGAATCGTTTGTATTTAAAGGGAACCAAAAATGGGCTTCATTAATACTTCCAACGGATAGAAGGCAGATGAAGAGTCAGCTAGCCGTTGGGGCTATCGGACGTCCGACGGCTTAGTTATCGTCTGATCCCATCGTCCGAAAATCAGTCAAGTTGTTGTTCGGACGTCCGATGGGATTTTATCGTCCGAGCTTCTGTGTCCGAACGTCGTCCAGAGAGTTATCAAATCTTCGTGGAATTTTTAGGACGTCCGATGAGATTGATGTACGTCCGAAGCATGCGTCCGATCCTTCAGGACGTCCGACACGATCAATGTGTGTCCGAAGAGTACGTCCGATCCATCCGGACGTCCGATGCTTCCTTACGAGCGTCCGAAAGAATTTCCTTCTTGATGTTCTTCGTCCTTTCGGACGTCCGACAGATTCCTTCGGACGTCCGACAGATTCCTTCGAACGTCCGACATGAGTGTCCTGTTTTTGCTTCTTCTTTTGGTTGATTTTCATTACTTGACATATTCGTACCTGATTCTTTGATAGGCAAAAAATACTTATATTTGAAGAGAGTTAGATAAACATTTCAAAGTCCTTTGTGATCATCAAAACCAAGAATAACAATAATTGCTATGTAAAAAAAAATATGTGAAATGGCATGAAATGTATGTGGATAGTTAGACATAATGCTAACTCTCAACAATCCAAAAAGTAAATGGGTACCAAATATCATCTTGTGAACTCTTATGTAGGTGAGTTTGGTGAATATCATTAATGAATTAAAATGGTTCATAGATAGTGGATGCTCAAGACATATGACCGGTGATCCATCACAATTCATCAAGTTCAAGTCAAAATCAAGTGAAAAAGTAACATTTGGAGATGATAACAAAGCCAAAACAGTTGGAGTTGGAGATGTTGATAAGAATGATCAAACTTTTGTTCACAATAGTTTTCTAGTTGACAAGTTGAGTTATAATTTGTTGAGTGTTAGTCAATTGTGTAATAGAAATCTGTTTGTGCTATTCAAAAAGCATGAATGTCTTGTTTTTTACTCAAAATTCAATATTATCTTCAAGGGAAAAAAGGTGAATGACATTTATGTAGTTATTCTTGAAATTGTTGATTCTTCTAATCTTAAATGTCTTAAAGTTGCAAATGAAGACCCTTGGTTGTAGCATAGAAGGTTTTGTCATTTCAATATGAATTTGTTAAAAGAAATTTCCAAAAAGAAACTTGTTAGAGGTTTACCAAAAATGAATTTTAAAAAGGACAAAATTTGTGATGCTTGTCAATTTGGAAAACAAGTAAAAGTTTCCTTCAAACCTAAGAATTGTGTTTCTACTTCAAAACCGTTGGATCTTTTACATCTTGATTTATTCGGTCTTACATAAATTGCTAGCTTGGGTGGTAAAAAATATTGTTTGATTATTGTTGATGATTATTCTAGATACACTTGGGTGATATTTCTTGGTCACAAGGATGATACTTTTAAAAATTTTGTTTCAAAATCTGATTGGATTGAAAATTATCAAAATTAGAAGTGACAATGGTTCGAAATTTAAATTTTGTGATTTTTCAAAATTCTGTGATAACAATGGAATCACATATGAATTCTCAATTGCTAGAACTCCTCAACAAAATGATGTTGTTGAAAGAAAGAATAAAACTCTTTAAGAAACCACACGAACCATGTTGAGTGAATGTAACTTGTCAAAATATTTTTGGGTCGAAACCGTTAATACCGCTTGCTATACTATGAATAGAGTTCTTTTGAAACCTATTTTGAACAAAATCTCTTATGAGTTAATGTTTGATAAAAAACCAATTGTTGGTTATTTCAAAGTCTTTGGTTGCAAATGCTTTATTTTAAATATCAAGGAACAGCTTGAAAATTTTGACAAGAAATCTGGTGAAGGCATTTTCTTGGGATATTGTGAGAACAAAAGAGATTTTAGAGTCTATAATAGAAGGACTCTTGTTATTGAAGAAGCCATACATGTCACTTTTGATAAATATAATGATGATATTTTCAAGAGTAGTTGTGAGGATGATGATGTAGGTGTTCAAGAAGGACTTAAGAAACTCACAATTCATGATCAAAACAATACTCCACAAGAAGAGAGCTCAAAGGAAGATGATCCCCAAGACAGTCAAGCATTGGAAGAAAATGACAATCATGATAATGCACCTAGGGATCTTCCAAAAGTTTGGAAGTTTGTTCAAAATCATCCTAAGGAGCTCATTATTGGTGATCCATAAGAAAAGGTAAGAACTCGCTCCTCTTCAAAACAATTGATGGACAATTTTTCTTTGATCTCACATTTTGAACCAAAAAATGTTATTGATGCATTGAAAGATGAAAACTGGATTTTAACTATGGAAGAAGAACTAAACCAATTTGAAAGAAACAAGGTGTGGACATTAGTTGAAAGACCTCAAAATCAACCTATTATTGACACAAAATGGGTGTTTAGAAATAAAATAAATGACAAAGGTGAAGTGGTGAGAAACAAGACTAGACTAGTAGTTAAGGGGTATGCTCAAGAAGAAGGAATAGACTTTGATGAAACATTTGCTCCTGTAGCTAGATTAGAATCAATTAGAATGTTTTTGGCATTTGCATGTTTCAAGGATTTTAAATTATTTCAAATGGATGTTAAAAGTACTTTCTTAAATGATTTTATTGATCAAGAAATATGTGTTGACCAACCTCCCGATTTTGCAAATAAAATTTTCCAAATCATGTGTTTAAACTTTCAAAAGCTTTGTATGGTTTAAAGCAAACTCCAAGAGTATGGTATGAACGCTTAAGTGATTTCTTGATTGAAAATGGTTTTAAAAGGGGCATTGTAGACACCACTCTTTTCACCAAACAATGCTCCAATGATCTACTAATTGTACAAATATATGTTGATGATATTATTTTTGGTACTACTAATGAGTGTTTGTGCAAGATTTTTCCACTATTATGCAAAAAGAGTTTGAGATGAGCATGATAGGAGAATTGAATTTCTTTCTTGGGCTTCAAGTGGAACAAACTCGGGAAGGAACATTCATTAATCAAACTAAATACACCAAGGAGCTGCTCAAAAGATTCGATATGGAGGAATCAAAGCAAGTTGGAACACCAATGTACACATCTACCAAATTTGACAAGGATGAAGGAGATATGAATGTTGATGAAAAGAAATATAGAGGTATGATTGGCAGCTTACTTTATTTAACCGCAAGTAGACTTAATATCATGTTTGCTGTTTGCTTGTGTGCTCATTTCCAATCTTGTCCAAAAGAATCTCACTCGATTGCTGTGAAAAGAATTTTTAGATACTTGAAAGGAACACTGAACTATGGTCTTTGGTATCCTAGATGTCATGAATTTCCTTTATGTGGTTTCTCGGATGCTGACTTTGGTGGATCTAGAATAGGTAGAAAGAGTACAAGTGGTACATGCCACTTTCTTGGTAATTGCTTAGTGTCTTGGTTAAGTAAAAAATAAAATGCTATTTCCTTGTCTACGGCCGAGGCGGAATATGTTGCCGCCGGTGCATGTTATGCTCAATTAATGTGGATGAAAAGTACCTTAAATGATTTTGGATTAGTATATGATTGTGTGCCTATGTATTGTGATAATACAAGTGCCATAAATTTGACAAAAAATTCCATTCAACATTTTAGGACAAAGCATATAGACATAAAGCATCATTTCATTAGAGATCTCGTCCAAAAAGGTGAAATTTGTGTACAATATGTTTGCTCAAAAGATCAAAGTGCTGACATTCTCACAAAAACCCTTCCACTGGATCAGTTTGTATTTTTGAGAATAAAATTGGGCGTTGTTGAAAAGTTTTTCTGAAAAATTATCTGGTCACACTTTATCGGACGTCCGATACCTGATAAACGGACGTCCGACAGTGTTCTAAGCCCTTTTTCTAGAAAATTTTGTTTTGAACGGTAGTTTCGGAAGCTTCACTTCATTCAGCTGTTTGACACAAAAAAATGCTTGTTATAAGTCAGTCTTCTCCTTCATTCAGTTCACTCTTCTAACCGTTATATCGGACGCAATCCTTCATCTCCTCCCACTTTCAAATTTCAAAATTTATCTCTCCTTTGAACAAGTTCCAATAAATTGATCTATCCAACATCATCACACCCCCTTTGCTCGTTCATTAATCCTCATAAACACCTCTAACCACCAACTACCACACAAATCCCAATTTTCAATCGAAATCCTAGTCACTCAAAATTCACTCTCTCTGGACGATTCAAGCACACATTGTAGTCAATACTGCACTCTAAGTCTATCTCATACACATTTGCATCATTCTCTCAGTTCATCATACCTTGCATATCATTATGGTTAGAATCAGAGGTGGATCTGCTAGTGCCAAACGCACTACCCGACTTATAGATGCAGATGTGAAAGTGGTCGAACATTTCACCACCAAATCACCCAAAAAGGGAACTACGACTCATGGTGAAAAAAGGAAACAGTCGGCCAGAGGCAAACAAACTGCTCAAACTAAGGCACGGAAAGCTACTGAGCCGTCTGTTGAGCAAATTGAGAAACATCAAACTGATGAGCAAAATGCTGAGGAACAACAATCTGCTGAACCTTCAACCAGGAAGTCACCAAGAACAAGGTCTAATGTCCAGACTGTTGTGCCAACTGGTCAATGCAGTGGAAAGAAGAAGCGTTCTGCCAGAGCACAATCTGAGGCTCAACCTGAAAAAGAACCCACTCCATTACCCAAATTTATCGATGATGATGCCAGGGAGAGGTTCGAATGGATTTCTCAGAAGGGTTTCATCACTCAGAGAACCATTATCCCTTCTGAATTTCGTAAACTTGACCTTGAACCTGCTCTTGAACTTTTTACTTTCCAAAAATGGACTCATATTCTGACCATTCCCAATACCTATTACCCTGACATGCTTCATCAATTCTTTACTAATCTTAGAAATGATAGATCACACACTGATTTTGTTTCTCGAGTCAATTCAGTCGATATTGCTCTCAATCCTGATATTGTCAATGCTATTTTGAAAACCAAAATTGAAGATGGTTTCAAAGGAAAAATTGTAAACTTTTTCTCATATGAAGAGTTTCCTTCTGCCTATCATCATTTTCATATTGCAAAGCTGATGATGTAACAGCCCCACTTTCCCCTAAGGCGAACCAAAGGGGTTAGCGGACTGCCTGCCCAGCTCTCGCCAGGACTACGGATCAGATTAGAGCTATCCGCTTCAACCCGGAACTTACAAACTCGCGTAAACAAATCAAAATAGTAAAACAACCCAAGATAAAATGAGATGAAATCCGGAGCCGGCCATGAATAGTAACCGACCCATCAGAACCCAACCGAAATAGCTAACAAACATTTTCATCTGATCTTTAGCGTTTACAAATCAAAATGACATACAAAAGCTTTCAAAAGATAATACATATACACGGTTTGCCAAATCAAAAGAGAAACGGCCCAAAAAGTACACTTAGGGTTTTAATACATGAGCTATACAAAAGATATGTTCAACTAGCTCAAGTCGGCAACCGATTATCAAATCCAGTCCAAAAGTATTTATTTTTCCTGTAAGGAAAACAAAAGGAACAGAACGGGGTGAGCTTGCGCTCAATGAGGTACCAAACAGATAGCATTAAAATCATGGCATTTCACATTTAACAAATCAGATACACATGTCAGATGTAAAGCAAAGGAACCAATGATTCAAATCAGAAGGATACGGGTGGCTCTCAGGAGCCAAATTTCCAGCACAATACTTGATCCAAACCGGTTGACTCTCCGTCAACGTATATAGAACCAATGCGTCCGTAGACCCCTCTTATCACCGAATTCCGTCCACCAAACACCCCTTTACCGGGCCCGCTCACCTCAAACGAACAAAAATGGTAATACTCGAGTATACCCGGAATCAAGGGTCTCAATACCCAAAATCCCCGAACAGACTACCGTGGTTCGTTATCTAATCGTCCAGGCCCTTGCCGGCCCGACTCGAATAACTTAGCCACAGGATTGAGCTCATAGGTCATAGAAATCCGAACAGATGCAGACACAGATAACAGATTCAAATTTTGCATAGTAAATTGGCATATAAGCAGACTAGAGAACGAGTGTGATAAAGTACACCCTCGTCTCGAACAAATAAACAGATTGCAGAGCAGAAATCAACTTAAATAGCAATGGAGGGGAGTGGTACACTCACCGGCTCAACTTCAAAAGTTTTCACTTCAGATTGGCCTTAATCGCCAAGAAACCCTAAAATAATCAAAATAAATCAATTGAAGGTTTTACTTCCAGAATCGGGTAAACACAATGCACATGAGGCTCGACTACTAGTCGTATGCCTCGCCAAAATAATTACTAATGCAAGGGTGGAAAACATGATTTTCTTGGAAACAAAAAGGTAACATGAAGACTTAGGCGCAAACAACCCAAAAGCCTTTCATTTCTACCAAAAGGCAAATCCAACTTAAAAGAACCAAACGGCCTAGAAATTCGGGCAGCATGCCCTTTGTGTTTACCAAATTTTTCAGCCATAAGGCTTCATTATTTTTCTTCAATCACAACTCAACAACACACATATAAGCATTTCATGTCAAGAGCCGTTCCATAGGCTCACAATATCATAAACCAAGAAACCATACCGAGCCATAAACAACACCAATTCACAACCCCATTAGGGTTTTATAAACATATACAAGCAAGAAAGCAAACCAGAAATTAAGAAAGGGCTTTAACCTAAGCCTTGATAAGAAAACCGGATTTGACCTCATAATGCGGTAATGGCACAACTCTCACTACAAATATCAGATGGGGGTGTAAGACCCACCATTTCGAAGCCAAGAAACAGAGCTACAACAATGTAGAAGGCCTCTCAGTCCAAATCCTAGGACAACTAGGTCAAAAGTGCCAAATACCAAACCAGAATTACCAAAACAGGTTTGCAAAACACACAAAACTGTAATACGTCAATCTCAGCCTACACAGGTCCAAATGCCGAAATTCCAAAGGCATAAGTTAGCTAAGACATCCAGCTATATTTCCTCAGAAGACACCAACTTCAAAAGCCAAACCAATTCCAGTCAAAATAGGCAATTACTATCGCAGTTTGGACATTCTGTGCACCAAAAACAGCAACAGTAAAAACGGCATAACTCACTCTATACTACTCCAAATACCCTGAAATTTTGCAGGCACTTCAAACTCATCAATACCTACAACTTTCATGTTTTGAGAAAAGTCCAATTCGGCCTCTAGCTATGACCTAAAATTTCGGACAGAATAGGGGTTCATGAACCCTAACTTCTCACATTTCATTCCAAATCCAAAATTGATTGCATTTAACAACAATTCACACCCACTAGAGTCAAAGCCCCTTATTACAAACCATCATACTAGTCCACAACATCAAAATCATATGAAACCAGAAAATTCCTCATAAAATGGAAAACTTCACTAAATCAAGCCAAACCAAGAAATAAATCATATAATCCATCACTTTAGCCACTTCTAAGCCAAACATAAGCATCATTAGATGTAGTAGGGTGTTCAAGCATCACTTACCAAGCAATCAAGAGAGATAGGGAGTGTGGACACCTTAGCTCTTCAAATCAACTTCACTAATACACTCAAGAGCACCAAAGGAAGGAATTTCATGGAGTAGATTCTAGTTTAAGGACTTGAGTTGGGTGATTTGAGCTTGTTGGAAGCTTAAACTTGGAAGAGTTTTTCTTTCTTCTTTGATGAGAGGTTCGGCCAACACAAGGGAAGAAAATGGTGAATTTTGTGAATTTTTGGAGATATTTAACCAATTTTGGTCAAAGGTCAAAATAGTGAATAGTAACTCTTAAAGTCAAACCAATGGAAAATTGACACTTGGCACTCTAATAAATGCATTCCTATCCTTTCTTTTCTCTCTCACATCAATCAAATCTCACTCTCTACTTATCTCGTAACATCCGATAACTTTTCCACAGTATCCGAAACTTAACCGTATTGGCCGAATTTTACCGAACTTTTCGCACTCGTGGGTCCCACGTCCAATATATATTCTTAATTTTCTAAAAACTATCCAATACGAGAAAACTCATCTTAAAACTATAATTACTCATAAAATTCACCAGGAAAATATTCCTAAGCCAGAAAATGCAGAAAACATGCAATTAAGGGGAAATAAACCCTAGGAAAAATATTAGGATTTTACGGGTTCTCACAGATGACTTATTTTCAAACACACTTTAACACTCCTACTGAGGCTAGATTGAAGGATCTCAGTCCCCAAAATCTGATCATCTTTTCAATAATTTCAAATTTGTTGTTTCCTACTGATGGTCATAGGACAGATGCCAACCAAATGGAGTTTTACTTGTTTTATTGCTTTGTTGAAAAAGTCCGCATTGATTTTGGTTTTGTAATGTGCAAATTTCTACTCAAAATCAGCACTGATAGCCGTAAAAACCAATTTTTGCTCACTTTAAAATTCCTTTCACTGGGGTGTCACCAAAAGAAAGTGCATCCACTGTCTTTTCAAAAGCTTACTTTGAAAGAAAAAATTTGAGGTTTTTTTATGGTAAATGGTGCTACGAGAAAACTGTTTTGGAGTTTAGGACAAAGAGTCATCATAAAACTCCTGTCACCCCTAGAACTCCTCGAAACCAGTCTCAGTTTGTTTCACCTTTTACCATTCATTCCAGAAAATCATTCACTCAGCCTTCCTCATCCACTCATAGGTCATTTCCTTACTTGAGGATTTCAAAGAACACATCCTACTTCTTGAAAATAGTTTGATGATGACCATGTCACCTGAACAACAAACCACTTTCATTGACAAAAGGAACTTGCTTGTGCCTCCTATCCCTCAAGAAGATGAGAATATACATCAAAAGGAGCTTAGGACTGAGCCAACTAAGCAAACTCCACATACTGAATCCACTCCAGAGGTTCGTACTTCCAGTTCTCAGCCACAAGACAACGGAAAGGCTCCAACAAATGAAGACAGTGATGATGATGAGGAAACTGAAGAGGAAGAAGTGGATCCTGCTCAGTTTCACCTAGCAAAAAGGAGGTCTGGATCATCCAAGATTACAATTTAGGCACTTCTAGGCACTTGCACTTTATGTTTAGGATGGCATCTCATAATAGATATTTGCATCTTCTGCATTTTAACATTTCAAGTACTCTGTACTCAAGATTCTGGTTATTTTGTTAACTCTGTTGGTTTGTAAACTTTGGTTAACTTTAATATTTTGAATGGTTTCTGGTTACTTTTGTTCGGTTAACTCTGTGTATCAACGCTAAATGATTGGTATCCCTGTGACTGCTGATTTCTGATATTGATTGCTGATATTGATGATTGCTGATATTGTTTGGTATTCTTGGTTAATGATGCTGCTGATGACACTGATGTTGTATTTCTGGATATTGGATACTGGATTTGAATCATCTAATGATGACAAAAAGGGGAAGAAATTGATGATAAGAAAATGGAATGCCGGGAAGTTTTTGAGTCTTTTGGTATATGTGTGAGGGGGAGTTATTCTGAGGGGGAGTGGCACTTACATTTTTTTTTAAACATTATGCATTAAGTAATGGGGAATTTTGACTCAATGATTTTTTTTTCCTCTTTCTCTCCATCCATTGTTTTTTCATCATCAAAAAGGAGGAGATTGTAAATCTAAGTCCCTAGCTTTTGTTACTAATTTTCTCCTTAAAGATCTTTTCAGCAATTGAGCAAATCAAATTTAAAGATTAAGCGCAATTAGAAAAGATAAAGATTGCTGAAGCTGTCGGACGCTCGTAAAGATTGGATTGGACGTCCAACAATCATTGAGTAACTTCGGACATATGAAAAACTCCATCATCGGATGCCCGAAAGAATTAAAACATTTTCTCTAAACTCACTGATCTTGATCGGACGCAAAAAATTAGAGCACCAGACGTCCGATAAACTAGGCAACACTTCGAACGCAGAGCACTGGAGGTACCGGACGTCCGAAAGAATTGAAGAAGATTTCTCAAACTTTACCATCTACTTTCGGACGCAAGCTTTGAAGGTACCGGGCGTCTGAAAGAATTAAAGAAAATCTCTTTTGCTCACTGTCTGTTGTCGGACGCAAGAAACAAGACTATCGGACATCCGACACTACCAACGGCTAGTTGACTCTTCAGCTACCTTCTATCCGTTGGAAGCATTCATGGAGGAACTTTTTGGTCTCATATAAATAGAGTAAAATCAACCACTTCAAAACACTTTTGCACATTGAGACTACAAAAGATCTAAAGCAATTTTAGTGTGAAAATTCTCTTCAAAGAAGATTTGTACTCTTGGTTATGTAGATTTCGTATAAGCTTTTCTTGTATGTGAAAATTACTTCAATAGTATAGATTTGTGAGGGTTATCCGAGTGATAGTAAAACTTCCTACCTTGACCAAGTGTGGTTTGGGGCAAGGAAGAAGTGATCCTTCCGTTGTACACAAAGATTGTGTATAATTGATCAATTTAAAGAAACTTGCTCTATAAAGTGATATTCAAACTCAAGAGGAGTTTGAAATTTAGTTTGCTATTCTATCTCTTTTATTTATTATCTTGCAATATAAATTGTTCATCTCTTCTACTCACGAGCATTTGTGCTTTCTCATTATTTGCCCCATTGTGTGGTTATCTAGAAAAGAGGGTAAATTTCATATTTAGCCAAAAAGTGTCTCATAACTTGAATAGTTTTTAATTTACCTAATTCACCCCTCCTCTTAGGTTGTCCTCGATCCTTATAGGGTGGCTTTAATAACCTGTCGTGGTGTCCCCCACCTGACCGAGGCCTTTTGGAGAGGTGCGGGGCTTCATGACCTGTGGGTTGGGCTCCTCATTTGTTGTGGTTTCACCCACCTCCAGTAACAAAATCCACAGCCCAATGGGACGGTTAACTGTGGGACAATATTGGTCAGAGGTCTTAGAGTTGGTATTAAAGCCGACTCCTGACCCCGATATGCCAGCGAGGACGCTGGGTTCCCTAAGGAGGGTGGATTGTAATGATCTCACATCGACTAGGGAGGAAGTCCTAGGCGGGTTTAATAACCTGTCGTGGTGTCCCCTACTTGACCGAGGTTTTTCGGAGGGGTGCGGGGCTTCATGACCTGCGAGTTTGGGTTCCTCATTTGTTGTGGTTTCACCCACCTCCAGGAACAAAATCCAAGGCCCAATGGGACGGTTAACTATAGGACAATATTGGTCAGAGGTGTTAGAGTCACAAATCACATTATTAGAATTAAAAACATTATCAATCATATGCACAATGGTATCCAATTGAACTTTTAACGTTCTATAATCAAGTTTAACCTTTAAACTCCTTAAACCATCTTCAAAAGAAAATATATATGAAACTTTCTTGGTTACCTCCATTTGTGAAGCTTTGCACGTGATAACAATTTATTGCCAAACTTCTACTTCTCATGCATTATTCGTCCATGTTTACTACTCTTCTTGAGTCCCTAAACATGCTTTCAAAGTGACTCTAAAACAAGTTTAGTTAAGAAGAATAGATGACTCGACACATACAAATACACAAACAAAAACTCAACAAACATACAACTAGACACCATAAACACAAGAAAACAAGTAAAATGCCTAAACTAATAAAGTTGCTATTCATGCTGATATTGCCACAAATCTTCCCTGACAATAGCGTCAAAAACTTGATGAGTGCGGGGTATACATATAATAATTAATCTCATTCCACAGTCAAATTTTACGTTTATAAATTTTTAAACACCCCACACGCAATTTTCTGTAAGTATACAAGTCAAGAATGAATATAGAGTATTATAGGCTGAATCCACAAGGAAGAATGGACAACTACTGGCACTACTAAAGTTTCTCTACTATTTAGATGATCAACAAATTGAAGGAAATAAAATTACACTAAAATGTGCTAGAAAATTAACAAATAAAAGCTCCTTAAATCATGGTATTCCACACTACTCATGCAAGTGCAATTTTTTGGATGATTGAGCACTACTACCTCGACTAGTTATGGTGTAATTTCCTTATACATGTGAAACCTACTCTTGTAGTGAATCAACTATACCTATAACTAATCCATACCAATTCTCGTGGTTATGGAATTATCTACAAATTTGTTACCTCTATAAAATTATATGGAACAAGCCACAAAACCCACAAAGGTGCACCTCTACTCTTATGAGTGTACTCCCTAAGTTTAGCACTTCTTTCAACTAATGTTAAATCTCAATTTTCATTGCAAACTTAACACCTTAAAATTATTACAATTAATGACTAGTTAATCATAATTAGAGGAGCAAAACATGCTAAATAACTTGATCAAAATAATAACATCAAATAGCCAAGAAATGAACACAATACAATTATAGAAAGTTTAACAAAAACCCAAGGCATATACTTTAAAAACACATAATGAAGATAAAATCCAAACTTGTATATTAACTAAACTTAGAATATTACACAAGATAAAGAGTTGACAAGGTAGATTGACCCTTTGTCACATGAGCTCCCCCTTGCCTTATTCTTCTAACTTCATCTTCATCTAGCTAATACACAAGAAAGCATGAACTAAGTAAGATAAACTAAACTATCCTACACTACCTAAACTAAAGAGTTAAGAAACTATATTTTTGTAGTGTTCCTTGCCCCTCTCCAAGCTCTCTTAAAATGGAGAGCAAATTATCCGGATGGCCACTAAACTTTTGCGATCGTCGAGTTTTGGTCACTGAACTATTAAAAGTCTGATTTTAGTCACTGAAATATCTAAAGTTAAGAATCAAGGCCATTCCATTAGATTGAGTCGTTAAGTATGCCAGATCTGAGTGGCCGGGCAATTCCCAAGACAAAAGAAATGGGCAATTTAGAAAGTTTGACATCCATCTTCTTCTTCTTATTCTATAAACCTAAAGGAGTAACATTTGCTACTGCTGCAATGAGGGAGAAGGAAATGGAAGAAATCCAACTTGGGTTAGAGGAAGTAGAAGCAAGCTACCGCCTCTACCTCCGCCACTGTCCACAGCCTCCATTCTCCAGTCTATTCATTAGTCGCGTACTTCTATCTCCATGGTTTCAACCAATCCTCCTTCTCCTGAAGGCAGAATCAGCCAAGCAACAGTCATAAAAGTAGTAAAATCTCTTATAAAATGAAGAAAACTCCACCCCAAAGCAACCCACCATAAACCAGTTGCAAGAGAAGAGGAAAAGTAAGAATTTCTCGAAGATGAAGATGGTAACGAAGAAAAAGATTTCATTTACCTCCTCTTGACCCTCACGAAAATCTCACCAAAAGATTTGTTCCAAATTGTAGACACCAAAATTGGCTTTATTTTTTTTTTTTAAATTTAATTTTTTAATCTTTATCGATATTTGTTATTTTTGTTATTTTTGTTTTACTAATCTCATTTTTAGACATTTCAGCATAAAATTGAAAAAAATAGAAAAGTCAATCAAAAGACACATGGACCTATTTGGAGGATGAAATCTTGGCCTTTCATCTTAGGTTTAGTTTCTTTGGGGTGCCTTTAAAATGAAAACAGACGGCAAGAAAGAGAGGAAGAGAGAGGGGTTGGCGGCTGGTTGAATGAAAAACAGGAGACAGCAAGAAAAAAGATCGGGGGAAAGGCAGAGAGCGACCGAGAGAGAGTTAAGCAGGGGCGACAGCGGAGAGGACAGAAATAGAGAAAGGCTTTCGGCCAAGAGAAAGGTGACGGTTGAGAGTTGGGACGAGTGAAAACAGAAGGGGAAAGGAGAGTTGACGGCTGGGAGCAAAAAGGTCTTGAGGGCTGAGAGAAGGGTAGGTTTTTTTACGGCTGGAAGACAAAACAGAGGGAAGGTCGGCTGTGGGAAAAAGGCTAGGGTTTTGAGAGAGGTAAAAGTTGAGGAAAGGGGAGAAGCTGGGAGGTGGACGGCCAGGAAAAAGGGAGAGGAGAGAGTGACGGCTAAGGAGAGTGAAAAGGAAGACCGAAAGGGCGAGCGAGAGGACGGCAAAGCAAAATCTGGTGCGGCGACTGAAGTGAGAGATAGAAAGGTAGCTACGGGCTGAGGGTTTGAGCAAAGAAAGAAAAACCAAGTGAGGAAGAAGCGAAAAGAGTGAAGAAAAATCTGGGGAAAGAAACGAAGGAAAACAAAATTTTCTGCATAAACTTTTAGAACGAGGCTGGATTTTCGTCACCTTGCGATGCGATTTTCTCCATCGGAGAGATCTCTTCTGGGATACCTTAATTGATCTGGATAATCTCCGGTGTTTGGGGAAGAATCTTTGTATACAAAGTTCTTGGGAAAAACTGCCGGAACGCCCTTGAATGGAAGCCTAAACCTACTGAAGTCGCAGCTCTTGCGTCGTCGGCGCCGAACGTATCTGCTTGTAGCTGCAGTGTTTGAGTTCCTATCCCCTCAAGCTTACAACATCATCTCAACTTCCCAAAGCTTTTAAGGTAATGTAGTTTCACTTTACTCTTGCCATTCAAGTTTAAATCTTGGCCAAACTCGTCTGAATCTAGCCTGCGTTACTCTTTTCTTTTGCTGCACTTTTCCTGCTCACCTGGTGTGATGGCAGTTCAGATTTTATGGCACAAATTTGATATTAAATGTACCAAGATTGAATCTTGATGCTTGGGGCTCCATAATCTTCATGTTTTGGTCTGAAAACTTGATGTTTTGCTTGGATTTTGTTGCCTGGGTTTGGCATGAATCCCATAGCAGCGAAATTGCAGAAATTTTATTTCCAGTTTTGCACACTCTTTCTTTCTGAATTTTTGTGTTTCAGCCTAAGAATTTTATGTTGAAAACTAGGAAGAATGTTTTGAGGAGCCCGTTTACCTGGTCTTAGGATAGTTTTGCACTTAGAGTGGCGCATAAAAGTCTGCTGCAACAAGCTTAAAGCTCTCGGCTTGTTGCAGCAGCGTGGACAATTGGATTCTGTTTCTTTCCTTGGCTTGTTCAAGTTTGGGCTTGTTCGAAGCTTATGATTTATTTCCTATTTGGTTGATATTTACGTATAAGCCTCCATGATTGTCAGATGTTGTCTCGGAACGCCCTGTGTAGATGTCTAATGCTGTCTTTGCTTCATGGCCCGAGAGTTGAGATGTATTCACGAATGTTTTGGTTCAACATCTTAAGTGAACGTTGATGCTTTCTTTGCTGTATTTCTTTTGTTTCCTCACTACTAAAATTGATGTTTGGGAGATGGGTGTGGGTTTGGTAACTAAATGTTGGGTTATGGTGCAATCTTTCTTTTGCGTGAGTTGAAGCTGTAAATTTGCGGCAGAGAAATTATTGTAGAAAGCCTCCCTAGCTGCCGAATCCCTTTTAGCAGAAAGCTAGGTTTGAATTCTGGTTTGCATGAAAATCTTCATCATTTCTGGTTCTGCCATCCTCTTGCATGTATGATAGACTATTTGGAATGATAAGTTGATAAAAGCTTGAGGTTGAGTTTCGACCTGAGAGACTTGTAGAACCTGTCGCGCGAGTTCGATTGCTGAAGCTTCATAACATAAGGAAAGTTGTTGCAGAAGCATAAGCTTCGTAGTTTGCATGAAGTTGCATGGAAATGTTCCAAAACAATTACACTTTAACCTCCCAAGTCTTCCATAATGCTAATTTGGCCCGAGTAATTGGAAAAATCAATCAAATTGGCCCCTTTAACTTCTTTGATTGTTTCAACTGGGTCCTTGTTGGTTTCAACTTGATGAATATGAGTTGTTTAGTTTATTTGAATGATTCAATTTCATGTTTATTTCCATTACGTGTGATTATTTTGTTAATTAAAATGATGCCTTGACCCTTTTATTATTTTGGAGGGTAAACAAGTGATTTCACTTCATTAGGGCCCCAACTTCAAGGGAGGTACATTCTAACTCCTTTATTTTGATTTTACGTGATCCTATGTGCCCCTATGTGATTTACGTGTTTTATTGCATGCCTTTTGAATGTTTTCATTTTATTTATTTATTTATTCGCTTTATTCGTCTTATTTTCGTATATTTATTTTAGTTCATTTTGATTATTTGAAAGGCATTTAAATGCCCAGTTGTAATAGTTAGGAATTTAATTGTTTCATTCCTTTTTATTTCCCCTATTAGATTGTAGTAGGGCCTTCCCCGAATGTAATAGTTAGGGCTTTATTAGCTTTATTTGCTTCATGTGATTTGCATGCTTACATGCTATGTGTTACCGCTTTCTTAGGTTTTGGCATCTAGATATGCATGCTTATGTGTTATGTGAATTACGTGCTCACATGTCTACTTGCTTTAATTGTGCACATTACTTATATATGTGTATGATGGATGCAAATGCACGTAACCGTGGCCAGTCCAATGCTAGTCATGGTTGTCCCCTCGAGCTCTTGCAAGTCCAATGCTTGTGAGAGAGCATAGATGTGGGCTAGTCCAATGCTAGACCCTTAGGAGCCCTTCACACGTTAGATCATGATTGCATGATAAAATCACTTCATCTCATGCATACTTTCATTTTTAGGGCCTCTTCCATCATATTGCATGACACTTTCCTTATATATGTATACCCTTCCCCCAATATTTTCCCTTATATGTATATTACTTGCCCCCTTTGTATGATACATAGCATTAGACTTGCATTTCATTTTAGATTTAGGATTAGGGTAGTGCATTTGCTTGATTAGATTAGGGAAACCCCTCGAATATGGGATATGGACGAGTTTGGCTTTTCTAGCCTTAGCTCGCTCGTATTCCCTCTATTAAAGGGAAAATTGAGTCACGAACATTAGTCCCCCGTACCCGACATGATGCATTCCTTTAAGACATGTATATTTGTATAATTATTTTATTTCTTTTCTTTTCTTAGAGTCTCATATTTTTGCATTATTCGTGACCTCTCCAAAGAGTCATTATTGGGCGTGACAATTAATGTGACTGGCACCATTCAAGCTTTGAAGAGAAATTTGCCCCCCGATACCCTCCTAGATCTAGGGTTGCATTCATATAGCACGTTCAAATGTGATAAATCTTTTGGTTAAAACAAGAAAATCTTTGACTAAATCGCGCAACTAGCCTTGGCTAGGTTGAGAGGGTGCCTTGAACCTCGTCCTTGCCTTCCCTCTCTTCAAATGTGACTCCCGAACCTTTTTCTTTGATTTACGTAGACTTGGAGTCGTTTAAAAAGGGATTTTTTTATTTTTCTTTAAAAAATTCATTTTTTTTAGGTGACTTGGTACACCTTAACCCAATACCAAGTGGCGACTCCGATTTTTATTTCAAAACCCTTTTTAAACTTATTTTGGGTCAAAATCGTCGCATTACAAGTCCCATTTAGGCCCATTCTCTTTTTAAATCAACAATTCACTTTCCAATCAAAAATTCACTTTTCAAACCATTTATTTTTCTTATAAAAAATGGGGCGCGACACAAATACCCTACAAAATTTCACTCCCAAACCCGCTTTACTTTCTAGCTGATGACAACCTCAACCTTTTTGCCTAATTATGGACAACCGACCCATCAAATCCCCGTATAGAATTACTGCAATATTCGCTCAAAATAAGGTGAAGTCTGAGGATATTCCCATTGACATGGTTGTCAAGCTATCCAAGTTGAAATTAGATTGCAAGACTCCGGAGGAAAGGCGAAAGCTGTATCAATCATACATGTTTTTTGCGGATAAAAGGTATATCCAAAGGGCTCATGGGACACTAAGACACCTCACTACCAATCTGCATTTTTTTTACCATTCCAGGAATAAGATCGGGCAGAAATAAGGGATATGGAGACAGCTTTTCGCCAGCACTAGTTGCTGATGTAGGCAATTGGCTTGCTGGTTGTGCGGAAAGTGGAGTAGCTGCTGACACTGCAAATCCACTAGAAGGAACTGAAGCAGAATGAAATTGTTGGGGCGGCAATGATGGTTGCACTGGAGGCACTAGTTTGTCTCGGTATTCTTGATCTGGCAGTTTTATAAGAAGAAGGGGAAAGTTTTGATGCCATTGGATTTGAGAAGCAGGGATAATTGGAAAGAACAGATTGAGAGGGCAGTAAATTCGGCATTTTTATGCTTTGGGAATTGCATGGGTACTCAGATCTGGCATACTTAACGACTAAATCTAATAGAATGGCTTCGAGTCTTAACTTTAGACATTTCAGTGACCAAAACCAGACTTTTAATAGTTCAGTGACCAAAACTCGACGATCACAAAAGTTTAGTAGCCATCCGGATAATTTGCTCTAAAATGAATTATACAAGTTCTATTTACAGAGAAATCTTCAAACCTTTAACTTGTATCTTCCATATGAACATAGCTTCAAATAGTCAACAATTTTGGCTCCATGATAAATCACATCATTATTGAAGAAATAAGGTAAAAAATTATTGCTAGAATCTCATCTTTACAGCTGCAAATAAGCTGTCAAACATTCCTCAAAAGATGTGAAATAATGGAGGTGAAAACAAGTTGCACAAGTGAAAACTGCAAAGTTTGATTGGAATAAGCAATCCGGCTAAAAATTGGTCAGATTCCTGGCCGGATTCCTCCCCTATTTCTCCAAAACATTTTGCCTCAAATCCCTCCAAAAATTGGCCGGATTCTTTGGAGGGGTTCTAGACGACTTTCTTTTTTGACAAATTTTTTCGTTTTCTTTTTTTAGTGACTTGAACTACCTTTGGAACTTGTTATCCTTGCAAACTTTAGAACTTACAATCAAACTAATGCAAGCTTAATTTTTGTCTAAAATGAAAACCATTTCCAACTCCTACAAAAAATAAAAAAATTGTACAAGTCAAAGGGACAAATTCTCAATTAAGTATTAGATTGCACTTACAACCAATTCTAGCAAAAATTGACCATTTTCTTCTTATTATATTGCAAAAATGACTAAAAGTAAAGCAAAATATCATCCAAATATAGCACAAAATAGTCATTATCACTCTTTTTCTAGGGATCCTCTCTCTTTCAAACATAAACACACATATAGACTAAAAATGAAAAAAAATAAATCATGAACAATAAAAGAGAGATGAAGAAAATAGATTTAAACGGGCTATAATTAGATTCATGAGGAAGTAAGGGAGAAATGTAATTTTGGTCCCTTATTTGGCGCTTGGGTTTTTGACCCCTAAAATTTTGACAAAAACAAATCTAATCCCTAATATTGGGCATCTTGTAAGATTTTAGACCTTAAATTTTCAATAAAACAAATCTAGTTCCATAAATTTCGTAAAAGAGAACCAAAACAATAGCTAATTTTGAATAATAAGACTAATTCACATGAAGTCACATGATAACTAATTATCCATGAAACTAAAAAATTTGTTAAATTAAATGCAAATTTGAATATTAGCGGTTTTTGCTCATGAGCAATGGGTATAGAAAGTGAATTGAGTTTTAAATCGATGGCCTACATGCTCTGATTGGTTTCAATTTTGTAGTTTGATAAATTTCTTGTTTTCTTTTGTACTTGTGAATAGTTGACCCGTAAGTTGTTAGTTCTTAATCTTGTTATTCAAAGTTATTTGCAATTTTGCTTTTTTATTTTGAAATTCAATTTATTAGACACATGATTGTGGATGACTAAATTTTGTCAATAATTGGAAATTTTTTTTTAAACGTCTTAAAATTGCTTTAAATAGTATACTTCTTGGAATAGATTTGTTCTTCTCAAAACTTAAGAACTAAAACTGCAGGTGCTAAACATTGGGGACAAAGATTTGTTTTTACTGGAATTTTAAGAATTAAAACCACGCAAGTGTTAAACATTGAAAATTAAGTATGTATTTTTTTCTTTTATTCTTAGATAAACCGGTAGGACATTGACCTGATTCTCGATTCAACTAGCTAGTTGGTCTAACTTTAAACATGTATTAATACCCATAAAAACCAATGTTTTCAAAATTAGATTAGATTGATCGATTGAACTAATTCAATTGCGAATCGTTTCATTGCGCGAGTTTGATTTTATGCCAAACTCAAAAAAAAAGAATAAAACATTGGTTAAGACTTGTTTTTTTTTTTTTCCAAAACGGCAACATTTTATTAACAGTCTAACCCAGATTACATCATAGGTGGGCAACTGCCCTTACAATCTGCTTGAGCTAACTCAAGCAGCCAGACTGGAAAGTCATCCTTTCATTCAGCGGATACCTTCAAGTTAATAGCCATCTTAGCTAAATTGTGACTGACAGAGTTGTTTACCCTACTGGTGAAAGTAAAACAACATTTATCAAAGTTGGACTTAAGTTTCCTGATATCAGATACTACTGTTGAAATGATTACATCATCTTCCTCCCTACTTATCCCATTCACCACCTGAATACAATCTGTTTCAAATTCCACTCTTCTCCACCCCTGCTGCTTCGCCAGTAACATAGCAGTTCCTAGTGCCATTGCTTCCTCTAGCTTAGGATTTGAGTAGCTTGAGATTGAAACTACCTAAGCCCCCAGCACCATTCCTTGCCATTTCCTCGCAACCATTCCTTGCCATTTCCTCGCAACCATTCCCCAACCTGCTTTGTTAGATTTTTGGTGCAGAGCTGCATCAAAATTAATCTTAACCCAATCTTCCTTTGGTCTCTTCCATCCCTTCCACACTTCTTCTTTACTCTTACTATATCCCCCAATTTCCATCTCTGCTTCCTGAGCATCCTGGTACTCCCTCCACTCCATTACCGCTTTATTAGCTGTTAACCACGGATCCCTTCCTTTGTCATTAAACTGCCTCTCATTTCTTGATTTCCAGATTTGCCATAGCAAATTTATAGTCAGGACAATACGCTCTCTTCCATTCTCCTTATTTGCAGCATCCTTCTGTTCTTCCCACCAGTGCCAAAATTTATTCTTGTAAGTCTCCAGCCCCTCCTAGCTCAGTGGAGCAGCTTTCCAGATAGACTTGGCATTGTTACAAAAAAACAACATATGCTCAAGGGTTTCTGAGCTTTTCCCACAACATTTGCACGTATGATCTCCTTTTGAGCATCTCTCCTTTATTACTGCATTCACTGGGAGAATACCTTGCAGGCATTTCTAGATGAAATGCTTTAGTTTATGCTTCATATCCAATCCCTATAAAAAATTCCAACTCTGTTTTGTACCCATCCTTCTGTAGCTAAATTCTGCACCCGTCCTCCACTGATCCTCCTTCCTTTTCCTATATTTTGCCAATCTGTAGCCTGATTTTACTGTGTACACCCCAGTACTAGACAATGCCTAATATATTCTGTCTTTTGTAGGTTGCAAACTGAGCAGAATTCTCATTATTTTCCTCCTTTCCTCCTCATCAAACACTTGTTTAATCAGCTCTTTATCCCATTTTCCATCCTTAATGAGCTCACTTACTCTCTGCACCTTAATATCTTCCACCTTCCTGGTCTTGACTCTTCCATCATCAGATTCTGAGAGCCATCTATCCTCCCATATGTTTATAGATTTTCCATCTCCCACTCGCTTCTTTATTCCTTTCTCTAGTAGCTCCTTAGCATTCAACAGACTTTTCCAACCAGATGAATTAACACCAGAACTCTTTGATTTCCAAATGGATGTTCCCTTAAAGTATCTAGCTTTCATTATTTTGCTCATCAGTAAGTTAGGCCTAGTCAAAATTCTCCAAAGCTGCTTTGCCAACAATGCCAAGTTAAACTCATGTAACTCTCTAAAGCCTAGCCTTCCTTCTGCTTTAACTTCTGTTATCTTTCCCCAACTCAACCAGTGAATTTTATGTCCATTCCTTTTCTGCCCCCACCAAAACTTTGCCATTTCTGAGCAAATTTCCTTGCATAAAGCCTTTGGTAAAAGATAGCAGGACATGACATAAGTAGGCAAAGCCATTATAACAAACTTGAGTAACACTTCTTTCCCTGTTTGACCCAATAATTTCTCCTTCCATCCCTTTAACCTTGTAATTGTTTTTTGCCTTATAAAGCCAAAAACTTGTCTCTTGGATCTTCCAATGACCAAAGGCAGCCCCAAATACTTACTCTGCAAAACCTGCTGCATTCCCTGCAACTCTTTCATCACCCCTTCCCTTTGCCTATCTTTTACATTCTTGCTGAAGAACAGTGATGATTTCTCTGCATTGATTAGCTGACCAAAAGCTCGTTTGTCCACATCTAGTATTCTCCTTAGTTGCACTGCCTCCTCACCACTTGTTTTACAAAACATTAGTGAATCAGCTGCAAAAAATAAATGAGATAAGCTAGGAGCCCTTTGAGGTATCTTCATTCCTGTCAGTTTCCCCTGTACATTTGCTTGCTTTATCAAGGAGGAAAATCCCTCGGCACATATTAGAAACAAATATGGGAATAAAGGATCCCCTTGTCTCAAACCTCTAGTTGCCCTAACGAAACTAGTTTTCTCACCATTAATGTTTACAGAATAGGTTACACTAGTAACACATTCCATAATCCATTGAATCCACCTGGGACAGAAGCCCATTTTCAACATTATTTTGGCCAAAAACACCTATTCTACTATGTCATAAGCTTTAGACATATCTAGTTTGATAGCCATGTAACCCTCTTTTCCAGTCCTTTTATTTTTTAAAAAGTGAACACATTCATGAGCAATCAGGAGATTATCCAAAATTTGTCTTCCAGGAACAAAGGTAGATTGGGAATAACTAATGCAGCAATTCAAAACACTTTTAAATTTGTTTGTGAGCACTTTAGAAATGATTTTATAGATAACATTGCACAAGCTAATGGTTCTAAACTCTATAACTGTACTAGGGGACTCTGTTTTAGGAATAAGGCTTATCAAGGTCTCATTAATAGATTTAAGAAGATAACCAGAATGAAAGAAACTTTGCACTGCATTAACAACATCAGTTTTAACAATATGCCAAAATTTCTGGAAGAAAAAAGGGGACATACCATCTAGCCCTGGAGACTTGTTTGGATGCATCGAAAAGACTGCATGACTAATTTTTTGATCTGTGACTTTCCTGGTCAGCTTCCTGTTCATCTCAGCAGTGATAGCCTATGGGATCCCTTGTAAAATTTCTGCAAAGTTATCTGGTTTTTCTGAGGTAAAAATCTGCTTAAAATAGTCCAAAATCTCCTGACAGGTTTCCTCTTCACTCTCACACCACTCCCCATTCCTTTTCTTCAGCACACTAATCCTATTCATTTTCCTCCTACCAGTCACATTTGCATGAAAATAGCTAATATTCTTGTCCCCCTCCTTTAACTACTTTACCCTGGTTTTCTGGCTCCAATATAATTCTTCCCTTTTGTAAGTATCAGCCAGCTTAATCCTGTAACCATTACTTTTACTCTCCTTAACATTTTTAATTTCTTTTTAATCTGTTCTATTTGTTTCTTAGAGTTGCCAACACATCCTTTGCTCCAGCTAAGCAAATCCACTTTGACTTTTTTGATTTTACATTGGACTTTGTATAGCCTAGACCCCTGTTGATTTTCTCTCCAAGCTTTCCCAATTACCTCTCCTATATCTTCTTGTTGTAACCACCTTCTATCAAACATACACCTCTTTTTCCACCTCTTCACCATTGGTTTTGTATCCTAAATCAATATACAATGGTCAGATGCCTCAGTTTCAACATGTATACATTTTGCCTTATCAATCTTTTCTATCCAACCTTTAGTCCCTAATATCCTGTCTAACCTCTCTTTCACCTCACTCTCATTTCCCCAATTATTGCTCCTGGTCCAAGGAATTCCTTCAAATCCAATATCAACCAATTCATTGTTGTTTATGAAGGAGTTAAAATCCTGAAACCTCACCTCAGCTCTCTGTTTACCTTCCCATTTTTCACCATTGGAGGTAATGTCATTAAGATCTCCCATTATGGCCCAGTATTTACCCCACATTATACTTCTTCTGGTTAGAACTTTCCACTGCACTCTTCTCATACCTGCATCTGAACTAGCATAAGCACATATACACCACCAATCAATCTTAGCTTCATTGTCCTCTATCAGTAATTCAATAGTAAAACTTGTAAACAAAACCTTTTTCACCTGCAACTCCTTTTCCATAATACAGCCAAACCCCCGGGCATACCAACTGGATCTACAACAAACACATTATCAAATTTAATCCATTGTTTCACTTTATTCAAATAGCTTTTTTTCTTCTTAGTTTCTGATAAAAACACTAGTAAAGGAGAGTGGAGTCTAAAGACCTCCCTCAGTTGGGGAATTGTGAAGGGGCTCTCCACACCTCAACAGTTCGACACCATAGCCTTTATTTAAACCTTGGAGCCCCATTTAGGGTGGGCTCCAACCCCTCAGACAGTTCCATTCAGTCACTATTTCCATTCTCAAATCTAATTTTCTTCCAATTTTCCTTCCCTATTTGCCCCTCATCACCTTCCCAATCCATAATCCCCACCTTCCTCTTCCCTTTCTCAGCTCCAGTAACTTCCGTATTGGCCTCTACTAGTGGTTTTCTCCTGCTCACCTCCAACACTAATCTTTTCCATTTCTTACTTACCATTTGCTTTCTTGTAGTCCTACCCTTCTGCTTTCCCACTTTCCCTTTTCCTTCACTTTCTCCAGATATTATCTCACCTTCCCTCCCTTCTGTCATTTCCTTAGCCATCTTATCCTTATTAGCCTTACCCTGGACGCCATCAATCCATATCAGATCATCAGCTTCTTCCACAGTTTCCTCAATGCTTCCTCCATCCTATTGATCCCTCAATCTCCCTTCCTTCCTGCACCTCTTATCCTCTCTGATGTCCCTACCTCCTGCCTTACCTAATCCCTTTTCACCTTGACTCCCCTCTCCCTTCCCATCCTTAACCCCTTCTGTCCCCCCTCCCCTCAAGTGCTCTCTTCTCCTTCCCACCCATCAACCCAGCATCCATAGTCAACTCCTCCTTAGAAGAATGTTTTAGTTCCTCTCCCTTATGAAATTCTTCTGTATAGGTTAATAGCAACTTATCATCATCTCTCTTTCCATCCCTATTGTGCTGAGTGTAGCATCTCTCTCTTTCAGCACCCCTAGTCCCATTTCCATTCCTATTTCTCCTATTAGGACTTCGAGGGTAACTGGCTCTCAACCAATTCCCATAATGAGGATCCCCCCTATGTTCATTCCTTTTTTACTGCAGTTTCGTTCGCTATGACCAATCAGACCATAACCAAAACAGAAATTTGGATATTTTTCATATTTAAATTCAATCCAACTCTTAACTCGATTACTATTGACCATGATCCCTCTAGGCAATGGAATAGACAAATCAATTTCAGCCGAAATTTTTAGATGTTTACCTTCTTTCCCTCCACTCTGCGAGATGATCACCTCATTTACATTTGAGAATATGCTGCCGATGTTCCTTCTTGCTTCCTTCATGACCCAATGTAAGGGAATGTTCCAGATCTAGACCCAAATTAGTGTTTTACTCAGAGCTTCTTCATCTTCCTCCATACCAGCTTCCCGCCGCAACAAAATTAACGGTTGACCATCATAAATCCATGGCCTCCTGCTCATCACTACCTCTATATCTTTCTCATTCTAAAAAATGAACTGGAACAAATTATGTCCAATCTACATTACCTTCAGATTCTTCACTTGAGACCACATACTGTTCGCGAAACTCTTAATTCCTCCAATATTTGCCTGCTTTTCTCCCCAAACCTTACCAATCAAGCTCAATTTGCATTCCTGAATACCTTTTGCCACTTCCTCTTCATCCAAACAGACTGCATCTCTTTCCTCTTCTGAGAGTTTAAACCTTCTTAATACCTCTTTAATATTCTCCATTATCCTCCCCACATACCATACACTGCCATTTCCAGTAAGCTTAACAGCCCAGCATAGATCCGGAACTAATCCAAGTCCTTGTAATGCCTCCAGGCAAGTTCCCAACTCCAAATACACCTGAAACCAAACAAACCTAAGAACAAGATTAGAAGTAGCAAAACTCAAACTAACACAAAACGAAGAAATGAAAATTGTGATGAGAAATGAAAGCAATCACATCATATTCAAAAGGAACTGGGAAATAGAAAATAGTGTGGCTACTATCATTAGAAATTCCAACACTATTTCGGAGAAGATGGATGAGATCGGTAAGTTTCCTTAAATGGAAAGTTTTAAAATTGGCGCCTAAACTAGTAGTTCAATTTGGTGTTTTCCGAGAAAGTGTGGACACCCACAGTGGGGGATTTTCTCTCTCTAGGACAGAGAGAAATTGCTCTCATAGTGAGAGAAAGAGTTTTTCATTTTTGTAGTTGGTCAAGACTTGTTAAAACCACAAAACCGATTAGACCAAAACGTCCGAGTCTTAATTTTCTTCACAACGCGGTCCACTTCTGGCCTTTTTCTTTTTTCAATCTTTAATGCTCCTTCCAAACATAATTTAGTAAACTAACTACAACTTTAGGACTTTAGGACTTTGTTGACCATGACCCTTGAACAAAAGTTGTCTCTAATGATTTAATATGCTCACCCCTAACACTAAAAAATTTCTAAAGCAAAAAAAAAAAAAGTTTGCTACATGCCTCCAAACTTGCTATTCAACCAACCTACTACTGTTATTATCATCATCTTCTTCCTTTTTCTTTTTGTCATGCGGATCAGTTTTGCTCTTTCTTTCTATTTTTCTAATTTGGCTTCAATAAAGGCACTTTTACTTCCTTGATTTCTTGCAATTACAGTTTTTCATGACTATTTTCTTTTCCTCCTTTCTTTTTTTTTATTTTGCTTATAGATCTTAAATTTTTCTTTCACCGAAATCTATTTCTTCCTCTATTACTTATGTTTTTGAAGAAAGGCACCTTTACTTCCTTGATTTCTCGAATTATTGTTTTCATGATTATTTTCTTTTTTTTGCCTTCTCCCTTTATTTGCTTATGGATCTAATGTTCTAATTCTCCAAAATCTATTTCTTCCTTTTATTTGTAAAATTCTATTTCTCATTTTTTTGAAGATGAGGATGACAATGAGTTTGTTTGGACAAAGAGAATTTGGAAAAAAAAATTTTGCCTCACAAATCCCAATCATCTTTTTATCTTCTCAACCACCTTTTTATTTCACATACATCACATCATAAAAAGTGCTACAGTAAATATCTCAAATAAATCATCCAAATAAACTCTTATCCAAACAAACTCAATGTGTTGACGATGATTTGCCTTTTTTCTTGTTCTCAGTTTTCTCATATCAACTTGGTCTTCAAAATATCAGTTTAGTTATTTTATTTGGATGCATGAGATTTAAACTTATAAGTCTTGTCTTTTTTTGACAAAATTTGAAGAACTTCCAACTTTTTGCACTATTTTGTTTTTGGTGTGCAATGCATAATAGAATTATCTTTCGAATAAGTTTCAAGTATTTCATAGAATAACAAAATAATAATAAATGAACCGTTGACCTACTCGATTGAACTGGTTGGACCGGTCTGAGTTTCCACATTGATAAAAACCTACTACCATTGCCAAAAAACACATTTGAATCGTGGTTCAAAGACTTGGCTGAGATCGAGACGACTCGACTGAGTCGTCACTGGAATGGGGCTCCCCGTTCCAATACCGTGACACGATAACTTTGAGACGTCACCGATAAGGATAAAAACGGTCGAATTACCTCGAGTCAACTCGAATCCAATCAAAAAACAACAAAAAAAAAAACAAGAGAAAACAAAGGATGAAATTGCTGTGTGATCTTGATTCTTGGTTTGAATCGTTTCACAAAAACAAGTCCGAGAACCCAAAAGAAACATCAGAAAACATGTTATTCAAATAATAGACAATAAGCAAAGTGTGGTTATTATCTGTGCGTGCATATGCAAGTTGAGGCAAAACAACAAAAGGTTGCACAAACCATGGTTGTGACTAGGGAAATTTGGATTTTCTTTTTTAATTCTACTGAACAAAATATGAAGGGACTTGCCATTAATAACTACAACATCACGGGTAATGGGACATATACATATCCTTAATCTAGGGAGGAGATGTAGTCAACTACATTGGTGGTTATGGTCCATTGTATGGAAGCTATTGCTTACCTGTTGCCGTGAATGGTGAGAAGGTGAAAGGAAAGATTGTCTTCTGTAGTGCCTTCGTTGATGGTTCTGAAATTCTGCATGCTGATGGTGTGGGTGCCATATTAACAGATTATGAATCATCCGATGTTGCCTTCAATTTCCTACTGCCAACATCAGCAATCAGTCCAAAAGACGGTGTTAAAGTTTTGGATTATATAAAAAATACAGTGTACAAAATTAACATCTTTATAACATATGCAATTACCATCTTGATTTGATACTTAATTCTTTTCTTGGGTTCAAACTTATTTAAAATGTTTGC
This sequence comes from Coffea arabica, assembly GCF_036785885.1. Classification (NCBI taxonomy): domain Eukaryota; kingdom Viridiplantae; phylum Streptophyta; class Magnoliopsida; order Gentianales; family Rubiaceae; genus Coffea; species Coffea arabica. The sequence goes on along the minus strand of NC_092323.1, from coordinate 39,411,834 downwards.
AGAAATCCATTTGCAACTATCTTGGTTGCTGATACATTCAAGGACGTCTCGGCCCCACTCGTGGCTTCGTTCTCTTCAAGAGAATCGAACCCTATCTCTCTAGACATTCTCAAGCGAAGTTATTCCAACTTTATGTTATAAATAAATTTTTATTCTTTATTGTTAATGGTTAATATTACTTTTGCAATTATTAGTTTTAAAATTGTGTTCTGTGTTATCTTGATTTTATTTGTGATGTCATTATATTAAATGATTAAAGATACTTATTATGTTTAATATGTATAAAAATAGTACATTTTACAGATTTTGTTTTACTAATTTTTTATTATTTTCATTTAGTATATTTTTTAATATTATTTACAATTTTTATAATATTAAATATATTAAAATTTTTGTCACATCGAGATCACGACGAATATACTGAAATCGATGCAAAACGGTTCGGGTCGCAATCGCAGCCCGCAACTTTGAACCATGAACCATGATTTCAATTGCAGAGTTGGGCGGCTTCTTTCTTGCTGCTAACTCCAATTGCTATGGCTACCAGGAAAATGCGGGCATTCAAGAGGTGGATGAAATCGCAAGGCATAGACTGCAGCGACGCTTTAGACCTCGTGCTCACAAATTACGCTTCATCTCCATCTCCATCTCCGTCTTCCTCTTTCTCCGTCTCCGTTAGGGCTTTATGCGACCTGCAGGAAGGCGATATAGTGGCGAGGATCCCTAAAGGGAGCTGCCTCACTATCAAGACCTCACGTGCTCGTCCCGTGATCGAAGCCGCCGGCCTCGACGGCTTCTTAGGCCTCGCCGTCGCCGTCATGTACGAGCGGAGCCTTGGACCTCTCTCCAATTGGTTCGTTTATCTTCAATTGATGCCTTTCAGCGAGCCCATTCCCCTCCTCTGGTCCGATCACGAAATCGATTCTCTCCTCGTCGGAACTGAGCTCCATAAGGTGAGTATTTTTTTCCCATTTGATACAAAAATCTGGTAATAATGCTCACCTTTTTAAATTTGCTCCAGCAAAAATGTTTTACTTGGCTTAAATTAAGAAGTTACTGTTGAGTTATTTGGATAAATATGTATGATTTCTGATTTTTTAGCTCATTTTATGTTGTAAGCAAATGATTTGACCTTAAAAAATTACTGTCAAAATGTGTGACCCTCAATTAATATCTAGCAGGTTTGGTTATTGGTGCAGCGTATTAATGTGAATTAACCAGATGTGCAAATGATGATAATGGCAATTTGACATTGTATTCCTGTTCATGTCTATGTCTTTATAACTTTATGTGCACATTGTACATGTTGATGTCCACGACCAATTGTGTACTCCAACATCTAACCTTAACCTGAGGTCTATAGGTGTAGAATACAGCTAATGTTGTTTTACGAAAGGAGATGAAGATAATATGCTTGAGAAATGATCTTGTGACTAATTTCTTATTGTGGAAAAAGCACAAGACTGACCACTAATGTAAAACTTTTTAGCATCAAAATATTACTAAGTCCCATAAAAAGTCGAGTTTTCAACAATACTTAACTCTTGGCCTTCCTTAAGAACCAATCCGAGATAGCTTCGGTAGCATTCAGCCTGTAAGTGAAATGGTTAGTTTAGATGGAATGTATGTATATTCTGTTCCACACAATGAGATCTTTTGAGAAGTTTGATAAATCACATTGTATCATCGCTATGGTGGATGGCCTTTGCTTCTATTTCTGGATTTGGTCAAAGCACAAACACTTGTAATAAGATTCTAATAACTTGTTGAGTCTACCATTTTGGCTGCCTAGCTGTGTGTACTGGAAAGAGAGTCTGCAGCTTAGTGCCTCAGAAGTGAAAGCTCTTATTAAAGATTCTCTCTCTCTCTCTCTCTCTCTGTGTCCTGACTGTGTTGTCTGGACTTCGTTCTCAATAGCCATGAGATGATCATCTTAGGGTGATCCTTTTGTCGACGGATGCTCCTATTACACTCGTAGTCTCTGAAGGATGAGAACCAACTATGTAGCATCTACATCGAGAATTCAAGTATTGTATACGTCATTAGTCCGATCCTTTGTAGGAACTACCCGTAATAACGAACTTACAAAATATATCTGTTTATCATAAAGAGATTCGGCGTTCTTGACCCTGCTTCACCTTAATTGTTATATGAACAAGTAAAAGTTCTGTCTTGGTCCGAGTGGGGATAGTATTTCTCTTCTGCATGTCCATGGAGTTTTGAAAAATCCAAACATCTTAGAGATAGATAGAGAGGTAGGAATTGGGTTCAAGCTTTCCCCGGCCCCTTCTCATCAATGGACTCCTGACGTATACAAAGGAGTGTTCTCTGGTAAACCATGTAAAACTAGAGATGTCATAAAAGAAGGCTTCAGTTGTTGATTTGCCAGATAGTTGTCCAATGGCAGTATAAGACCATTCTAACTAAAAAAAAGGGTTTGACAACAAGAATAGTATCACCCCATAGGGAAGTGTGGTAGATGCTTTTTTCTGCTGGTAAGGATGTGACTCTGGAGGAGCCACATTTTCTATTTGTTTATTGTACATGTCATAGAATTATTATTGTAGTCTGCCAATAAATATTTCATAATTGTCTGGCAACAGGAGGCCTCAAGACTATTTTACATATTTATGTTGGGTGAAAGTGGAAAAATCAAGCATATTTAAGTGTAATCAATTAAAACTAAGTGGCTGTTCCACACAGGCGGTATCTAAAATCTAATCCACCCCTGTTAAGTATGCGTGCATATGCTGCAGCTTTAATTTTTGTGGACAGAACCAGATCCGGTACTTTATTATTGTATGAATTACTTGCCCTGAGTCACAATGGATGCACCTTTAAATTGCTTGCACTTCACCTTGAGCCCTTATAGGTAACAAATGCATCAGCAACTTGCTTTCCTTGTTGTTCATCTTAAAACAAATCAAGCAATTTGGTGAGCCATCACTTCAATGTCTAGAAGCTTTTTTCTCTATAAAAAATTTTCAACTTTCTTGGTCAAATTAATACGAAGGATACAGGTGGTGTTATTCTATTACTATGGTAATAAGATGTTGTCCAGAAAATTTTCTATCCTGAAATGCGAAAGGCTGAATAGGGCCATGACTATTTGTTGAACTTCATAAGCTTAAGCCAATTAGTTAATGAACTCATTAGCAAATGAATAATGTAGTATATCAGTATACTGGCAATGCTTTGGAGTAACTGTGGAGATTATAAATTAGCAGTACTATTCCCAGAATTATGGGGTTGTAGTTCAATTTTGGAACGTTTTAAAACTTGTGCTTCAACATTAATACTATGAGTGCCATTTGGTGGGCTTGATTAGTTATTCATGTATATTTATGTACTTGAAAGGAAATCCATTTGTCTTGTATGTTTGTACTTGTTTGCCAATGTCTAATAAATTGCTAGTTTAGTCTGATACTTGTAACATTATACATGTGATGTTTGCTAATTCCATGAAGATTCAATCAAAATTGGTTGTTGATATCGTGCACAATATTGTAATGTTAAAACCAAGTTTAGGGCATCCACATTATATACCTTCAGTAATTCAGTATAGGACTTTAGCTCTTCAAGTTTGATTTTCCATCAATTAAGTCCTTTATTCGGTTTTTCTTAGTGAAGTCCTTCTGATATGTTTAGACATCAAGAAGAACCTTTAAAGCACTTAATATACTTACAAATAAGTTGCAGAACATATCTTTTAGAAGTTTTAGGAGCAGAACAACACTTGTTTTGCTACAATTAAGGATGGTTAGATTGATTGAAAATACAAATTTAGGTTTTAATTCAAAGAAATTGAGGCTTAATGGCAGAAAAAGGTTTCTGGTCATCTTTGAGGAATATTTTTGCTAATGGAATAATTTCACCGTGTCTTTGGAGCAAATGGAGTTTATATGAGGTTTAAGTTCAAAGCACAGAGGCCATCTGGGGCTTCAGTTCAAAGCAACGTAAGCTGAAATGGAAACACTGTTTTCCACTTATGCCATAGCAATCTTCCATAACAGGCAAATGAACTGAGTCATAAATGAATCACTAACAAGTTAGTAGCATAAGAGCTATGCTTAATGAGTTTGGGTTAATTTCAACACTTAAAATTTCAGGACTCTAATTGCAGCAAGAATTTTAATGCAACCAAGTTTTTCAAATTAAGAGAAACAGTAAAATGGAAAAATAACAATCATAGCTGCATAAGGAACTATGGAAAAAGGTTATTAGGTCGCCCAAGAATAAAAATCCTTCTTCTTGGATGAATTTATAAGAGGCTGCCTCAGATATTAGTACAGGAGTATTTGTAGTACCCTAAATTCACCTTCATTATGTAATTTGCCAATGATGCCCTACATAGAGGAAAAGTAAGCAATAATTTGAGTGCAGGTTTATGAGAAAGTTGAGTTAAAGGCATGCTCATGATAAAACCATTTTACAAATTGATTTAATTGAGAGAGAAAATAGAAATACAAAGTGAATCACAAAGGCTGGCTGAGAGTTGGGACAAAAGAACAGCTGGCTTTAGGCCTGATAATTAACAAGGGGACGGGAGAAGTAAATAAAAGAGGGAAGGAGAAGAGAGTGAAAAGGGATGGGAAGGGTGAACAAGTAGAAGCACTTCGTTTCTCTTTCTCTTTGCTGTGGGAAAATTGGTGGGAGAAGGGAAGGGGGAGGGGATTGAGAGCAGAGGACTATTAATGTCGTGAATCCAATGACTTTCAAATTATTTACTTTACAACTCATTAAACCAATAGCCTGAAGCTGTATAAAAAGAAGATTCACAGCTAAAAAAGCATTAAAGAAGAAAAAATGACGAAGAATCGCAATGGATTGCTGAGATGTGAGCTTTTTAGTGGAAGGGTTTTGGAAATTTGAACACTGAATATGGAATATTGGCTGGAAAGAGTTGAGACTGTCTTCTATCCCTGGAACCAATTTGGTTGATGGTTGGCACTGGTGGTTCAACCCTTGATATATTATGTTAGTGCAATTTTTGCAGAGACTTGTTTTGTCTCATATCAATGCCTGTGCCCTATGTATCATTCCTTTGTGTCTTCTTGGTCTTCCAACTCCATTTGTTAGAACAGCTTCTGTTGAGTCTCTGCACCTATGCTTTTTTCACTTTCTGAACCTTTGGTTTCGGAAAAGGGAAATCACCTACCTGTAGGAGATGTACTGAAGCCCTCAAGTGGCCCGGCCTATGCTGAGTTGGTTACAGCAAGCAGCCAATCATTAATATGCCTTGGGAAAAGTCATGCATCTGGCCGATACGGGAATATTGTCTTCTTATGTTTTCGTTTTTGGGTTTTGGGAGAAGAGAAGAAGGTTGGATCATGGTTGTTGCTGATTGTCTTTCCATTATTGTTTATGTTGCTGTAATTTGGAATAGTAGAGGGCATATCTTAATGGCTAGTTGTGAGAATATAATGCTGCATTACAGAATAGGGTAAACTAAATTGACCTCCACAGATTAGCCTGCCGATCCTTGTGAGATACTTTGAATAATTCCCATTTTCTTCCAGCATTTCAAGCATTGTTTATTGGAGTATTTTAAGAATTTTTTTTTTTTGACAATCTTATTAATTGATAATGGTTTGACGTTTTAAATTAGGAAGAGACAGTAAAGTTATAAGCAGAAGGGTGATGCAGTCCAGGTCAACTTGCTGCTAACGAATCTGGTTTGCATTTGTCAAGAATAAAGGTGAACTTAATGACTAACTGAACAGAGTTTCATCAGTTAAATAATACCAAACCAAGTAGCCTGAAATGCTGGTGACGAATGTTTTAATGAACTTGGTGTTTGTGTGCCCAAACATTGTACTTATGTCTTACCCCTCCATAAACATGACTGTTTGAACTCCTACACATCATTGCAAAATATGGCAATTAAACCTAAAACAACTAGCTTCATGCTAGTAATAAGTTCACCTTGATCGTTATGCTTTACAAAGGACTTCTTAAGGTGAGCCATATAGCTATAGCAATTTTTGGATTATTCTTTCTTACCTGTTCTCTCTCTTTTCTTGCTACATCCATTCATATTATTAGTTGTGTAAGTAAGCTGCTGTTTGCCATATTTGGTACAGAAGTTGTGTTGTTGGAGTAGCAACTGATAAACTTGGTGTGGTAGATGCAACATACTTATGGACCATTCTGTGGCACTAACATGGCTTTTCAACTGAAGCCATCAACCTGTTTGCTAGTAATCCTTTAGTAGTTTTTTTTAAACTCATGATGAATTGAGTAGCCTCCCTTAGCTCTATAAATAAATGTTAATGACTTGTTACTTTGTGTTGAGTATTTTTTAGTGTCTACAGAAACACCTGATTTTTTTTGGTAAAGAAAAGTTAATACTAGCCATAAAAAATACGTCCATGGCCCCCTTGTGAAGAAAAAAGGTTGAAAAAGAATATCAGAATGACAAAATTAAATGAAATATTAGAACATCTTTTATGTAGCGCACAGCATCTGTTTGAATAACCATTATGTCACCTTTCTAGGCAGATGGTTAAAGAAGACAAGGATCTCATCTATGAGGATTGGAAAGAGTGCATTCAAACACTTCTGGTTTCTGCTCCATTAGAGCTTAACCCACAGTTTTTTGGCATCGAACAATATTTTGCTGCAAGAAGTCTCATTGCTTCTCGCTCATTTCAAATAGATGATTACTATGGATCTGGAATGGTTCCTTTGGCAGACCTGTAAGTTGTGTATTTCAGCGGCTATTTTTTTAACTTGTTCCTTAGATATAATGTAGGATTTTTAGGTTGACATGCATGGAATGCTTGTATTTTTTAATGTTTTCTTGACACACAATTCACTTTGTTGTGTAGAGATTAGGGGTCTATATAATTCAAGCATGAAGTTTGTGGAACCATTTACCTACAAGATCAAGAAAATCTGTAAAGCACATTATGCATAATTTATGCTGTTTGCTGTGGTTAGCTACTTTTTCTTGATGAAATACGTGCTAGAATGTCTTTCCTAGTTAATACGTACTTTACATTTTATTATGGCCAATAGAGAAAACTCATTATACCTTTTGGCATGTCAAAGGTTGTTCCTTCAGAATAAATGTTGGTCCATACCTCTTTATGATGCTTTTGAAGTTAAATCTTGGTTGATAGAAACTGCCGGAGTTATTGATTAAGTTCAATTCAAAGAAGTGAGATTATAATGTTAGCAAGTCTTTCGTCCATCTTACGTGGACTTGGGTGCATGATGAGGTTGCATGCGCAAGTGTCAAATTTGTGCTACGTCATGGAGATAAAGAACGTGGAGAATATAATATTATAAATTTCCTTCATAGATGCCCTCTAAGGAGAATTAGAACAGCTTTTGCATTACACAGAGAACCCTGGCAAAAATTTCAAGTACGTATCTTTTTGATCAGACAATCTACCACTGTCATGGCTTTGAGTTGGTATCATGAAAGGTGCATAAAGTTGCCTGCTGCTCATTTTGGTTGTGGGTACAATATTTAGTTTTCAATCAAAGAAAATCAAAATGTTACCTTAGGAAGCATTTTATAGCTTTACTGAAGGAAGTTTAGCAATTGAAATAGGTGCTTCTGACAGGAGTCAATGTTAAAAGTAGCTTTCCTGTGTTTTACAGTAGATTGGTCTTCCTTATCAAATGGGAGTTTTCAAACATTGAGCATGGTTCTGCCATGGCACCCCAGGTCTTAATAGGCATGACTGGGATTTGTAGGGAGGTTTGGATGTATGCAGGTTCGTATGAGAAATTAAGGAGACTTCTTTCCATTTTGCCAAATCTTGACCTTGTTTGCATCCAACATCCTTCTATCTTGTGTCTGCTGCCTGCAAATTGAAGATGTGAAAAGGCTATAAGTTGACACATTGAGTATCATGAATTTTTGAAGGTCAGGTGTCTCTATTGGAAAAATAAAATTTGCAAAATACTTCTTGTAACTTTAGAACTTTTGCCCCTGCAAAAAGTTAAAAATATTTTAGGTGATGTACTTAAACTTTTGGTTGAATTAGAGTTTCCTCCCTGAAAGGAAATTTTCTGGTTCTGTCTATGATATGGTGTTTATTTGAATCTGCATTTTTGTTGAATGCTTTGACTTAAATTTCATAGTAGGTTGGACACTTCATGTGCATGTAGGTACTTGTACACAAATATAAGCACAAGTAAAATATACAGCTACGTACCACTGTGTATGCATGAACTTTTCCTTTACAGTAAGGTCAAAGGATGGCTACTGTCCCAGTTGAATAAAGCTGCTGCTAACTTTTGGTGATGTTCAGCTCTAGGATGTAGAAAAATGTATTTGACGGAAGTGCAGATTGTTTTTATCTTGCCACTGTTTTTGTCATTTTGTAAATGGTGCAAGTGGCAATTATGGGATCACTGGGATGTGAATAAACAAATCACTAACACGGGGTAAAAGAAACTGCAACTGTTTATCCATTTCCTTGTTACTCTTAGTGACACGTGGTGACATAGGCACATGGTTTTCGCACTTTCTTATGTGCTCATTTGCTCCTCGTCTCTTCCAACAATCTGTCGTCAGCTTCAAGATTTTATGAAAATTTTCCAAAAGGACAGCACATTTGTATACATTTGGCTTATGAATTGTTTTCTACATGCCATAAAGGTTATTATTTACACTCTTACTGTTAGAGCTGCAATACATGCAACAGGGGAATTGCAGGGGAACGTGATGGTACCCAACCTTGTTTCTGGTAACTAGCTGAAACCCCCATCTCTCCTGTTTATATCAGTTAAAGTAATATCTTTGTAAATCACTTTAGGGGCACAGTTGCACAGTTGCAAACCTTCAATTAAGAAACAAAAATCAAGAATGCTTGTTTGATTGAATGAGTACTAACTCTCCATCAATAATCAAGGTATTGAGAGCAGTAGTGTGTTGTGGCCTGGTGTTGTCTGACTTGCTTACAACTCAAAATCCTTTGTTGCTTGGCTAAGAAAATGGCAAAATAGCAAGAGGAGAGACTTGTTTGTGAGCATAAATACAATTTTTGGTAAGCGTGACGAACTGGGACAGGAGATTGAAGTCATTGGACTCTTTATTGCTATGTAGATATTTTGGAAATTTCTGTGCTTGAAGCATGTATTGGCAGTCTATCTGGGGAATCTGTGGTGCTCAGGTGCAGTGTTTGCGTCAGTGCATAAACATATCTCGAGTGGATAACAAAATTGAGTTTAAAAATGAATTCTAAGTTTAGAAAGATTCCACTTTTAGAAGATATAAGTTCTCTATAACATTCACAAAATATCCTTTGTTTTTTTTTGGTCAATCACATTCTAAATGACGCATTTTGGTTTCTAGCAAATTCAATATGCAACCTGTTTGTATCAAACTCAACTCCATTTGTGACCTTTTTTTTTTTGTTTTTTGTTTTTGGTGTGGCCTGTGTGGTTATTGAATTCAGCAGAAAATGCACACAGGCACATAGTTTAAGTCCAAAACAAAATCAACAAAGAATCTATACTTTGCCCTCAATTTATTAGCCTGTCGTTTCTGTGTGCTTTTCAAGCCAAAATGTGGTCAGAAATGGGATTTTGGACTATGCATTTTGAATATGTTAGGGACCAAATGTGTCGCTTTGAATGCAGGGTGCTAGTAAAGGATAAATAATCTGAGGGTCCATTTGTGCAGTTTTCTCCTTTTGAGTTTTGTCATCTTCTCCTATCTTGCTATGTATTGCTAGTATTTTAATTGCAATTGGTTTTGACCAATCTTGACTTTCCCTATTTGGTGCAACTTGCTTAATACCGCTGCTGAGTGTTCAAGTATTTTCAATAATTTTCTCTCATCATGGCTTATTACTTTCTCATGGTGTTAGCGAATGGTTTGAATTAATTCTTTAATGATGATGCAGAGCATGTATTTAGCAAAATTTGGACTACACCTATTGGTTCTTCTGGTCTTCTTTGCAGCAGTTCATTTCTCGTGTTTGTATACATTGTTGAAAGCTATTTTAAATGGACTTTGGTACAATTGTCTGCAACAGATGTGTCCAGGTTTGTATTAGGCAATTTTCGGAAATTAGGATAGGGATACACTGATAAAGACTTCTCAAATTTGGTTTTGACCATTAGGTTAAAACTCTTATTCATTGATTGAAACTGTTTTAGTTACCATTGTCTGTAAGGTTTTGGATATTTAAATTTGGATGAATGAAAGGGAGAAGTGAAGGGGGTAGAATGTGAGAAGTGAACAGCATATGGTGACAAAACTACAAAAAGTAGGAAACTTTGTGATTGTCTTTTGATGCAGTGCAGCTATGTGCATATTTGGCAATAGCGGCAATTTTCCAGGTTAAGTTCTCTCTCAGATTGCCTTATCAAATGACATAGTAAATTGAGTTTCATTGGAACAATATTAATGATTGTATTCATATGTTTTGATAGGCTTATTTTATTCGTTTTATTCCTTGTTTGTGACTGTTTCTCTCTCTTGTTAGATGAAATAAAGCTGTATTGATCTTGAGTTCTTGACTAATCAGATTGTTCTGATGTCCAGCTTTAATCACAAGACTGGTGCTGAAGATGTGCACTTCACATCTCTAGTTTCTGAAGTTGAATCTGATCAGGATGCAGACATTAACCCAAGGAATGATGAATGTGAAAGCCACATGAATGATACACTTTTAAGCGAAAATTCTTATGAAAGAAATGGGTCATCTGGTGGGAGTGAGTTTGATTGTTCTTCAACTTCTGGAGATGATCTTACAGTTTTGGAGATGATAATGGTTAAAGGTGTGAAGACGGGAAATGAAGTTAGTACTCTTAGCCTGGTCTCTTACTCTGTTTAATTATATTTTGTTCTATCTATGCATACATGTGGGTTCATTTCAATAAGATTTAGCTGCATATATATGTTCATATCCTGAATTGGTTTCTCTAAGTTCATATCCTGAATTGATTTTGAAATTGCTATGAAACTCTGATTCTGATTTTTATATGTAAATGTTGTCCTTCTGGAATGAGGAGGTTAGAAGCTTGTTTATGCAATATACTCTACAAACCCTATTGAACGCTCTTCAGTTCAGAATTTTACCAAGTATTCTAGATGTAACTCAGAAATGATGTATCTAATATTTCAATCTCTGAACCAAATTAGTTTCTGGTTTTGCATTCTGAACTAATAAAATTGTGTCTTAAAGAGGCTGTTCTGAGAATAATGGTGAACAAGAAATTGAAAAAAAAAAGAATAAAAGAAGCAATTTAAACAGATAAGGAAAAAGAATAAAAGAGGCAATTGAAACAGATATATTGTTTAACCTCTTTCAGGTCTTCAATACGTACGGATCTTTAGGCAATGCTGCATTGCTGCATAGATATGGCTTCACGGAGGCTGATAATCCTTTTGACATTCTCAACATAGATCTTGAACTGGTAGATCAGTGGAGTTCTTCTTTGTTTTCTCGTCGCTACCATAGAAGGAGGCTGTTGCTGTGGAGAAGGTTAGATTACTGCGGATGTGTTAGTCAGAATGTTGAATATTTCGAAGTTTCGTTTGAAGGGGAACCCCAAGTTGAGTTGTTGGTTTTGCTTTACATAATGCTGTTACCAGAGGAAAGTCACAATGAACTTGATCTCTTAGTTTCATCCATGGGGAATATTTGCAGACCTGCAAATCAGTCTTTGTCGGAGAAATTTTTTGTAGCTTTTGGGAAGAAATCAGAGTTGAACAAGGATTTGTTGCTGACAGAAAGTGTTCGAGCTGCTTTATTATCACTAGCTGATATTCGTGAAAGTTTATATGGTTCAAGTTCTCTAGACGATGATATCGAAGCATTAAACAACTGTGATAGCTTAAAAGAACCCAATTTTTATTATTCATTGTTGCTTCGCATCAGCGAGAGAAGGATTCTTGACAAGTTCAGATCTTATGCCACTTGTGGTGCTGATTTTCCGAGAACATCCAAGAAAGCTATGACGAGAAGCAAAATGAGCAGGACATAATGTCCATTTTGGAGCTATTTTAATAATTTATCCCACAATGTTGATACTGGCAAAGATGATCACTTGAGTTGGAGTAACCTGCTTTTGTTGTTTTACTTGAGAGCGGAATATTTTCGTCTTTTTGAACTCTAAGTGGACAATTGTTGCGTGGAGACGCGTATCTTTTTGGTATTGCTCTCTGTTGGATTTTTTCATGGTATACTTCTGGTTGGATGTAACTTCATTTGTCCCAAAATTGCTCCACATCAAAGCAGTGATTTGCAGAGTCAATGGGAAGTCTCGTGTAGTCACTAGGGCTTTCTACAAAGGGAGATGGAAGTATGGAACCAAAGATGTCTCTAAAGCAGTGTTATAAACCTCGTCTGGCTCGGTGGTTAAACCAGTTAATCTGATGAACTGACCAATTAGGGGGGCAGGGTCTAAAATTAGACCGGATAGGGAATAATCCCGTGACTCAATAGGGTGTGTTTGGGACGAGATGATTTGAGATAAAATAATTTGCTTTACAAATTTCAATCATTTTTTTATTTTTTCAATCATCTTTTTATTTTATATTCATCACATCACAAAAAGTGTTACAATAATTATCTCAAATAAATTATTCAAATAAACTCTTATCCAAACAAACTCAAATTGAGTTTACCCACTAAAGTTAAAAAAAAAAAAATTTTTCTGCTTGAACCATAATTTATATTTTATATTATTTTGATCTTATTCAAAGTGTCCTACTTTTTATTTTGAAATGTTCCAAAATATTTGACATGTTATTAAAATCAAAGTTGATTTTGATCTCTTTTTTCAATGTTATTTCCACTTTTATCTTTTTGTTGTTTTTTGAGTGCAAGATTTCCTATACTAAGGGAAAGGGTAGGGGAATAGACCTATCTAATTTATTGAGAGATTCGAAAGGAGCTAAATAATCTTTGGTCATGCTTCAGAAAATTTTGGTGAGGAAACGCAATTGGGAGAGTAATATAATTACTGTAGAACGGGTAACTTGTTGACCCGGCCACCTCTCTAGGCCAGTGTCCCGAACGGGTTTATAACTAAGCTATTGAGTACCTGTCAAATGTTGATAGCGTAGGACAAAAATTTTGCAACCAACATAAAGAAAAATATTTTTTCACTAAAAAAAAAAAAAGGCTTGGCGCAATTTTTCTTTTGATAGGTTATTCTGTGACACATTCCGGTACTTTTCCTTATAGATTGAAGTAATGTTGTCATGGTTGTGAAGTAACCAGGACATTTCATAAAAATTTCCGTTCTTTTTCTTTAACATGCAATGGTAGTTTTTGTACAGTTTCGAAGCAAATCTATCACAACTGTGAAGTAATTTAGGATGGCAAACCAAATAGGGACATTTGGATAATTTCAGGGCATATAATATTTCTCCATTCTGTTGATATAAATCATAATTATTATTTTGATAGGTTATCTTTTTCAACATAAGTAGAATAAGAGCCGAAGAGCTCTGATGACCTGGATGATTTTCGTCGTCCTCTCACGTGCGTTGTGTGTGGTTCCTGACGACATCGTTTTGTGTTGTTCGCCTCTTTCGCTGGTGGTTTAGCTTTGTTGTCTTCTTCCATGACGTTCGGCACTGTTCTATGTCAGAAAGGCAGTCTGCACTTGGTCACTCCCATTTCACTAATCCAGCTAGCCGTCGTCCTCATCTAATAACGGCAATAAATAATTTCTGTACTACTTTTGCTCTTACTCTTCGGCCTTTTTTTCAGCTTTTCAGTCGGAGCATTAATGGGTTTAGGGTTTCGGGTTTGGGGTAAAGAATAGAGACCCCACACTTCTCTCTTTCTTTTCTTTCCTCAGAAGCTCCGCCACCTTCTTCCTCTCCAAAGCGTTTCATCTCTCATTTCTTCTTCGTTCATTTTTGTTATTTTTCCTTTCTCCTGCACGATCATAGATGACTTCCGAAAATACTCGTGGACGGTTTGCTCTGTGGTTGTGCAGGTGCCGTCTCATTTGCTGTCGTACTTTCATATCTCTACGAGCAAGACTGGAAAGACGCCATTTTAGTGCTCTTATATTCTCAAATGTGAAGCTTCCCTCTCGCATCGGATTGACGGCTATTCTGGTGGTATCTCATTGGGAATTCTGTGTCCCTACGGCAACTGGGGTCAATGATTCCGGCTCAGTGGACTCTCCTTTGATCCAGTCCATAAGGAGGAAGGTTTGATCCACTGAATGTATCTCTTTTTTGCCCTTCTTGTATGATACATTCTGTATAACGAGCTCCTCTGATCATTTTCTTCACTTAGTCGGAGCAATCTTTGGTGTTGTTTTATTCGCATAAAAACAGTTGATCCTGTGTACCTGCGGCAAAAGAGTGCAGATGGATCTGAGCTATTTTATTTCTATTCAAAAATTTGCCTTTTTAATTTCGTTTCTATTTTTTTTTTCTAATTTTTAACCAATATGACCTCCTTTTTTGGGCCCTCTTAGAGATGATCTCAAAGAAAAGCTTCAACCCCAGATCTTCAAGCTAAAGTAATAGAGTGAGGTATGTGCGATTTTCTCTACTTTTTTCCCTAATTATTTCATTTCATAGGATTTTTTTCTGAATTTTCCTGATTTTTTTAAAAAATGACAATATTGATTTTATTAGAAATGGCTCTACCGAAATTTTTCTGGCTGATTTTCAAGTTTATTATTGCTAATTAATTGGATTACTGGAATGGACAGGTTGTTGCAGTTAAGCAATTGGATAGAAATAGGCTTCAGGGTAACCGGGAATTTTTTGTTCAGGCTCTTATGTTTAGTCTTTTATATCATTCTAACCTTGTAAATTTAATCGGTTACTGTGCTGATGGGGACCAGAGGCTACTTGTCTATGAGTTCATGCCCTTGGGATCATTGGAAGATCATCTTCATGGTATCATTTCAGGCATTCTTGTTCATTATCTTGTCAATTCTTTGTGGTTTAGTTATTGCATGTTCAGCAAGAAGTCCATCCCATTTTTAAATTGAATTTACATGTTTACTGAAATTTACAAACTGCGTACACTTTCTTAAGGAAGGCTTGATGACAGTGTAAGTTTTGTTTAGAAAGTTAATTGGGCTTTTTTCTACTTAAACTAACTTTTATGTTGATTGTTCTTTCTTTACAATAATGCCGTTTATAAGGAAAAATAAAATGCAGAACTAATGAAGCCTCAATAACAGAGCATAGGCTCAAACTTGCTTATTCTAAGTATGGGGGTCAATGTTCGTTTTAGAAAAAGGGGAAAGGTGGGGTTGGGGGCATATAAGTGGCATAGTATAGTGAATGGATGGTTTGGTGTTTTGAATAGTGGTGATTGGTATTGTATCATGTTATGCCTTTACTCCACATTCTGTTGTTTGAGGTTGATGAAGAGTGGCATAATGCATTTCTTCACTTAGTAAGAGTGGGTTCCTTAGCTGATCATAATGTTAAGGGATCTTGTGCTTTGTGCTTTAATTGCATTCCTGAAACTCTGTCTCTCTCTTTTGTCCTGCATGTGTTTACATTCAGGCTACGAGAGTTTCAGTTGAATGATTTTAAGCCTTATCACTTCTCCACCTAATGTTGTAAGTGAGGATTAACATTGTCAATAGCTATCAACAAGCTGAAAATGTTGAGCACAGATATGAAATTTATTTGTACCACCAAATGACTTTACACACCTTGCATGTGAAAATGACTCACTGTTGTGATTCTCGTAATTGTTGTTTAATAACTTGACTTCTTTTGTGGAAAGCCAAAATGAAAGTCATGCCATTTAGTTTATTTATGTTTGTGTTAAGTGTTCAGTAGAGCATTCCTCTTTCTTAATCTTTGAATGAATTTTGGGTTGTTAGACTCTTATATCAGTTTAACAATGGGGGAATAAATTTTGCATTTAACAAATCTTAATATGCGTGCTTATATTTTGAACAAATTTTGCTCTCAATATTAATGTGTGTGCCTATGATTTTTCTCCACAAGTACAGCTGTTATTGCCACTGTATTACAGTTGTCATAATTATAACTGGTGAATAATGTGCTAATTTTCAATGTCATTTAATACTCCTTTGTTGGGTTTACGTTAGAATACTATTCTGGTAGCTATCGCTTAACATCAACTTTGGATAATGTGCTAATTTTAATGTCATTCAATACTTCTTTGTTGGGCTTATGTTAGAGTACTGTTCTGGTAGCTATCGCACAACATAATTTGTTACATCCTTGTAAACCATTTTAACAATTCTTTTGCAGATCTTCCACCTGATAAAGAACCATTAGATTGGAATTCAAGAATGAAGATAGCAGCAGGTGTGGTCAAGGATTTGGAGTATCTTCATGATAAAGCGAATCCTCCTGTCATTTATAGGGATTTCAAGTCATCTAACATATTACTGGATGAAGGGTTTGTTCCAAAGCTTTCAGACTTTGGGCTGGCGAAACTTGGTCCTACTGGAGACAAGTCGCATGTCTCCACAAGGGTCATGGGAACTTATGGTTATCGTGCTCCTGAGTATGCTATGAGTGGGCAATTGATGGTGAAATCTGATGTCTACAATTTTGGGGTTGTCTTCCTGGAACTTATCACTGGACAGGTACTTTTTTCTCCTCTTTTTTTTTTCCGGAGCATTGGTTTTATGTCTTCAATTTGTTTTTATTTATGAAGTTTAAACTGCCAAGTTACCTTGAGGGATATTTTGTAATTATGAATTTGTCTATAGTCCTGGAAGCCAGTAATATGTTATTTCACTTTTTTATTGGTTGGAAAAAATATGAAAGTGATCTATTTGGAAAAATCCGAATAGATCCTAATGAGGCCCTTGTGAAACTATGGTGGAAGTTGTTTCTTTTTGAAAATTTTTTACTCATAAGGAAAGTGTTACGGTAATTGGTGTAAAGGATATGATTTGGAAGGTATATATTTGTTAATAAAACTTGATAAGATGAACCTTTTGAAACAAGTCTAAGGGATGACCCTCAATCCTGTGAAATACTTTTTTATCTTCTTGTGATCTTTTGTATTTATTTTTAATTAAGAAACTAATGTGTATGAAGGTTGAATGCTTAAGTGGGTTTGAAGGTTTTTCTAATAGTCTTTGTTGTGACTATTTGGGTTGATTTTCTAAATTTTAATGTTTGGATTTTTGGTTGGTGGCAGTTGAGACTTGGGTGTGTGTTTCATGGGGGAGAATCACTTGGATTAAGTTTGTCTCTTTCTTTATTTCTTCTCTGTTTGAACAATCTATTCCAATGCTTCCCTATTCAGATAGCTTCTTGTTTTATTTTTAAAACTTGTGTTGCCTTTCTTTCTATTGTAGATACGAAGCAATTGTAGAGTTGTAGATAGTCTTTTTGCCCTGCAAATGCTTATTTGATGGCTCCAAGCATATTCAAGAACAACATTTAAGCCTCCACAGGTTATGCATAAAAAATGCTGAATTTGAAAATTAATATGGTTATGCATGTAGTCTTCTATTCCATGCTTCTACTTTAACCAGAATACCTAGAACATTATTTACCTTCTTTCTGTTCATTTTTGTTATATAGCTTTCTCTAACATGCTTGTTTTCTTTATTTCATCAATTTGCTGATGAGAAAATTTGTGAGAAGGACCCTTCTAGGTGGTTTGCTTATGTTTTTTCCTAAGATTTTAGCATCCTGGCTTTTCTAAAAATCATTTGAAATTAATGTAGTGACTGTAATTCTTGTACGGGAGATCTTTCTTTGTTTCTCTTCCTATGATACCTATTCAAATGTTATAAGCATTGTTGTCACTTGGCTGATATTTTCCCTTTTGTTTGTTTGAGCTTGTGGTTTTTATAAATTGAGAAGCATAACTTTTGATATTTTTTGTTCTATTTCTCTATGTTTTGAAGTCATGTGGTTGGGGTTTGTCAAAGGGAAATTGCTGATGAAGATTGCTCACATTCATGAGAAGATTAATCGCTTTACTCAACTTGTAGTTTTGCTCTACCTTGTCTTTTCATGAAAAAATCAGTTGATAAGAAAAGTAAATTTGAAGAGTCCAAATTTTCGAAAGAACCAAAAAATATATAAAGCAAAAACCGTCCTATTTGCTTAGGCATGATGTAATTCTAGAAGTAAAAGTTTGAAAGATTACCTTGCTTTATTGCAAGTAATTATGCTGAACCTGGTTTCAGTTTGTTTGAATTTAAATTCTGTGCTGGGTTTCACTTTTGCTTGATGAAGGTGTCTGAGTCACTGGAATCAGATAAGTCGATGCTGAAGGATCTTAATCATGAATTTGAAGAAAAATTAATTGTGAGTTATTAAAAAAATAGTTATTAGGTTTTCAAGATTAGGTTGTAGCAATTTTTTTTTATTTTCTGAAGCATTTATGTCTACATAATCTACAAGGAACATATGGATAAGCGGGAGAAGGAGATTCAAGAACTACGGTTGCTTGGTGCATCAAATGAGAAGGCTTATGCTGTTTTTCACAATGCTGGATATCTACTTCAGAATGTTCCTGGTCAATCTTGGAGGTAAATTCTGGCATCACTTTGTCTATAAAAAGCAACACATTAATTGGATGAAATTAATAGCTTCTTATTAACATTGGCATCTTTTGAGCTTTAAAATTGTAATTAAGGACTTTAAAAAGTGTTTGAGGTTGTTGGCTGCAACATAATGGTCTTGGCATCAATATACAGAAGAATGTTAATTTCGGGCTGTTTCTTCTTGTTATTTTCCTCTTTTTAACAGGTACAGCTGATATCAATATCGAATAATGTATTCTGACTTGTGGGATTGACAAATCCATAAAAGATGAAAGTTCTACAAATTAGCTTTGTCATCTTCTGTTTTGGGATTTGAATCTAGAGTTGAATAATGTTACATTAGGTTTTAGACAGCAGAATCTAGATTCATGTCTGTCTTTGTTGTTGTAAACTACTGTACTGATAAAAAATTAATGAGGGTTATCTTTTTTGACCAAAAATTTCTATAGTAGGATATTTTGTTGTGTATCATTTGACTTTGAAGTTCCAGTTCTTTTATTAACAGAACTGTTAGGTTCTTTTCCTTTCCTTCTTTTTTTGGTTGAATTATTGAATAGAAGACTGTGATCGCATGGATATTTTACATTGTGATATCTACTCAAGTCAATGCATTCGAAGAGCATTTGCCAATCTTTGGTGCCTTTCACTTTCAATCCGATTCACTGCCTTAGGAACTCATGCTCTAGTGAAAGTACTTGTGTGTGCAAAATATGTTCCAGTTAAAATGTTTGTGTATGTTATTTGGCATATCCCATAATTTAATATTTCATCTAGAAGATCAATGGGTTGGAGGTCTCTTAGTATATTGTCTTCTTGTAACCTCCTCCACATTTCTTAACTTTTCATATGTTTGAAGCTACATCAGTATTCGAATTAGCATGATATGGTAGTAAAGGCATTAATTTATATATTGATGTCGTGTTATAACACTGTAAATTTCTTTTCAAAAGGACAACAATGTATATATATACACACACACATACATGGATAAATTTTTTATACACTAATAGTGTATATACTATCAGGTGTAGATGCATGTCACATATATAAAATTTGATACTTAAATTCAAATTTAGAAGGTGTGGTATTCATGTAATCCTGTCAATGTATATTTACTGATAGTATAGAAAAGATTAATTCATACATTATAAGTATATATTTTATTTCATTATTAAAGAATATTTATTTTTAACTAACTATACAAATTATCATCCACCAAACGTTGTTATTTCATGAATCCATGTTTAACTGGGCATGTTTTCTATTCATTCCAACGCGCATCGCGCGTCTTATGCCTCCTAGTAAGAAGTAATTTGTCATGGTTGTCAAGTAATTAGGCCAGTTGGGGAACCTTTTAGCAAATTTTCTGTTGGTTTTTCAAACGTGCAGTGTAATTTTTTTTATATACAGTTTTGAAGTAAATTTGCAGAACAAATTAACCTAGGATTAACAGTTGGTAAATCTTTCCCAAAATTTTCCCTAAGATTCTTATAATATTATGATAAAATCGTAAACCATTGTATGCTTGAATAGAAGAAGTGTGATATCGGCATTTTTACCTCCACAAAATATTAAAAATGGAGTAATTTTTTTTTACAAACTTCAACTCTTAAGTTTTATTTAGTCTTCAACTTTGTGTTTACCATTGAGAACCACTAAACAGTGGGAACCGGTTAAGAGATATTGCGGAGTTGTAAGAATAATGGGGAGTTGCGGTGATGCGAACTCAACCCAACAAGAACCTGTTTTAAAAAATCAAGTTGATCAAGCAGTAGAAGGATCTATCTTGATCAGGCTATGTACAAAATTAGATGGATTCTAATCCAATCAAGGATCGCTCGAGATTGATTAGAAAGGTTGGTAAGAAGGTGTAGAACAGGAATTAAATGCAAAAACTCCCTTTGACACTTGCTTATATATATCCAATTTCTGGTTCGAATCAAGCTGAAAGGTTTTTTATTTTTGTAGGTTGTAAAGATGCATTGCGTTTTGGAAACCAATTGTGACTTGGATTCGTTTCCAATTGTGACATAGAATCCTTGTTGGACTTGGTATATATTTTCCAGCTGCAAAATCCTAAAATACACTTAGGAAAGCTCCTAAAAACAGCATCTTACTTTCCTAAGGTGAATCCAAAGGTCATTCGGATCAAGCTTCTAAATTCCAGCCGAGTATTTCTAGGGTCCAAAAAAATGCTGCCAAGTTGTTTGTGTTCCAAATTTAGTTTCTTAATCTATCCAGCCATTTGTTTATCATGTTTTGAGTCCTTTTTCCAGTTTATATTCGAGTTTCAATGGTCCAAAATAGTCCAAATCAGTCTAGGTTTATAAAGAGTCAAATAGTTTCCTAATTTGACTCATAGGTTTCCTAATTCGAATCCTCTTTGTATTGTGTCTTTCTTGGTTGAATTAAACACCAAATCAAATCAGGTTTTTTGGTGTCTCTTTCCAGAAAGATTTTAAGACTCTTTTGTGAGTTAAAATCTAGTCCAAAGTCAGCACAATCACACCTAACTAGTTCGGATCTTGACCTTGTTGTTTAGGGTTTCTTTGTGTTGCATAGTGTTCATTCTTTCACTCATAAATCTCAAAACTTCCAGCCTTGTTTTAGCACCTTTGAGTCGTGTAACTCAATCCTTTTGTGTTCAAATCTCACTCAAGTGTACCAAATCTCATCTACGTCAATTTCCTTGTGAGTTGTTGGATAAGTCATTGAAATAATTGAGAAATTTCTGATTCCTTTGAATAAGGAGGTCAACGACCAAGAGAATTTGCTTGGTGAGCTTATTAGATTGTCTCAAATACTTGAGTGATATACGAGTGTGAGTGAATACACGTGAGGGTGTGTTCTGAGGAAATTTTCCTTTGTTTTGTTTTTGCTAACCATTTTGGAGGTTAAGGATGACCACCAAAGGAAGTTCACACCACTTTGACCCTACACTAAAGTTGGAGTCCATATTAGGGGAGTTTAAAAAGTCAATTGAACTCATGCATAAGAGGTTTGATAGAATTGAGGACGAATCTCTCAAGAGGAGGGGTTCCATGCAAGTTAGTTGTGATAAAGTATCAAACCATAAATTTCGAACCCTCAAGGAGGAGACGGATCGTTACAATGCTTTGTGTGCATATGAACGATATAAGCATACTTGTGATGAATATGAGGAGTAGCAAAGGAGTTTGTGTCGAACATCTAAAAAGAGCTCATCCTCAACCAAATCAGCTCGTTTGATTGAGAAATCTCATAACCATAACCGAGCTGTGGAGCGTCAAGGTTCTCGCAATAGATCAACATATGATGTGATGTGCGACGGATCTAGACGAACACCAAGTTGAGTGGGTTTGCGGAACTTTGACCCTTCTAGAATCACGAGCCACGAACTAAGGATAATCCTTAACCCAAGACTAGCAAATTTAGTGAACCAAAAGTAAAGATAGAAGAACGCCACAATCAAGGAGACTACTTGATTGATAAGTTCAATGAACAGCTTGAGATTGATTCTCAAGTATTCAAAGGAAATTCTCTTGAGGCAAGAGAGAGTGAATAAACTCACGAATATTTTATAAAATCTGAATTGTCCTTTAATGAATGAAAACCTAGGCTATATATAGCCTTACAACTTGAAAACCTAAAGTGACTTGAAAACCCTAACTCGGCTAAGCTAGGCCTTTGGCCCGATTCCACTACTCAAATCCACTATCTAATGGTCAGCTTATAATCGATCCAATGAAAGCTTTAAGCTGGCCCAACATAACCCAATAAAAGGTAATTAACCAACTTAAGTTATAGTGAGCCTAGACTCTATAAATCGGATTCAACTCAACATGAGGTCTTGGACCGAATTTATTCCTAGCAAATAAAATAGAAATCTAGAAAATAAACTACTAACTATTACTAAAAGATTCAATCTCTTGCAGCCCAAAACATGGCCCATAAGCGGCCCATATTTCGTATCATTCCCCTCCTCTTAAAAAAAGATTTGTCCTCAAATCGTGTTTGGAAATGAATGGTACTACAAAAGTTGGCAGTATGAAACTTCAAATCTCCACATATTGGCTCTCTTAGAATGGATGATACTTGCATACGTCATGATTATTGTAATTCGGTGCACATGTCTCTTGGTTAGCTTGAAAATGCTCACAATCCGCCATGGGAAACTCAAGGCTTTGCTCCAACCACTCCAAAGCTCTCTAATCAGCATTGTGTCATGAATGGTTGAATTTGGACCTACACAATAAATCACACGATTAGGATTTGTAGGTATAAAATCACTTGACAGCTTACCATTCACATTCACAAGATAAGGATCTTCATAGTGATGCTCAATCAGGCTAGGAAAGTCTCGGACATGATTGTGCAAAGTTACAAAATTCATTGCAAGTTGTTGTGGGTATGGCCTATCTTGCACAAATGGAACAAGATCGAGATAGGTAGCTTTTGAACCCTCAAATTGAAGAATAAAACCAGGTTGAAAGGAATCAGAATTTGGACCAATGAGGAAAGGATTGTCACCAACAAAATAAGAAGGAAATGTATAACAAGTTTCAAGTGTAGAAACTCCCTTTGAAACTTCATTATTCCTCCCAACAAGCAAATCAGGCTCATGGTTGACGTTGAACATCAGTGGATGACAAAGAGAGACAACACTTAAGGTGCAAACTCCATGAAAAGTTTGATATTCACCAATGGATTTAGGCATAGAACATGCCAAGATCAACTCAATTTTTCCTTGCTTAACCTGCATAAAAGTAGAAACACTAAACAAAGTAGAGTCAAGATCGTTAGAAAAAACATATGATCTCACATCCTTTCTCACAATCAGCTTACTCTTAGAATTTTTAATCTCTTTTTCATGCTCAGTAGCTGACTTTTTCCCCTCATTATTCTCAACCTCTTTCTCCTTTTCAACTCCCTCGAATTTTACCTCTTCAGTCACAATTCTCTCCTCCAGCTCTTTCTTCATACTATAACGCTCATGCTCACTCTTCATGTATGCTAGATCAATACAAAGTTGCTTAGAGTTAAGCGACACAAGCCTGGTACGACGGCCATTAAATGTGAAGGAATACTTATTAGTATATCCATCATATTTGACTTCTCGATTAAACATCCACCATTGTCCCAACAGCACATGCGTCACTTGAATGGGAACCACATCACACAACACCTCATCCACGTATTGACCAATACGAAAAGGAACAAGTGTGTGCTTAGTAATCCAAATATCACCACTATCACTTTGCAACTTGTAAGGGCGAAGATGATCAATGGTTGGAAGATTCAATTTCTCAACCAAGACAGTACTTGCGAGATTAACTTCACAACCCTTATCAATGGCTAAGCTGCAAACTTTATCCTTGATATGGCAACGTGTATAAAACCAATCATGTTTTTGAGCTTTGATGATTTCCAATTGCTCAGTTATCTCACGCAATGCCACAGTATTTACTCCTTTAGGCACAAGATGGTGGAGCTCCAGTTGAGCATTCGTTTGTCTCATACTTTTATTACCTGCAAAACTCAACAAAAATTAGTAGAACAGTCCTCACTCGCTCCCTTACGTGTTTCGCTCACTCTCGTGTTTTCCTCAAGTGTTTAAAACACTCTAATGATCTCACCAATTCACTCCTCAAGCCTACTTGATTGTTTCCTTTGAAGAAATTAGAAATTTTCTCAAAGAAATTCAAGCAAACCTTAATCAATAGTATCCAATTGTACCAAAGGAACAAGAAGCAAGAGTAGAAACGGAAAGCGCAAGTAATGAATTCGATAAGGAATGGACGAGGAAAAAAAATTGATGTACAAAAAGAAATGTCCAAGCACAATGATGGAGTTTCCCAAGTATTTACTTAATTTCCTAATTGATTTTGGAAACCAAGTTAGGTGTTGTACTCCTTAAAGTCGGCTTTCCCAAAATTTCCAGATTCCTTTTTCCTTAAACTTCCAAAAGTATGCCTTCCTAAACTACGCTGCAAGTCGGTTAGGAAGCCAAGTGAAAACAGTTTTGGTAGTTTCCCAACCGCTGAAATTTTTCAGATTTTGTTACCTTACCAAAGCAGAATTGTTTCCACGAAAATTCTAGATTTCCTTCTCCTTAAACCCTTCCTAAAGTCGGCTGCTAACCAAGTGCCAAACAGATTTTGGCAGTTTCCTATTCTAACCGAAACTATCCTCCAAAATTCCAGAATTTCCTCTTCTTAAATCCCTCTCAAAGTCGGCTAGAACTTCCTAAAAAATTGTCCAGATTTGGTAGCTTCTAAATTTTCCAGAATTCCCAGAATTTCCTCTTCTTAAAGCCGATCCTTACCCTCCAAAATTTTCGTCCCTTACTCTCCCTCAACAACAAACAATTCGGCCCCCCTCCTCTTTGCTCCACACAAGGACAGATTTGACTCTTGGTCCTAGGCAATGGCTTCACAAGATAATGCAAGTGATGTTACACAAGAATTTCCCAAGCGGCTTGCCCAAGAATCCCCCAAGAATTTTTTTCCAAAAACAAGAAAGCCCTGTATGGATGCGAGAGCGTACAAGAAACTTTTTGTACGAAGAGAGGTGCAAATCTTCAAGAATCAAGATGGTCAAGATCCTCAAAAATCTCAACGGGTGATACAAGTGATCAAGGCTCAAGGTGCTCAAGATTTTCAAGAGGAGGTTGGTCAAAACTTTTGAGTAGTATTTTTTTTTTGATGTAATTTTCTGGTTTGTTGGAACAATTGCAACAAAACAGAATTTGGCAAATAAAAGTGCGGCTTCCTTCTTTGTTGTTTGCTACCCGAATGCCTTTTCTCTTTTCCTTTTTCTGTTTTTTTTTTTGACTCTAAGAACACACAATTACTCGGCTGTTTTTTTGGTAAAATTCCAGAATTTAATGTCAATCCAATGTTCTCCTTCAATCCTCCAATAATTATCAAGACATGTATCAAAGTTTCAAGACTTCAAGATTAGTTTCAAGAAACTCAAGAAACCCTAGATTATGGTAGTCCCTCTTCAAGATTCCAACCCCAAACAAGTTTAACCACAAAAATCAGTTTAGGAAACTAATGAAAACAACTTGGTGGAATAAACTAAAGTTTGGACAGATTCGGTAAGAAACTTGTGCCCAAGGAAAACCCTAGTTGCAAGTGAAAACCCTAGCCGTCGCAGATTTTTTTTTTTTTTGTTTGATATTTAAACAGAATATGCAACGAACAAAACACGGCTACACTTGAAGGCAGGCTTCAAGACAGAATCACACAACAAGTAATGCACGAAGTGGACACGAAGCAAAAGAAATCAAAGAGTGACTCAACAAGACAACAAAGGCGGACAGAAATTTTTTTTTTTTTGTAATAATGACCGGACTTGACACAAAGGAAGACACGACCAGAATTGCAAAATAAAATTGACTAGAAAGCTTACGAACAAACTCAACGGGATATACTTGATGTCGTCGACTGGCTCTGGATACCAACTGATGTGCGACGGATCTAGACGAACACCAAGTTGAGTGGGTTTGCGGAACTTTGACCCTTCTAGAATCACGAGCCACGAACTAAGGATAATCCTTAACCCAAGACTAGCAAATTTAGTGAACCAAAAGTAAAGATAGAAGAACGCCACAATCAAGGAGACTACTTGATTGATAAGTTCAATGAACAGCTTGAGATTGATTCTCAAGTATTCAAAGGAAATTCTCTTGAGGCAAGAGAGAGTGAATAAACTCACGAATATTTTATAAAATCTGAATTGTCCTTTAATGAATGAAAACCTAGGCTATATATAGCCTTACAACTTGAAAACCTAAAGTGACTTGAAAACCCTAACTCGGCTAAGCTAGGCCTTTGGCCCGATTCCACTACTCAAATCCACTATCTAATGGTCAGCTTATAATCGATCCAATGAAAGCTTTAAGCTGGCCCAACATAACCCAATAAAAGGTAATTAACCAACTTAAGTTATAGTGAGCCTAGACTTTATAAATCGGATCCAACTCAACATGAGGTCTTGGACCGAATTTATTCCTAGCAAATAAAATAGAAATCTAGAAAATAAACTACTAACTATTACTAAAAGATTCAATCTCTTGCAGCCCAAAACATGGCCCATAAGCGGCCCATATTTCGTATCATGATGAACCAAAAGAGAAAAAACCACTCAAAAGGGAAAACAAGTCTAATACATCAATTTCTTCAAAGTCTAAGGCTGCAATTGAGTTGTCTAAGGAGGAGTCATGGTGGGATATTTTATCAACGCCTTCTTCAAGGAAAACAAAAGAAAAATCAAGTTGAAAGGGCCAAGATTGAGGAAATTGTAATTGAAACTGAAAAGTGGGAAGATAAAATTGAGTTTGAGGTAAAATTTGAGAGTGCATATGAGGTCAAAGTTGAGGAAAGTGAAATAGAAAAGCTAGTAAACTTTCAAAAGAATTGCGTGAGGAAAGATCCAGGTGTGCTTCGACCATAGTGATAACAACTGAGGCCATTGAGCTAAAAAAAGAGATGGAAAATCTGCTGAGATGAGTGAAAAATCAAGTGAGCTAATTTTGCATGAGAATGTGAGAGCTTATTGTTTTCCTAACAAACTTACCTTTGCTTTGTTTAGTATTTCTTCTTTTGTGTAGATTAAGTGAATTCAAGTGGAGATAGTCATGCAATGTTCCATTTTAAAGTCACTTGTACAATTCACTGGCTTCCATGGAGTTTATGTTCTAGCAGTTAAATCAATTTGGTGTCAATTCATGGAATTGGATATGTTCAAATCTGTCCTCACCTTTGGAGAGTCAATCCAAATTCATCTTAAAGAGGGAATTTCAGATTTTGATTCTTGTTCTTTAACTTTGATTCATTCATCGACTTTACCTTATTTTGAGCATGTTACTAGTCCTAATTCTTGTATTTTTCTTGCAGATTTTGAAGGAAAGTGTGTTGAGCCAGCACTGAATTCTCAAGTTGCATCGGTTGGAGAAAGGAATAATGAAGTGTGTAAACCCTAAGTTCATTGTCTTGAACTTAAAGTTGTGGCTGCCTTGTTTCCTTCAATTGGCGAATTGTAAAAAAAAGAAAAAAAAGAAAAAAAAGAGAAAAGAATCTGATCCGTGGTGAAAAAAAGAAGAAAGAAACAAGTTCTTGAATTGGATCATAAGCCATCAAGAAAGACACAAACCAAATTAATAAAAATGAGTTGTTTCCTTTTATGGAGTTCCTTGATGGAACGTGAGTTTCTTTTTGAACTGTATCAAGTATTTAGTTTTGATACTTGTGGTGTTTAAGGCAAGGTGATTACATCATCTCGTTCTTTCAAGCTGATAACCAATCCACTAGGTTTCTAGAGACGAGTTTTGTTTAGGTCTAACAAGGTAATTACTATTCCATAATCTGGTCAAAATAGATTCTTCTGCTACCTGATCAATTCAATTTTTTCTCGAGCAGTCTTTGGAGAATCAGGTTCACATCATGCGAGAGGAGAATAATACTTAATTCAGGCAACTATTTATATTCAATTAACTTTCAAACTCAGGTTGAATTTGGCTCAATTAGTGTAAAAGTAGATTTTATATATAAAAATTTCAAACTACTCAAATTTGACTGGAGTTCGGTTCAATAAAAGTTCGTTCGAAATCCATTCGGTAAATAAACAAGTCAAAATTAAATAAAATTGAATACGAGACAATTCGATTTGATTAGTCTCCTTTAGACTGTACTTACAAAACCATTCTGCAATAGGAAGTTATGCAATAATTGATAACTCCAACATTTAAAAAAAAAATATCAGGGGAATTGATTATAGATCACAGGCTTTTTTTTTTTGAATAAAAAAAATCATTTCATTCAATAAATCTACACTAATTGCAAAAATACATCAAACAAATATGATACAGATACATATAGATCTAAAATCAATAGTTATAAAAAATCTAAGAAATCAATACAAATAAAGATAACATTGAAACTCTTATATATTTTCCATTCAGATGAATCATTGTAACCCAAAAATACATCTGTGCATGTCTTCTAATAGTCAGATCTGATTAAAACTAGTGCAAGTTCAAAGAGAAATTTAGATCTGACAATAATAGAGAAGTTCTATATTTGAGACACTAGATTCTAAATCTACAAAATCTCAAATTTCACAAAAAAAGGATAAAAACTAAATAAACTCTCACAATGAAAAATCCGGAGGGAATAAAACTGTCATTAGAACAATTTAGGAGAGAAGAAACGCTTACTAAGAGATTTTAGGAGAAAAGAATTTCTCACTAGAAAACCCTAAAAGAGAATTTATTCAAATAAGAGAAATTAAAAACTAAAGAGAGTGCTCCTTTTCTCTTGGAAAAGACCTGATCGGTCTCTCTTCTATGGAAGAAATGAAGAAGATTTTGACTAAAAAAATTCTAGAGAGAAGGGGGAATCAAAATTTGATTTGATGGCACGTCATTGACGAAGTCATCAATATATCATACACAACTCAGAATCATAGACTTTTCTGAACCAAAAGTTTTAGCCTAAGATAGGGGCCTGTTGGAGTTCTGAACCAAAAGTTTTAGCCTAATAACATCTGGTACAACTGCTACCATTTTCTTTGCATTAATAAATTGACTCGTATCATTCGCAAATCGATCACAGTAAGGCAATCCTCAGTTTTATTTGATATAATCTGGTACAACTGCTACCATTTTCTTTGCATTAAAAACTATTGTATCTAAGAAGGACAACCTAATGTTCTCTAATGAGAATCAGGACCAAATAAAAAATTCCTTTTTGTTAATGAAGTTGGTAGGATATTATGTAGCTTAAAACTTATAATCCAAAACAAAAATTATGCAACTAACACAATGATTGTAGCTAAGAAGAACAGCCTAATATTCTCCAATGTGAATCACGATCAAATGGTAAAAACATGGAGCAGTATAACATCCGATCAGTTGGTCCAAAGTTTCAAGAAAAGCAAACAAAAGTTGTCATGGCATTGAATGAAACTTTCTTCGTATCTCATGGAACGCCAGCTATTGCCGTTGATGACTCCCTTCTCCCAAGGCATTTCTTAAAATCTTTTGCCAAAAAAGTCTTGAATCAAAGGCCGAAAGCAATTTTGATAATCTCCAGTCACTGGGAAACGTCAGAGCCTACTGTTAATGTCATCCATGGCAACAATGACACCATCTATGACTTCCACAACTTTCCCAAGCCCTTGTATCAGGTTTATCTTCTTCGTTTACCTTTTTATTTGGGATAGCTAGAAAATTCTGACATTCATCTCTTTTTGAATTTAATCGATGGCTTGACTACCTTATATAAAAGTATAGGTTGATTATTTGGATAAATACAAAAATCATATGACGTAAAGTAGATATTTCTAAAACCATAAGAGTGTTACATGGAAATTAAGATTTTATTACACGCACTTTTAGAGTGCGTTTGGTATAAAGGCCATACCTGATCGTGCATTCCGCTCATTTTTCACTTTATATAAAATTATAGGGGATTATGTGGCTATTTTGAAACCTTATGAGGGTCATCTAGCATTATGTAAAATCACAAGGGGTTATAAGTAATTTATCCTAATTATTTTATTTAACCATTATTTCTTTTGTTGTTTTCTCAAATCAACAGCTCAAATATCCAGCACCAGGGGCACCAGAATTGGCAAAAAGGGTGAAAGAGCTGCTTGAGGGATCTGGATTCAAGCAGGTGAACGAGGATAAAGAGCGTGGTTTGGACCATGGTGCATGGGTTCCATTGATGGTCATGTATCCAGAGGCTGATATCCCAGTTTGCCAGCTCTCAATCCAAACAAGCCAGGATGCCACTCATCATTATAATGTTGGAAAAGCATTGGCACCTCTCAAGGAAGAAGGAGTACTGATAATTGGTTCAGGAACTGCCACTCACAATTTGAAGTCTGCTAGACCTGACAACAAAGATGATTCTGTTGCTTCCTGGGCTTTAGAGTTTGACAATTGGCTCAAAGAAGCCCTTATCAGCGGCAGGTAATAAAATCTATCTATCTATCTATCTATCTATATACCTACTCACTAGTTGAGATATTCTAGAAGGTCTCTAATATTCTGACATTTATTATTTTTTGAGATTATTAAATTAATTTATTATTTAACAAATTTAACTCATCTTACCTAAGGGTTATATGCCATTAAATTCAAATGTTTGAATCACTACATAGCACAATACATTAGTTTAAATGTCCAAATTACTACTTTATTCTAAAGCTTAAATTTTTTTTTAATCACTTGTAGTTTTTGTGCAGAGACATAAAACTAGTTCATTTCTGTACAACACTAAAAATTACTAACATGTCATTCATGTATATATGTAAGAAGTGTTTAAAATGGCAAACGATGAGTATGATACTTCAATCTCACGTCGAAACATTAAGAGATGTGCAACTAGGATGTAAGTAAGAAGCTAAGTATTCAAACCTATTTTAGAACACTATTCTGGTTTAGTAAAGACGGAACTCAAATAATTGAACTTGTTTACTAAGACTCGAGTCGTATATGCAAGTTGACAAGTATGATCTCTTTGATTGGACTCTCTGAAGTAGTTGCATTACATATATACAATTTCGTTACTGTGAACTTTCATTTGTCATCAACCACTCGAAATATGTACATTTTGAGACAAATTCCACAGATTGGCGTGGAAAGCAAACTTAATGTCCTTTGGCTGATAGGTGTACCGAAAGAAATACTTAGAAATTATAGGGGTCACAGTTTATAACAAGTAACTGATTTTGAAAATATTTCAGAGGCAATATATGTTGCATTTAGAATGCACACAACAAATTAATGATAGTTTTCCTGACTGTCTTATTGTTTATTTGACAAAGAAAGATTTGTTCTATTTTGAATTTAAAATATCTATGCGTGGTATGCTCGTCACAACTTAATTTATACTACTTGTGCTTATCTTGTCATGACAATTATTATCAGCGAAACCGGATGATGCTAGTCCTTGGTGGGACACAACAAGGATCTCTTGTGTTCAATACGGACAAATCAAGGAAACCATAGAGGTTTCTACCATATGAGTATGCGGGAATTGGTGATTTATAATGACAGATCAACAGGAGTTTTGAGAAATAATTTAACTTAATAACTTAAGGGTATTAAAAGTGAGTGTCAGAGTTTACAATACTCACACCTATTATTTGGAAGACCAATGTGGGAGTTGTTCAATGGGAATAGAAGTATTAAAATTTTGAACATTATCATTCTGTAGTTTCAGTTTCATATTGATTGACCATTTTAGTAGAAAGAGAGAAATTCATTCCACTTTTGATGACAAAAAGTAACTTAGTTAATAAGATGTTTCATGTATGATTGCTACGTCATGATTTTTAGGTAGAGTTAATTTCATTATTGATCCTCTTTTTTTTAGAAAAAGAATAAAACACACACACACACACATTCTCGTTGTGGGCTTATGATTTTTATTCCATTTCCAATTTTGGAAATGTACCAAACACCTCTTAATGGTATGCCACACATTATTGTATATGTACAGAAGTTTAATCTTTGTGATTTGGTCAACAAAGTGTCGATAGAAGTTGTGCTTTTACTACAAAATTTCAATTTCCTCCCCCTACTTCAAGATGTATACATTGATAAATGGGAGGGGAGAGGTTATTTTAAGTTCCAAAATTTTTGCAATCCCCTTATCATATAGATTGATAAATATAAAGCTTATAAGTGTTTCAATGTGGCATATGGGAAACGGAAAGTGAGTATTATCTAAGAAAGAAAACTAATCGGCCTTGTTTGAATTGTGAATTTTGGAGAAAATTTTTTATATTTTCTATGAATATTTCTTCTACATAATTTCTAATTATCTTTTTATCTCACATAAATTATATCCTAAAATATGCTACAGTACTATTTTATCATCCGTTTGGGATACAAAAATGCAGGTACATAAATCAATCCTCGTTGTAATTGCTAGTTCTTCGTGATTAAGCTTTTGGGATTTATTTTCTGTTTTACTACAAAAATATTCAGATATTTACATTACTGCCATAGGTTTGAAGATGTTAACCACTACCTAGAGAAGGCCCCATATGGAAAACTTGCACATCCAGAACCGGATCACTTTTATCCTTTACATATTGCTATGGGAGCAGCAGGTCAAAATGCAAAAGCAGAACTCATCCATAGCAGTTGGTTCGCTCATACCCTTTCGTTCTCCTCTTTTAAGTTCACTTCCACAATCTAAATGAATATTGTACAAGTTTGCTTAGTTCTCTGTTTGTCTCTACAGCAATGTTCTCTTGATGATTATGTATTCAATGATTTAATGGCAGAACCAAATAAAATCCATCCATTTTCTTTAGTTTGTTCCTGCCAATTATGTGTGTTGGATGAATCTGTATAACTGTGTGTTGCAATTTTTGCTTGGTAAATGTAGGGAGGGGAATTTTATCAAATAAAAAGGAAGGATAAGAAACAAGAAGTTGATATCTAGTAACTCACTTCCACGTCCTTTTAAGTCATTAATTTGAAAATAATATTTTGATAATAGTTGTTAAATGAAGAATGGAAGCCAGTTGGAATGGTGTGGTCTCTCAAAACTAGAGACTTATTGCAATTTGAATACCTCATCTTGAGCAAGAGTTTCATATGCAAATTTATATCTATATGTATTGAAGGGAAGAGAGAGGGGGTTAGTTACAAGGCTCCACACACCTCCACAATTCCAATTCCTTTTTTTAGAATAAATTTTTTTAATTCAGTTCAGAAATATTTATCTGACTATTTGACAGCGTTAGTTACTATCAATGTAACTTCTCACCATTTCAAATTGGCATTGCATGTTTTCGTGAACCTTATTCATTCCCTCCATTTCAAATTGCCATATCAACGTGACCCTAATCCACTAATTTGGAACACCCAAAATGCAAATCACATCTTTAAAATTTTAGGACTCCATAGCTAAAATTAGTGTAGACCCCTCAATAGCTTCCAATCCTCTCTTTTTTTTTTTTTGATTTTCCATTTATTTTTATTTCCCACCAGTCAAATTAAAAACTTTGAAATAATAGATAATTGGATGAGAAATGAATGGATATGGTTCCAGATGGGTTTTAGTTATCCAATTACCCATTTATGATTTACTACTAAAGATTTTATTTACATTTTCTCCTACATTAATTTGGTTTAGCAACAAAATAGTGTATCATTGTAATAAAAAAATAACAAACATATTAAGTTACTAAATAAATTTTTGTCCAAATAAAAAGAAAAATATAAAATATTACATAGACGAATCCGAAATGGTAATCATAGTGAGTTTTAGATTTTTTTTCACTCTACCAAGAATCTAAAAATAATTTAGGTGTTAATGCAAGAAATCAATTAACACTAAAGAAATTTATTAAACTTTCATGAAAGGGATGAAGGAAGTAGGATAAAATTTACAAAGAAATAAAGGAATGAAAATTAAAGAAGAGGAAAAGAAAGCCAAATGAACATAATTAGAATATAATTATTGGATTGGTACTATTTAAATTAGCCCACAAATGATTGAGTTTGAATCTACTTCTAATTTAATAGGTTTTAAATATGTGATCTAAATTTACCATTTAGCACCCACTAATTCGTGAATTTAATTCGGTCACCCATTTGAACCCGATTAAATTACATACGACCCAAACCCATACTTGTTGATGGACAAGTCAAAATAAATATGCTATTATTTACAGTTATAAATAGGTGGAAATAAGTAAAATTGTATAATTAGATCAGAGATAGGACAAATGGGTGAGAGCAGAATAAAGCAAAAAGAATGTAGGGTTTAGGGGTGAGGTGAAAGGTTGCAAGGATGTGAGAGGTTGAACTAAAGAGGTGAGGAAGAAGGTATTGACGAGACAAGTATTGAGAAGAGAGGAGTCGTGGACCGGGAAAATTTACGTGACAAGGAAAAGGGTATGATGCTGTATCTGATTGCTTTTGGTATTTCTTCGACTGTCTTTGTAATCTTTTTTTATATATATATTTTTAATATACTTTAAGGTTTTACATAAGATACACAAATATAATATCAATTAGATACTAAAATAGTATTCTTTTTATTTTTAAACTTTTTGTCATAAAACTATTATAAATAATTCATTAATTTTTATTATTAACTTAAATGCACGAGTCAAAATTTTAGTTCGAAAATATGTGATTGGAACAAGTCAGACCTCATCTAACATGGCTCACAGATGAAGTATAAGTTTTGAAAAGAAAGGATATAAATAGGTGGTTGGTGATTGGGGAATAAAAGATTACTCTCAATTTTTAATTTCAAACTAAAAGAGAATTAAGTGGGCAAACTTCCTCAGAATCTCTACCTATACGGCTGTACCTAGCTTCCAAAGGACAACGAGGAGGACATAGTGTGTTAATGTCACGCCCTAAATCCGAATCATAGACCAAATTTGCAATTGGATGTCTCATATTCGTGAATTTCTCCCACAAATATAAGACATTTTGATTATAACTTGCGAAAATTTACTAAATTTTAAAATCTACAATTACTAAATGCATAGTCTTCATTTAGTACATCTGTTGAACATCTTAGTTTATAATTCCTAGAGTTTGATCATCTATCTGTTACCTCTCTCTTATCCTCTAAACCATAATCAATCTTCCTTTCTTGACCTGCAAGAAAAAATGAAGAAAACGCAAATTGAGTGACGTACATAGCACTTGCTCCCTTGTCAAATTATGTAGCTATCTACATATTATATATTCACTAATTAGTCACACGAAAGTGCATGCATATATCACTTTGAAAGACATTTGACATCATTTTATATATTACTTATACATATTTTATTAAATAGTAAGTAGAAAAAACACATAGCATGACATGATTATATTTATGAAAATTCTTGTAATCATAAAACATGTCCATCATGTCATTTCATTTCAAAAAACATAACTCATAAACAAGGTACATACAATATCTACTTTTTATGTACTCAACCTAAAGATTAAACTCATTTTAAGAGAGTGATCAGCAAGTTGCATGACAACCCAACCGGCCCCCATTTAGAGGACCCGATTGAATGCCTACTTGGCTCTCACCAAAACTTGCTTTATTAAACTTGTCCATAGTTTTAGCCACTATAACTTCAAAGTTACAATAGGCCAAACTCTTACAACCTCAAAAATAGCAAATACAAACCTTTATATGTAAAAGAGTTACCATCCATAAGTTATTACATCAACTGAATACTCAAAATAACTCCCAATGCATTTAAACCACCAAAAATTGTTTACATTACTTAAACTCCCAAGTAAACTCCCAAGTTTACATTACTTAATCTGTCCAGCCATTTGTTTATCATGTTTTGAGTCCTTTTTTCCAGTTTATATTCGAGTTTCACTGGTCCAAAATAGTCCAATCCCCACTATTTGAAACTTAACTATGTAGAATTTATCTTTACTTATTTGTGCACATCAATTTACCCAAAAAAATTGCATAGGGCAAGCCACCAAGAGAAACATGGTCTTCCTAGCCAGAATGTTCCACTGTAGGTGTATAATTTTCTCCTAGACTGGAGTTATGCAACATTTATGATTTTCGAAATAACAAACCATAGATAAAAGGTTGGGTCTATATTGCCTATTCATTTCGCATTCTTTTTGTTCATTTTATTCGATTGTCAAGGAAATTGAATCATTGCTCTTCACAAAATTGATGAATTTCCTCTAGTATTCTTGAAACTTTTTCTTTTTTCTTAATTTAATTACTCTCACTCACATCAGTTCAATTATGCAAAAGTGTATACAGAGCCTTTCAGAAGAATTAATCAATAGCTCTTTCTAATATATTTTGATCTTAGAATATGCAGTAACATACTTTTCATCTGAACTTTCTTGACAGAAGAAATAAAATTTTGAAAAAACAGTTGGTACATTAAGTGTGTTTCAATAGCCAATTTTTTTTTTTTTTTATCTTTTTCCTTTTGTTGTATCATAAACACATTTTTCAATCACTTTTCATTTTTACTTATATACTTATTTCTCATACATCACATAACAAAAAGTAATATAATATTATTCTTAACAAATATTTAAATTATTTTCAATCCAAATAGATTGACTATTTTGTCATCACAAGCATTAAAATTTTGAACTCATTTCAGTAATCTCACCAAAATTGTCCTTGATACAAACTCGAACATGTCTCGTCGACATGATCATACAAATTTGAGGCAGCACTAAAATATCTTTTGAGCCTTTAAGGTGCATGTCAACAACTTTTTTAAGCAATTGATAGGTTTTCATGTTTGGAAAATCAAGGTACTTCTTCGAAGACTAACAAAATGATCCCTTAAATTTATTTGACACCAATTTTGTTCATAAACTATTTTGCTAGGGTTAAAGTAGTCTCTAAACTTTATTATTAACGCAGTTGAAATAGTCCTTAAACTTTTTTATGAGTCAATTTAGTTCATCACCTATTTTACTTTAATCAAAATAACTCCCCACCTATATTTATATGGCTAGCTTAGTCCTTATTTACCTAATCCAACCAATTTATGAATTTTTTGCTTTGACAACCAAGGTCAAAATTTTTATAGAAAATATAGCAATAAATTTTAATAAAAACAAAGAAAAATATTGGTTAAGAAATTGGCAAAAAAAAATCAAATCATATGGAAAGAAAAAAATGAGCTTCTTTTTGCTTTGTTTCTTTGAAGGGTAATCATACTGTTAGCATAATTTTTTCAACTTTTTTCATACTCTTGCTGTGTTATTTACCCTTTTTTATTTAATGGACTAAGTTGGACCTGCATGAAATTTTTTTGGCATTGACCCAATTTTTTTCTCCATAGGAAGCTTTTTCTTTTGGCTTTCTATATTTCAAAATTTTGTTTTTGATTTCCCTATATATATATATATATTTGTTTTTTAATTGTTTTATTAAGGACAATGGCTAGATTTCCTATTTTGCCCCTAATCGTCAATGTAAAAAAATTGATAAATTAGGTGGATCACCAAAATAAGGACCAAATTAGCATCACTTTGAAAGTACTGTTTGCCAATACTTTTCTTTTTTCTTGTTTTCCTTTCTCCATGTCTTCTCACTCCACCAAAAACAGTTGCAAGGACCAAGGAGAAAAGGATATGTCTCACTTTCCCAAGTCAATGAATTTGTTTGTCATGGTGCTCTAAATATTTCATCATATATCTTATTTACTGCAAAGCAGTTAGAATCACTTTCTACTTGAACACATATGTTTGAATACGAAAATAAAACTCTCGCAGTTGCACCTTGAAATTGTTCACATGTTTTCTTCTCCTTGATAGACACAAAAAACATATATTATGCAATATCTTCTGAACCTCAAAGTCTTGGCAATAAGCTAGAAATTAATTAATTGTAGGTGTTTTATTAATGCAAAACCAATAACAAAAACCACATCAAATACATATCCTGATGGGTCACACAATGGCTATTTATTCTTAAATGAGGACAGCAATTAACTAGTTCCCTGTTTCGCTTCAGACAAAGTTCTCTGATTTGTTTTGCCTCTGATTATAACAACCCAGGTTATTCTCATAGTTGAATCCAATTATGTCACAGTACTTCTTCCAGAATCAATGTTTTGAATATCGAACCAGATTGGTTGGTTCAATCGATTTAACTGTAAACTGATCATGCCTCCGATCCGATTCAATAAAAAAATTCAAAGAAATTAATTAAATCAGTCAAATTCGGTCAATAATCAGTTGAACTGGTAAAAATAAGAAGGTTTAATCGATTTTCATTAAAATTTTATTTTCTAAAACAAATAATTTAGTTTTATTCAAACTTTTTAATACTAAAATAAATAAAAATTTATTAAATCTTTAAATCAAAATTGAACCGATTGAATCGTGAATAGAAAAGTTTCCAATTCACTTTTCTGTCCGATTTTAAAAACAATGCGTAGAATTCAATTTGGTCAGCTACCTTGTCATTTGGACCCATCCCGCACTCGAGCCCACCGTCAATAATGTTGGTGATTACCCAATATCCCGAGACCCCGAGTGATGTCGTCATGGCTTGAGGGCTTGTTTGACCGTGGTGTCATCCAAGAACCAAATTACTGTCTTCGAGGGTATAACCGTATAACAGCGTCCATTGCCACCAAGTTTGGACCGTTTATAAGATCTATGCTGTTTTCTCCGCCAGCTAATCTATAGTTGTAATTGCTGAAAATAAAAGAGAAATTTAAGAGAATAAAATATACGTCATGCAAGTCAATAGGCAATTTTACCTACACAGAATAATCATTTAATTTTGGTCCTGAAATTTTGTGTTTGGATAGAAAATTATTTAAAATATTAACTGGAATAATTATTATAGCACTTTACGCAATGTGATGTATCATATATGTAAGATAAAAATGTGATTAGGAAAGATGAAAACGTGTATTGAAAAATGTATTTATGATGTAAGCATATAAATTTGTGGCAAATAATTTCTATTCGAACACACCCAAAGTTTCCAATGAGCAAGGCTACGATTTTATTTTGTTGCATCATTTAAGTCAGAACAAAATCTTGAGTGTCGTAAAGTTTAAATTTAGGCTAAAAGCTAATAATAACTCAAGATTAAGTGCTCAAAATATCAAAAGTCCACGCTTCCAATGTGAACTACTTATGCGACACCACCTAATTTGCTTTCTTAACTGAAATAATTATTGTAGCACTCTACGCAATGTGATGTATCATATATATAAGATAAAAATGTAATTAGAAAAGATAAAAAGGTGTGTTGAAAAATATATTTATGATCCAAGTATATAAAATTGTGGCAAATAATTTTTGTAGACACCAAATTTTTAAAGTATTTTTGTTCACTATTATTTTTATTTTTGATTAATTTCATTTACTTTTAGTCTTTTATTTTTAAGTCATTTTATCATTTAATCATTTAATTTTTATTTTGTTTGTTTCGATTCTAGATTTTTATTTTATTTGATTCGCGTCTCTTGTCTTACTTTAATTGAATTAAGAGTTCTTTGCACTATATTTTCGAAAAAAAAGAAAAAAAGAAAAAATCAAATCAAAGGGATAAGAATAAGATACATAAGTCTACTTCGGGGTTTGAAATCTTGGCCTTTCAAATTAGGTTTAATCTTTGGAGGTGCCTTTAAAAGAAAAGGAGCCGCAAGCAAAAAAGGGGGGAACAATGAGAGGGGAGAGGCTGGGCGGCGAGGAGAAAAACGGAGGAGGAAACCAAGAGGCTGGCTACGAAAAAAGCCACGGAAAAACAGAGCAAAACAGCCGCAAGAGAGAAAAGAGGAGGTCGGATGAAGGACCCGGGGGGGGAGGGGGGGCTACGGAAAAGCTAAGGAAAAACAGAGGAAAAGAAAGGGACGGCGGACAAGAGCAGGGAGAGAAAGGGGGCTGCAACTGAAATAAAAAAACAAGGGGAGAGAAAGAGAGGGGCGGTCGAGATCTTTTGGGGAAAAAGAAAAACAGAAGGCAGCTTCGGCTGAAGGAAAAGGGGGAACTAAGTGAGGAAAA
Source organism: Coffea arabica (assembly GCF_036785885.1). Taxonomy (NCBI): domain Eukaryota; kingdom Viridiplantae; phylum Streptophyta; class Magnoliopsida; order Gentianales; family Rubiaceae; genus Coffea; species Coffea arabica. Next base: position 39,371,879 of record NC_092323.1, on the reverse strand, counting down.
TGCAATGAGCAAAAGACAGAACAGGAATAGGGAAAGAAAAATCTGGAAAATTAGGAGGGAGTTTAGTTGCGAGGCAAAACGAGAGAGAGAGAGTCTGAGGAGGAGGAACAAGAAAAATCAAAGGGGGAGGTTTCGGCTGAAAACAGAGAAGAACAGAGAGCAAGAAAAATAGAAAATTGTGGAGTTTTCGGATGAATAAAAATGGGAAAAAGGATAGGGTCTGAACGACAGAAACAATGGAATCCCTTGCTCCGTTCATGGCCAACCAATTATCCCTCTATCGACACCGTATTACCACCTCCAACCACCATCTATCCAACGGCGCAGCCGCCAGATTTTTTTTCCCCTTGCGTCGCCTGCCCAAGCTATCACCAGGCCGCGTCCGCTGCTGCTGCTATCTGCCATCGTCACCGCCGTGCACAACCTCCTTGGCCGCTGCCGTTCTCTGCAACTCTAGATGAAAGCCCTCAGACGAAGTTAGACTTCGTCATCTTCCAGTTCCAATTCACCGAAGTCAGATTTCGTCATAGCCGCCGTTGCCGCTGCGCAAGTAAGAGCACTGTGAGTTCACCCTTTTCTCTTGAACTTCAGTTCTTCCCCAAGCCCTCTAAGCATGGTTGCCGTGGCTATACTTGTCGCAATTTCCCTTTTGATTGCTCATAATTTTCTGATCGTACATGCTTTATGGTTTGATTGGAATGAAATTTTTGTTTTTGATAAATTTTTGAGGCCAGCCGCGACCTCTCTTGAGTAGGAAATTGATGGGATTTTGATACCCGGTTGATGTTTGGTGAAATGCCTAACCGAAAGTCATGCTTGAAAATGATTTTGCCGCACTTTGTAGAATAGCCTACTGCTTGGAGTTTTGTACGATTTCATTATCTAATGTTTGTTTTTGGAAAAAGATTGATGCTTGATGTTCGGGTTGAGATGGGTATAAGAATTTGCTGCTTTGGGTTGCTGAAGCTCTGTGTTTGCTTGAAGTTAATGTTTAGTTGCTGTCCATAATTTTAGATTGCCCGTGCATTATGTGTTGAATTGAAATCTCATGATTGTTGAGCAATTTTGGAGTTTGATTAACTTCAAATTCAAGCAAAATCTGATGAAATTCTAATGCCTTCAATCTGTTCATTAAAATGCCCGAACGAGGATTGCTTTGTATGGGTTTGACGAAAATGGAAACTGATGCCTACTCTCCTTGTCTTGTGGTTCAACCCCAGAATTTTAGAACTTCATAATTTGACCCTAAAATGTTCACAATGCTGTCAATTAGATCCCTATTTTTGTTGTGTTGGAACCCCTTAATCTTCCCCCTTATTCTGATATGACCCCAAAAATTGGAAAAGTTGAACTAATTTCGCCCTTTTGGTTTTTATCATCTTTCCATTTTTCTTAACTAGCCTTTTAAGGTGGATTAATTCTTGGTTTTGAGTTACAATTGTGGTTTAATAATTTTTGTTGATTTTATCATGTTGGATTTTAGCGAAATAAGTGATTTGGGGCTAAGAGGTTATTTTTGTTGGGGTTTAAGGTAGTGGATTTAGTTTATTTTTGTTGGGTTTTTGGTTTGGGCTTGGGAGGTAAAAGCCCAATCTTTGGGGTTGGGTTTGTTTATTGGGAAGTGAAGACTAGCCCATCTGTTTTCTTGGGGGTTTTTTGACCGGGCTTAGAGAGTCTTCGGCCCAAATAAATAAAAATAGTCCAATGGCCTGTTTGATCAAGAATCTGGTAACCAAATTTGCAAATCAGCGCTTGAACTTTTCTTTAATTCCTCTATGGCCTTACAAACTTTCAATGCTTTCAAATTGGGTCCCTACTTTAATTGCAAATAGGTCCCTAAACTTTATTTTTCTTTAATTTTGACCCCAAAGTTTTGTTAATTTTTGCAATCAAGTCCTTTCTTCTTTTGACTTCTTAAATGTGGGTTGTCTACATGATTTAATTGATTCAATTTCATGTCTATTTTTATCTTTTGTGATTACTTATTAATTAAAGTGGTGCCTTGACCCTTTCTTTGTTTTTGGAGGGCAAATAAATAATTTCACCTCATTAGGGGTGCCAACTCATGGGATGTACACCCTAATTCCTTATTTCTTACTTTATTTGACTCTATGTGCCCTATGTGACTTTACGTGCTCAATTGCATGCCATTTGAATGCTTTCATTTTATTTATTTATTTATTCACTTTATTTGTTTTTAATTTAGTATTTTTATTTTATTTTAGTTCAATTTTTGATCATTTGAAAGGCACTTGAATGCCACAATTGTAATAGTTAGGCTATTATATCATTTCATTTAATTCCTTCCCTCTTAGATTGTAGTAGGCTTTCCCCCCGAATGTAATAGTTAGGGCTTTATTTGTTTTACTTGCCTTATGTGTGTTGCATGCCTATGTGCTACGTGTTACCGCTTTCCCTAGGATTCTGCATCTAGCCAAGCATGCTTATGTGTTACGTGTTATGTGAAAACTATGTGTTTGCTTGCCTATTTGCTTTTAATATCATATCTGATTATGTGGATGGAATGTACGTTGTCGTGGCTAGTCCAATGCTAGTCATGGTCTTCCCTTCGAGCTCTTACAAGTCCAATGCTTGTGAGAGAACGTTAGTTAAGGGTTAGTCCAACGCTAGACCCATAGGAACCCTCCGCACGTTAGATCATGATTGTGTGATAAAATCACTTCATCTCATGCATATTTTCACTTTTTTAGGGTCCTTTTATCATTTTTTTGCATGACATCCCTCCATATACGTATATCCCTTTCCCCATATTTCCTTTATATGTATATTACTTGCCCCTTTTGTATGCAAACATGACATTAGATTGCATTTCATATAAGCATTAGAACTAGGTTAGTTCATTTGCTTGATTAGATTAGGGAATAACCTCTTGGATATGGGATATGGACGAGTTTGGTCCTCTGGCCTTAGCACGCTTGTATTCCCTCTATTAAAGGAAAAATTGAGTCACGAACATTAGTTTTTCCGTACCCGACATGATGCATTCCTTTAAGACATGTATATTTGTATAATTATTTCATCCCTTTCCTCTTCTTGGAGTCTCATATTTTTGCATTATTCGTGACCTCTCCAAAGAGTCATTATTGGGCATCAAAATTAATGTGATTGGCACCACTCAAGCTTTGAAGAGAAATTTTGCCCCCGATACCCTCCTAGGTCTAGGGTTTGCATTCATATAGTACGTCCAAATGTGATAAATCTTTTGGTTAAAAAAAATAAGAAAATCCTTGACTAAATCACGCAACTAGCTTTGGTTAGGTTGAAGGGGTGCTTTGGATTTTTATCCTTGTCTTCCCCTTCGTCAAATGTCACTCCCGAACCTTTCCTTTGATTTTCGTAGATTAGGAGTCGTTTAAAAGGGGTTTTTCTACTTTTTTCCTTTGAAAACTCATTTTTGGTGACTTGGTACACCCTAAATCAATACCAAGTGGCGACTCCATTTCTCATTCAAAAAAAAAAACCCTTTTTAAACTATATTTTGGGTCGAATCGTCGCATTTTCAAGTTCCATTTAGATCCATATTTTTCTTTATTTTCTTTGTAAATCAAAATTCATTTTTCAAATCAAAAATTCACCTTTTCAATTCAAATATTTTTCTTCAAAAAAATGGGGTGCGACAATTTTTATTCAAACACACCCAAAGTTTCCAATGAGCAAGGCTACGATTTTATTTTGTTGCGTCATTTAAGACAGAACAAAATCTTGAGTGTCGTAAAGTTTAAATTTAGGCTAAAAGCTAGTAATAACTCAAGAATAAGTGCTCAAAATATCAAAAGTCCACGTTCCAATTAGGGCTGCAAACGAATCGAGTCGCTCGCAAACTCGAGCTCGAACTCGAACTCAGAATATTAAGCTCGCTAGCTCGCGAGCCGACTCGCGAGCTTGAGTATATATATTTTTTTATTTTTATTTAATAATAAAATTACGTATATTATATAAATATTTTTTATTTTTTATTTTCATAGTAAAATTACGTATATATCCTTAATATTTTATTATTTATTAAGAAAAAAAATATTATTTTATTTATTTTTTTAAAAATAAAATAATTATTTTTTATTTTTTTCGAACTCGAGCTCGAGATTGAAAATTGCCGGCTCGTCGAGTTCGAGTTTGGTAAAATTCAGTCGAGACTCGACTCAATTAACTCAAAACTCGACTCGACTCGACTCGTTTGCAACCCTAGTTCCAATGTGAACTACTTATGCGACACTGTCTAATTGCTTTCCTTAAATGCCGCAGCCCTTCAAGATAGCTATTGTTACATGGGTGTTCAGCAAGTAGAGAATTTCATTGTTTGTTTGGCAATTAAGGTGAAAGTTGTAGAGTACTAGAGAGCTTAGTGAGTCAATTGCATTGGTCCTCGCCATAGTATTGTTTAGCTGCAGGCTAAGGCCAATCTGAAGAATCACGGAGAGTCCCCGACCCCGAGGGCCCCATTTCTGTTATGAAGCAATATCCGCAACAATGAAGTAATATCGAAGTCTAGAAGTGGTAAAATGGATAAATGATTGATAAAATATTTTTTTTTAATTTAGGATTAATCACCGATGGTGTATACACTGTCAGTTTTAAATGAATGATAATAGTACAAAATTTAAATTTGAAATCTAATTTTTGTACACATATTATGAATTTAATGGTGATAATATATACACTATCAGTACATCAAAAATTTACTCTTTAGTTAACTGGTTAGTGTATGAAATTGGTCCAATCCAATTACAACCATTTAATAAATAAATCTAAATTGATTGGATTTAAATGGACAATGCACTACCATAATCCATCCATTTAATGGTTCCATTATCAGTTTGCTATATGCATTATACTTTTGCATTTCTCTTTTTCTGTATATTTTTAGCATTAATGCATATAATACCTCTTTGTCTACAACACAATACAAGGAGTTTTTGTAATGCTTGCTTCATGATTTTTCTTTTGTATTTTGTATTTTTTGCTTTCAATTCAAAATAAAAACGTCTTAACCAAGCGATTGGGAAAGTTTTGGTATTGGGTGTGTGAATTGATTTTACGCTCTAATTGAAATTTTAGGCATTCCATATTCATTGTGTCCTAAATAATTTTGCAAAACTTTCCTTAGGCCAAAATGTCTATTGGTTAGATTCCATAATTACTGTAGTTGTGTTATGTAAACAACTCTGATAGATATTTTGATGCACATACTCATGTTTATTATTCCCATACATTTAAATATTTTTCTAAATTAGTTGCATTCAAAATTTACATTTGATGTTACTTTAATGATTACCCATAGGACAACGGGGGCATTTGTTATCAAATCCATTAACAGAAGGATATTTTGAATATACTTATAATCAGTGAAAAAAAATTTAACTGCAAAATACGAGACTACTATATTCTTATTAATTGAATCAAGAGTCATAGAAAAGTTTAGAATGTAATTGTGTAAATCTATTACTAAAATTAATCCAGTTTTATCCCAAACCTCTGCTCATTAGAATAATTAAAACTAAAAAAGAGAGAAACAAAATAAACCTTTTAATTTCAACAAGTTTAATATTTACTACAAGTTTGAATCATAATCCAATTAAATTGACCAACCCAAACTTGCCATTAATAAGTAGATTTGGGAATGCAATGAATTTTAAATGGGTTTAATTAGGTGATTAAATTAAACACATTTAATTTGTGGATAACAAGTTGACTTGCATTACCCATTTAACTCATTTAAAAATAATTGCATATTTAAGCTCAAGTTTTGGTGGATGTTAAGTATATAAATTTGAACTTTTTTACTAACCCAATAACGATAAAATGTCATTATTTTTTTGTCAAGCAACATTGTTAGGTTTGATTCCAAGAAATTAACGAGAAAGATTCTTGACGATCCCAAAAGAAAAGTAAGAAAGCACAATAAATGAAACAAGAATATAAGAATTTACGTGATTCAGTCAATTTAACCTACATCCACGAGCAAACATGAACAAAATTTCACTAAGAAGAAGAGAGTATAAAACCCTTAGAAAAGTATTCCTTGGTCCAAAAACACCTAAAACTAAGGCACAAGAGAGTCCCAAATAATTTAACTAACAAAAAAGTTTAATGACCCCAAAGTCCAAATGGCTCACTAAAATTCTCTTGGTTTGATACGCTTAATTTCATCACAAACTGTGACAGCCCCACCTCTCCCTAGGGGGTACCTAAGGGTTTGGCGAACTACCTGCCCAACTCTCGCGCAGGACTCAGTCATGTATCACAAAAATTTACGAATAATAATCTTAATAATACAAGCGGTATCAATTACAACCTTCAATAGAGATACACTTATAGACCTCCAATGTCCACACAATCTATAATACAACTAATGAGTCAAACTTCCAAAAATCAAACAAACCAAGCTGGCTAGACATCTATGAAGTACTCGCTCAAGCAACTAATAAACTTAGAAGAAATTGAGGCCTTCCTCAACTCAAACTCTCATGTTCTCATCCTTGTAAGGAAAACAAATTGCATGCAATGAGCTAAAAGTCTCGTGAGGTTCCAAGTAATCAAGCAGGTAAAATAATCGGCTACCATACACCGGATATCAAGAAACAAGTCAAATTCAAATAGATCATGACCCATTATATAGTTAAGCAAGTAGCCAAATAGATCATGTAAAAGTGTACAGTAAAGAACATATTCATGGTAAAGGATATAGGTTGCTTTCAGGAACTAGTTCCACTACAGCTTGATCAAGGTCCGTTGACTCTCCGTCAACTACGAAAGTATAATGTTCGTAGATATCTGTTTTACACCAATTTTCATCCACCAAACATACCCCCTATCGGGTCCGAACACCGAAGAAATATCCGAGGTTCATCGATCTTCTCGATCAAACCCTTGTCGGCTCGATTTGACCAACTAGCCCTGGGTTGGATTTATTCCCAAATATTCAATAATTCAGCATCTGGCTTATAGTCCCAAGTATTCATATATTCAAGAGTGGAGTCGTTGGTTGTTATCCAATGCTCACACAGTAAATGATTGGAGATGTTAGTTGTCACTTAACGCTCTGTATTCAATAATATCAGTGTTCAAATGATGAATTCCAGTCAGAAGTAAATAGGCTAGAAACTTTGTCCTTTACCCAAGATTTTCCAACTTACTTGACCGCTCTAAGGTTGGTCTAAAGCAAGAGGTCCAACGAGGGTTCAGTTCAGCCATTACCGACTTACATTCACGCATACGCATGAGTAACCCTAGATTCCACTTACCCGCCATCTCAGATAGGGTCCAAGACCCAGTTCAACCACTACAAGAGAGATGTAGCCGGTCTACAATTCAACTACTACAAGAAGGATGTAGCTGATCTACTATTCAACCGCCACAAGAGAAATGCAGCCGGTCTACAGTTCAACTGCTACAAGAGAAATGTAGCCGGTCTACAAACATACACATAAACATGCAGGATCAATTAATTAAAGTTCATGGAGGTCGAGGGCGAATAAGGAAACACTCGCCTCGCCATAATCAAGCCACAAGTAATGTCCAATACTTCACATTCTCAAGTATTTCAAGTCAATATACAGGTCATATACAAATCAAGTTACTTATTCATATGTAAATGAAATATCAATTATTTCGTCATGTCAGGTCAATTGAGTGTACATAAGAGCACACTCGCCTAAACAAACTCAAGTCACAAATAAGTTCAGCATATCATGTTTTAAGCATTTCAAGTATTTCAAGTCTAAACAGTTGAAAATCGGGTGGGTGCGAAAACCTGATCAAACTAGAAACTGGAGAAACAACTGCAGAAAGTCAGAAATGTTGGCTGCAAATCCAAACGCAAATCCGGTCAAATATTGGCTGGATTAAAGTCCGGGTTGACAGGGAGAACTTAAAAATTTTTTTGATACTCACTGCCTCAAATCCGGCCAACAATCCAGCTATAAAGTGGCCGGATTTTGGCCACATTTCAATTATAACAAAACGACCAATACATGTTTTAACAGAATATCAAATGTTTAGTCGAGTTAGGTCAAGTGCGATAAAGTACACACTTGCCTATGAAGTAATAAATCAAGTACCTGGCAATTTCTTGCAACAATGAGCATGTAACACACAGTTGGAACACTCACCAACAAATTGCAACCCTCACTTTAACCCTGGTTCGTCCTCTTGAACTCTTTCGAGTCCTGTGGTCACATACTATATTAACAGACTAGCAATACATGAAGAAATTAAGGTTTCAAAAGTTCATTTTCTTTCATTTAAACCTCAATTTCACTTATAAACCAAACTCAAAATAGTTTACTTGTGATAGCCCCACTTCCTCTAAGGCAAACCAAAGGGGTTAGTGGACTGCCTGCCCAACTCTCGCCAGGACTAACGAGGCAGTTAAATCCAATCTAAAACGTTCCGGAAAATAAAATCGCGTTCAAACAAGTCAAAAACGCAAAATAGGAAAACTGAAAATCGGAGCTGAACATGAATAGTATTGGCCACGTCAGAATCCAGTCGGAATCTGGCCGGATTCAGGCCAGAGAGCAACTGGCCGGATTCGCCCTTGACCTTTCCCGCCAAAATTCTTCTCTTTCACCGTTTGAAGTCCAAATCTGTCCGAAATCCAACCCAACATCAACAACCATATAAATCGTGGAATCAAACAGTTACAAGCCAAAATAACATACAAAAGTTACCCAACATGTTTATACAAGTGGGGTTCCAAATTTACAACTCTAAAGAGAAGGTTGGTTCAAAATACACTTAGGGTTTCATCCATTGAGGAGCTATACAAAAGAATATTTAAACTAGCTCAACTCGGCAATGAAATAGCATAGTCTTCCAAAGGGTGTTCAAACCCTTGTAAGAAAAATAAAAGTAATGGAGTGAGCTTTCGCTCAATGAGGTACCATCGCTTAAACAATGAAATTCATATAAGCACAAGGCCAATCAAACCGAATTCATTCAAAATGGAGTTCACTACTACCAAACCAAACCAAGAAAAGGATACGGGCGGCTCTCAGGAGCCCTTTTCCTCGCTTGCCATATTTGATCTCAACTCGTTGACTCTCCGTCAACGTTTAAGAAGCAACCAATACCATAAACCCTACTTTCTCCAATTCCTTCCACCTCACATACCCCTACCGGGCCCGAACTCCAAACAGTTCAGAAATGGTAATACTCGAGTATACCGGAATCAAGAGTCTCATACTCAAGGAATCCACATAACAGTCCCTATGGCTCGTCAATTTTCACGACCAAGCCCTTGCCGATTCGATCCAATTGCCCACCAATGGGGGTTGAGCTCAGTGATAACAGTAATGGTCGTTGGATACTCGCCCAAACGACACCAATTCAAGCATGTTTAAGTAGGATTCAATTGATGCAGTAAACAGTCATAGAAGACATAGAGTGCGAGAGTGATAAAGTACACCCTCGTTTCAGTCAATAATAACAGTATACATAAACATTCAAGGCATAGATTGTACATATAAAAAAAAAACCATGTAGCAACCACCAAGTGAGTAGTACACTCACAAGTAAACAAAGAGAGTCTCACAAATGTCCACCCGACGAGCGTCTTGAATCACCGTTGCGCCCTAAACATTCAAGCAAGCACAATGAGACTCGATTACGAGTCATAAATCTAAGCCACAAGTCATTAATGTAAAACCAAAGGAACTTGCAAATAAAAATAAGAAACACTCGGCGCTAAGGGTTTAGACAACCCTAAGGTCTCTAATTACCCCTAAAACAACCCAAGTCCAAAAACACAAGAACCCCCGATTTGGACAGCATTTTCCCTTAAAATTTCAAGTGTTCAACCTATAACCATTCACCCATATTTCCCAACCATAATCACCATTACCACTACAAGTCATAAACCCTTCAATACAACTTATTAGAGTCACCATACCCTTTAAAACAAAGTCAATTCAAGAGTTCCATAGCAACCCTAGAAAAGCCCCAATTACAAACCCTAAATCTGAAATTGTTCATACAATGCGGAAATTTTTCGCAAATAACTACAATTTACGCACTATAGCTTCATTCTAGACCATTCTAAGCCATCATACATGGCCAACCAATATTAAACATGTAAAAACAGAAAAATCCTGAATAAATATAAAAATTCACCAATCTCTACCAAAAGTGGTAAAATCTTACACAAAATCACCTCTATGACTACCACAAGCCATTAATTGCACATTATTGAGAACAAAAGAAAGGTTCCTTAGCTACTCACCTTACCAACTCAAGAAAGGAGATAACTTAGCACCACTTTCTTCTAAACCACTTCACCAACAAGCTCACTACCACTAAACTAAGGGTTTTTATGGTGGAATTTCAAGTTTAATCGGTTGGATTGGGAGATTGAGCAAGATTAAGAGAAAAAGAGTTGAGAGTTTTCTTTTCTTTTCCTCTTGAGAGAGTCGGCCACAAGAAGCTTGAAATGAAGATGATTTTTGGGTCAATTTTGATTAATTGGTAAAGTGATGAATAGTGTGGTCAAAGTCCAAGATTAAATCACAAGGTGACACTTGTCACCCTTATTAATGCTGTAAGGCCCGAAAACAACCCTTTTCTAGGCGACCACACAATGGAGCAGTTGATAAGAAAGCACAAGTGCTTGTGAGTAGAAGAGATAAACAATTTAAAGATCATAAATGTAACAATAAGTAAAAGGAAAGGGAAAGAATTGCAAACCAATTAACTACACAGCTCCTCTTGAGCTTGTAGATTAATTCAAATAAGCTTCTTCAAATTGATGAATTACAATCACTCTTGCGTACAAAGGAAGGTTCACCTCCTCCTTGCCCCGAACACCACTCGGTCAAGTCAGGAAGTTTTACTATCCCTCAGGACAACCCTCACAGAGCTACACTCATGAAAGATTCACTCACAAATGAAAAGCTTACAATGAACCTCACACAACTAAGACTACAAATCTTCTTTGATGAGTATTTTCTCACTAAAATCACTCTAGATCTTTTGTATCTTCAGTGTGCAAAAGTTGTTTGAAGTATCTGACCAACCACTATTTATATAGGACCAAGAAAGTGCCTCATTAATGCTTCCAACGGATAGAAAGTAGCTGAACAGTCAACTATCCGTTGGCAGTGTCGGACGTCCGATAGCCCTGTTTTGTGCGTCCGACAGCAGGCAGAGAGTTTAAGAGATTTTCTTCAATTCTTTCGGACGTCCGATAGGCTGGTTTTCTGCGTCCGAAGGTATGATGTAAAACTGGGAATTTTTCTTCAATCCCTTAGGATGTCTGCTAGGCTGGTTTTCTGCGTCCGAAGATACTCAATGGTTGTCGGACGTCCGATGCAGTCTTTTTGAGCGTCCGACAGCTTCAGCATACTTTGTCTTCTTTCAATTGCACTTGATCTTTGGAACTGATTTGCTTCATAACTGAATAGATCTTTGAAGAGATATTAGTAACATCCATTTGTTTTGTAAACATCAAAAGATAGGGATCAAGATCAACAAATGCAAAGCTATCCTTTTGTCTCTCCAACACCTATTCATTTGGGTAACCTCTAATTATCTCTTAACACCTGATAAATTAATCCCGGTATATGAAACTTAACCTAACTGGCCAAATTTTACCGAACTTTCCGCACTAGTGGGTCCCACGCCCGATATACACTCCTAAAATCTCATGGACTAACTTTTACTAGGAAAAATAATGTAAAAACCATATTTACTCATAAAAATTATTTTTAAACTTTTTCTAATAAAGCAAATATGGAAAAGCGTGCAATTAAAATAAAATAAAACCTAGAAAATAAGAAAATTTACGAGTTCTCACATTACCAACTCCAATCCTAAAGTTGAAAATGAAAGTAAGAATAGTTCTAGGAAAACAGAAATTTCCAGTTTTGTGCGATATTATTTGAAAAATCATATCTCAAGTTTCTTAAGTCCAAAATTTATAAACTTTATACCGTCAGAAAAGACACTCAAAGGGTTATAATTTCCCAGAAGCTACATTTGTAAGATTCTATGCACTAGTTAATCAAATTCCAACCTCTAGTTGCTGCTTCATCCAGTAGAAAGACAAACAGGTATGAAAATTCAGTCAAATTTGAAAAATCACAGATATTCATAGGAATTGATAAAAATTATGAAATTTCCACAGTTGAAAGTACCTTGAATCTAGTTTTAAATGCAGCAAACAGAACCAAATTCTGAATTTTCAACAAGAAGATATAACAGATTTTCCTAGACTGCCCAAAGTTCCCTGCGAAAAATTTTCAGCAGCACCTCCCCTTGTTTTCTTTACTTTTCCATCCAAACTCAACACCAAATTTCATCTCAATTTAATCTCAATCACAACCACAGGTCATAAGCTATCACTACACTTGTTTAAGGCCATAAAATCATCTAAATATAGCCAATTTATAGCTCAAAAACCAACCACAATCAAGTAGAATTTTGGAACCCTAACCTGAAATTTTCACATACAACTAGAGTTTTCTTTAGGCAAGCCAAACTAATATATAAAAACTAGATATTTCACATGACAAAGCTATCAAATCATGGACAACCCTTAAGAATTATATATGGGCAGAAATTTCACCATAAAAATTGGATTTTTCCATATCACCACTTCAAACCATGAAATTTCTCATAAAACTACCAAAATTGCAACCCTAAACCACTAGTTTGCAAATATTTGAAGTAGAGGGAGTTTCTTGCTATAAATACCTTAGAACTTTATGCAAAGAGGCTGCCAAGACCTTCTCCTCCCAAATCACTCCACCAAAACCCTTAAGCTTCCTTAGTTAGCACTTTCTATGGAGTAGTTCACAAAATCAATGGTTGAAACTCAAGATTCAAGCAAGAAATTGAGGTTGAAGATGAAGTTCTCTCTTGGTTTTTCCTCCTCCAAGTTTCGGCCAAGCAAGGTGCAAAGTGAAGAATTTTTGGGTCAAATTTGGTTAATTAAAGAGGTAAGATAGTCCCAGTCAAAGTCCAACTCCCAACGGTTTCGCGACACTTGGCATCCCTAAAGTTTATGCTCATCACTTTGTCTTCCAAAGCTAATTTATCTAACCAACCTCTAATTATCCCTTAGCACCTTATAAAATAATATCCTTTTATGCAAAATTTCACCTAGTCATCAAAAAATTATCGCACTTACCGCACTAGCGGGTCTCATGTCCATAATGCATTTTAAACTTAACAAAACCAACTTATACAAGAAAAATGATTTAAAAAAACTTGACTTACTTATAAAAATATCGAGGAAATTAAGGCAATAATTTAAAGTAAAGAAAATGTACTCAAAGAAATAAGATAAAATAAAGATAATTTTCCGGTGGGAATCAACTGGGCTACAATGTTCGAGTGAACTTCTTAGGTTTATCACTTCCTTCAACTAGGCTACAATGTTAGAATCAAGGTAAACAGGGCATGGTAGGAAACTATTAATTCAACTTGAAACTTTGCTGAAAAGTTATGAATTTTTGCAAACATAAAAATGGTGCTGTCACTTTGAATACACTGGTAACAAGAAGAAAAAAATCTATGAACTTGCTTTTGAAAAACAATTGTTGTTTACACTAGCTTGAGTAATTTCTTGGAGTATTTTTCTCTACCTTATCTTAGCTGTTTTATCTTCATTATTAGACACAAAAAGTTTTTGTTAGCAAACATGTCCCTTCAAAGATGCCATTTAGTTCATGCATTTTAATTCAATAAGCTTGATGCTTATCGATATTGCAAATCACACGTCATTGCGATGTTAAAAATTGGTTATGCAAAAAATTTATGTTAAAAAGAATAAGCAAGCATGTATGTCAATGGTATAATAAGGAGTTTCATATATTTCTATGTACTATGTGCTTATATGATGAAAATATTTTACTTATCAAATAAAATAAGACCTCTTATTGGAACTCCATTTTTATTTAAGGCATCCCTCTGCAACAGGAGTGCAGAAAATTGGAAAAGCAAACTTCTTTCCACTGTAAAGCCATATCCAATTCACCCAAAAGTTATAATAATGTAGCCAAGTTCTTAATTGTTCATTACCTTACAAGATGACAATTAAAGTAATGATGGAAGGTTAAATTGACTACATTAGCTAGATTTTCTTGGAAACAATAATTTGAAACTGTTTTATGAAGAGCTGAAATAGAGTAATAGCATAAGCATTTGTTATTACCAAAAGGTTTTTAGGTGATTTAAAGATAGAACTTTGGGGATTTGTATTTTTTAGAAAAAAAAACATTTGGATAATAAACTTAGGACTTGGGAGAGTAAATGAATAAATGGATGGATCACAATTTTACATTATCCATTTAAATAGCACCTATTTAGATCCATTTATTAAATAGTTTTAATTGGATTGGATGAATTTGATCAACTATCCATTTAGGTAAAACCATTTACTAACCATATATCCACCACTTCTACTAGTAACAATGATAGTTTCCATTATGCAATTTTACTTGGATATTTTGACATTCCATATTAGTGGAAGTCAATTATAGAATCAAAGGTCTTGTTCATCTTTATAGGCATATCAATTTTGTTGATTATATGAATGACGAGCACGGGTTATACATATAACAATTAGTTCATCCACAATCAAGTTTTACATTTATAAAATCCTAAATACCTCACAAGCGATTTTTCACAAGTATATGAGTCACGAATGAGTATAGAGTATTAAGGGTCGAACCCACAGGGAAGATTTTCAATTACCGGTAATTTTCGAACTCCTTTATTATTTAGACTATCACAAGTGCAAGAAATTAACTCTACACTATAAACATGAAATAAAAGTAATAAAAATAATACTAGAAAGCTCCTAGAGGTATGAAATTCCTTACTACTCTTACAAATAAAGTTACTAGTTAAGTGAATGTTATTATCTTGGCTAGTCATGACGTAATTTCCTAACGTATGTGAAACCTACTCCCGTAGTAAATCAACTATACTTGTAATTAAGCCATACCTACTCTCGTGGTTATGAAATTAACTACAAGCTCATTTCTTCTATGAAATTACATGAAACAAGTCATTAAAGCCACAAAGGTGCTCCTCTACTCTCGTGAGTGAACTCCCTAGGTTTATGACTCCCTTGAACTAGTGTTAAACTCCAATTATCATTGTAAACTTAACACCATTAGATAATCACAACTAATGGCCGATTAATCATGACTAGAAAAACAAAAGTGATAAATAAGTTGCTCAAAATAATATCATCAAATAACCAAGTAAACATCACTAACAAGACTAACAAGATATAGCAAGTTCATCCATAACTCTAGGCATAAACTTAAACTAAACATAAAGAACAAGATCCAAACTTGTATTATAGTTAAACATGAACTTAAATACAAAAGAGAAAGTGATAGGAGGGAAGTCACCCTTGTCACATGAGCTCCAATTCTCCATCTTTGCTCTTCAAATCTTCATCCAAATCTAACTACAAATACAAGAAGGATAAACTACACCAGCTATACTATACTACCCTAACTAATGAACTAAGAAAATTCTAGTAAAGACTACATTTTTGGTGAGTTTCTCTAGCCTTTCAAAATTGTGAAAATGGTACAAGAAGGATAAACTACACCAGCTATACTATACTACCCTAACTAATGAACTAAGAAAATTCTAGTAAAGACTACATTTTTGGTGAGTTTCTCTAGCCTTCCAAAATTGTGAAAATGGTCTCCAAAGGCTGCTATTTATAGAGATATTCAAGCTCAAAATGAGTTGTTTCTTGGTTGGCAAAGTTGGCTTTTTAACTCATCAAGAGTTGTTCTCCAAGTTTCCACACTTTGCTTGGTCAGATATAGCCGAAATTCTAAGTTGTAGATGAGCTGGAAAGGTTGTATGAACAAAGAGCAAGTTGCAGCAAAAAATGAAGAATATGGGACTTGAAAACACGACCTTAGGTCGCGTATTGTCTACCCACGCATTGCTTCTGCAGGTTTGCACTTTCTGGGCAAAATTCATCCTGGCTCTGTTTTTTGTCCAAATTTAACTGATATTTTTTCGATGTTAGAGGCTGAAATAGCTCTTATGTAAAACATAAAATTGTATCCCTTTGAATTATCTTTCCAATACATCAAGAATCATTCAATTTGGAGCTCTGTTGACCAAGAAATGAGCAAAATACCCTCGACTGGTCAGAAATCTGTTTAAGCTTTTGACTATGAAAATGCACTTCTGTATTTTGACTTTTTGACAACGAAAATGATTAAACTAGACTTCATTGTTTCATACCAAATGTAGATCTATATCTTAGCTTCAAAATGGTTCCAAAATCACCTCAATCCAATGCTTGTAGATCAAAATATAGCCGAATATCACAAGGTGTCAAAGCTGAAAAACTTGCATTTCATCCTTTAAGTATTTTGCACTTTATGTCTTCTTTAAATCATTTCAAACCATGATTAATCATCCAATTATCTTCTCAATTCACTCCATTTGATGATTGAATCTTTAAACTTACAAAAATATGAAGTTTTCACCATTAAAATCTATAGAACACTTAAACCATAAAATGCATATTTTTACTAGAATCCTAACTAATTAGCTATAAAAGTAGTTAAAACACACCAAAACTAACTAATTAAACACACTAAAAACACATAATGTGACGCCCCCACTTCTCCCAAGGGCGAACCCAAGGGTATCAACGGAACGCCTGCCTAGCTCTCGTCAGGACTCACTACAAAACTCAAGCATAAATATAATTGATCGTTCTTAAAAGCTCAAACGGAGTATATTATATCCACCAATGCAACATACCAAAGTACAAGTCCAATACTTCATCTAATTTTTCATAATAATAATAACTTAAGTACAATCCTTATGTTTGCAATTCAAATCGTTCTTACAAAAGTATAATCCCCAAAATATCATGAGGTTTACATTCACTTCAACCACAAGTACATCATACCATAAAGTTCACAAATCTTTCAAAATAACCATTACATTCCACAGAGAAAATCAATCACAACCCAGATAAAGGATAATCCACGGTACTCGAAAGCCTTGTGCTTGAGTAACTATCCTTCTCGAGCCCTGCATAGAACTAAAATGTTTTTGGGGTGAGCTAAAACTCAATGAGGTTTCAAAAGGGAAAATCAAGTATTTATAAATCAGTGCGTAATTGCTATTTTAAAATCAGGTGGACAAATAGGACTTTTGCTAGTAACTTTACTATGAGTACAGCTCATAAATCATTTAAAATCACTAATGTATATTTGGAATGAATGACCATGTAAATGTATTTTCATGAATTTTTATAGTCATACAAATAGCGGCTCGTCCGACTAGAAGAACATTACAAGGATTGCTTCGTCTCAGAGCTTAATGCTCATGAGGAGTCTTACCCAAG
Source organism: Coffea arabica (assembly GCF_036785885.1). Classification (NCBI taxonomy): domain Eukaryota; kingdom Viridiplantae; phylum Streptophyta; class Magnoliopsida; order Gentianales; family Rubiaceae; genus Coffea; species Coffea arabica. The sequence goes on along the minus strand of NC_092323.1, from coordinate 39,354,517 downwards.
AAATGTCAACTAGGAGAGCAATAACAGTAGCAATAGTAAAGCAAACACAAAAGGATACAGTACTCGGTCCACTTCCTGTCCTTCCACTTCCTGTCCTTATAACTTCCATCGGTAGCTCCTTTGGTTGACTGGCCATCACCTTATCCCTCTAGCGGTAATACTCGAGTATACCAAAATACAGTGCCCAGGGTTATCAATCTATCCGACTGAGTCCGCTTCTGGCTCGAATAGTGATAACGAAGGGGGAAAGGCCTTGTTCAGCCGATGTGATAAAGTACACATGGCCTACAGCATACACAAGTAACACATAAACAATGAAATATTGAACAGTTAAGTGATACAGCAACAGTTAGGTCGAGTGCGATAAAGTACACATTCGCCTAGGAATAATTATTTATCATTCAAGTGAACAAGATTCATCAAGTATTTGACCACTTAGGCATGTAAGAAGAACTTATCAAGTCACATCATGTATATATATATATGCAATTATACAAACAGTGGTTATAAAAGTTCGAGAAGCAATTTTTTTTTTGTGCAAAACAGTTTGGAATCCCTCACCGTAATCCGGAGCAAAGCAAGAGCAACAGCAGGAAATTAAAAGAGCTTCTCGGTGTCCTCTAGATCACCTGAGATTAATCACAATCACGAATTACCTAGATGCTCGATCAAGGCGAATAAAAGAAAACCTCTTAGATACACACACTCAAGAGCCTCAAGCTCAAACAAATCGAAATAGGAAGTTTTCACTTAATCATTGGAATAATAACTAAAAGGAATTTAAAGTCCCATTTCCGAGTTAAATCGTGGCAAGGACTATCAATTCCAAAAGAAGAGTAAAATGCTTAAATTTGGCACAGAAATCGAGAAAGGAGAAAAATGTGTTCGTACTATAAAATCTTCAATAAAAGCCCAAGTGCAAGAATATAAGTGAAAAATCATGTTTTCTAAACTTACGAAGCCAAAGTCTCCTTACAATCACCCTTTTTTTTATAATAAATATAGAAGTTAAAGTTCTAACTTTCAAATAGGAAATTTAGTGAAATTCCTCAAGAATTTCTCTAGTTAAAATGCTCAAGGCCAAATTTCCAAGTGTTTCGGTTTATCGAAACCAACATTCAAAATAAAGTTCCAAATTATAAGTGAGAACCTTTTCACCATAAAAATAAGTTTGGAATATCCCAAGAGTCTCAAAAGCGTGACCTAAGCTCTTAAAAGAGCAAGTAGGTTCAAATCGGAAAAATTTCAGTTTTACGCGTGGAAATTTGAAAAATCGGTCCGGTAGTCCAGAAAGTCCAAAAATGAAAAATTTGATACCGTTGGAAATCTCTTTGAAATTACTAAAAGTTTTTAGAAGACACTTTTCCATGATTCCAAACCGAAGGTATTCAAAAATTGGCTCAAATTTACTGTTTTGGGCACTCAAGACAGGTTTAAGTTGGTTTTTGGCCAACTTTGAAAATTCGGCAAAATTCACTTGATTTGAACTAACCTCTAAAATTTGGAACTCTATCAGAGTTGCAATCCAGGTTTAACACAAAACAAATGGAACAATAATTGTGAGAACCTTGAGAAGTATAGATATACATATATACATGTATGTACGCATTGCATGTGCATTTCAGACTTTTAATAAACTTTATTATTATTTGATCTTAAATAAGTGTGCAAAAATAATTTGTTTTAGGTCCCAAATAATTCAATTGTGCAAATATTAGATTATTTGAATTTTTGCCAAGTTGTGTCATTGCTTTTATATTAATTCCTTGATTTCAACAGCTAATTTCAAGTATTAATATTTTTTAATGTAGGTTATTTTACTGCCTTGATTTTGGTTCTTTGATTTTCGATAGTTATTTTTAAGTGTTAATAACGTTAAATTTAGAACTAAGATAAAAACAAATTAGGTTCAAAACCCTTATAATTATTCTTAGGACGTTGTATTTCGATAATTGAATTTTTGCAAGGTTAGTATACTAGTAGGCATTCGAATTACATTTGGGGTAAATTCTGGAATTAGTTTAGGATTGAGGGCTTAAGTGGAAATTCGGATGAAATGGGAAAAGACCAAAATAGCCCTCCTCCAATTCAAATCCACCATGCAGCCATGGAATGATTCTTGAACAAATGCAATTTCAAACACTTTCCAATTTCTGCCGAATCCATTTTCCACTTCACATTCCAGCATCTTCCATCTTTAGTGCAGGTTTCTTTCTCCACTACCACACACAACTATATCAACTACTAATCACCACAAACCTTCCATATCATTTGTTCCACACGTCCATTTCCTTTTGCTGCCGTGAGCCGTGAGTGAGTAGCTTCCTTGGAGTTAACGACCGAGAGGGAGAGCCGAGCTTCTCATTGTTTTCTTTCGGCCGTAAGCCAACAAAGAAAAAAAGGAGACCTGCTGCTCATTCTTCATTCTAGCCGTGAGCAGGTGGGGAAAACCGAGAGCTAAACTACCCCAATCCAGCCGCAAGTTTGAGCAAGGGAGAGGGAGAGTGGCGGACTGAAATTTCTGGACTGCCAAAGGGAGGAAATTATTTCTGTTGCTAGCCGTGTGTGTAAACTCCAAGCTGAGGTAATTTCTAGACTTGAACTAGTTGATTATGGGTAGATGAAGCTGTTTAGAGGCATGCATGTGAGAGTTGTACGTTTGGATGAAGAATTAAGTAACCAGAAATTGGTTTCGAAAGAAATTGGATCTTCCGTGAGCTTGAGCTGGAAATTTGCAGCCTTAATTCGTTAATTTGTGATGATCTGAGCTTAGTCTTGGACCCAATCTGATAGATAGCTCTTTATTTGGGGTTGCATGTGAACTTTTTGGCCAGGAATCCGGTTGCATGGCTGGAAATTTTTACTAGAAGTTGTTGGACTGCTAAATACTTTTCCAGCTTAGCCGATGGAGTTGTTTTGGGAGTTGTATGGATATTTTGGTGTGAAATTTGCTAGAAAGTGCTTGATTTTCTCTTGGCTGTGTGTTTAACTAACTAAATATTGGATGATTAAGCCCTGCATGAGATTAATTAACTGTGTGTAAACCAGAAATTTGAATGAAACCAAAAATCTGCTGCATGTATGTCATTCGTAAATGGTTGAACAAATTCTGGAATTTTGGATGAAATTTTGTTGGTGACCGACCCTGTTTTGGACTAGTATTGATAGTAACTTCATTTATTAGTCATGCATGTCAGCTTTGAGTATATAATTCAGTGATTTGGCCGATGAAAATCCGGATTAATGATTGACTAAGCGGCTGGAATTTTTCCAGTATAGCCGAGTGAAGAAGAAAAGAATGTTCCAGTTTTCTTTTGCGAATTTTGGGTTCTAAAATTTTGTTACAGGCTGTAAATTTTATGTTGTTGATTGAGAGACCCCGTAAGCATAATAATTACCATTTGCATGATAAGCTAGGAGTGTAAAAGGTCGAAGTCTTGTTGCTGGAAAATTTGGTTAATGGCTGAGTTGGTTGGGACTTTTGGTGGAAAAGGAAAATCTAAAATTCTAGAGTTATTCGAGTGCAAGCTAACTGTGACTTATCTTCTATGCTTGAGTTAAATTTCTAGTTGTTTGTTGCAAGGAATGATTGTTTGTCGTCAAGAGCTAATGATTGATGAAGCTCTTGGCCATTTGAGTAGCTTTTGCAGGAATTTAATTTTTGGTGAATTTGTTCAAGTGGTTGGCTGAAATGTACTTGGAAGGTCCATGGTTTGTGATTTAGAATTTGTCTTGATACCTTGGACTTCCTTTGTTGAATTTTGATTGTACTGGAATCTGTTGAGACCTAGGGCTAATGATTGATGAAGCCCTAGTGAAATTTATATTTAATTTGTGCTTTAGCTATATTGGCAACTTGGAATACAATGTGCAAATGAAATGGAATCGTGAAGTCCGTTCTAGTCTTTTGAACTCAAGTATCTTTAAATCAAATCTTGTGGAAATATTTTGCCCTAATATTAAGTTATATATATTGAGTTTAGTACGTTAATATTAAAACTTAGATATTGGGACTTTTAAAACTTTGCCGACTAGTTATGCTTTTCTTTGCTTAAACCAGTTTTATTACCTTTAGGGAGTAATTACAATAACTACTAAACTTTAAGTTTTTCGTAAAATTACCCTTGACTAGTTGTTTTAGAGAAAATTTGTTAAAAACACTAGATTTGAATAATTTCAAATAATAGACATAGAAAATTTGTTCGGCAAGAAACCTTGTTTAAACTAATTTGGCTCTAGTTTGCTTCTAGAAGGGAAATATCTTTAAAAAGAAACCACACGAAACATTTTATTCCTTTTCCAGTTTTAATTTTAAGAGAAAGTTATTGATTTGTTTCGAGGAATTAAGCTAGTTTTATACAAGATAATCTTTTATTTATAAACCAAGCGTTGTTTAGTAAAACTTATAGTTTTTAAAACATGAATTTTCTAGGGTTTAGCGAGGACGTGGACTTCGATTCCCAGCTTGACCTTTGAACTTCACTCTTGGTGAGTGTCCCTGCTTGTTCTATGCTTACTTGATTAAAGCGCTTTCTTGACCTGATATATGATATTTGGAAAAATGGTTTCTGATCCATCGAAGTGAGCAGTGTGTATCTTATCACACTAGCCGTTCGAGTGGTGACTTGCTTGAAATGTTTTCATGAATACTTGCTTGCACTTGTTAATCACTAGGCAGGGGAGTGTACTACACCTTAATGGTGGAAAGGACTCTTACCCTGATCTGGTAATCTTTTGTTGGACGTAACGTCGTTGGATGAATTCCTCGACTAGTCCCAATCTCTTGTTGGACGCAATGTCGTTGGATGAATTTCTCGACTAGCCCCCAATCTCTTGTTGGACGTAACCTCGTTGGATGAATTCCTCGACCAGTCCCTAAGGTATACTCGAGTATTACCACTCTCGTGTTTGTCGTGCGGGCCCGGTAAAGGGGTATGATTGGTGGCCGGAGTTAAGAAAAATAAAAAGACCTACATGGACCTTAAGTAGTGAAAGTTGACGGAGGGTCGACTACGAAAAATTTTGATCAAGTTCGTGGAGAAATGGCTCCTGAGAGCCCCTGTATCCTATCTTGTGCTGTTAAACGTTTTCCTAATTGTTTATTTTGATTGAAGTTAATACTTGCTATTTGTTTTATGTGATTGCATGTTTTGGGGCACCACTGAGCTTTAGCTCACCCCACGTTATTTTGTTTTCCTTGACAGGATCTGGCACTTGAGCAAGACTTGAAATCTAATTTCACTTTTGTGCATGTAGTTTGAGTTAGACATTGTATCTTTTATGTTGGATTGCCGCTTGAAGCTGGAAAAGTGTAAACCCTGGGTTTGTTATTTGGCTTGTACTAATGTATTTGGATTGTATGTTTTTGTTGCCTGATTTGTAACGCGTGAGGTATTTAAGAGTCGACGATTGGCTATTTTAAAAATGCTGTTATCTTTGAAGTTAATGAGGATTTAGTTATCAGTCTATTTGGAAGGAAACGGTGTTGTAATAGTTTAGGTTATTCTTCGGAAGGATTTGGGCTAGATTGCTTGCGTGAGTCCTGGCGATAGCTAGGCAGACGGCCCGCCAACCCTCTGGTTCGCCTTAGGGGGAAGTGGGGTCACCACAATAATCGGAGTTTTGAGCACCAAGATATGATAGCTCAAAGTTGCCAAAATTTTCTTGCTAAACAAGGGTTTTCAAAATTTAAATCATGAAATTTGGAAGTTCAGTTGAGCATTGAAATGGATTCGGAATAGCACCAAATTTGGTATGATTATAGTACCATATAAGGGCTATTCATCTACCAAATTTCATGGAGAAATAAGTACAGGAAGTCACTTAACTAAATGACTCAATTTCCCAAGATTTCAAGGCAAAGCTGCCTTGTGCATGGAAATTTCCTTTTCTAAACTTTTGACCAAGGAAAATGCCTAAAACATGTCCCATTTATGATGATCAAATCTATTAAGGGTTCAAGTCATATTTGATAGGTGATTTACACCAAAAATTTCGAGTACAAGTCCCCAAACCAAGATTTGTTCAGGATTAGTCCAAAATGAAGAATTCCATCACTAAGTCAGTCCTAAACTTTGGCCGCAACTCACTCAATTCAACTCGGAATTGAGCGTGGTTAGTGGCGTTGGAAAATACATTCATAAAGATAGAATTTCTCAGAAGAAACCATTTTCAAAATCTGTCCACAACTAGCTCACATTGGAGCATCAAATCGTAGTTCATGTTCTGCCCTCTGGTAAACCAACGAAACATGACAGTAAATTTCAAACGAATGGTTTGGCTCACCCACGTGGAACCAGAATGTGAATTTTATACCAATGGAAAACTGGGAATGTTTAGTTTCCATTGCCACAAACGGCACTCGATTTTGACATCGGAGTAAAGAGTTATAGCCGATACAAAATGACTGCTTGGGCAATCCGGGAAAATTTTCCAGTTTTACTAAACTTTGGAAATCAACATATTTGACCAACCAAATCATGTTATTTTTCAATGAAACTTTTTACACAATCCCAACAACATATATACATCATAAATAAGCCATTAAAACCATGAAAAATCACCCTAAAGGTCACGGACAACATAAGGGCAGAATCGGAAATTTTTCATCTTCACTTCCCTTTAAGTTTCTACCAATTATACGACATTAATCCACTAGTTTAAGCAATAAACCAACATTAATACCATTAAAACATCACAAATAAGTTCATCCATCCAAGGTGGGAGTTCATAGAGCCCACTCAATAATTTTTCCATCATAAACAAGCTACTCACATGCATGTAAGAGCTTAAATGTGCACTAGAACTTCCATAAATCAAGATTTAGGTAGTTGATCGTTAATTACCTTTGATGATGAATTAAGCAGAAATTTTCGGTCTCTAAAAGCTGAGGAAAACTGTGAGAATCAAGCCTCTTTCCTAGCTTAGGTTGTTCACCAAGTAATTAGCAAGTTGCGTGTAAAATTTGAGGTGATTTGGTGGAGGATTAGTGAAGATTTGATGAAGGAAAATGAAGAGCTCTTGGTTGTTTTTGCCTTGGAGTTGCACGCTGGAAATGGAGCTATGAGACGTCAATTGAGGTAAAAGTGTGGAGGGTTTTAATCTAGTGTGATGCTCTCATGAGAGCTTAAGAATGTGTGGCCCAAAATGCTCCAAAAGTCAACTAATGTACGTGCGCTTTGTGCTCGATTCCTCTTGGGTTTATTTCACTAGTACACTAAACCTCTAATACACTTTTACTCATACTATTATTATTCACTCTTAATGGTCTAAAAATAATGATTTAAAATCCCTCAATTAATCGCGCGCGTAAAAACGCATATTACCGATTGTGCGCGATAAAGTGGAATCTCTAAGAAATTCTTATAACGATAGTATCACTAACTAATACTTGAGCACTTAAACATTAAAATACCTATTTTAAGACTAATGTACAAGTCTCCAATTTTTTAAAGTTATTGTACTCTCAGTTCGGCTACAGTTTCCAAACGCGTACTCATTATTCTCACTTAACGAGTTCTCGATAAATAAATTTTGAAATCAAGTCATTTTAAAAATACACTTGAGCCATAATTCCATGTAATTGAAGTAATAAAAGTCAAAATAAAATATTCGGGATAAATGGAAAAAATAAATAATTAAATGAGTTATAAATAGGCATTTAAAATAAGAAAATTTGCGAGTCCTTACACATAAAATATGCACTTATCAAACTCCCCCACACTTGAACCATTGCTTATCCTCAAGCAATTAAGAAATACAAACCATCAATGATCCAACATTTTGAAAATAAATAATATGTGCTCAATTCAACTTCATTTCCTCAAAACAAGGTAAATAATCATTATGCAATCACTCCATTAACCTCAAGGACTCATAATATTAAGTAAAGGAGAGTCAATTATGCCATAATTATAACTAGTTCAATTTAATTTCTTATCCTTACCCAATTTCACAAGCAAGTCATATGGTTAACAAAATGCTTGCTAAGCTCGTGATCATCTTCTTATTCATATTTAAAGAAGAATTTATTCATATATCATAACTAAATATTACTCAAGTTGTAAAAGTACCTTTTGACGTGAAGATCGATATTTTTAGATGAAAATCGTCGGTTATTCAATACTTCATATACCCAAGTTGCCTTACATACTCTTAATTCAAGTACCGTTTTACGTAAAAGTCGACATTGTAGATGAAGACTCCCGGTTACTAAGTACAAGAACCATTGGAGTAGAACGATTTTTATTCTCTCTATTTTCTTTTTTTCTTTTTGTACTTTGTTTTTTTCAAAGCAAAGATAATAACATTCGCTCAAAAGAATAATCATGAGAAAAGTGTTACACTTATTGATCATATTAATCACTTAACCATGTAAAATCAAGTAAAGAGAAGAAATTTCATCAAAATTGCAAAATGTAGGTATAATTTTCTCCATTTTACACGATATACTTTCCATAAATTATAATCACATATTAAATGAGAAAAGAAGGTTTTAAGGTCACATATATTTATCTCAAAAGTAGAAGGAATTTGAGTTACTAATGGTGTGGAATTGTTACCCCTTGGATAAAATTTAAAAAATTTGAAACATTTTGGGGCAAATTTGTAATTTTGGACCAGATTTTGAAAAAATTTTGGCAGAGTTTCCTCTTATAAATGGACTAAATTCCTTGCCAACAAACCCAGTTTTGAACAAATTAAAGCACAAGTCCAATATTTGCAACCAACAAGTCAATCACATACATGTATATACTCTCAATTCACCCCCTCCATACTTAATATGCACATTGTCCTCAATGTGTAAAAGGGAAACCAAGATAAAGAAAGTAATACTCCCCTAATGTTGCAATTAATGTAAAATGAAGTGTCACAAACTGTTGTCCATTTATCTCCAAAACTTCATGAGTTCTATTTGTAACCATTAGTAATTAAACCTAAGAATGGAAAATAAGAAACAAAAGTGATAACAAAAGCCTTAATAAACACAAAATGACGATTTGTAACTTTATACCTTTGTTTTTGTTACGAATACGTGCGTTGAAGAAGAGGAAGAATATGAAACAGGGAACTCACATTTTGGTTCTGCAGAAAATACGGGTAGAGAATACGCAACTTGACATCGCATTTTCATCAAAATCGCATTTTCTGCCTTAAACTTGCAGAAATGAATACACGACTTCAAGTAATACACGACCTTAAGTCGTGTATTGGAGGCCTCATATTTTGCTTTAAATGCGCATAATTGAATACATGAGTTTAGAAAACGCGACCTCAAAGACCCTGAGGTCGCGTATTCATGCTGCGTTTTCAATTTCTACAGTTTTTTACAGAATTTTGCAACTTTTCAAAAATTACACATGCTACCCCAATTAGTCAAAATGCATCTTAGATTATTCTTTTGCCAAAATAATCAATATGCGCTCATGTAAAATAATCAAAACATGCATTTTAACTTTTTTTAACAAATCAAAAACTTCTTTTACTCAATTTGAAGGTGTGAGTTCCTTGATTGAACTTCACCTTTTTCACCTTATTTGGTCACCTTTGTTTCTATTTTCCAAACCTACAAAAGAAAAATAACAAAACAACTCAAACACATGATTTAAACATAAAATCACACAAAATTAGCATATATAACAAAATCATTGGGTTGCCTCCTAACAAGCGCTTTTGTTTATAGCCGTTTGCTCGACTATTGAACCTCATTTTTCAAGGAAGTTTTGTTAATGAATAATCCACATCACATGTTTTAATGATATGAGAGATGGAAGTGACTTACACTTCCATCTCTCAAGTATTTCATAGATATTACCTTGAATATGCACCACTTGAGAACTCACCAAAGGAATGTCTGCATGGCTTTTTTTGGGAAATAATACATTTAAAACCTATATTCTCAATACATTTCTCAAGAGGGATAAAAAATGAGTCTTTAAGGCTCACCTCTTGAGGTTCAAAATTAGTTCCAAAGGTACTATCATGTGAAATATATGAGGACCCAAAAAAAATTTTCTTATTTTTATCTTATTTTACTGGCTTATTTAAATATTTATTCACCCATTTTCTCCGAACCATTTTAAATCCATTTACATGGAGTAATGTCTCACTTATATTTTTAAAACATTCCGTTAGCAAATTTAATTTTTGGAGGCTCGTTTAGTAAGAAATAGCGAATACACTTTTTCGAGGCAATATTCGATTCGAGAGTACAATAATCTTGTAAAATTAAGAATGATCAATAGTAGACTAAGAAAAGTTAATTGAGAGATTAGAGGTGAGTGAGTTTAAAATTTCGCCTTATCGCGCGTAAATCGGAAGTTAGCGTATTTCGCGTCGAATCGACTAAGTGGAGATTTAAGAAATTTATACTAGACTACTAAGAGTGAATAATCATAGTAATAAAGGAATTACATTTGAGGATTAGTGCACTAGTACAACAAACAAGAGAGAAAATGATAATATGACAGTCGCGCGTGACACTATTCCTAGTTGACTTTTGCACAAACTTTGGTCGCAAATTCCTTAAACTTCCAAAGGAAGCTTCAGAACACCAAACATTCTGTGTCTCCTCACTCCATAAGCTCGGCCGAAAATAGCAAGGAAAAGAAGAGAAGAAAGCTTCTTCATCTCACTTCATTTTGGCTTCCAATTCCTTCACAAATCACCACCCAACTTACCTACCATTTGGAGAACAACTTTAGCTTGGAGGAGGACACCTTCTTGTGGGTTTTCTTGGGAGATTTTCAGTCAAATGTTCTGGTTTCTTTAAAGCTACGAGGTAGCTTTCATCAACCTTGAACCTTTCCATTTTCTTCAAAGTTGGAGCTTTAATTGCAAGGGTTTGAACCCTAAGCATAAAACTAAGTAGAGGACTTGAAGAACCCACTTTATCTTGCTTTAATCTTTAGGTAGAGGTCTTGAGGTGACTTATAGGTAGCGGGCTTGAGGTGTAATTGCTTGAATATGATTGTTATGTGTGTAGATGAAAAGATTATGGTGAGAAATGAAGGAAAGATCGAAGGAAAATTGCACATGGATGCTGGCTGAATCTATCCTGTTATTACCTTGCCTATGTTTCAAATTTTTGATGCTCAAATGACTATGACACTGATGTATATATGTGGCATATTGTGTGTAGAAAGTTTCTACCAAAAATCATTTGATTTGGTTGAGCAAAACTTGAAATTTCAAAATTTGAAGAAATCTGGAAATGAGTTCTGGCTGTCCAAACAGTAACTCTTTGATTGAACATATCTCTTTGTATAAAAGTCAAAATTGAGTTTCGTCAGTGGCATTCAAAACTAGACAATTGTAGCTTTCCAACGGTATAAAATGTACCTTCTAGTTCGAATTGAGTGATCCGTAGTGATTCATCAAAGTTTGCTGTCTTGTTCTGACTATCTATCCGAGAGAAAGGTAGAAGCTGCAACTTGTGTCTCGAATTTCTCTCATTTATGAACTGATTTTGAAAATGACTTGTTCTGATGAAATGTATAGTTTTGAATCTAATTTCCAACGCCACCAACCATTCATAATTCGAACTTGTATTGAGTGAGTTATGGCCTGATTTTGAAACTGTGACAAAGCTGGAAATCTGGAAATCTTTCTCTTCTTGCTAGCCGAATGGTTAAGTTTGGTTTGGGATATTTTGTTTCAAAAATTTTGGTGTCAATTATCTACCAATTTCTTATTAGATGTTTATGAGACATTGGTTTCACAAATGAACTGAATTGGGACTGATTTCATGGTGCAAAATGTTTGGAAAAGACAGAAAGACAGGAGGACAGATTTGCTTTGAAATATTTTCCGAACTTTGGTTGTTTCGTTAACTGTCTTTCCATGGGAGTTTTGCGTGAAATTTGATAGAGGAGTAGTTCTCATATAGAACTTTAAGTGTACCAAATTTGGTGTTATTCTAAAACCATTTTGAAACCCAAATAATGTCCCAAAATTTGCTCTTTAAATCTGAAAAATTTCTGAATAGTGTACAAAAGTCAGCCAACTTTAAGCTACTATATCTTTACGCTCAAAACTCCGAATTTAGTTCCATTTATCCTGTTTGAAACTTTGTTAGGAACTTGTATTGTGTTACGAATTTCAAAGGCTAGTTCACTTTTTGTGAATTTAGCCAAATTTCCAAAGATTGCCGAAAAACATGACTGAAACTGCCTTGCTTGTTCAGAACAGCCACTTTGAGTTGAAAATTGAATGCCTTCCATTTAGAATCTTGGAAAAATGTCTCCTAAGAACTTTTAGTACTTTGAAACAAGATTCAACGGTATAAAGTTTTCCAATTTTGAGCCTACTGAATGCAAGTTCGGATTTTTCTAAATTTGATGTGCAAAACTGAAATTTTCCGACTTGATGGGAAATAAGTTTTTTGGAAATTTTTCCCTACTCTTTGATATTGATTGATTGTTTTAAACTCGGTTTCATGAAGGAAATCAGTTTCTCTTGTGTTATTAAATCCTTACTTTTGAACCTCGATTTTTGAGTGATTAAAGTTCTCTTTTGAGGTTTTGACTAGCCTAAATAAGTGTACCTTCTTTTCTGGTTAATACGTGATTATGAGTGAAAGTACTTGATATTTGTCCAGGCACTCAAGGAGATTTTCAAGAGAATCTCGAAGCGGACGCCTAAAAACTTAATTGCTCTCTCACTCACTTTTGTTTTGACTTAGTGAGTGTCAAGTGCATGAATTTGTTGCTAAGTACTTGACTTGCTTCTTATCCATTATGTGAATTTGGAATTTTGAGATGAGTGTGTACTTTACCATATTCGTTCTCTTTCAAATGAAATTATATTGAAATTTTGCTATGTGAATCCATATTCGACTTGTGCGAAGTGATGTGGATGTAATTCGTTATGTGATTCGTATTTGGAATCGTCGATTGGAGCGCTGCTCATCGACTTATATTTGTATTTGTATTCAAGGAACACCCAAACTCATAGGCTAACCTTGTAACTCGAGCCGACATGGGTTTGGTCGAGGAGTTTGGTGAACCATGAGATTATTCATAAAGCTTGATCTATTTGAGAGATCCCGCTTGGCATACTCGAGTAATATCGTCTTCTAAATGATGAGTGGGCCGGAACAGGGGGTTGTAGCGGTGAACGGGATTCGTGAAGTAAGTGGAGTCTACGGACAAAATATACCTACCCGATTGACGAAGTGTCATAGTGTGGAGGTATATGATCGAGCCTTGGCGAATCAAGTAGAATATAGTTTCTGACAGCTCCCGTATCCTTATCAAGTGTGTTTTATTATTGATTGTGAACTACTTGAATGTTAAAGTTTTAATTCTCATATAAGTGCTATCGTTAATTGAACTATGTGTTTTTGCATGTTTTCTTGGTCTCACGAGCATTCGCTCACCCTATTAGTTTTGTTTTCCTTAACAGGACTGGATGGAAAGATTTTTGGAGAAAAAGTGACTAGATTACTCTTTTGATTAGTACCTTGGTTGTAATTGTTTAGTCGACTTATAAAGGTTGTATTTTGGGATTTGATGTATCTTTTGAGAACTTATAATGTAAGATTTGAACGTTTACCTAAGAAAGCGACTTGATGTACTTTGATTGTTATTATTTTTTAAGTTTGGATTGGAATTGTATCGAATCCTGGCGAGAGCTAGATAGGTGTCCCGCCGATATCCTTTGGTTCGTCTTAGGGAGAAGTGGGGGCGTCACAAAATAGACGTTTTCTCATTAAAACACAATTGAGTTTCATTATTTTCATCAAAATGCAATTCACTTTAACTTACAACATGACTTTCACTTACAACATGCTCACCATTCATGCTAAAGTCATAGTGCATATCATTAGAAGAAATAACTTCACACAACTCATGCAATTGGTCTTCTATTTTATCAAAGTGAGAAGCCAATTTATCTAACATTTTCTCAATCCTAGCAAAATGGTCGGCGGTTGCATTAGCTAGCCTTTCTAAAGCTAACTCCCAAGATGGTTTAGAATCATTAGCTAATGGTTCACTTTCTAGTTGCCAAGATAAAGATGCATTAGCTAATCTTTCTATTGCCAATTTTCAAGATGGTTTTGATTTATATTGGACACATTCGGATTGGCAATCATAAAAACATAAAGAATCACTATTAGTACATCGATTATCCCAACTATAAGCAGAAGAATTATCCCAATTATGATCATATTGATCAAAATAAGGAGTACAATGCCCAAGTTCATCATAATAATCCATATTTTGTAAATTGCTTACATGTATGAGTAGCATGAAAACCTCCACACAAGTCACAAATCATATGATAAGAATTGAAAACATTAACATTCTTCTTTTGTTCAATCTCATGCATAATGGTGTCCAATTGAACTTGTAACGTTATAACATCACGTTTAGCCTTTAAGCACCTTAAACCATTTTCGAAAGACATACCTTCGGTAATTTCTTGGTTACCTCTATCCATGGAGTTTTGCATGTAGTAACCATCCGTTGCTGATCTTCTACTTCTCAAGCATTGTCCCCTCATGTTTTTTGTGAGAACCCGTATTTCCCTCATATTTTTTCCCTAGGGTTTTTCCCCTTTAATGGCATGTTTTCTGCATTTTCTGGCTTGGAAATATTTTCTTGGTGGATTTTATGAGCAGTTATAGTTTTTAGATGGTTTTTCTAGTATTGGAGAGTTTTTGAAAAATTAAGAGTAAATAGTGGACGTAGGACCCACTAGTGCGAAAAGTTCAGAAAAATTCGGCCAATAAGGTTAAGTTTCAGATACTGTGTTAAATTTATCGGGTGTTAAGAGATAAATAGAGGAGGTGATTTGATTGATGTGAGAGAGAAAAGAAAGATAGGAATGCATTTAATGAGTGTGACAAGTGTCACAATCTCATTGGTTGGACTTTAAGAATTACTATTCACTTTCTTGACTTTTTTGACCAAAGGATTAAATATCAAAAATTCACAAAATTTCCTCATTTTTCTTTCTCCTTGGCCGGCTCTCTCTCACTCTTTTGCAAGAAGAAGAACTCTTCAATCTTCAAGCTTTCTACTAGCAAATCATCTAAATCAACCGAATAAACAAGATTCCACTCCATAAAATCCTAGCTTCTAGTGCTAGTAAGGGTTGTAGTGAAGTTGTTTTGAAGAGCAAAGATGTCCACAATCTCTCTTTCCCTTGTTTCTTGGTAAGTGATGCTACAACCTCTCCCCTAAACCTAATGATGGTTATATTATGCTTAATGGTGGCATGAGTGAAGGAATATATGATTTATTTCTTGATTTGAAGAGTTTTGGTGAATTTTTTATTTTTATTGGGAATTTTCTGGTTTTATATGATCTTGATGTTGTGGACTAGTATGATGGTTGATAATGGTCTATATAGACTCTAGTAGGTGCATATGATAGGAAATTGCAATCAATTTTGGATTTGGAAGAATTTCTGGAAAATTAGGGTTCTTGGTTGAACATTCTGTCCAAAATTTTAGGTCATAGATAGAGGCCGAATTGGACTTTGTTCAAAACATGAAAGTTGTAGGTATTGATGAGTTTGAAGTGCCTGCAAAATTTCAGGGAATTTGGAGTAGTATATAGTGAGTTATGCCATTTTTACTGTTGCTATTTTTGGTGAACAGAATGTCCGAACTGCGATAGTAATTGCCTGTTTTGACTGGAATTGGTTTGGATTTGGTTGTTGGTGTCTTCTGATGAAATGTAGCTGGATGTCTTAGCTAACTTATGCCTTTGGAATTTCGGCATTTGGACTTGTATGGACTGAGATATACCGATTACAGTTTTCTGCGTTTTGCAAACCTGTTTTGGGAATTTTGGTATAGTATTTCGTATATTTGACCTAGTTGTGTTAGGAACTGGATTGAGTGACCTTCTACATTGTTGTAGTTCTGTTTCTTGGCTTCGAAATGGTGGGTCTTACACCCCCATCCGATAATTGTAGTGAGAGTTGTGCCATTACCGCATTATGAGGTCAAATCCGGTTTTCATATCAAGGCCTTAGTTAAAGCCCTTTCTTAATTTCTGGTTTCCTCTATTGTTTGTAAATGTTTATGGAACCTTATTGGGGTCATGTTTGGCCTTGGTTTATGACTCGTTATCGAGTCTCATTGTATTTGTTTGCATGTTTTTAGGGCGTGACGGTGGTGCACAACGTTCTTTTGACTAAAGTGTTTGAAACCACATTGTGCTAGCTTGGTGAGTGTACTACTCACTTATGTGCTATTACATGGCTTTGATGTTTGTACTTGAGATGTTGAATGTTGATTGATCCAGGTGAGAGTGTACTTTATCACTTTCACATATTGTTCCGCATGTTATTGGAAAGTTATATGAAATGTTATATGAAATGAAATACATGACTTCAAATATTATCCATGAGCTCAACCCCATTGGTTATTGATTGAATCGAGCCGGCGAGGGCTTGGTCGTGCCAATTAATGTGCCTTGGGGCAACATCATAGGGAATCTTGTAGTATGAGAGACTCTTGATTCCGGTTTACTCGAGTAATACCACAATGCAAGTGTTTGGATTTCGGGCCCGGTTGAGGAATGTTAGGAGGAAGGGAATGGAAGTTAAGAGGAGTCTACGGTTGGTTACCTTTCAGACATTGACGGAGAGTCAATGAGACCTGATCAAGAATTCAAACGAGGAAAAGGGCTCTTGAGAGCCACCCGTATCCTTTTATCCTCATTATTAATGTGTGGCTTTATTTATTTTGGTAAATTGGACTGTTAAGCTTGATGTATCCATGAACTTGGTTGCTTGAGTTGTATTCTCACTGGGCAATTAGCTCACCCCGTTCCTTTTGTTTTCCTTACAGGAATATGACTCTTTTGGAATGAATTTTGATAAATGGTTGCCAAATGAACTAGATGAATGACTCTTTTGTATTGTATATAAAATGGGACCCTAAATGTATCATTAGGGCCGTTTTCACTTTTGTTTTGGCAAACCATATATGTAGTGACTTTTGTATCACTTTTAAATGTCATTTTGGTTTGTAAAGGCTAAATGTTATGGGGTATATGTAATTCGATGTTTGGTTGGGTTCGGACGAGTCGGTTACTATTCATGGCCGACTCCGGATTTCATTTTTTTTTTATTATTTTGGATTATTTTACCATTTTGACTCGTTTACCATTTTCACTTACGCTCGTTCCGGATCGCTATAGAAGTCCTCGTCTGCATCGTGAGTCCTGGCGAGAGTTGGGCAGGCAGTCCGCTCACCCCTTTGGTTCGCCTTAGGGGAAAGTGGGGCTGTTACATTTTTTACTCTCCTTAAATCCCTAAACATGCTTTTAAACTAATTTAAAAACAAATTTAGTCAAGAAGAATAAAAGACTCAACTTATACAAAAAACATACAAATAAAGACTCAACAAGACACGAAATACAACAAAAAGAAGAAAAATAAGAAAAATGTCTAAATTAATAAAGTTGTTCTTAGCACCGATATTGACAAAATCTTCCCTAACAACGGCGCCAATAACTTGACGAGTGCAGTGTATACATAAAACAATTAGTTCATCCCCAGTCAAGTTTTACATTTATAAAATTTTAAATACCCTGCACGTGATTTTTCGCAAGTATACGAGTCGTGATTGAGTATAGAGTATTAGGGATCGAACCCATAGGAAAAATTTTCATTTATCAGTGATTTTTGAACTCCTTTCTTTTTTAGGCTATCATAAGTGCAAGAAATTAACTCTATACTATAAACATGAAATAAAAAATAATAAAAATAACACTAGAAAGCTTCTAGAGGTATGGAATTCCTTATTACTCTTGCAAATTAAATTACTAGTTAAGTGAATGTTATTATCTTGGTTAGTCATGACATAATTTCCTAATATATGTGAAACCTAATCTCGTAGTGAATCAACTATACTTGTAATTAAGCCATACCTACTATTGTGGTTATGAAATTAACTACAAGCTCATTTCTTCCATGAAATTACATGAAACAAGTCATTAAAGCCACAAAGGTGCTCTTCTTCTCTCATGAGTGAACTCTCTAGATTTATGACTTCCTTGAACTAGTGTTAAACTCCAATTCTCATTGCAAACTTAGCACATTTAGATGATCACAACTAATAGCCGGTGAATCATGATTAGAAAAGCAAAAGTGATAAATAACTTATTCAAAATAACATCATCAAATACCCAAGTAAATATCACTAACAAAATATAGCAAGTTCATTTATAACTCTAGGCATAAACTTTAACTAAACATAAAGAATAAGATCCAAACTTGTATTATAGTTAAACATGAACTTAAATACAAAAGCGAAAGTGATAGAAGAGAAGTCTGTGATGACCTCACCTCCCCCTAAGGTATGCTCAAGGGTTTGGTAGACCGCCTACCCAACTCTCGTCAAGACTCACTCACGCACCATAAATTTTACAAAGTAACAACCTTAATAATAAGGGCAATAACAATTATAATCTTAGATATATACAACCATGGCATTAAATGCCCATACAATCTCTAAATACAGCCAAGGAGTTAATCTTATAAAAATAAAACCAAACAAGCCCGCTAGAGAGCAAAGAAATGCTCACGCGAGCAACTAACAAGACTTAGACAAAGACTATGCCTTGTCCAACTCCCACTCACATGTTCTTACCCCTATAAGGAAAATAAATTAATGGAATGAGTTAGAAACCCAGTAAGGTTCCAAGAAAACATGCAAGTAGACTAGCAGGCATGATATAATGTATAGAAAAGCAGGTAATCAGATAGATCATGCAATAATGTACAGTAAAGATCACATTCCTATCAAAAGATATAGTCTGCTCTCAGGAACAGGTACCATGGCAGCTTATCCCAGGTTCATTGACACTCCATCAACTATGGAATTATAATGTCCGTAGATCACCACTAAATATTAATCTCCGTCCACCAATCATCCCCTCTACCAGGTTCGAATGCCAATCAAGTACCCATGGTTCGTCAATCTCCTCGACCAAGCCTTTTGCTGACTCGATTCGACCAACTAACCATGTAATGGGTTTCAGCCCCAAGTATTCAAGTATTCATGATCTGGGCCCCAAGTATTCAATTATTCATGATCTGGGCCCCAAGTATTCAGGTGTTCATGATCTAGGCCTTAAGTATTCAAGTATTCATGATCTAGGGCCTAAGTATTCAATTATTTATGAGTGGAGTCGTTAGCTGTCATCTAACGCTCATGCATGTAATGATTGGAGATGTTAGCTGTCACCTAATGCTCCGTATTCAAGCATGTCACGAGTTCAAGTCACCAGTAAACAGGTTAGGAACTTCATCCTTTACCCAAGGTTACCCAACTTACCCGACCACTCTTAGGCTGGTCTCAAACAAGAGGTCCAACGAAGGCTCAGTTCAACCATTACCGACCTATATTCATGCATACGCATGAATAACCCAAATTCCACCTTACCCAACGTCTCAGATAAGGGTCCAATGGCCTAATTCAGCCGCTGCAAGAAAAGATACAGCAGGCCTACATTCATGCACATATACATGCACGTCCGTATGCAAGATTAAGTATTTCAAGTTCACGGAGGTCGAGCATACATAAGTACACACTCACCTAGTCAAAATCATGTTACAAAGCTCAACATGTCACGTTTTCAAACATTTCAAGTATTTCAAGTCAAGATACAGGTCACATGTAAATCAAGATACTTGTACATATATAAGTGAGATATTAAGAGTTTAATCAAGTTAGGTCAAGTGCGATAAAGTATACACTCGCCTATGAAATAATAAATCAAGTGTTTAGCAATTTCTAGCAACAAATAGTATGGAACATGTAATTGGAACACTCACTAGTTCAAAGCAGAGCAACGTTAAACATTCATCTCCGAGTGGCTCTCGTATTCACCGTCAAACGCTAAGAGCAACCAAGATAAAAGATATTTATGGTCCAACTATCCAAAACTTAGGTGAATGAAATTCACATTTTAGACTTAACTATGAGTCATACACCTATCCAAGTTGGTCTGCTAAATTCACAAGGTTTCGAAGACAACTTTGAAGGTGCAAATCAAGGAAAAATTGAAGTCCATACTAAGGCAATGATTCAAGTATAGTTTTGAAGTGAAAGGAAAGCATTTGGACCCAAAAATGCGAGCAGTCAAAGTGTTTCATATTTCATTTCATTGCTGGAAATTTTCAACAGAAAAATAGTGAAGAAACCTAGGTGGTTCACCTTTTTAAGCAATTGGATTCCCTCCAATTCAACGCACCAATATAGTTCAAAGTTCTAGCAAGTGATATGAACAAGATTGAAACCAAACGACCCCCAAACGAAAGGATTTTAAGGCTAAACACAGCATGGTACACAACTAATGCTCCATCGGACCGGTTATCAAGCTAGTATATAGTTCATTGGTCATTTTATCATCAGTTCAGCCCCATTAATCGAATTTTCATCAAAGCAAACTTTCATACAACCATAAGTACAGCATACACAAGGTACATAACATGATCCTTCAATCAATTTCCACCAAAATACCCAGGTCAAGTTAGAAGATTCATCATTGGCTAAGCTGCAAATTTTCCAACAATCCTGCAATCCCTCCAAACAAGAATTCCAGCCACATAAGTCAAGATTTTCACCTTAAAAACTCGCATGTTTGCTAAGATTGAAGTGTTTTGAAATTCAAGATGTGTCAATTTTCAGCCCAAGTTTTAGATGTAAAGTTGGAAATATCTCAGCTTCTCTCCCACGGGTACCAACAAAAAAATTTCAGCAAGCAACATTCTTTTGAAAAATCATAACTTGAGTTCTAATTATCAAAAAATCATACAACTTGCCTCATTAAAAACTAGACTTGAAGCACTAACAATCTTTAGAAGACACCTCAAAGAGATTAAGTTCATAAATTTGTTCAAATTAAGCCACAAGCCACTACAACATTCCAGTTTTTACTTGTGTAGGGCAGAATTTCTAGTCAAATGTGTTGATTTTTTGGTGTGTATATAAAATGAACCATAGTTCAAATTTTATACTGTTAGAAAGCTCTCTGAGTCTAGTTTCAAACGGAACTCAATTCCAACTTTTCTATACGAAATTATAGCAAATTTCGAAAAACTGTGCAGTGCTTCCTGCGAAATTTTCAGATTGCTAATAATCATGAGAAAATGTTACTTTCACTAACAAAACCTCACACCCTTGACTCAAGTTCAACATACACTTGAAGTATAAAGTCTCATAGGGTGTTTTGAGTAAAATTGAATTTAAAATCATCATGAAAGTTTGGAAATCAAGGCTAAACATCCGGCCCCTATTTTCGGCCAGCAAGCACATGGTTTCTCAATTGTTTTTCCAACCATTCCTTCAACCAATTTTCCAAGTTTAACCAAACCTACCAAGCAAATCTATAAGGTGTGTCACCTACATAACATGAGATATCTATAGCTAAAATCTCAACAAGAAAACTACCATACTTTCATATAATATCCAAACTCTAAGGACTCAAACATCAAGTTCATGAAACATCAATTTGGAAAACTTTCAAGATTCATGACAAGATTCACTTATCTTAAACATAAGACAAAGAAAGAAGGAAAAACTAACATTTTGTTACCTCTTTTGCCTCCAAAACAAGATGAAAACCAACCAAGTTTTCTAACCTTCCAAACTTATGCCAAGGTTGATGGCCACTCTAAGATGTCTCCTTCATTTTCCCCACAAAACTAAGTAAGATTGAAGCTAGATTAGATGAAATCTCTCTTCCTTTTTCTCTTCCCTAGCTCTTGGCCCTCTGTCTCTTTTTTTCTTCTTGTTGTTGTTTTTGTTTTGAAAGACAAGAAATGGGAAGAAAATGGTGAGAAAGGTTGGGTCAAAAAAGGCTTCAAGGAAGAAAGCTTGGTCCCTATTATGACACATGTCCAATTCTCTTAGTTTCTTGTTTGAAATATCTCAATTCTCTCTTATTACTCTAAACTCTTTTTTTTTCTACTATATTCCTTACATACCTCACTAATTGATCGCACCTCCACAATGCACTATGATACTTAATATGCACCTAATTATAAAAGAAACTATAAAACTCTTGATTCAATCGTTAAAGTATTTACAAAATTAAGGCAAGTGAATTAAACCGAAAGAAAATATAAATTAGCTTATTCAAAAATAAGAAAATAATTTAAATAATTTTCGAGACCTCACACTCTCTCCCCCTTAAAAGAATTTCGTCCTCGAAATCCTAACCTTTGCCCACAAAACTCGATGCTATAGGGTTTCCACCACTTCTTAAGGGCCACCCCACACTCATGACGGTACGACAAACTTGTCTAGAGACAAAATCTTAATAACATAATGGCTAAATTAACATGCTAACAAAGATCAATGAAGGTATCGAAAAGTGCAAGGTAATACGAGTTTAGAACTTGATGAAAAGAAAAAATCGTAACTACGCAAGTTGGTTACTACGCAAGTTGGTTACTACTCTCACTAGCTCTTAAACTTATACACTGTACATTGACAAATCGTCTACATTGTAAATCCCCTATCATCTCCACAATTGTATCACTAGACACGTATCACCCTCTTTAATCGAAATTCCTTCCTTACTAATCATAAATGAAGGATCCTTGTATGAAAAGAAGTTTGCAATTTTGCCTTTAAACCCACTTTCAATTTTAGTTTCCAAAATAGAGTTAACAATGTCAGGATTCAGTTCAATGTTAACAGAGTTGACACGAGAAATGAGATCAGTATGTGATCTGCCTTTCCTAAGATTAGCAAAAACTGATGGAGCATGTCAGGATAGTATGTGTTTGGAATGGTTAACAGATGGGTCTGTTTTTGGAATTCAAACAGGTTAAGAACGGGTTCAAGATCAAGCTTATGGAATTCATAGGGGATAATGGTCCTCTGGGTGATGAAGCCCTTCTGCGAAATCCATTCAAACCTGTCTCTGGCTTCATCGTCGATGAACTTGGGTAGAGGAATGGGTTCAGTAGCAGTTTGAGTCTCAGGCTGCTCAGGACGCTTTCTTTTTCCACTACGCTGAGCAGATTGTGTAGCACTTTGGACACTAGACCTTGTCTTTGGTGATTTCCTGGTAGATGGTTCCTCATTTTGCTGATCCTCAGCAGCTTCTTCTGCATTCTGCTGATCCCCAGAAGGATCAACAGTTTGTTTTTCCTTGGGCTGAGCAATGCTCTTCCTTTTTGCAGTCCTTTTACCCTTCCTGGGTGATTTGGTGACAGTTACATCTGTATTGGTGGGCTATGCTGGTTCCTCTTCGTTGTCACTCACTGAATGCTCCTCAGATTGCTGTTCCTCCATCTGCTCAATAGATGGTTTAGTAAATGGCTTTCTGGTTTGCACATTCTATTTTTTTCTTGCAGACTGTTTCATTATTTCCAGTTTTCTTCTTGGGTGATTTGATGGAGGGTTCAATAACTTGAATGTGACGACCCCACTTCTCCCAAGGGCGAACCCAAGGGTATCGGCGGGCCGCCTGCCTAGCTCGCGCCAGGACTCAAAACTTAAAGAAATAAAACTAGATAAATCGAAAGAGCACTATGTACAATATATACAATCCCAAAAGTAATATTTACATCTTCAAAAGTCTCGAGTCAAACCACTCTAATACACTATAACCACAACCAGCAGAAGATAGACCCTAAGAAGGGTCCTTTT
Source organism: Coffea arabica (assembly GCF_036785885.1). Classification (NCBI taxonomy): domain Eukaryota; kingdom Viridiplantae; phylum Streptophyta; class Magnoliopsida; order Gentianales; family Rubiaceae; genus Coffea; species Coffea arabica. Next base: position 39,330,888 of record NC_092323.1, on the reverse strand, counting down.
ACAAACCACCAAAACTAAAACAAACATCCTAACTGTTTAACTAATACAAGCCAATCTAACTATACTAGTGTACGAGCCAAAAGTCCCCGCGTCGGCCCCTGCTAAGGAAAACAAAAGGAAAGGGGTAAGCTATATGCTTAGTAAGTAAACAGGGGCGAAAGCATAAATTTCACGTAACAACAGTTACACAGTAAGAGTAAAGCAAAAGCAGAAAAGTAACATCACATAATAAGGATACAGGTGGCTCCAAAGCCAATTCATATGCCATGCGTGATCTCCTGCCGACCACACTCAATGGTCCGTAGAACTTCACTTGTACACCCACCGACACCTTATCACCCTCACTGGCCAGTCACCTCACAAACTTGCCCGGGCGAACGAAATCACAAACTTGAGCTTGAGTCACAAGCTCGGATCACAAACTTGGTCACCTTCTCGGTGAACCGGATTCACAAAATTGGTTCATAACATGAACCTACAAACTTGGTGACCTCAGACTAAGTTGGACTGACTTCGACCAAGCCCTAACCGGCTCGAATAGTCCAAACAGGTCTTAGATCGGGCCCACGAACTCACAAACTTTGCAAACTTCACAAACTTTACTCGAAAGTCGCCCCGAGCCACAAGCTCAAGGGTTTTGGTTCCAAAAGGTTCATATACATATGCCAAGTACAATTATACATTCAAATTAGGGTTTAGGTCGAGTGCGATAAAGTACACCCTCGCCTAAGTACCCTTTTCACACATCTCAAACACATAGCAAAGAAAACACACCAAACTGGCCTGAATACTTACTCAAAACGGAAATAGCAAAAGTACGAAGTCGGATCGAAACGATCAGCTAGTAGTGGACCCCACCAGATCCGCCCAGCTCACCACCGTCTGAAATAGGAGATTGTGTCACATAATATCGTAAACGGCTACTATCGTGCCTCAAACAAACAAAACGGCAAAAACGGCACGCGCGCACGTACATATGACGGACGGAAACGGAAACGGCCGTTAGCGGAAACGGCAGATTTGACACTCGTTTCTATTTTAATCATAAGTTGAGCTACGAATATCGGATTAAGGCGTATGAGATGCCATATCGAAGCTTACAGGATGAACAACAACTGTTATGAAGACATCCAGAACTAAAACTGGAGGCTTCAGTCCCAAATGAACCAAACACAATCACTTACGAAATCTGGCCAATGCACAAATGGTCAGTTTTGAGTGCAACCTGTTTTCTATGCTACACATGGGCAAAAGAGCTGCCAATTGGCAGTTAGCTAGTTCATTCCAGATGGAACAAATTTCATGAAGGTCGGCAATCCAAATTCGGAACGGAAGTTGGTCATCAGGACCAAAACAGATCTGACCAGAAAATGGTCATTTTCACGGGCAGGCCTTATTTGCTCGGCTATATCTCAGGTTTTATAAATCCGATTCATGAAATTCCAAGGGCGTTAGAAAGCTCTGATATAGGGCTATAAGTTTGGTGTTTTGGTCGCAAGCCCAAACAGCTTGTAACCTAGTCAAACGTGAAGCCGAAGCTCCAGTCATAAACTGTCCGGATATAAAACAGTTCTGACATGCATTCTTATTTCGATCATAACTCGAGCTACGGGACTCGGATTTTGACGCACTTTATAGCGTTTCGAAGCTGTGACCAAGAACTACATTTCTTATGAAGGAATCAAAATCCAGATCGTACAGGATCAAAATGAAAACCCCCACGGTCAGAAGCTGAAATGCAAAACGTACCCAAACTAATGTCTAAAACAGGCCTGAGTGTTCTGTCTATCACTCATAATACCCTACTTCGTTTGACTTGAAACTTTACAGAAATATTCAGGACTTAAGGGGCTACAATGTTGAAGAAGGCAACTTTGTCCAGTTTTGAAGATAACAAGGTCAAAAATGCAAGACACTATACCAGAATCGCAAAACAGGTTCACAAACCGTATCCTAGTACAAACATCATAACTCAGCCTACACAAGTCCAAATCCAGAAATTCCAAAGCCATTCGAAAGCTTAGACACAGGTCTACATTTCATCAGAAGACCTCAACATCCAAATCGAAAGCAATGCCAGTCAAAACAGACGAGTTCAAACGCAGTTCACACATTCTGATCAACCCAGAACAGCAACAGTAAAATCGACATATCTCACTCTACACTACTCCAAATGACCTGAAATTTTACAGACACCACAAACACATCAATACCTACAACTTTCATGTTTTAAGAAAAGGCCAATTCGGCCTCTATCTAGGACCAAAAATTTCGGACAGAATGAAGAACCAAGAACCCTAATTTTCCAGAATTTCTTCCAAAACAGAAATTGATTGCAATTATCAATCATTTACACCTACTAGAGTTATTAGCCATCAATTCAAACCATCATAGATAACCACAACATCATGATCACAATTAAACCAGAAAATTCATCAATAAATTGAAAACTTCATCAATTCATCCAAAAACAAGAAATAAACCACAAAAGTCATCACTTGAACTATCACTAGGCATCAATTAAGCTTCATTAGATAAAGGAGAAGGTTCATTCACTACTCACCTAGTAAAACAAGAGAGAGAGAGTTGCTTGACACCTTAGCTTCTCCAAACACTTCACCAAACTACTAACTATCACCTAATGAAGAGATTTTATGGAGTAGAACCAAGTTTATGTGATTGTTTTGGAAGATTTGAGCTAGATGGAAGCTAGAAATGGGAAGAGTTTTCTTTCTTCTTTGCTCATGAGAGAGCCGGCCATGGAGGAGAAGAAAAGAGTGAATTTTTGTAATTTTTTTGTGAGATATTTAACTAAATGGTAAAAAAGTCAAAAAAGTCAATAATTGTCTAACAAGTCCAACCAATGAGATAGTGACACTTGTCACTCTATTTAAAGCATCTCTATCCTTTTATTCTCTCTCTCAACAATCACATCACAACCTCTACTTATCTCTTAACACCCGATAAATTTTACACAGTATCCGAAACTTAACCTTATTGGCCGAATTTTTCCGAACTTTTCGCACTAGTGGGTCCCACGTCCGATATACGTTCTTAATTTCTCAAAACCTAACCGATACTTGAAAACTCATCTAAAACCTATATTTACTCAGAAAAATTATCTGGGGAAATTTCCAATAAAGAAAAATGTAGAAAAGGCGGGCGATAAAAAACCCGAAACCACCCCACCGATTAACGAATAACCCTCATATCAGCTTACGAACGGACTGGGGCCTCACATTGAACATCTTCATCCTCTTCATCACATAGTTTGATAGAGCGTTCGGCACTCACGGATCCCCCTCTAATGCTCACCATGATTGAAATGCAGTGGTGTTTGTGTTGTGTGATGTAGTGTAGATGAGCATCAAATGGTGAAAGAGTTCAGTATGAACTACAATGGATGCACAAATTGTCCACAGAGAGTGAGTTTTAGTGATTTAGGGTTTTGGGTAGAAATTGGGATTTATAGTGTAGTTGGCGGTTAGGGGAAGATATGAAGTGCAATAAACACACAATAGGTGTGAGAAGGTGTCGGTCAGAGTAATTTGTTGGAACTTATTCCAAAGAGAGACGAATTTGAATTTTGAACTGAGAGAGAATGTAAAGAGTTGCATCTGAGATGAATGGTAAGAATGAACTGAATGACGCTGAGAATTACTTTATAAGACTCAATTTTTGAGTGTCGGACGGCCGAACGAAGTGAAGCGTCCGACACAGTCGTCCGAACCAAAATTTTTCTGGAAAAGGAATGAAGAACACTGTCGGACGTCCGTTCTAACTCATTGGACGTCCGATAGAGAAAGACCAGAAAAAAAGCTTAGAAACTTTTTTTTGAAACGCCCAGTTTTGTTCTCAGATACACAAATTGATCCAGTGGGAGGGCTTTTGTGAGGATATCAGCAATTTGATCTTTAGAACGAACATATTGAACACAAATTGAACTCTTGTGGACAAGATCATGAATGAAATGATGTTTTATGTCTATGTGCTTAGTCCTAGAATGCTAAATGGGATTTTTTTGTCAAATTGATGGCATTAGTGTTATTACAGTACATAGGCACACAATCATACACCAAACCAAAATCATTCAATGTGTTTTTCATTCACAATAGTTGAGCACAACAAGCACTAGCAGCAACATATTCAGTCTCAGTTGTAGACAGTGAAATAGCATTCTGTTTTTTGCTAAACCAAGACAGTAAGCAATTTTCAAGAAAGTTACATATACCTGTTATACTTTTTTTTATCTACCCTACAACCACCAAAGTCAGCATTAGAGAATCCACATAGAGGAAGTTCATGACACTTAGGATACCAAATGCCAAAATTCAAGGTTCCTTTAAGATATCTAAGAATCTTTTTTACAACATTCAATTGTGATTCCTTTGGACAAGATTGAAAGCGAGCACATAGGCACACAACAAACATAATATCAGGTCTACTAGCAGTTAAGTAAAGCAAACTACCAATCATATCTCTATATTTCTTTTCATCAGCTTTTGTACCTTCTTCATACTTGTCAAGCTTGGTAGATGTGCACATAGGTGTACCAACTTACTTTGAATCCTCCATTCCAAATCTTTTTAGCTGCTCCTTGGTGTATTTGGTTTGATTGATGAATGTTCCATCTCGGGTTTTAACCACTTGGAGTCCAAGGAAGAAATTTAATTCTTCCATCATGCTCATTTCAAACTCTTTTTGCATGATATTGAAAAAATCCTTGCACAAGCTCTCATTAGTAGCACAAAATATGATATCGTCCACATATATTTGCACAATTAAAAGATCTCGTGAATTTTGTTTGGTGAAAAGAATAGTATCCACAATGCCTCTTTTAAAACCATTTTCAATCAAGAAACTACTCAAACATTCATATCATACTCTTGGAGCTTGTTTCAATCCATACAAGGCTTTTGAAAGTTTAAAAACATAATTTGGATAAAATTCATTTTCAAAACTAGGAGGTTGATCAATAAATCCATTTAAGAAAGCACTTTTAACATCCATTTGAAATAATTTAAAGTTCTTGAAGCATGCGAAGGCCAAAAACATTCTAATTGATTCTAGTCTAGCTACGAGTGCAAATGATTCATCAAAATCAATTTCTTTTTCTTGAGTGTATCTCTTAACTACCAGTCTGGCCTTATTTCTTACTAGCTCACCTTTGTCATTTATTTTGTTTCTAAAAACCCATTTGATGCCAATGATGGGATGATCTTATGGTCTAGCAACTAATGTCCAAACCTTGTTTCTTTCAAATTGATTTAACTCCTCTTCTATTGCTAAAATCCAGTTCTCATCTTTCAATGTATCAACAATATTTTTGGGTTCAAAATGTGAGACCAATGCAAAATTATCTATTAGTTGTCTGGAGGAGGAACGTGTTCTGACCTTTTCAGATGGATCACTAATGATGAGTTTCTTAGAATAGTTTTGGACAAATTTCCAGACTCTTGAAAGATCATCAGGAGTGGTAGAGTCTCTGTCGTTGTTTTTTCTGGTTGGACTGTCTTGAGTTTCATCTTCCTTTGAATCATTTTTTGATGAAGCAATATCTTGGTCACTGATTGTTAGCCTCTTTAGTTCTTCTTGAACACCTGCATCATCATCTTCACCACACCTCATGGAGATGTGACCATTAGATTCATCAAAAGTAATATGTATAGCTTCCTCTATAACTAGAGTCCTACGATTATAGACTCTAAAATCTCTCTTATTCTCACAATATCCCAAGAAGATTCTCTCATCAGATTTTTTTATCAAACTTTCCAAGGTGTTCCTTGATATTTAGAATGAAGCATCTACAACCAAATATTTTAAAATATCCAACAACAGGCTTTTTATCAAACATCAGCTCATAGGAAATTTTGTTCAAAATTGGTCTTAAAAGAACTCTGTTCAAGGTATAGCAGGCTGTGTTTACAGTTTCAGCTCAAAAATACTTTGGTAAATTACATTCATTAAGCATGGTTCTAGCAGCCTCTTGGAGAGTTCTATTTTTTCTTTCAACAACCCCATTTTGTTGGGGGACTCTTGCAATAGAAAATTCATGTGTAATACCATTGTTATCACAAAATTCTTGAAAACCACAGAAACGAAATTCTGAGCCATTGTCACTCCTTATTTTGATGATTTTCAAACCAATCAGATTCTGAACTTTTGCAAATAGTGAAATAAAGTTTTTGAAAACATCATCTTTGTGTGCAAGGAATATCACCCAAGTGTATATAGAATAATCATCAACAACAACAAGACAAAATCTTTTGCCACCTAAGCTTGTGGTTTGAGTAGGACTAAATAGATCAAGATGTAAAAGTTCTAGAGGTTTTGAAGTAGAAACACATTTCTTGGGTTTAAAAGATACCTTGACTTGTTTTTCAAATTGGCAAGCATCACAGATTCGGTCTTTTTCGAATTTGATTTTTGGAAACCCTCTAACAAGTTTCTTTTTGGAAATTTCTTTTAGCAAATTCATATTGAAATGACAGAACCTTCTATGCTACAGCTAGGGGTCCTCATTTACTGCTTTGAGACAACTAAGGCTAGAGGAATCAACTTTTTCAAGGATAACTACATAGATGTCATTTACTCTTTTTTCTTTGAAAACAGTGTTGAACTTTGAGTCAAGAATAAGACATTCATGTTTTTTAAATAATACAAACAGATTCCTATCACACAATTGACTAACACTTAGCAAGTTGTAACTCAAATTTTCAACTAAAAGAACATTATGAACAAAGGTTTGACCATTTTTACCAACATCACCAATACCAACAGTTTTGGCTTTGTTGTCATCTCCAAAAGTCACTTTTCAGCTTGCTTTTGGCTTGAGCTTGATGAACTGTGATGTATCACCAGTCATATATCTTGAGCATCCACTATCTATGAACCACTTTGATTTCTTAACAGTGTTCACCAGATTCACCTACGTAGAGATCCACAAGATAATTTTTGGTACCCTTTACTTTTTGGATCCTTGAGAGTTTGCATTATGTCTAACCGTCCATATGCATCTCATGCCATTTCTCATATTTTTCCTTACATAACAATTGCTTTTTATGTGGTCAAATTGACAACAGAAGCTACATTCAGTTAAAGAGTTATTTACATGAACGGGTTTAATAAATCTGACTTGCCTTTTCCTACAGATAGTAAACTCATTTGCATTTTGATTCAGTTTTATCTGATGAGTGCCAAAATGAGGTTTTACGTCATTCCTTTAAGACCAGTTTTGTTTGTTATGTTGAAACATATGACTAAGATCATCCATTCTTCTTTTCAAGTCGCTTTGTTCATTTCTGAGCATGTTACAGAGGTTTGTTTTTCTATCAAGTTCAGCATGCAAATCATTTTCAATCCTTTTCAGGCTCTCATTTTCATTTCTTAGACATTTGTTTTGTCGAAAAAGACTTGCATTGTCTTGTATCAGAAAGTTAATTTTCTGTTTTAGTTCCTTGTTCCTAACATAAGATTCTTTCAAACTGTTGTGCATTTTTTCCAAAAACAAATTAACATCATCATCGGATTCACTGTTACTATCAGTTTGAGAGTTACATGTGGTTACCTCTTCATCACCAATGGTCATGAAAGCTACTTGGGTAGATTCCTCTTCATCTTCAACTTCACCTTCTGAATTGCAGTCATTTCAGGTGATCTGAAAATTGTTGAACTTTGGTTTTCGTTCAACCCTGCTCTCCTTCTTTTTCTTCATTGGACACTCATTTGCATAGTATCCAGGTTGGCCGTATTCAAAACACTTATCAGTTTGCTTTTTGTTGAACTCTGACTTTCCTTTGTTTCTTAAGTTGTTGAACTGATTTGGAAAGGAATTGCTAGGTCCACCTTTTTTGAATCTTCTCTTGTTGAGTATTCTTTTGAAGTCTCGTGTGATAAGTGCAATATCACTGTTATAACCTTCCATGTCATCTCCATTCAGGGAGGCTGCATCATCTTCATCTTGTGAGGCTTTTTGAGCAATACTCTTTCTCATCTTTGTGTCTTCTTCTTCCTGTACCTTGGACTTGAGTTTTAACTCATAAAAAGTCAGTGAATTAATAAGAGATTCGATAGATAATGTATTTAGATCTTTGGCTTCCTCAATGGCAATCACTTTACTCTCCCAATCCTTCGATAAGACATTCAGAATTTTTCTGTCTTTGTCACCTAGAGAGTAATCCTTCTCAAGCACTTATAAATCCTTAATAAGATCATTGAATCTGCAATGCATCTTGTCAATGTTTTCATGAGGTTCCATCTTAAAAGATTCATACTTAGTGACCAGAATGGACTTCTTCTGTTCTCTCACATTCTCACTTCCTTCATGGATTTCTCTAAGTTTATCCCAAATCTCTTTTACAAATTTGCAGCCCTTGACTTTAATAGATTCATTTGAATCTAAGGCACTGTATAGAACATTCATCACCTTGGCATTTAGAGCGAGATGAGTTTTATCTTCAGCAGTCAGCTCACTTCTTGTTTTTGGTCTCGGCCTATTTGTATCTTCATCAGTAATAGAAGCATCATATGGACCTTCATTGACAATAAACCACAGCTCAATATTAATAGACTGTAGAAAAATAATCATCATTTCCTTCCAACTCACATAATTTGATCCATTGAACATTGAAGGTCTAGTAATTGATTGTCCCTCAAAGAACATGGCATTCTTGGTTGTCATTTTTACTCCAAAGTCGATTGAGCTTAATCTCTAGGAGACCAAGTTCTAATACTAATTGTAAAGATCGAAGACAACTTAAGAGGGGGGTGAATTAGGTGGTTTAAAAACTAGCTAAGATGTGAGTCACTTTTTCTCGAACTTGCCCTCTTTTTCTAAAGGACCTCACAAAGGAACAATTTATGATAAAGCAGAAGTGATTGTAAGTAGAAGAAATAAGCAGTTTATATTGCAAAATAGTAAGTAAAGAGATGGAATAGCAAACCAAGTTTCAAACTCGACTTGAATTTGAATATCACTTTATATAGCAAGCTTCTTTAAGTTGATCAACTTACAACCAATCTCTTGTGTACAAAGGAAGGATCACTTCCTCATTGCCTCAAGTCTCACTTGATCAAGTAAGGAAATTTTATAATCACTCGAATAACCCTCACAAAGCTACACTATTGAAGAAATTGAAACATACTTCAAAAACTTATTGAAAATTACACAACTAAGAGTACAAATCTTCTTTTTGAAGTATCCTCACACTTGAATCACTCAAGATCTGATGTAGTCTCAATGTGCAAAAGTGATTCTGAAGTGGTTGACTTTTTCTATTTATAAGAGACCAAAAAGTACTCCAATAAATGCTGTCAACGGATAGAAGGCAGTTAAAGAGTCAACAAGCCGTTGGTGGTGTCGGACGTCCAATAGGCAGGTTTTTCGCATCCGATCGTAGGTAGTGAGTTCAAGAAGTTTTTCTTGAAATGCTTAGGACGTCCGGTGCTTCAATACTTTGCGTCCGAAGTGTCGCACCGTTTGTCGGACGTCCGGTACTCAGGTATTGTTCGTCCAAATGAAGTCAATGAGTTTAGACGACTAGGTTCATTTTCTTCGGACGTCCGAGAGTGAGTTCCTTATGCGTCCGAAGTTGCTCGAAAGTTGTCGGACGGCCGATGCAGACTTTTTGTGCGTCCGACACATGCTTCAACATTTGTTAGCCAGTTTTGCTCCAAATCTGAAAATATCTATTTTGGAGAATATTAATATTATCCATTTATTTTGTCATCATCAAAAGATACGGACTGAGATGAACATGGATTCAAACCAAAAACTAGTCGGAAACCTTGTTAGGGACCAAATTTAATCAATGTGAATTTATAAGGAACATAAAATTACGCTTTTAAAAGTAAGGGATAAATAAAGTCATTCTACAAAATGTGAAGGACGTTTTGAACAATATTTCCTTAGTAATATGCTTATTAAATGTTGTATTCACATTAAATGCAAGGTCATCACTCTTAAATTGATTAAAAACAAAATTTTCATAAAGATAGTTGTGGAATTATAGTGTAATTTTGACTAAGCACCTTTAAATTTTTTTTTGTTTTGACTCTTAGATTATGTGAATTTATTCTTGAATTTAAGCCATATGATACTGATTTATTATAGCAAATCCCATAAGTTGAGTTTCTTTGATAATTCTCTCAAAATTTTGAACTATTCAAATTTCTCATAATACACATTCAAGAGTATGATTATTCTTCACACTTAACCAATTGTATGTGAAAGAATAAAAGTAGTTTAAATTTGAGAAAAGAATCATTTAAAGTTAATATTGTATCTCATTAATGTAAAATATAAATAAAGGTAATTTTTTTAAACCATAAAAAACGTATTATTAAAAGGAATCCAAAATACATAGAAAGAGACGCCCCTCCCTACCTGCATGCCCGAACAACCAAAGTTACCCTTTATATCTACCCCTACGGAAACTAGGACTACCCTACTTATCCAAAGTAACATCTCCTCTAACCATACGGGGAAGGTCAAGGACGGAATCATACACTACTGATTCCCCAGAATCAGCCCCAAGCTTAGCAAGCCTATCCACTGGTTTATTCGCTTCTCGGAAATAGTGTGATAACTCGGTTTAGAGATGACTATACCACGCCAATTCTTGTAACTCCCTCTGTACCACCCACGGACACTTGGCTCTCCCTGCAAAATCTGGATAAGAACTAACGAGTCAGACTCCATATGAAAATTGGCCAATTCTCGCGCGACACCTAACCGTACCCCATGAAGCAACGCTTTCACCTCCGCTTGTAAGTTGGTCATCTCCCCAAAGTAACAGGAGAATGCCACCAGGACCCTCCCATTGCTATCCCTAAATAAACCTCCCCCTCCACTCCTTCCAGGGTTGCCCCTTGAGTATCCATATGAGTTTAACTTCACAATCGCTTGCACCGGGCACCTCCATCTAACCTACACCCGAAGGTAATGTTGTTTTCATAAAAATTGAAAATATAAATTAAAATAAACATTGTTTATTCTTATCTAGTAAAAAATATTGAAAGATTGTCCTTTATGATTAGAAATAATTTTTAAAAAATAATCTAATGGTATGTCCCATTTTGTATTGAATTATCTTACGCCACATAATTCACATTGCCAATGTGTGTTCAGTTTCAAAAGAGAAATGAACATATTTGATGGAGACAAAGTATCTATTACAGAAAATGATACCTTTATGAATACACAAGTGGAGTGTTTTTACTCATAACTGAAAATTTCAATTTCTAAAACATATTTTATAGCAATCTAGAATTTATGACGACCCGACGGGATCCCCATTCAAGAGAACCAGACAGACGTTTGTCCAACTCTCGCTAGGGCTACCATTAAAATTAGAACCATTGCACTTGAGAAAATTTCACTATTACAAAATACACTTTGACACTCAATACAATGCTTCCAATACATCCTAGCTATAACACTCCATACTAAATACAAAAATTACATTATACCAAATTGTAATTGCTTTTGCGTCTTTCCTTATCATTCAATCCTCTGATCTTTGCGCCTTTCCTTATCAATAGAGCTTACCCAGGTGAGGTTTCATTTGTAAAATATCTAAATCTCCGAAAATTACTTGCAAAAACTCTTTTCAATAATCCATGTCAAGGTAAAGAAAGTTCAAGAATATATTCTATCAATAAACATTTAATTTCAACTCATCAACGTAATTGCATAAAATGGTCCAGAAAAAGACTTTAACATGTGTAAGAAATAGATATAGGTATTGATACGGATTCTAGAGGTGGCTCTTCTCTGTTTACAAACACAGCACTTAGCGTTGTTTAGTGATGACCCGGTCTTTTCCTAGGGCGTACCCTAGAAGTTAGCAGACCGCCTGCTTGGATCTCGCCAGAACTCATTAACTAACATTAACTTCAGAGATAAAACTTCTCATTAATCATCCAAACATCCATTCTTAATACTTCTTAGTAAGACAAAACTACAAATTACAAAAGTAAATCATCTAAACGTTCATTCTTAAGTACATCATTCAAATACATCACCAACTAGTGTAAAATATAAATCTATCCATTAAGAGATACAAAATGCAAGTCTTAACATCAATATATAACATTAGACCTCCCAAAACACTCTAACTCTACTTGATCATCCTTCAAACTTCAACCCTTGTAAGGAAAACAAAGCTAAAAGATTGAGCTTTTAGCTCAATGAGGTTTTCTGAATAAGTAACATTCAATAAACACTTAAACCAGTAAATTTAAGCAAGTAATAAAATTAAACAACTAAGGAACACTTCGCTGAATGAATTAGAGAACACTTCACTGAACAATCACTTTCAAAAGGATACGGTGCTTGTGACGACTCCATCTTCCCCTAGGGCGTACCCCAGGGTTTAGCGGACCGCCTGCCCAACTCTCGCTAGGACTCACTCACTCACTTCAAATAAAATAGTTCCCAACCTCAAGCGTAAATGGAATAACAGTTCCAAATTTGGAACGTACATATACATTTCTTTCTATTCCAAACATTCATACAATCCCAAATATAACAAAAGTTATGAATTCCAGATACATTCAACCCTAACTGAGCACTAGCGCGAGTATAATCGCAAAAATTCAAAAACTAGACTACGCTAGCCTGTACCAATCTCATGCTCTCGCTCGTATCTCCTGTAAGGAAAACAATTTAATGGAATAGAGTGAGTTAAAGCTCAGTGAGGTTCCAAATAGCAAGTTGACCCTTATTTAAAACTTGAACTCTTAAAATGAGCGAGTGTAAAAGTTCATAAAAAGAAAAAATAACACAAGTAATAATCATTTCAAAGTATAAGGATACGGATGGCTCTCAAGAGCCAAATTCCAGTTGCTTCACCGGAGCTTGATCAAATAGTAGTTGACACTCCGTCAACTTTTAAGTAAAATAACCAGTTCAGTAGAGCACCACTTAACTACAATCTCCGTCCACTATTCAAACTCCCTACCGGACCCAAAATCCAAAATAAACACTGGTGGTAATACTCGAGTATACCGATTAGTCGAGGAGATAACACTCCACTCGACAAAAGTAGAGACCCAGGGTTCGTTACCTAATTGACCAGATCCTTGTCGGTTCGACTCGAGTAACTAGTCACAGGGTTTCTGGAATTCCAGAGAGTGCGCACATCATACACAAGTATATCAAGTTAATTGCAACAAATAAACAAATATATATCACATTAGGGCAAGTGCGATAAAGTACACCCTTGCCCGACCAAACCAAACAAATCTTATCCGATCATGTTGGTAAAGAATTTAAATCAAGTATCAAGTTCACTCATGTATTTGGAAGCACTCACCAAAGATTTAGTGCTTATCAAAATCACGCTCGGGTACGACTCCTTGGTTGGAGTCCAAATCTGCGATAAAATATCATTTAAGAGTTTAAAATCCACTAGGGTTCGAAACATAGGAGTTTCGCTTCAAGAAAATCAAGTAAATAAAGCTCTTTTAAGTAGTAATCATATGGCTTATCAAACTCAAGAAAATTTATGCTCGCTCTTTTAGTTTCGATAAAGAAGTGATTTATACTTTGGAAGTTCACTTGGTATGAAAAATCGAGGTCGCTACTTTACTTTTTAAAGGGTACAAGTTTCGGCAAAACTTTCAACTTATGTATCTCTTACTAAAGAAAACTCGAATACCATAAACAAGCGAAGTTCACTTCAACCTCGAGTCGTCGCTCAAGTCTCGAGTTCACTCGCCTAACTCTCGAGCGAAACTTTAGCAACATGTCCTTTGTATTTAGCTATTTCCCCTTCCTAGTACAACTTGGATTCATGAGCCAACAAACCTCCAATCCAACCACCAGTGATAAACAACAACATACATCTATTCAAGGCCTCAAAACCTACCAAACAAATCAAATAATAAACTTATCACCATGGATACCAAAGCTGGAAACCAGTTGAAAGACGAAATTATAATTGGCAGATTTGCTGTCCTTCGGTGTTTTGGTCATAACTGTAGTTAGGTATATCGAATCGAGGTAAATTTTATGGCATTTCGAAGCTAAGACATAGACCTACATTTCCTATGAAGACATCGACACCCAGTTCTGGCATTTTCAGGGTAAAAAATTGGACAGTCAGAAGTGCATGAAAAACAGGTCAGGAAAATTAGAGTGTTTGCGCAGTCAGGAGTGCTCTGACCAAATCATAAGCTAAAATAATCCAATTGATCTGAAATTTTGCAGATGAAAATTTAACTCAAATCCCTATAACTTTCATGTTTTGTCCAAAAGCTGATTCAGCCTAAAACATGGAGAAATTCGCACCCAAGTTGATTCCAAAAATAGGGTAGAACTGAAATTTACCACCAAATGCTGGAAATTCAACTTTTAAGGCTAAAAAATCACAATCAAGCCACTAATCATCTCACAAATTCCATAGCCAAACTCAATACCAACATTGAATAGTTAAACAACATAATCATGGGTGGAAAATATAAAACCCTAGCTGAAATTTTCACTACACCACCAAAAACTAGAAAATCATCCATCAAGTGCTAAGATTGAAAGCTTCTATAGCATTTTTAGCTAGATTAAGGTAAAAACAAGAGGTGGATGAACTTATACCTCCCCAAAGCCTTCTTGTAAGTGAGGAATCAACCACTATCTCCCAAGATTTCCACCACTTCTAGCTTCCTAAGCACCAAGATGAAACTTTAGTCGGTTTAGTTTTGTTGATTTCACTCAAACAAGGCTTGATTCAAGGTTGTAGGTGGAGGTTTTCTTCCCCTCTTTTCTCTCCTAAACTCACAGCCAACCAAGAATAAATGGAGAAGAAAATGAGCCAAATAGAAGATAAGAAGAAAAGAAATTAACTTAGTCAAAGTTCTCTAGATTTCCAACAAGTGTCACCACAAGATTCAATCTCATTTTTTTTCTTTTCTCTCTTTCTTGGGTCAAAATTTTCGGCTGCCTTGTGGGATATTTTGGGGGTGATTTTGCTGAAATAAAAGCAAGGAGATTAAGGTAATAAAGTAGTGTTCAAGTGGTGTATTCAATCGGTAGCAAACGGTGCACAGCGGTTCAAGCCGATTTTCCTTAACTCGCGCGTACTTGTGTTTTAACTTATGATTCACTAACTTATTATTAGCACTTCTAATCACACACTTCCTCTTATCTAAAACTCACTCTTAACCATCAAATTTAGTACACACACCTCACAATTAATCACACTACCAAAATATACAAAAACCCTATTTTACCCTAACTATAAAACTAAGGGCAAAATTCTTAATTCTATTATTTATTACAACTATTGAGGAAGTAAATGAGTAGTAAAGATATTATAAAGTAATTTAATCAAAATAAGAGGGAATTTTTAAGAACATATGAGCAAAATTTCCAGTCATCACAGTGCTCGTATTAGAGCCACTTCAATGCACTACACACTCCACCGAACTCCTCCTTATAACCTCCGAAATAGTAAACACTTCCCTCACTTAGATGGCCATATCAATATCAGTAATCTGCTACTCCGTGGTAATACTCGAGCATACCGAAACACTTACCCAAAGCTACCGTCCTACCCGACCAAGCCCTTTGCTGGCTCGAATAGTCCATTGAGCAGAGGGTTTTGGGGCCCAATTCAGCCGATGTGGTAAAGTACACACATGGCTTACAGTCATGCACAGTTACAGTAACACTTGGTCAATTATCAACCTTCAAACTCAACCAAGCTGAGTGCAATAAAGTACAACCCCGACTTAGAAAGCGAGGGACAATTGAGATACACTTTACAATGAATCATTAGCAATATTCCATAATAAGCACATTTATCACTTAATTTCATTTAAGTAAACATAAACAGTTAAACATACAAATTCGGAAACACTCACCCTAATCAAAAGTTACACTTTGATCTCGGAATTGCTTTCTTGCACACCGCTGTCTCCTGAGACAAGTTATAATTGCCATAATTATTTAACTACTCATTTGGTGAAGTTCTAAAGTATAACCAGCATACGTGTTGTATTCTAGCCTCAAGTCACCATTCCACCCGAATTCTAAGTCATTGCTATGTTTAAATGAGGCGACTAGTGCATTATCTCACACTCACTTGTCACTTCGACTTTTAATTTCCAAAAGAAAGGAGGTTTAAGCAACAATTCCAGTAATGTCACTTCACTACTTTTATACTGTTAGATTTATCGTACTAAAACTCAATATTAACTTTTAACAAGGTAACTTTAGAAGTAGCTAACCTTAAAGTACTTTCTTGTCACATAATTCCATCTTTTATTAACCAAGACCACATGCATCACTAGTTTATTACCTTAAGATGTGTATACAATTTATATAGAGCCTATTAAACCAATTAATAGTTGGATATCCTCTTATATAAGTTACAAGGCTCCTTTGATTCCTATAGTTGGTATAGCAACCTTTCCCTTCCATTTTAACTATTTAGATTTTATTTCTAGCCACCAATCACTCACCAAATTTGGAGTATAGATTACTAGAAACCAGGTTTCTTGACTTATTAAACAACATACAAAATTCCAGAAATGTCTCTCACATTTCTCCTTAAAATTTATCAAGTTTATTGGCTCAAAACAATGAAGATATACACACACAAAATCTGCCATCATCATTTGCATTAGTCGTTAACTCTTTCAGCAATATAGCAGCCTAGTTTACAGCTATTCTTCCCTAATTGCTTCAGTTTAACTCTAACTCATGGTGCCAAACATAACTATTAAATTACAGAGTAGCCTTAAACATCATACATGACAGTTTACAGAGTTGGAATTTGAAAGAAAAGCTGTTTAGAAATTTATTTCTCCCTCTTGGACATCTAGCAGAACTTCAGATTATTTCTTGCAATTATTCTCACTTAAGTTATCAACTTTGCTTTAGATTCTCAGATAGCATAAGAGTGTAAACATATAGCTTGAATTCTTAAATGAAAATTGTTCCATAATCTCAAATGATAAGCTACATATCCAATCCCTTTCTCTCGGATGATGCCATAAGAATTCCAGCAGGTTTCTTTCTTTGTTTTCAACCCAAAGTTCCAACTTTCACAAGTTCCTATAGCTAAATTTCACTTTATACCAGAAATAAACATTTTCATGCATTTTCTACAACATTCTTCCATTTTTCCAGTGATAACAGGCTGTAACTTAATCAATCATCTCTCGGTTCCAACAGGTTCAGTCCAGTTTCAATTTTAATCTCAAACCAGAACTTTTCTTCAGTCGAAACTCATTTTTCCCTGCTAAAACTTAACTTACAGCTTATATATATTCATTTATACTCAATAAATAAGGATTGATCATAGAAAATTTACCTCTTTGCTTCAAGATTTAAAAGTTGCAGACCGGGCAGATTTCTTAGCTTCGGTTCCTCAAGGTCTGCACCAGCTCTCCTTCTTTCTTCTATCTACTTCACTCTCATTCGGTTGAGGCTGGTAGGTGAAGTATACCACCAAGGTTTCTCTCCCACTCTCTCACTTTTGGCTCACGGTTTTGAGGTTGCAAGCTGGAGAAATGGAGCTAGCAAATGTCTAACTCTCTCTCCCTCACACTTTCTCGGTTGCAAGCTGAAACAAAGAGGAACCAGAAATATTTTTCCTCTTATACTCACTTATCTCTTTGTTTAGAAGGCTTAAGAATCAGAAGAAGGAAATGCTGTTCGGTGATCAACTTTTCCAATTGGTGCTACACAATACTTAGCTGTTCCACTCAGGCCAACTGTCCAAATATATTAGCAGCTGGCTTCTCCTTAGTTTCTCTATCGATCACCGCTTGGACTTAGTAGATTATTGGCAGCTGCTTTCTCTTTGATTTCTCTTTGGTCACCGCCCAAATTTTGTTTAGCATTTGATTGCCTTACTTCCACTCGGTTCCAGATTCTCCAAATATGTTACTTCCCTCGGTTCTTATTGTAAAATTGCTGATAACTTATTTTGCTTGGCTGCATGGTTATTTATTTAGGTTCCATGGGTAACTTCGTCTTTTAAATTTAATTTATTTGCTTACTGAGGCTATAGTTTTATTATTTCATACATTAACTCCTGACTTTATTTGTATTTTCTTGGACAATTTCTTACATTGATCTAGTAAATTTTCACACATTTGATTTTAAAGAAATTTAACAAGACGTGTAACTTATTCAACTATATAATATATTCAAATGACACAAATTACAATATGCATATCATATGTTTATTTGATTCATATAATTTTTTTTCCTACACCATTCTAGGATATTTTCAAATTCTCAATTTTATAGAAATTCGGTAAGACATTTAACTTAACCAATTATTTGTTATATATAATATTTCTAATAACGAAGTAAATAAAATGAAATAAATTCAGGGCATACACATAATTTTCTCAGGTTTTCACATGTTTAGTATTTAATTTCAAGTATAGATTCATAAACTGATACGGGCTCTAGAGGTAGTTCTTACCCATTTCCAAATGAAGCATTTAGTTTCGTTCAGTATTTTACTCTGCAAGCAACTCCAATCCCAAAAGTTTAACAATCTCTAACTCTTCGTCATTTACAAATCCAAACTCAAGTGGTTACAACAAGAAGGGGTCATCTTGAGATACCCAAATAACACGTTACCCTCACAAGTCACCGAACATCCCGATTAACAAGTGGGTAGCAGCACCATAGTGATACCATTTCGACCAAGTCCTTTGTCGGCTTGACACATCCAACCTGCATATGGCAGGGTTTAGTTCTCCCTAGTGTGATAAAATACACAACCGAGTTTACAAGCATGCACAAATAACTTCAGATATTATTCAACTTTTTAGTGATAATGTATTATAATAGCAAGTTCAATCACGTCAATATCTCAAGAAACATTTACCTGCATGATAAAGTACAGCATTCACAGATAGAATTTACAAACAAATCGAGACAATCATACAAGCACTACATGAATGAATGAGGGATTAGAACAAGAGTTCACTCAAGTAATTTAAGCCATAAATGGTGTTCATAAAAAGAGGAGGCTGCCATTGATAATTTTAGATTTAATAATACTAGTGAAAATTACCACCTTGTGAGATTCATAGATCAATAGGTCATGAAATTGGCACCACCAGGAATTTCACGCAAAACACTAGAAGTAATATGATGGACAAAGTTGAAATTTGACCACGATCACTAAACCACAATGCCATGAGGGTTCAAAGATCTGAATATTATGATAATTTTGATAATGGAAACTAGAATCAATGTACTAGAACCCCTATGAACAAGTAGTCCCAAGCTTAATACCATAACACATTCAAACTTGATAGTAAACAACCAACATCATCTTGAATAATTTGTCCCAAGAATGATTTTTAGTCACTTTAAAGGTAAACTGGATTTATTATACAAGCAGTTAGACCAAGATATTTCTATACAATATAACACAATTAATCTAGTTTGATACACAAGGGGCTTAATTTCTAGGTTTCCAAGTCAAGGTAGTAGTTTTTCTTCAACTATGCATTGCTAACTGCGTACGTCTGCAGTTACATGTTTCCTTTCGAACTCACAGAAGAGGTATTCAATCCATTATGAAATTAGTGCAAGTTAGAGTAGCATTTGACATACTAAAACTCTTGTTAACGGAAACAAGTTGAATTTATCATCCTATAGAGCCTAGAATGTCCAGGTTTTTCATAGCACCACTTGGAGAATCACCATTAAACTCTCAGATTAGACAGTCTAACTAAAAGTACCATATCTTGAGATATATACTATAACGCACACAGCCATGACTCTTAAAAATTCAGAAACTAGACTCAGAGAATTAAAACTTTCATCAAATAGCGTTATGTGACTCAGGTCATAAATCATTCAAAGTTGCCACAATCTAGTGCGATTCTAGATTGATAAGTTGCGAACACTTAAAGAAAACTCTAAGTTGTTCAAGAAGCCTTGGAGGAAACCAAGAAAACTCTCAAAATTGATTGTATTATTGAATGAATAAAACATGACCCAAGGTATGCTATTTATAGCCTTACAAGTAGAAGACCTAAAGTGCAATGGAAAAGGCTAGACCTAAAGTGAACCGGAAAAGGCTAAACATGACAAGGTTCCTACATTTTAGGAACCTAGAATCGGCTCTTCTAGCTTGCCATGCTGGCCGAATTATTGTTTGATTAAAAATGACTAAACAAGACTCCAAACTAACTAATTAAACGACTAACTCAAAAAACTCAAACTAGGAAAAGGTCAACCGTGGTCCTCCTTGACTTGAACAACATGGACGACCTTCAATCCTTCATGCTTAAGTCCCTCAATGACCTTGGGGATAATTTCTTGGCTTTGCACCTCACGAACAAGCCCTTGGAGTTCCTCTCTCATCTTCTTAGTTCGAGCTCGCGTCACGGGTCCTAGACGAACTCGAATTGTACTCAATGGGGTCTCTTAGTTCGTATCAAAATATAAACCTACCATTTGAGCCTCGCAACACCCCTCCTCCACTCGCCCTCCCGTTAACCACACTAGCATCTGTGTTTAATTTGTATCGCATGGTTGGAGGTTTTCTCCACGTTACCACCACTGCCTGCTGTTTACGGGGCACCCAAGATGCTAATCTTGCCTATTCACAATCCAGATCGCTATAGAACTGTGCCTTATCAAATTTTTTTGCTCTTCCTATATCATGTAAGAAATTGACCACCTCAAAGATGACCCTCCGAGTAGAAAAGGCCGGCCCTTCAAACCTCACCTTATTTCGTCCCTGCCAGTTAAACCATGCTACCAATATTGGGAGGACACGTCTGATATGATGTGCAGGGATGCGGAGCAGTGATGTAGCCCACTTCTTCCACAGTAGCTATAGATCATCGAGCAGCAAGTGAAGTGTCGCGCCCCACTTTTTGAGTGTGGGAAAGTAGTGTGTGGAATATGTATGTGAATGTGTGTGAAAATGAAAATAAAAGGCCGTGGGACTTGGAAATGCGACGATTTGGCCAAACAGAGTTCAAAAAGGGTTTTTTTGCATGAAAAATGGAGTCGCCACTTGGTATAGAGTTAGGGTGTACCAAGTCACCCAAAAATAAATTTTTTTGAAAAGCAAAGTAAACAAACCTCTTTTTAAGAACTTTTAGCTCTACGTAACCAAAGAAAGGGATCGGGGGTCACATTTGATAAGGGAGAAGGCAAAGGCAAAGCCTAAGGCACTCCCTTACCCTAGCCAAAGCTAGTTGCGCGATTTAGCCCCACGTTTCCTAATTCTTCTACCCAAAATATGCGTTGCATGTTGGATATGACTAATGGATATGAAAAAGAAATGCAATCCTAAATCTAAAATGTCTCTTACGAGGCTTTTTGGTCCCAACCACATGAGTTGTGGTGGCCAATAAGGAAAGTCCTCATAGAGGTCGCGAATGATGCAAATGAAGACTCAAATATGAGTGCAAGTGTGAAAATGTAAGAAAACGTGCATGTGAGCGAATGTAAGACAAGTGCATGTGTGCAAATTGGGAAAATAAAGGTGTTTGTGTGCAAAAGGATGAAAATATAGTATAATGGTAGTAAGTGCATATAAGTGCAATTGGATGCAATTTGTGAGGTAGAAAATAAATGATAAAAGAAGAATGTGCAAACATGGCACGTGGATTGAGAAAAATATAATTTGTGAGAGAATGTGGATAAAAGAGTGGGGAAGTGATATGATAAGAATGAGAGTGCATGAACCTAGAGGAATGCATCAAGTCGGGTACGGGAATGACTCCTAACTTCATGACTTTAATTTTCCCTTTGATTAGAAGGAAGAATTAGCGTGCTAAGGCTATTTTGTAGCCACACTCGCTCGTTTCCCTTATCTAAAGGGGACTCTCAAGCAAATGTACCCTATAACTAGCATGAGGATACAGAAACCTAAAATGAGGGGGAAAGGATTGGAGGAGCATGCCAAATGCTAGAAAAAAAACTAAGAAAAATGTATGAAATGTAGTGAAACATGCAAATATGCATTAGCGAGGGAAATCCCTAAGGGTCTAGCGTTGGACTAGCCCATATCTATGAATTCCTACTAGCGTTGGACTAGTGGAAAACGGGACACTGAGCCACAACTAGCGTTGGACTAGTGTGGTGACGTGCATTCATCCATCACATTCATCTATGACTATAGAAAGCAAGTAGACATGCCAATCACCTATAAACACGTGGCACATAACACTTAGCATGTTCGACTAAATGCAAGAGCCTAATAAAGCAAATTAACACGTAGCAACAAAAGCAAGCAACCAAGCTAATGAACCTATTACATTCGCTAACTAAAACAAATGGGGGAGGGGGAAAATGAATAAAAAGGCACTCCAAGCCCTATCTATTACAAGCCAAGAGGTGTACACATACCCCATAAATAAATAAAAGAATGACTTTAATAAAAGCAAAAGTAAATGAAATGAATTAAAGGAATTAAGGAAAAGCAAGGAAAACAAAGTAAACATGCAATTCTCACTTAACACGTTGGATCACATAGGGGAGAGACAAAAAAGATAAAAGAAGTTATACCTCCCTTGGAATGGTGTCCAAATGAAAGAAAAATGGCTTCAAAACAATAAAAAGGTCAAGGTACCACTTTAATTGAGAAAAATTAAAAGAAATGCGCAAATACAAAGCTCACTTGATCGTAAAGCCCCTAAAGTCATGACTTAAGTGCATTTGAAACAAAGCGTAGTAGTTAATTGAAGCAAACAAGCAATGAAGTTGTAAAAATTAAAACTACCAAGGACCAAATTGAGGAGATTATCCAATTGATTGGGTCATAGCAGCATTAGTTGGAAAATTAGGGGTCAAAGTGTAATTTTTTAAAAAATCCCATGCAAAACTTCGGACAAGCTTATGCTTTTGTAGTTCCATTTCCCACCCACCATTCTTCCTGCAACTTTCATTCATCCGAAACATATTCACGCGAAGCAATTCAGACAAGTCTTAACTGATTCGACAACTAAACCCGAATGCATGAACTTGGGATGAGGGAGAAAGGAAAGGTAACATGCAGCAAGGCTCTCGGACATAAAATACAGCAGAGTGAAATCAACATTTGCAGCAACTTTGAACCCACAGATCTTCAAAAAAAAAAGAAAATAACCTAAGACCCGAGCTTGACGCATGAAAGAGAGCTAATGGCTTCTGTCCCTAAGTTCCCAACAAGAAAGATTCTAAACACAGCTTTGATAACAAACATGTTCATGGCATCCCAGTCAAGCAGCAAACAGAACAAGGACGTCAAACCAGCCATGACTTCAGCAACCAAAGAAAGAAAAGATTATCTGCCCGTACTGCTGCAAACCGCACCCCAAAAACTCTAACAGACCCAAGCCACGCAAATGGGGACCAAAGATACAACCCACAACATCACCAGATTAGAGAAAATTATGATCTAGCCGAAACATGATTCATTGACACAAGTAAAGAATGGGACATTAAAGCAGAAATTTTATTGTCATTTTTCCTGATTTTGGCCTGGCAAACGTACAAAGTTAACTGCAAGCATCAAACGATAACCGCACGGGTTCATCAGATAAACTGTATAGGGAGCTTTGAATCCATTTTTCTAACATAATTCATTCATGGCCTTACACGGAATCACAGACCATCAAACACAAGCATGGCAACGTAATAACATCAGTATCAAATGGATTTTGAAGGATTGAGGAGACACTAACGTACCTGGACGGCAAAAAAAGAACACTTCTCCCTCTGTTTTTTTCGGTGAAGCAGGGAGGCGGTAGGGGTGGATTCTGTTGCTGCTAAGGTTTTGATTCGAACCTGAAAACTCCTCTCTTTGCTCCACTCGCTCTCTGTTATCGCCGAAGCCCTTCCCCTGTTTTCCTTGTTCTCCGTTTTCTTTAGCCGTCCACTGCCCGTTTTCTCCTTCTCAGACTCACAGCCGGGAACTTCCCCCCCCTCTATTTTCTGTCCGCCGCCCCCCACGACGAAGCTATCCTTTTCTGTTCTTCCTTTTTTCCGAAGCCTTCCTCACTCAAAACCCTAGCCTTTTTCACAGCCAACCTCCCCTCTGTTCTCTTTTCATTCCTCTTTTTTTGTTTTCTTCCTTTCGCTCTTGATCTCAAACTCAGCCGCCACTGCCCTCTCTTTTCCGTTGCTTCGTTCCTTCCTACCTCCCAGCCGAAGCTCTCCCTGTATCTCTCTTTTGGTTCCGTTTTCTTTTTCCCGCTCCCTCTTGCTTTCTGGTCCCTCTTTTGCTCTCCGTTGTTGACTCCTCTCTAAACCCAGCCTTTCTCACAGCCAACCTCTCTGTCCTCTTTCTCCTGGCTGCGACCATCCTTTTTATAGGAACCCCCAATCCCTAAACCCTCATCTCAAAGGTGAGGATAAGGGATTGGTTTCTACCAAGATTTCCAGCCCTCCGATCTTCCAGCAATCTCCCCGTAAAAATGACATCCCCTTTTGCCGCTGCTGCATGCGGCTTTTTCCCTTTTTTTTTTTTAAAAAAAAATTAGTGTAAAAAACTCTTAATTCAATTAAAGTAAGACAAGAGGCACGAGTCAAAACAAAAATAATCAAATAAAATAAAAACCTAGAATCGAAACAAACAAAACAAAAATTAAATGATTAAATGATTAAAGCTTGATCAAATGATAAAATGACTCAAAAATAAAAGACTAAAAGTAAATAAAAACTAACATGACAAATAGTAAATAAAAATACACTAAAAATTTGGTGTCTACAGTTTGCCCCTCTTTGTCTGAGTTTTGGAAAAACTTGAGACAAAGAAATAGACACCAAATACTTACCTGTGTTATTCGACCACAAAATAATTCCAACGGACAGGAATTTAAGACAGGACTGACCCGAACATGAATTTAAAACGGGATTGACCCGAACAGGAATTTAAAACGGGATTGACCCGAACAGGAATTTAAAATGGGATTGACCCGAACAGGAAATTTAAAATCATGGGATGCACAC
Source organism: Coffea arabica (assembly GCF_036785885.1). NCBI lineage: Eukaryota > Viridiplantae > Streptophyta > Magnoliopsida > Gentianales > Rubiaceae > Coffea > Coffea arabica. The sequence continues at coordinate 39,305,960 of NC_092323.1, read as the reverse complement.
TAGTGGGACAAACCCAACGGCTAGTGGCAACGAAAATAAAATGTACGCTAGTGGGACTGACCCATGTTTAGCAGCAATAAAAATGAAATGCTCACTGGTGGGACTGACCCATGTTCGGTGGCAATAAAAATGCACACTAGTGGGACTGACCCAGCGGCTAGTGGCAGTGCAATGAAAGGAACGCTAGTGGGACTGACCCAACGGCTAACGGCAAAATAAAAGAAATGCGCACTAGTGGGACTGACCCAACGGCTAGTGGCAGTGCAAATGAAAGGCACGCTAGTGGGACTGACCCAACGGCTAGCAGCGGAGTAAAAGAAAATACTCACTAGTGGGATTAACCCAACGGCTAGTGGCAGTGTAAATGAAATGCTCACTAGTGGGACTGACCCAACGGCTGGTGGCGATGTAAATGAAATGCGCACTAGTGGGACTGACCCATCGGCTAGTGGCAGTGAAAAATGAAAGGCTCACTAGTGGGACTGACCCAACGGCTAGTGGCGGAGTAAAAGAAATGCTCACTAGTGGGACTAACCCAACGGCTAGTGGCAAAATAAAAGAAATGCGCACTAGTGGGACTGACCCATCGGCTAGTGGCAGTGAAAAATGAAAGGCTCACTTGTGGGACTGACCCAATGGCTAGCGGCGGAGTAAAAGAAATGCTCACTAGTGGGACTAACCCAACGGCTAGTGGCAAAATAAAAGAAATGCGCACTAGTGGGACTGACCCAACGGCTAGTGGCAGTGTAAATGAAATGCTCACTAGTGGGACTGGCCCAACGGCTAGTGGCGATGTAAATGAAATGCGCATCGGCTAGTGGCAGTGAAAAATGAAAAGCTCACTAGTGGGACTGACCCAACGGCTAGTGGCGGAGTAAAAGAAATGCTCACTAGTGGGACTAACCCAACGGCTAGTGGCAAAATAAAAGAAATGCGCACTAGTGGGACTGACCCAACGGCTAGTGGCAAAATAAAAGAAATGCGCACTAGTGGGACTGACCCATCGGCTAGTGGCAGTGAAAAATGAAAGGCTCACTTGTGGGACTGACCCAACGGCTAGCGGCGGAGTAAAAGAAATACTCACTAGTGGGACTAACCCAACGGCTAGTGGCAAAATAAAAGAAATGCGCACTAGTGGGACTGACCCAACGGCTAGTGGCAAAATAAAAGAAATGCGCACTAGTGGGACTGACCCAACGGCTAGTGGCAGTGTAAATGAAATGCTCACTAGTGGTACTGACCCAACGGCTAGTGGCGATGTAAATGAAATGCGCACTAGTGAGACTGACCCATCGGCTAGTGGCAGTGAAAAATGAAAGGCTCACTAGCGGGACTGACCCAACGGCTAGTGGCGGAGTAAAAGAAATGCTCACTAGTGGGACTAACCCAACGGCTAGTGGCAAAATAAAAGAAATGCGCACTAGTGGGACTGATCCAACGGCTAGTGGCAAAATAAAAAAAATGCGCACTAGTGGGACTGACCCATCGGCTAGTGGCAGTGAAAAATGAAAGGCTCACTAGTGGGACTGACCCAACGGCTAGCGGTGGAGTAAAAGAAATGCTCACTAGTGGGACTAACCCAACGGCTAGTGGCAAAATAAAAGAAATGCGCACTAGTGGGACTGACCCAACGGCTAGTGGCAGTGAAAATGAAAGGCACGCTAGTGGGACTGACCCAACGGCTAGTGGCAGAATAAGAGAAATGCTGGTATGTATGAAGAGATTGTATAAGACTTGTTCGAAAAATTATCTAAAGATTTGCCCCAGTATGATGAATTGGTCAGTGGGATTAAACCCGAGCCTGCCTTAATTGGTGGTACAAAATCCAAGCCCAACGTGAACTTTGTGATGTTTGTGAAGTTGGCGGCACAAAATTCAGGCCCAACGTGGTATAAGCGGTCAGCGGGATAGAACCCAGTTCTGCCGAGGTTGATATAAGCGGTCAGCGGGATAGAACCCAGTTCTGCCGAGGTTGGCGGGATGAAACCCAGTTCCAACGTGATATAAGTGGCCAGCGGGATAGAACCCAGTTCTGCCGAGGTTGGCGGGATGAAACCCAGTTCCCACGTGATTTTTGTGAAGTTTGTGAATGGTCAGTGGGATAAGACCCAGTCCTGCCATCCAATTAGTCAAGAAATTGAATTTGATTTGTCAAAAAACCAGAAATTAAATTTGATTTTCCAAGAAACAAGAATTTGAACTTGATTTTTTATTTTTGACTTTTGAATTTTTATGATTTTTCGAGAGAATCTTTTCAAAATAATTTGCCCTAGTTTCGACCGATTATTAAACTGATCAATTAATTTGCATTACGGCGTGGTTGCTCCTCCTTGAGGCCTTGATTCGTAAGATTTTGACTTACGCTCCTTCGTCGATTTCAGCCATGGATACCTGCACAGGGGGCTTACCAAAATATGACATGCACTTGAATTTCATGAAAAGAAACAGCGTGATTGATCTGAAAAATGCATTATTTGATTCTTGGTCGGAATCCTCAATTGGACTATAAAAAAATTTGCCCCAGTGTGGGCTTATTTTGTGAAATCTTGCAAATAAAATTTTTGCCCCAGTGTGGGCCCATTTGATTGCAAAAATTGATTTGGATGCCTTTTCACTTATTTGAACAAAGTAAGAAACTGTGTTTCCTATAATGTGAAGAAATTTGAACGTCTTGCTTAAACTCACACAAAAAATTTCATGATGAATTTCTCAAAATAATGCCAAATTACAAAAGATTTCTTCCTCACTTTTAGTATCTGTGTTTTGGGTAATGGGTCACCACTTCCAGTTGGCTCATCTTCAGGATCAATCAAGTGATTTTATTTCTGATTTTGAGGTGGCTAAGGAAAATGAGAGGTTAGGATCTGTTTGATTCTTGTGCCCACTGGTATGTAATCTATTCAACATCACATCTTAGTGAAAGCAAATAGTATGTCAACCCTATTTCTTAAGAAAATTTAGTCAACATATAAGCTTTAAGCTTGCAACAAATGGGTAGAAACGATAGCTAAACGTGTGAAAACTGGTTATACCCTTTGATCACAAATGATTAATGGATTTTCTTAGAAGCATGACCTTTGTTTTGAGTTGTCATGAAGGAATAAGTCAACGATGGACTTTTATGGGCTTGTAATGTGGCTTGAAGACGATAGCTAAAGAAATAATTTTCAAGGACATTGCACCAAAGATCGCGTTTTTCTCAAAATTGCCCTCATTTTGGACTCCAAGATCTTGGACTTTGTTTGACTTTTTATCATCACTCAACAGGGTCTTTCAGCATCAAATCTTTTTGCATCTTTCTTTTGCGTTCATTTCGCTCATTTTTTCTTTTTCCTTTTCCTTTTTTCAAAAGTGCCCTCGTGGGGTTTCACATGAAGAGCAGTGTCAACCTCACACCTAATCAATTCAGAAATACATTCAAAAAATTTCTTGGCATCAGTATATAAACATCACTTGCCAATTAGAAAATTTCTTGACGGAGATATTGCAAAGAACAGAAGTCAGGACTTTCGGCTTTTGTAATGGGGTCAGGTGGGGTGCTTAGAAAAGTTAAGGCTTGAAAGCGGATTTCAAAAACGGTTTGAAGAATCCGAGATCGCATTGTTGCGCCAATCCTATCAGAATTTGCCCCAGTTTATGCTCAATTGAGGCTTTTTCTCTTTCATTTTCTTTCTTCTTTTGATTTTTCGGCCTTTTGTCATTCTTTGAAACTTTCACAAAATTTACCCCAATTTATTTTTGAACTGAGGTTCTCTTTTCTTCTTTTGTTTTTGATTTTGTTGCTTTTCACTTTTTCACTTCTTGAAATTTTTCCTTTTCAACTCAAACTTGCCCCAGTGTGGGGTTTGCGATTCTCAGGGGTTGCCACATGAAGTCTTTTATTTTGAAGGCTCAAAAGGGATAATTAGGGATAGAATGCTTGGTCGGAAAAGAAGAGGGCCTGACTTTTATTCCGTTCCTTACAATAACTCTGAAAGGAAACTTTCATTAATGGGAAATTTCTGGCATGTATCTGAATTAACTGACTGAGGAAGACCCTTGTTTATCCATATCTGTGAAACATAGGCGGTCCGTGCGGACAAATGTCTTCCTTTTCTTCTTTTTTTTTTCAAAATTGGAACCCAAGTGGAATCAAATTTCCTCAATTTGCGGTTCCCTCCTTATTCTAGCATTTTTGCTTTTCCCCTTTTTGGAAAATTCTCCAATTTCCCTCCCCAATGTGGGGTACGATCGTAAGTGCTTTGAAAAGAACCACCAATTTTTCAGCTCAAATGAGGATGCAAAGGATGATCAGTGTTTAGGTTGTAGAAACGACGGCCAAAGTATCATTCTTACACCTCATGACAACCAAAGTAACGAAATGGTCATTGAAAATCCATTCCCTTTTTTGATATTTGAAAAATTTCCAATATAGGGTAGTGATCATTAGGGCTCTTATTTGAAACGAAATTATTCTTTCAAAGGCTCAAATGGGAGAGCAAATGATAAAAACGTGTATAGGTAGAGAAAAGAATGCTCGAAGTATCATTCCAAATTTTCAAAACAAACAAGAATAATGCACATTTTTGCTTTCACTTAGATGTGATTGAATCGGATTAGTCACCGCGGACATTTTCAAGCAAAAGTTGCCCCAATTTATCAATCAATGTGACTGACTTTATTTTGGGATTAAGTGAAGGAAAAAGGTATCTCATGGGCCTTCTGAGTGACCTCTTTTAATTTTTGAACACTCTTATTGTGTAGCTCAGATCAGCAATCTAGTGTACACAAGGATTTTAGAATGCATACACTTGCGAATTTTCAGGCTGGAGGTTGAAAAAACTCTCAATTCGGTCTTATTTCTTAAAATTCATCATGAAATCTCTTAATGAGCTCAATAAAGAATGAAATGTACACGAGTATTATACAAAACAAATAATTGTCTGAACAAAAGCTTCATTATTGCCAATGTTTGAAAAATTTAAAAGCAATACATATGAGAAAACTTCTACGAAATTCCTTTGCACATGTATACACATTTTCTCTCTTAATGTCCCCTTTTTCTTTGAGCAATGAAATCCCTTAGATGTTTTGCACGAGCGCTTTCAAATGAATTTTCGAATTCACATTGTAAGGCCTGCCTGAGAATCAAGTAATACTTGTAATTTTCAAACTTTATCAGATCAAAATTGTTATCAGATATAGAAAGATATTTTCACCTTATTGAAATATTTTTATGAATGCAGGGGGAAGGGGGTAAAATAAAAGAAAAATACCCAGAGCCAGTAAGCAAGAATAAAAAAATCGGTATGCATGTCTTATGGGGGAACCCTTTTTATGCCAAGGGTAGGCCTAGCATGAAAATGCAATCCTCTAGGGTAGGCACTATACCATACCTGATGAATCCGATCAATTGATTGAGTGAAAAATGATTTGAAAAATTTGGCCAATCTGGAGTGAGAAGAAACATTCGTCCTAAAAAATGAGGACAAAGTCCGAATGAATTGCTTATTTTGATTGACGCATGATGTGCCAAAAGGGTAAAATGGTCAAATTCATTGAATGAAATTTGATTATTTATCGAAAATTGAATGGATAACCCTAAAAATGAATTAAACTAATCAAATGAATTGAATGAAATCACTTGATCAAGCGGATCGAGTGAAATGATGATTTATTCAAAATCGACCGAATTGCCCTAAAATAGGTAAACTAGTCAAATGAATTCAAAATCGACTAGGTTGCCCTAAAAATGAACAAATTGATAAAATGGACTGGATGAAATTGATGAATCAAATGATCTAATGGACTGAACGGCTTGATGCATTAGTCTATGAGCCTTCTAAAATCAAATTTTGGCCTTAGTTTATTTATCGTCTCAATAGCGAGGAATTGTTTGTGAATTTCTTCAAATTAATGTCCTTTTTGCAAGGGATTTTTACCAATTTGATAAAATGGCCAAAAGGTGATTATTAAATGCTCATATTCCAAAAATTACTCTATGAAAATGATCGGATCCTACCTTATCTTGTGCACTACCCCTTTGGATGGTACAAAATGTAAACGTGCAAGTCTCCTTGGATTAAGTATCCGAGACACAAGGTGGCTTATTCCTAACACGGGATCCCCTAAATGGCATTCCCTTCTAGGGTTTATGCATGATGCCATTTATTAAGACGATGTAAATATGTGACAAATATGGCCTAAAGGACATAACTAATGCACCGGGGAAAAAGGTCTAAAATGAGATGTACTTATTGAAAATTAAGTGTAATGACTGAAATTTAAACATGTAAGTTATCTAGTGGGTAAGTCACTAAAAGAGTGCCAAAGAGGCCTCTTATCGCTAAGGCACATGAATGCAGGCCAAGAAAATAAAGAAATGGTTAGTGCAATTGATAGTACACATAACATATTGGGAGCAATTAAGAAAAGAAATACAATGAAAGCAAGTAAAAGGGGTGGAACCCCTTCCCTCGTGCCTAATGTGCTTATCAAGGGTGAGGCTGACTCTAACCTAGGAAAACTCTAACATGGATGCATGAGACTGGGGTTCACTAATGCGACTAGACTCAATAAGGTTTAAAAAGGTCCCCAAGCCTTCAGACCTAAGGGAATGGGTCATCCATCCTAAGACCCTAGGTCGGTGGCTCGAGCGGTCCCCTAGGTACTGCTATGGGCGCAGAGCACACCATCCACATACCTAGAGAAACCATTCCTAGTCCTACAAGGCGGTGTGGGAAAGAGCCCACGAAAATAAAATAAAATGGGATAACAGTAAATAAACATGCACGTATGAAGTGTCCCCTATTTTGAGGGAAGGGGTTGAGAACCAACGCGAGGATCTAAGGGTGACACACACTCCCCCCCCCAAATGGAATGCAAAGCGCGAGATAAAACAAGTACAACATACATCCAAACAACCAATCATACATACGTGAGTGAGGGAATAGTTTGATACGCGCACGAGGCAAAAAAGTCCCAAAATGAAAAAAAATGCAACCCTAATATCCAAATGCTATGCATAAAAAGGGTAGAAAAAGGAAAAGAATAGCCAAATCAAAAGCTTGGACCCACTTAGGAAGTCCCCAGTGGAGTCGCCAACTGTCGCGCCCCACTTTTTGAGTGTGTGAAAGTAGTGTGTGGAATATGTATGTGAATGTGTGTGAAAATGAAAATAAAAGGCCGTGGGACTTGGAAATGCGACGATTTGGCCAAACAGAGTTCAAAAAGGGTTTTTTTGCATGGAAAATGGAGTCGCCACTTGGTATAGAGTTAGGGTGTACCAAGTCACCCAAAAATGAATTTTTTTGAAAAGCAAAGTAAACAAACCCCTTTTTAAGAACTTTTAGCTCTACGTAACCAAAGAAAGGGATCGGGGGTCATATTTGATAAGGGAGAAGGCAAAGGCAAAGCCTAAGGCACTCCCTTACCTTAGCCAAAGCTAGTTGCGCGATTTAGCCCCACGTTTCCTAATTCTTCTACCCAAAATATGCGTTGCATGTTGGATATGACTAATGGATATGAAAAAGAAATGCAATCCTAAATCTAAAATGTCTCTTACGAGGCTTTTTGGTCCCAACCACATGAGTTGTGGTGGCCAATAAGGAAAGTCCTCATAGAGGTCGCGAATGATGCAAATGAAGACTCAAATATGAGTGCAAGTGTGAAAATATAAGAAAACGTGCATGTGTGCGAATGTAAGACAAGTGTATGTGTGCAAATTGGGAAAATAAAGGTGTTTGTGTGCAAATGGATGAAAATATAGTATAATGGTAGTAAGTGCATATAAGTGCAATTGGGTGCAATTTGTGAGGTAGAAAATAAATGATAAAAGAAGAATGTGCAAACATGGCACGTGGATTGAGAAAAATATAATTTGTGAGAGAATGTGGATAAAAGAGTGAGGAAGTGATATGATAAGAATGAGAGTGGATGAACCTAGAGGAATGCATCAAGTCGGGTACGGGAATGACTCCTAACTTCATGACTTTAATTTTCCCTTTGATTAGAAGGAAGAACTAGCGTGCTAAGGCTATTTTGTAGCCACACTCGCTCGTTTCCCTTATCTAAAGGGGACTCTCAAGCAAATGTACCCTATAACTAGCATGAGGATGCAGAAACCTAAAATGAGGGGGAAAGGATTGGAGGAGCATGCCAAATGCTAGAAAAAAAAAAACTAAGAAAAATGTATGAAATGTAGTGAAACATGTAAATATGCACTAGCGAGGGAAATCCCTAAGGGTCTAGCGTTGGACTAGCCCATATCTATGAATTCCTACTAGCGTTGGACTAGTGGAAAACGGGACACTGAGCCACAACTAGCGTTGGACTAGTGTGGTGACGTGCATTCATCCATCACATTCATCTATGACTATAGAAAGCAAGTAGACATGCCAATCACCTATAAACACGTAGCACATAACACTTAGCATGCTCGACTAAATGCAAGAGCCTAATAAAACAAATTAACACGTAGCAACAAAAGCAAGCAACCAAGCTAATGAACCTATTACATTCGCTAACTAAAACAAATGGGGGAGGGGGAAAATGAATAAAAAGGCACTCCAAGCCCTATCTATTACAAGCCAAGAGGTGTACACATACCCCATAAATAAATAAAAGAATGACTTTAATAAAAGCAAAAGTAAATGAAATGAATTAAAGGAATTAAGGAAAAGCAAGGAAAACAAAGTAAACATGCAATTCTCACTTAGCACGTTGGATCACATAGGAGAGAGACAAAAAAGATAAAAGAAGTTATACCTCCCTTGGAATGGTGTCCAAATGAAAGAAAAATGGCTTCAAAACAATAAAAAGGTCAAGGTACCACTTTAATTGAGAAAAATTAAAAGAAATGCGCAAATACAAAGCTCACTTGATCGTAAAGCCCCTAAAGTCATGACTTAAGTGCATTTGAAACAAAGCGTAGTAGTTAATTGAAGCAAACAAGCAATGAAGTTGTAAAAATTAAAACTATCAAGGACCAAATTGAGGAGATTATCCAATTGATTGGGTCATAGCAGCATTAGTTGGAAAATTAGGGGTCAAAGTGCAATTTTTTAAAAAATCCCATGCAAAACTTCGGACAAGCTTATGCTTTTGCAGTTCCATTTCCCACCCACCATTCTTCCTGCAACTTTCATTCATCCGAAACATATTCACGCGAAGCAATTCAGACAAGCCTTAACTGATTCGACAACTAAACCCGAATGCATGAACTTGGGATGAGGGAGAAAGGAAAGGTAACATGCAGCAAGGCTCTCGGACATAAAATACAGCAGAGTGAAATAAACATTTGCAGCAACTTTGAACCCACAGATCTTCAAAAAAAAAAAGAAAATAACCTAAGACCCGAGCTTGACGCATGAAAGAGAGCTAATGGCTTCTGTCCCTAAGTTCCCAACAAGAAAGATTCTAAACACAGCTTTGATAACAAACATGTTCATGGCATCCCAGTCAAGCAGCAAACAGAACAAGGACGTCAAACCAGCCATGACTTCAGCAACCAAAGAAAGAAAAGATTATCTGCCCGTACTGCTGCAAACCGCACCCCAAAAACTCTAACAGACCCAAGCCACACAAATGGGGACCAAAGATACAACCCACAACATCACCAGATTAGAGAAAATTGTGATATAGCCGAAACATGATTCATTGAGACAAGTAAAGAATGGGACATTAAAGCAGAAATTTTATTGTCATTTTTCCTGATTTTGGCCTGGCAAACGTACAAAGTTAACTGCAAGCATCAAACGATAACCGCACGGGTTCATCAGATAAACGGTATAGGGAGCTTTGAATCCATTTTTCTAACATAATTCATTCATGGCCTTACACGGAATCACAGACCATCAAACACAAGCATGGCAACGTAATAACATCAGTATCAAATGGATTTTGAAGGATTGAGGAGACACTAACGTACCTGGACGGCAAAAAAAGAACACTTCTCCCTCTGTTTTTTTCGGTGAAGCAGGGAGGCGGTAGGGGTGGATTCTGTTGCTGCTAAGGTTTTGATTCGAGCCTGAAAACTCCTCTGCTTGCTCCACTCGCTCTCTGTTATCGCCGAAGCCCTTCCCCTGTTTTCCTTGTTCTCCGTTTTCTTCAGCCGTCCGCTGCCCGTTTTCTCCTTCTCAGACTCACAGCCGGGAACTTCCCCCCCCTCTATTTTCTGTCCGCCGCTCCCCACGACGAAGCTATCCTTTTCCGTTCTTCCTTTTTTCCGAAGCCTTCCTCACTCAAAACCCTAGCCTTTTTCACAGCCAACCTCCCCTCTGTTCTCTCTTCATTCCTCTTTTTCTGTTTTCTTCCTTTCGCTCTTGATCTCAAACTCAGCCGCCACTGCCCTCTCTTTTCCGTTGCTTCGTTCCTTCCTACCTCCCAGCCGAAGCTCTCCCTGTATCTCTTTTTTGGTTCCTTTTTCTTTTTCCCGCTCCCTCTTGCTTTCTGGTCCCTCTTTTGCTCTCCGTTGTTGACTCCTCTCTAAACCCAGCCTTTCTCACAGCCAACCTCTCTGTCCTCTTTCTCCTGGCTGCGGCCATCCTTTTTATAGGAACCCCCAATCCCTAAACCCTCACCTCAAAGGTTAGGATAAGGGATTGGTTTCTACCAAGATTTCCAGCCCTCCGATCTTCCAGCAATCTCCCCGTAAAAATGACATCCCCTTTTGCCGCTGCTGCATGCGGCTTTTTCCCTTTTTTTTTTTTAAAAAAAAAAAAATTTAGTGCAAAAAACTCTTTATTCAATTAAAGTAAGACAAGAGGCACGAATCAAAACAAAAATAATCACATAAAATAAAAACCTAGAATCGAAACAAACAAAACAAAAATTAAATGATTAAATGATTAAAGCTTGATCAAATGATAAAATGACTCAAAAATAAAAGACTAAAAGTAAATAAAAACTAACATGACAAATAGTAAATAAAAATACACTAAAAATTTGGTGTCTACATGAAGTAGTCCAAACATATTAGCAAAGTATCCCCAAACCTCCCTCGCCATCGGACCATTGACAAAAAGGTAAGGCAACGATTAGAAACCAACGAAAAACCTCTTCGACGCAGCACTGAATCCAAGGGCACAAATTTGTTCAGGAGTCACCACACAAACATCGAAATCCTCAGCGGGACACCCCTATTCCAAACCATACCATGCATTGAGAAGCCGCCTCTATGTTGTCGACACAACGCCCATGCCGAACTTAATGAAAAGCACCCTGTCTTCGACCCCACCCATATGATCTGATCCTGCCCATGAAGATTGAAAGCAATCTCCAAGATCACCTCCACCAGATGGCTTGGTAGCCATTGTCTCAGTTTGTCCGCATTTCACCCTTCCCTTCCAAAGAACTCCGCCACCAAAAAATGAGGTTAGTCCATATCCTCCGGCACCATGTGCTTAAGGGACCAAGCTCACACCACGTCTAGCCAGAAATCCACTATACTCGGTTCTAGACTCTATCTAATCTGAGCTTCAGCCATTTCTCGTATATCGAGTAGCCGCTTCCATGTTCCAGTCGGTCTTGCCACTTCAGCCCGTAGCGGATGCTAGTCTCCGATATACTTAGAGAACATAAAATCCGACCATATTGATCCCTTTTGGCGTAACTGCCACCATAACTTGCAGGAGAAAGCTCTGACCATGTTGTCCAGCGCCCGTACCCCCAAACCACCCTCCTCTATGGGAAAACACATCTTCTCCCAAGACGCCCAATGAATCCGTTTAGAATCATGTGTTTTATCCCATAAAAAAGAGTTAAATATTTTTCCCAAAGCAACTAAGACAGCCTTAGGGGCTTCGCACTCCAGTGAAATACTCGTGCCCGTACTTTTGCAAGAATTCCATCAAAGACAATTGAGGTACTCCGACCTCGAGAAATGGGAACACCGAGGTAGACCAATGGGAAGAACTGACATTTAAACCCCAGAATGCTAGAGACAAGTTCCACTTGCACCTCCGTCGCCCCAGGCAAACACACAAAGCAACTTTTCACTGCATTGATCTTCTGCCCTGAATACTGTTGATATTTATTGAAGAAGCCCCCAACAGCCTCTAAGGTCTCCCTGGATAGCCGCGTGAAAATAATGACATCATTTGCAAATGCCAAATACGGAACTTTACTTCCTCCAGCCTGAAAAAATTTGTGCCTACCCTGCTGGAACAAGGAATTCAACCCACTTCCAAAAAACTCAGCGACTAATATGAAAAGGGCTGGAGAGATTGGATCCTCTTGCCTGACCCCTCGCGTCAATTTGAAAAATCCCGCCGGCTCCCTATTTACAAGCACCGAAAACTAATTATTTGTGACCAGAGAAAGATCAAATCTATTGCATTTTCTTGGAAACCAAAATCCCAAAGCATGAAGAGGAGAAACGACCACTCCACTCTATTGTACGCCTTTTCCATATCAAGTTTTAACATAAGGTTTGGAACTTCCAACCAACGATCGAGTTCCTGCGCATGCTCTTGCTCCAGTAGAACATTAGCAATTATTTGACGTCCCGAGACAAAGCTGGACTGCCAAGGAGAAATCAGCTGGGACAGAAGAATGTTCACCCTATTGGCCACAAGCTTAGATATTGTGAGGACCCAAATATTTACTTATTTTAAACTCATATTATTGGCTTATTTAAATATTTATCCACCTGTTTTCTCCGAATAATTTATTTCAACCCTTTTAGAACCAATTACATGGAACTATGACTTGCATATATTTTTAAAATATCCCGTTAATAAATTTAATTTTTGGAAGCTCATTTAGCGAAATTTAGTGAATACGCATTTGGATGCAATAGTCGATTTGAGAGTACAGTGACCTTGGAGATTTCAGGAGTCATGCGTTAGTCTTGAAATAGGTATCTTTATGCTTAATTACCCTAGTATTAGTTAGTTATATCATCGTTACAAGAATTTCTTAGAAATTGCGCTTTATTGCGCGCGAGTCGGAAGTTTGCGTTTTCACGCACGCGACTAATTGAAGGACTTTAGAAATTTATTTTAGACTACTAAGAGTGAATAATAATAGTGTTAAAGGAAGTACATTAAAGGTTTAGTGCACAAGTGAAACAAACCCGAGAGAAAATGGAAACGAAACGCGCGCGCGAGAAACACTATTCAAAGTTTACTTTTGCTTAAATTTGAACCACCAACCATCAAGCTTCTCCAAGAAGCTTTATCACCAGCCATACTCTCTCTCTTCGCTCTCAAGCTTGGCTGAAACTTAGCTAAGGAAGGAGAACAAAATTTCCACTTCATTTCACTTCCAATCGTCCAACCATTTCACCACACAACTTCCACTTCACTTGGAGATTCACTTGGACTAGGAAGGAAGTATCTTTCTCATGGTTTTTATTGGGTCTTGGAGGTGCAAAATTTCTGATCTTACACCAAGGAGCAGAAGGTAATCATCTGGTCACTTATTCTTAGTTCTAGTTGGTTAAATTTTGCTAGGAAGCTTGTAGCTTCAAGATTATTGTTGTGGATTGAGTTTAAATGTTGGAGTGGGCTCTATGAAATCCCACAATGGATATATTGGACTGATATGGTGATTATGAGTGTTGTTGGTATTAATTATGTGTTAATCAAGTGGATATAAGTTAGAAAAGAGAAAGGAAAACCAAAGGAAGATTGTATAGGAAGAGGTCGAATTCTGCCCTATTTTTCTTGAAGATTTAATCCAAAATTTTGATGCTCAAATGACCTTGAATATGGAAAGTTTCCACCAAAAATCATGTGAATTTGTTGGGTAAAAGTTGAAATTTTGAAATGGTACAAATTTGGAAAACTGTGTTCGGGTGTTCTGGGCAGAGCATCTTTGAACGATCATAACTCTCTGCTTGGACGTCAAAATCAAGTGCCATTTGTGGCATTTGAAACTAGACATCTGTAGTTTTCTAACAGTATATCATGTACCTTTTAATTCGAAGTGAGTCATCTGTAGTGGCTAATCAAAGTCGACTGCCTAGTTCTATCAGTCCAACTGAGAAAATTGTAGCAGCAGCAACTTGTGGCTCCATTTTATCTTGCTTGCCAACTGAATTTCAAAATGACTTCTTTTGATGAAATGCAGCCTGTTGCATGTAGTTTCCAACATCACTAACCATGTTCAATTTCAAGTTGTATTGAATGAGATATAGTCCAATTCCCAAACTGTACCGAATCTGGAAAACCCTAATTTTGGCTAGCCGAATGGCCTAGCTTGACTTGGGACTTGTTATTTTGAAAATTCTGAGGTCAATCACCTACCAAATGTATATTAGATGTTTCTTAGACCTTTGTTTCACAAACGAGTCAGATTTGAGTTGATTTCATTGGACCAACTGTTTGAAAAGAAAAAAAAAAGCTAGAAGGCAGATTTGCCTTGGAAATTCCTTAAACTTTGGTAGTTTTATTAACTACCTTCCCTTGCGAATTTTCAAATGAAATTTGATAGAGGAGTAGTCCTCATATAGAAGTTGAATTGTATCAATTTTGGTGTTATTCTAAAACTATTTTTATATACAAACAAAATATTGAATTTGTCCTTCCAAATCTAGAAAATGGACCGAACAGTCCTCAATTTTAACCAACTTTGAGCTGCTATATTTTGATGCTCAAAACTCTGATTCTAGTTCTGCTTGTTGTGTTTTAAACCTTGATTGGAATTCTAATTTAGGTACAAATTGCAGAGGCTAGTTCACTTTCTATGAATTTTGCCGAATTTCCAAAGTTTGCCGAAAACCAAGATCGAAACTGTCTTGTGGTGCGAATCAGCCACTTTAAGCTGAAATTTGAGTATTTTCTATTTAGAATCTTGGAAAAGTGTCTTCTAGGAACTTTTAGTAATCTGAAACTAGTTTCGAACGGTGCCAAGTTTTTCAATTTTGGACCTACAGAGTGTAAGATACGATTTTCAAGGATTGCTCCTTAAAACTGAAATTTTTGAACTTGAAGGGAATTGAGTTTTTAGAAACTCTTCACTATCCTTCGATATTGAATGACAATTTTAGACTTGATTTCTTGAGAAAAAATAGTTTTTCCTTGCGTTGTTAAACGCCACTATCGAACCTTGAATTTTGAGTAATTAAAGATCTATTTCATGATATTTACTTGGATTGTACAAGTGTACAATTTCCCTTGTTAATAAGCGATTTATAAGTGATAGTGAGTGATAGTTAATTATTATTTGTTCAAGCACTCAAGGGAACCTTCAAGAGGACCTCACAGCAGACGCCTAAACACTTAATTGGGCACTACTTCCTTATTTTTGATTGGTGAGTGTCAGTGTGTGAAAAAGTGTTATGTGCTAAATTATTATTAGTGATTGGGTATTTTAAAAATACTGAGTCGAGTGTGTACTTTATCACACTCATTCTCATTTAAGTGAAGTGTATTTGAATTACTTGAAGCGAATTACGTGAAGTGAAAATTTAAGTGAAATGTTTCAGTGATTATTTATGCTATAGTTGCATAAGTCGATTGGAGTGAATCTCCTCGACTCTCGGTAATAACAACGGGGACGCCCAAGTCTCATTGGCCGACCTTGCGACTCAAGCCGGTATGGGCTTGCTCGAGAAGCTTGGTAAACCATGGGAAAAGTGTATAAGCGTGATCTATTAGAGAGATCTCGCTTGGCATACTCGAGTAGTATCGCTTTATATAAAAGAAGAGCGGGCCCGACACTGGGGTATGTGATGGTGAACGGGGAACGAGTAAGTGAAGTTCTACGGACTAAATACCGATCCGGTTGATGGAGTGTCATTACGGGAAGGCAATTGATCGAGTAGTGGCAAAGCAAGTGGAACTTAGTTCTTGAGAGCTTCCATATCCTTGAATTGTTTTTGGTTACTTTTCTCACTTGAATTGTTAATTACTTGAATACTATTATTTTACTTACTAAATTGTGATTGCTACTTGGATTAATCGCTCACCCCATAGATTTGTTTTTCTTAACAGGAACCGATATGGAGTGACACTCGGAGAAGCCTTTTGGTTGAACTTTTGATTAGGGATTTGAATGTATTTCACTAGACAATTTGGAAGTTATATATTTTAACAAGGGGATGTACCTTGAACTTGTGATGTAAGGTTGAATGCTTATGTATGGAAATGACTTCATACTTTTATTCCGATTTCATTGTTAGTATTGTATCTTTAAGTTTGAACTGGAATTGTAGTGAGTCCTGGCGAGAGCTGGGTAGGTATCCAGCCGATACCCTTTGGTCCGTCTTAGGAAGAAGTGGGGGCGTCATAGTTGATATCAGAGCGTTAGGTTAGAAACCTAATTGGGAGATGTATTAGGGACTTTATCCTTAAGATTTGAGATGAGATGATTTAGCGACAACCTAAGTGATATTTGAGCGAGATAGCGACTTTAAGTTTCTAATCTGGAAATTGTGGTTGTTTTGCAGGGATGCAGAATGGGAATGAAAGACCTGCTGCTAATGGAAATGGCCATGCTAATGGCCATGTGGAGCCCTTAGGTTCATGTACTATAGCGCACGGGGTGGAGGAACTCGTGTGCGTTAGTCACCTTTTATTAGATATCCTTGATGTCACTGTAAGATGACATACTCTTACCCGAATAACCTAATATTTGCCCTTGACGATGAGCGACGTCAGTTGGTGGATGCCAACCGAGATCTGTTTCAGGAGGTGGAGGAGTTAAGCATTATGGTGAATGCTCAGAGTGTTAGGATTGCTGAGTTAGAGGGGACATTAGTGAGTGAGGTGGCTAGGGCTGAGGGCGCCCGTGATGAGTTTCAGAGAGTTAGAGCTCGACTTACTAGAATAGGCGAGGAGGTCCGTGATCGGGCTTCCGGAATCATGGCCGATGCCACTATACTAATTGATGAGGTGATAAAGATTGTATAGAATCTAGTTCAGGAAGGCATTGAGTAGGATCCAAAGGAGGATCCAGAGGAGGACCCTGAGGAGGAGGTTTTACCTGATAGCCCCTGAGGACTAGGCTTAAAGTGACCAATCTTTTGACTTTTGTAATTAGAAATAGCTGGGGTGATGCTAGTGGAAAGGCCATTGTATTTTGCTTGACTGTGTGGCCTACTTTTGAGGCACTTGACTTGACTTTAGTAGTGCATGACTAAAAGTACTTTTGTGGCACCTGTATGCTATATTTGTTTGTACTACCCCATGACTTGCTAATTGTATGGATCTTAAAGTGTTAATGCATGTAAATTATTGTTATTTTCAATGTTTTTGTAATTGGTTCTTGCTTTCAACACTTTCTCGCATAATTATTTTATTTCCTGCACTAGGCACAACTAGTATTAGAGATGGACGGAGGAGTGGTCGAGATCGTAAGCGAGGGATTAGACAGACCCAACCTTACGGGGATGATCAGGGATCGGCAATTGGGCTGACCTAGGGACAAGAAAATTTAGAGGGTAATCAAGTGGCTACTGCCATTAATAGGATAACTGATATTCTTGAGCGGTTAGCCGAGAGATAGGGTCCAGGGCCGCTTAACCAGCCCGGGGGCCAGGATAGAAGGGAAGATAGAGCCTTGGAGAGGTTCTTGAAATTTAGCCCACCTAAGTTCACTGGAGAACCTAACCCTGAGGTAGCGGAGAATTGGTTGGAGAGGATGACCAATATATTCGCAGCCTTAGACTATACCGAAGATAGACGAGTGAATTTTGCTGCTTTCCAATTTAAGGGAGTAGCACGTGCCTGGTGGGACATGATAAAGGGAAAGTGGGAGAGGGTCCAAACCCCCTGGACTTGGGAGAATTTCACGAGGGAGTTCAACGAGAAGTTCCTTCCGCCTTTGATCCAAGAGAAACGGGAGGACGAGTTTATAAAGTTGAAACAAGGAACTCTTAGTGTAGCCGAGTATGAAGGAAAATTTACTAAACTTTCTAAGTACGCTCCCGAATTGGTGACCAACAAACGGAAGAGGATAAGACGTTTTGTACAAGAGCTTAATGTAGAAATCCAGGAGGGCTTGACTGCAGCCCAAATCTCTACGTTTACTGAGGTTTAGAGAAAGTGCAAAGAGTTGAGAGCGCAAGAATGCAAGTTAGGGATTTCCACAATAAGAAAAGGAACTTTTCTAGTCATACTTCTGGACAACCTAGTAAAAGTACCCCACTTTCCAAGATGGGAAGAGGAGTAGGAGGAGTGAGGACCGCTGGAGATTCTAGAGGAGATCTATCCAGAAGAGGCCGTAGTAGACCGATTCAAGCGAGAGGAGTGCCCTCTAGTGGCTTTGCCATAACCCCTCAAGTTACTTGCGGTTACTGTGGTAAACCAAATCACTCAGAAAATGATTATTGGAGGAAGTCGGAAAAGTGTTTGTTCTGTGATAGTGCTGAACATCAATTCGCGAGTTGCCCGAAGGCGCCAAATATAGGAGGTAGCACTCAAAGGCCAGAAAAGTCAACCTCTAAGTAGACTAGTGCTGGAGGGAGTCGACCTAGAGTACCGGCTAGGGTTTATGCATTGGATCACCAACAGATTCCCGATACAACTGAAGTGGTTGAAGGTACGATCTCTATTTTCCACCGTTTAGCTAAGGTTTTAATTGATCCGGGTGCGACGCATTCTTTTGTAAACCCTAATTTCATAAGTAGAATAGACTTGAAGCCAATTAAGTTATCTTATAATTTAAAGGTTAGAACACCTATTGGAGATAAAAGTTTACTAGCTAATTTGGTGTATAAGGATTGTGAGATATGGGTTGAAGAACAGAAATTACTGGCCGATTTGATGAATTTAGCGATTAAGGGATATGATGTGATCCTAGGAATGGACTGGTTAACCCGTTACAATACCTGGTTGAACTGTAAAACGAAAAGGGTAGAATTATGCATTCCGGGAGAGACAACCCTGAAATTGGATGTGAGGGGTAGATTAGTCTCATCTGCACTTATCTTAAGGATTCGAGCTAGGAAAATGTTAAGTAAGGAAGCTCAGGGATATCTGGCTTTCCTTATCAATATCCCTAGTGATAAAGTGAAATTAGAGGACATGCCTGTAGTGAAAGAGTATCCAGATATCTTTCCCAAAGAGTTAGAGCCTTTACCCCTGAAAAGAGATATAACTTTTAAGATTGATGTGACTTCGGGAGTAGCACCTATCTCTAAGACACCATATAGAATGGATCCAACTGAATTGAAAGAGTTGAAATTACAATTACAGGATTTGTTGAAGCGGGGTTTTATAAAGGAAAGTGATTCACCGTGGGGAGTCCCGGTCTTATTTATCAAGAAGAAAGATTGGAGTTTAAAACTGCGCATAGATTATCGAGGTTTGAATGATGTCACTATTAAGAATAAGTACCAATTGCCCCACATTGATGAATTGTTTGACCAATTGCAAGGGGCGGTAGTATTTTTCAAGTTGGATCTTAGACAGGGTTACTACTATTTGAGGATTTTGGAAAAAGATATACCCAAAACTGTTTTTAACTCGAGATATGGACACTTTGAGTTTGCCGTAATACCGTTCGGGTTAACGAATGTACCCGCTGCTTTTATGGATTTGATGCACAGGGTTTTTAAGCCTTATCTGGACCAATTTGTGGTAGTATTCATTGATGACATATTAGTGTACTCTAAGACTATGGAGGATCACGAGAAATATTTGAGAATTGTTTTACAAACTTTGAGGGAACATCAGTTGTATGCTAAGTTTAGTAAGTATGAATTTTGGTTGAAAGAAGTGACATTCTTGGGTCATATAATTTCTAAGGATGGGATTAAAGTGGATCCAGCCAAAGTTGAAGCGGTTTCTAAATGGAAGCGACTTGAAAACCCTACTCAAGTTCAAATTTTTATAGGGTTAGCAGGGTATTACCGAAGATTCATTAAGAATTTTTCTAGAATTACTGGACCCATGACTGAATTAACTAAGAAAAGTGAAAAGTTTATATGGAATCCTAAGTGTGAAGAGAGTTTTCAAGAGTTAAAGAAATGTTTGACAAGAGCACCCGTATTAGCTCTACCGAATGGGAAGGATAGCTTTGTGATTTATACAGATGCTTCCAAGGAAGGCTTGGAATGTGTATTAATGCAAAATGATAAAGTGATAACGTATGCCTCTAGAAAATTAAAACCGCACGAGGGAAATTAGCCAACTCATGATTTGGAATTAGCGGCTGTAGTGTTTGCATTAGAGAAATGGAGGCATTACCTTTATGGAGTTACGTTTGAGGTTTTCATTGACCACAAAAGTTTTAAGTATTTATTTTTTCAAAAGGAGCTAAATTTGAGACAACGTAGGTGGATGGAATTCTTGGAAGACTATGATTGCACGATAAAGTACCATCTAAGGAAAGCCAATGTAGTGGCCGATGCTTTGAGTCATCAAATGCAAGTGGCGGGATTGATGATTAAAGAGTTGCACTTGTTGGAAGAGATTAGTTATTGGAATTCTCGACTTGAACCAAGGAAAGTAACTCTTATGAATATTGTCGTGAATTCCACTTTGTTGGAATGTATCAAAGAGACTCAGGAAAAAGATCCTGAAGTGCAAAAGTGGTTGGAAAAAGTCAAAAAGGGAGAAAAGTTGGATTTTAACTTGGGAATGAATGGTATATTGAGGTTTCAGAATCGGATAGTAGTGCCAAAGGACGAAAGCCTTAAGAAGGAAATTTTGAAAGAGACACACCGATCAAAATTTATGGTACACCCTGGAGGGAATAAAATATACCAAGACTTGAAATGTTTGTATTGGTGGGAGAGCATGAAAAAGAAAATTGCTCAGTTTGTCCAGACCTGTTTGATTTGTCAACAGGTTAAAGCTGAACATTAGAAATCATCAGGACTTTTGCAATCTTTAGAGATACCAGAGTGGAAATGAGAAAATATCACCATGGATTTTATATCAGGGTTACCTAGGACACAAAGAGGTCATAATTCTATCTGAGTGATAGTGGATAGATTGACCAAATCGGCTCATTTTCTACCGATTAGTATGAAGTACCCATTGGAGAAGTTAGCTAAATTATACTTGGATGAGATTATCAGGTTACATGGAATACCTGTAAGTATTGTGTCCGATAGAGATCTTAGGTTTGTTTCGAGATTCTGGCAAAAGATGCAAGAAATGTTGGGGACTAAATTGAATTTTAATACTACTTACTATCCTCAGACTGATGGATAGTCTGAGAGGACGATTCAAACTCTTGAGAACATGTTGAGAACCTGTGTTTTGGATTTTAAGGAGAGTTGGAGTAAGTATTTGACATTGGTGGAATTTGCTTATAACAATAGTTTCCATTCTTCAATTCAAATGGGCCCATACGAAGCACTTTATGGTCGAAAGTGTAGATTCTGATTTGTTAGGATGAAATATGTGAACAAAAAATCTTAGACCCGACTACAGTGCCTTGGATTGAGGAGGCGAACGAAAATGTGAAGTTGGTACGTCAGAGGATTCAAACCGCACAAAGTCGTCAGAAGAGTTATGCAGATAACCGAAGGAAGGACTTAAAATTTGTGGTTGGAGATCAATTTTTTCTTAAGATTACTCCTCTGAAAGCAAGTTTGATGGCAGGAAGAGAAAAGAAGTTACAATCAAGATTTGTAGGACCTTATAAGGTTATCCAACGCGTGAGAAATGTAGCGTATAAGTTGGAACCGCCACCGAGTCTGCCTCGGATTCACAATATTTTTCACGTGTCCATGCTCAAGAAATATCACCCCAGACCCTTCTCATATCCTGCAACCGGAAGATATTGAAATTGATGAGACGCTGACCAATGAGGAGAAACCGATCAAGCTTCTAAATCGTAAGGTGAAAGAATTGAGAAACAAACGGATTCCATTGGTAAAAGTTCTCTAGAGGAACCATGAACTGGAAGAAGCAACCTGAGAAATTGAAAAAGAAATTCAAGAAAAATATCCAGACCCAAAAATATCAAGAACGAAATTTTCTTAAGGGAGAGAGGATGTGAGGACCCAAAAATTTACTTATTTTAAACTCATATTATTGACTTATTTTATCCATCCATTTTCTCCGAATAATTTATTTCAACCCTTTTAGAATCATTTACAAGGAACTATGACTTGCATATATTTTTAAAATGTCCCGTTAATAAATTTAATTTTTAGAAGCTCATTTAGCGAGATTTAAAGAATACCCATTTGGAGGTAATAGTCGATTTGAGAGTACAGTGACCTTGGAGATTTGAGGACTCGTGCGTTAGTCTTAAAATAGGTATTTTTATGCTTAATTACCCTAGTATTAGTTAGTTATATTATTGTTACAAGAATTTCTTAGAAATTGCACTTTATCGCACGCGAGTCCGAAATTTGCATTTTCACGCGAGCGACTAATTGAAGGATTTTAGAAATTTATTTTAAACTACTAAGAGTGAATAATAATAACATTAAAGGAAGTACATTAAAGGTTTAGTGCACAAGTTAAACAAACCCGAAAGAAAACGAACACGAAACGCGAGCGTGGGAAATACTATTCAAAGTTGACTTTTGCATTAAATTTGAACCACCAACCATCAAGCTTCTCCAAGAAGCTTTATCACCAGCCATACTCTCTCTTCCCTCTCAAGCTTGGCCGAAACTTAGCTAAGGAAGGAGAACAAAACTTCCACTTCATTTCACTTCCAATCCTCCAACCATTTCACCACACAACTTCCACTTCATTTGGAGATTCACTTGGACTAGGAAGGAAGCATCTTTCTCATGAATTTTCTTGGATCTTGGAGGTGTAAAATTTCCGATCTTACACCAAGGAGTAGAAGGTAATCATCCGGTCACTTAATCTTAGTTCTAGTTGGTTAAATTTTGCTAGGAAGCTTGTAGCTTCATGGTTATTGTTGTGGATTGAGTTTAAATGTTGAAGTGGGCTCTATGAAATCCCACAACAAATATATTGGATTGATATGGTGATTATGAGTGTTGTTGGTGTTAATTATGTGTTAATCAAGTGGATATAACTTAGAAAATTGAAAGGAAAACCAAAGGAAGATTGTATAGGAAGAGGCCGAATTCTGCCCTATTTTTCTCAAAGCTTTAATCCAAAATTTTGATGCTCAAATGACCTTGAATCTGATGTATATATGTTGTATATGATATATGGAAAGTTTCCACCAAAAATCATGTGAATTTGTTGGGTAAAAGTTGAAATTTCAAAATGGTACAAATCTGGAAAACTGTGTTCGGGTGTTATGAGCAGAGCATCTTTGAACGATCATAACTCTTTGCTTGGACATTGAAATCAAGTGCCGTTTGTGGCATTTGAAACTAGACATCCATAGTTTTGTAACGGCGTATTATGCACCTTTTAATTTGACGTGAGTCATCTGTAGTGACTAATCAAAATTGACTGCCTTGTTCTGTCCATGCAACTGAGAAAATTGTAGCAGTTGCAACTATTGGCTCCATTTTCTCTTACTTGCCAACTGAATTTCAAAACAACTTCTTTTGATGAAATGTAGCCTGTTAAATTTAGTTTCCAACACCACCAACCATGTTTGATTTTAAGTTGTATTGAGTAAGATATAGTCCAATTCCCGAACTGTATCGAATCTGAAAAACCCTAATTTTGGCTAGCCGAATGGCCTAGCTTGACTTGGGACTTGTTGTTTTGAAAATTCTGAGGTCAATCATGTGAGAACCCTGAAAATATATATATAAATATTAGTGCATATTTCATTTGCATTTATCATTCTTTAATAGATTTTAGCATTAAATCTAATTGTTTTTAAATAAGTGCGTAGAAATAAATTTTATGTGCAAAATAAAAGAATTGTGCTAAACTATTAAATTTCCTAGTTTAGTTACATTAAATTCATATTTCGAAGGTAAATTATTTCATTGATTTAAAAATTAATTTCTTTGAATTCCGATAGCTAGTTTTAATCGTTAATAATGTTAAGTGTTAATAGGAACCTTAGCAATAAGATGAATTTGGTAAATTCTAGATAAAATCGATACAAGTATACTAAGTTCGCCTAGAACGTAAAAACCTTGAAATTATAAATATACATATATGTACGTGTTGCATGTACATTTTAGATCTTTAATAAACGTTGTTATTATCGGGTCTTAAATAAGTGTGCAAAAATAATTTGTTTTAGATTACAAGTAATTCAATTGTGCAAGATATTAGATTATTTGAATTTTTGCCAAGTAAAGGTAATTTTTCTTGATGTTGAGTGTGCCATTGTTTTTATTTTAATTCTTTGGTTCCAATAACTAATTTTAAGTATTAACGACAATAGGTGCTAAGGAAAACTAGAATTAAGACGAAACGTTTAGGTTAAGGCTCTTTATAATTATTTTAGGGACGTTGTATCTCGATAATTGAATTTTTCAAGGTTGGTATATTAGTAGGCATTTGATTTATATTTAGGAAATCTTGGAGTTAGTTTAGGATTGAAGGGCTTAAGTGGAAATTTGGATGAAATGTAAAAAGACCAAATTAGCCTTTTCCAAGTTAAAATCACCATGCAGCCGTGAAGAAAAAAAAAATGCTAGAAGCAACTCATTTCCAAACAATTCCAATTTCTGTCGGTTCATTCCAGCATCTTCCATTTCTTTTGCCGACCAACCCCACTCACGATAACCTCAATATATACACCCCATTAACCATACACTCCACACTATACCATTTCCAATCCACTATAATAGTACACTTCCATTTGCTTTCTGCCGTGAGCTGTGAGGAAACAACTACCTTGGAAGTATCGACCGAGAGGGAGAGCTGAGTGTCTCGTTGTTTCCTTCCGGCCGTAAATTAAAAAGAAGAGGGAGGGAGACCTGCTGTTCACTCTTTAATCTAGCCGTGAGTTAGTGAAGAGGACTGAGAGCTAAACATTCTCCATTTCAGTCGCAAGCTTGGACAAGAGAGAGGAGGAGTGACGGGCTGCATTTCTGGGCTGACTGAGAGGGAAGAGTTTGCAGCAGCTAGTCGTGTGTTTTAGGCTTCAAGCTAAGGTAATTTCTGAACTTAGAGGAGATGTTTATGGGTTGATGAAGCTGACTATAAGCGTGTATGTGAGATTGTGTGGCTAGATGATAACTTATGTTATAGAAAAATCTGTTTGAGAAGAAAATGAAGCTGCCGAGAGCTTGAGCTGGAAATTTTGGTTTTAATTTGTTGGGTTGTGATGATTTGAGCTTAATCTTGGATCAATCTGATAGATAAGTTCCTTACTTAGTGTTGCATGTGAACTTTATGGCTAGGAGTTTCGGTCGCATGGCTGGAAAACTTATTAGAAAATTTCTGGGCTGATGAACTAATTTTTCCAGATTAGCCGTTGAAGTTGTTTTGGAAATTGCTTGGGTATTTTAGCATGAAATTTACTGGAACGTGTTTGATTTCCACTTGGTTAGGTGTTTGACTAATTAAAATTAAATGATTAAGCCTTGCATGAAGTGTTTTGGTCCGGCTAAGCTAGAAACAAAAATAAACAAGAAAATCTGCTGCATGCAAGATTATCCAAGAAGAGCCGAATGAATTTCTGGATTTTTGGGATGTTTGTAGTTGTCAATTGAATCTGATTTTGAACGAGAGATGTTAATTAGCTAGCTAAGTGTTTGCATGTTGAACTTGAGTATTTAAAAGACTGATTTAGTCAAGGAAAAGTTGGATTGATGATCAATTAGTTGGCTGTAGTTTTTCTTCTTGTTTTGAATGGATTGGTGTTTGAAAGTGAGTATTGGTTGTCAAGAGCTAATGATTGATGAAGCTCTTGACCATTTGAGTAGTTTTGCAATAATTTAATTTTTGGTGAATTTGTTCAAGTGATTGGTTGAAATGCATTTGGAAGGTCCACGATTTGTGATTTGGAATTGTTTTAATACTTTGGACTTCCTTTGGTTGATTTTGATTAGAATTGAATCTGTTGAGACCTAGGGCTAATGATTGATGAAGCCCTAGTGAAATTGATGTTCGAATTGTGTTTTTTCTATATTGGCGACTTGGAATATAATGTGCAAATGAATTGGAATCGTGAAGTCCGTTCTAGTCTTTTGAATTCAAGTATCTTTAAATCAAATCTTGTGGGAATATTTTGCCCTAATATTAAGTTATATATATTAAGTTTAGTACGTTAATATTAAAACTTGGATATTGGGACTTTTAAAACCTTGCCGACTAGTTATGCTTTTCTTTGCTTAAACCAGTTTTATTACTTTTAGGGAGTAATTGCCATAACTACTAAACTTTAAGTTTTCGTAAAATTACCTTAACTAGTTGTTTAGAGAAAATTTGTTAAAAACACTAGATTCGAATAATTTCAAAACAAAAGACATAGAAAATTTGTTCGGCAAGAAAACTTGTTTAAAACTAATTTGGCTCTAGTTTGCTTCTAAGAGGGAAATACCTTTAAAAAGAAACCACACGGACCATTTTATTCCTTTCCCAGTTTTAATTTTAAGAGAAGGTTATTTATTTGTTTCGAGGAATTAAGCTAGTTTCATACAAGATAATCTTTTATTTATAAACCAAGGGTTCGTTTAGTGAAACTTATAGTTTTTAAAACTTGAATTTTCTAGGGTTTAACGAAGACGTGGACTACGATTCCAAGCTTGACTTTTGAACTTCACTCGTGGTGAGTGTCCCTGCTTGTTCTATGCTTATTTGGTTAAAGTGCTTTCTTGACTCGATATGTGATAATTTGGAAAAATGATTTCTGATCCATCGAAGTGAGCAGTGTGTACTTTATCACACTAGCCGTTCGAGCGGTGACTTGTGTGAAGTCTTTTTCGTAAATATCTTGCTTGCGCTTGCTAAGTACTGAGTAGGGGAATGTACCAGATGACCCGAGGGTGTGTGAGAACCCGTATTTTCCCTTAATGTTTTTCCTAGGGTTTTTCCCCTTTAATGGCATGTTTTATGCATTTTCTGGCTTAGGAAAATTTTCTTGGTGGGTATTATGAGCAGTTATAGTTTTTAGATGATTTTCCTAGTATTGGAGAATTTTTAGAAAATTAAGAATATATATTGGACGTGGGACCCACTAGTGCAAAAAGTTCGGAAAAATTCGGCCAGTAAGGTTAAGTTTCGGATACTGTGTAAACTTTATCGGGTGTTACGAGATAAGTAGAGTGTGTGATATGATTGATGTGAGAGGAAAAGAAAAGGATTGACATGCATTAATGGAGTGCCACGTGTCACTTGGTGGTTGGTTGGACTTTATGGTTTACTATTCACATTTTTGACTTTTTTGACCAAAGGTTAAATATCTTCAAAATTCATTAAAATTTCCTCATTCTTTCTTCACCATAGCCGGCCCTCTCAAGCTCCAAAAGGAAGAGAACTCCATCAACTTTCAAGCTCTACTTGGTGCAAATCACCCAAAAACATTAGCTTACATCCATTTTACTCCATAAAATCTTTCCTTTTAGTGATAGTGAGTGGTCTAGTGAAGTTGTTTTGAAGAGCCAAGGTGTCTACAATCCCTATCTCTCTTGTTACTTGGTAAGTGATGCTAGAACACTCTTCTACACCTAGTGATGTTTATGTTATGCTTAGAAGTAGCTTGAGTGATGGAAGATGTGATTTATTTCTTGATTTGAAGAGTTTTGGTGAAGTTTTCCATTTTATGATGAATTTTCTGGTTTCATATGATCTTGATGGTGTGGTTGTTTTTGATGGTTGGTAATAAGGGGCTTTGACTCTAGTGGGTGTGAATTGTTGATAAATGCAATCAATTTTGGGTTTGGAATGAAATGTGAAAAGTTAGGGTTCATGAACCCCTAATCTGTCCGAAATTTTAGGTCATTGATAGAGGCCGAATTGGACTTTGCTCAAAACATGAAAGTTGTAGGTATTGATGAGTACGAAGTGCCTACAAAATTTCAGGGCATTTGGAGTGGTATAGAGTGAGTTATGCCGTTTTTACTGTTGCTGTTTTTGGTGAGCAGAATGTCCGAACTGCGATAGTAATTGCCTGTTTTGACTGGAATTGGTTTGGATTTTGTTGTTGGTGTCTTCTGATGAAATGTAGCTTGATGTCTTAGCTTTCATATGCCTTTGGAATTTCGGAATTTGGACCTGTATAGACTGAGTTGTGTTCATTACAGCATAGTGCGATTTGGGAACCTGCAATTACGGTTCTGGATTTGGTATTCTGCATTTTTGTCCTAGTTGTGCTAGGATTTGGACTGAGTGGCCTTCTACAATGTTGTAGCCCTGTTTCTTAGCTTCGAAACGGTGGGTCTTACACCCCCCATCCGATAACCATAGTGAATTTGATGCCATTACCGCATTTTAAGGTCAAACACGGTTTTCCTATCAAGGCTTAAGCTAAGGCCATTTTGTAATTTCTGGTTACCAATGATGCTTATTTATGCATATGAAACCCTATTGGGGTTATATTTAGCATTGTTTTACGACTCGTTCACGAGTCTTATGGCACTTATTTATGTGTTCTAGGAGGAAACGGTGGTTCACGACGCACTTTGGACCGCAGTGCATGAAACATCATTTTCTAGCTTAGTGAGTATACTACTCACTTAATTGTTACTATGTGGCTTTGCTAAATGTATATGTGCTGCCTTGAAGGCTTACTTGGATATTGAAAGTGATTAAGGTGAGGGTGTACTTGACCGCCCTCACCCCTTTTGATAGTATCACTGATTGGCTACTGTTTTACTGCATTACTGAACTTGATATATTGGATGGTGAATTCCATTTCATGGAAACTGCTTTGGTGTCGTTTGGACGAATGTCCAACGGCCTTACTGTATTACTGAGCTCAACCCCGTTTGGTAGTCAATTGGATCGAGCCGGCGAGGGCTTGGTCGTGAAAATTGTCATGCCACGGGGACTGTACTGAGGAACCTTGTAGTAATGAGACTCTCGGTTCCGGTAAACTCGAGTATTACCAAAATGACTGAATGGAGTGCGGGCCCGGTTGGGGTATGTTGGGTGGAAGGAATGTAAGTAAAGAGTTGTCTACGGTTGGTTATTCTTTTAACATTGACGGAGGGTCAATGAGGTTGGATCAAGAATATAAGCGAGGAAATGGGCTCTTGAGAGCCGACCGTATCCTTTCACTGATTTGCTTTACTTCGAAATTGCATACTTGAATTGAATGGTTATGCTTATGTGATCTTAACTGCTATTGTGATAGTTGCTTACTGGGCTTTAGCTCATTCCGTGTCATTTGTTTTCCTTACAGGAAAATGAAACTTTTGGAAAAGATTGTGATAGTTGGATGACAAGTTGAGCTCTTGTACATGTATTTTTGAATAGCTCCTTGAGGGTGAATCCTAAGTGTTTTGTTTCCACCAATGTTTGGTTTGTAAATGGTTATTGTACATGTATGGACTAGGTGGATATTTTGGTATGCCGATTTGGCTTGGAAATGTTGGATTTCAATGTGTATATGTTAAATTGATGATTGGATGAACTTTGAATCGATTTGGCTATCAAACGGCAAAAGAAAATTTTTGACGGAAAAGGCACTGGACTGAATCCGGCCAGGAATCCGGCCAGAAACTGGCCGGATTGTCGGCCGGATTGCTTGAGAAATTTATGAATCCGTGAAGTTGCTCTCTGGACAGTATCCGGCCAAGAATCCGGCCGCTAATCCGGCCAGATTCCGGCCGGATTCTACTGTCCAGGCCACTATACAGTTTTTCATTTTTTTTTATTTTGTTATTATGATACTTGTGGCCTGTTCGAGCGCGCTTATACTTTCCCGAAACGTTTTAGATCGAGTGAACTGACCGTAGTCCTGGCGAGAGCTGGGCAGGCAGTCCGCTAACCCCTTTGGTTGGCCTTAGGGGAAAGTGGGGCTGTTACAGGGTGGGAGGGCCTCTTATCCTATCTCAAGTGCTAAAACCTTGGAATACTTGCTACGTACTGAGTAGGGGAATGTACCACACCTGAGGGTGTGAGGGCCTCTTATCCTATCTCAAGTGCTAAAACCTTGGAATACTTGCTAAGTACTAAGAGGGGAATGTACCACACCTGAGGGTGAGAGGGCCTCTTATCCTATCTCAAGTGCTAAAACCTTGGAATACTTGCTAAGTACTGAGTAGGGGAATGTACCACACCTGAAGTGCTAAAACCTTGGAATACTTGCTAAGTACTGAGTAGGGGAATGTACCACACCTGAGGGTGGAAGGGCCTCTTATCCACCTTGGAATACTTGCTACGTACTGAGTAGGGGAATGTACCACACCTGAGGGTGGGAGGGCCTCTTATCCTATCTCAAGTGCTAAAACCTTGGAATACTTGCTACGTACTGAGTAGGGGAATGTACCACACCTAAGGGTGGGAGGGCCTCTTATCCTATCTCAAGTACTAAATCACCAGGCAGGGGAATGTACCACACCTTAAGGGTGGGAGGGCCTCTTATCCTGACCTGGTAACCACGTGTTGGACATAACGTCGCTGGGTGAATCCCTCGACCAATTTCCTAAGGGTATATCTCGAGTATACTGCTTCCTTTATTTTGTCGTGAGTGCCCGGAGCTGGGGTATGTCTGGTGGCCGGAGTAAGAAAAATAAGAGAATCTACATGGACTATAAGTAGTGAGAGTTGACGGAGGGTCAACTACGATAACTTTTGATCAAGCGAGGCAAATGGCTCCTGAGAGCCCCTGTATCCTACCTTGTGCTGTTATACGCTTTCCTAGTTGTTTACTTCAGTTGAAATCAATACGTGTTAGTTGTTTTATTTAATTGCATGTTTTGGGGCACCACTGAGTTTTAGCTCACCCCACGTTTATTTGTTTTCCTTGACAGGTCTTGAGGTTTGAGAAATCTGAGCTACTTATATCTTCTTAAGAATGTATCTACTTCGTTTTATGGCTTGTAATGTATTTGAATTAAACGATATAGTTTTGTTTGGGATTGCCACTTGAAGCTGGAATAGTGTAAACCCTGATTATAATATTTGGCTTGTATGTGTATATATATTCGGGCTGTATGAAATTTTATGTTTTGGAAACTGTAAGACTTTACTTCTTGAATGTAACGCGTGAGGTGTTTAGGAGCCGCCGATTGGCTAACTTCGGATGCTGTTATCTTTGAAGTTAATGTGATGTTAACAATTGATTTATTTTGGAAGATTTGCTATTGTAATAGCTTAGGTTAATCTTCGGAAGGTTTTGGGTTAGTGTGCTTGCGTGAGTTCTGGCGAGAGTTAGGCAGACGGCCCGCCAACCCTCTGGTTCGCCTTAGGGGGAAGCGGGGTCGCCACAGGTGGTATCAGAGCTCCTATCGAGCTCGTGCCGGGAGAGGATTCTCGGACTGTGGGGATTGGCTCATTAAGTGTAGAACAAAAGTCTATAATTGGGGATATTAGAGATGTACGTTGGGTAGGAATCTCAAATATAGGTAAGTTACTCTTGGGACTGGCCAGCCTGAGGTGTGAATTATCCTATTGTTAGATTCTTGTACCCGAATACCAGATATTTCATTCAAAGGTGTATTTGCAAATTGAGAAGAATTTAGTATATTGCATTATGACGTGATCAAAAATCAATATTTAATTTGAAGAAATAGAGTTAAAGAGACCAAGGCTAGCTTTTGAAAGATAAAAGTGAAAAGCCAGTAGTGAGATCCTAAAGATTGGTGCAAATTCTGCTTGTCAAGATGCATAATTTTACAAAGGATTATATGCCATCTCTTACCAAAAAATGTGGGTTTAAACCTGAACTTTGGGTGAAATAGTAGTTTAAGCAAAGACCAGGAGCGTCCTTCCGGCAGTGTGTTCTAGGGCACCGAATGACTAGTCACTGTGACTATTCAAGAACTTACTTCTATCTGGAGCGAGTGATACGAGTTTAAATGGGTAAAAGACAGAGGCTAGTAATAGCAAATGAGAGAGTTCATATTAGAATGTAAGAAATAAGGAAATCCATAAGGATGCGACGTGACAGGAATTCTAGAGTCCGAAACAAATATAATAAAGGAACCTATGAAAGCGAAATCGGAAGAATGAGTGGGGTCTAGTGGGATTGTCGAGGACTAAACTAATGAAGGTTAAGTTGAATCTAAACTAAGGGTTGAGCTATTAGCTATGTGGTTATAATAATTTGCGTATTATTGAATTGTTTTCTTTCATGTTTATAAAGATTGAAGTTTGAGTTATGTATGAAAATATTGAATGTACCGTGAATTGTTTGGCTTTTAAAGTTGTATGAACTTTGGTATGTGAATATATGCTTTAAGTGTTTTATTTTCTTTCTCTTGGTATTCATGTTGACTTCACTTAATAATAACAAGTAAATAAATAGCAACATCTTCGCTTGATCACTTTATTTTTATCAATATGCATAACTAGGCTATGGATCTCCAAGTTAGAGGTAGAGGACGTGGGAGACCAACTAGGCAACACCCCGAGGGTAGTGGTGATAGGGAACCTGAAGTCAACCCAGACCATGGTCAGGGAAATGCGGCCGGAGATCCAGTGACCACCGCAATCAACAGAATAATTGATGTGTTAGAGCGCATGACTGAGTACCAAGCCCCTGGACCGGTGCATCACCAAGGAGGCCCAATCGATACTGAGGATAGGGCATTAGAGAGATTCTTAAAGTTTGGACCTCCTAAGTTTTATGGAGGACCAGAACCTGAGGTAGCAGAAGGTTGGTGGGAGAGGATCTCTGATATTTTTGCCGCCCTAAATTATTCGGAAAAGAGGCAAGTGACTTTCGCAGCATTCCAGTTTGTGAGAGTTGCTCATTCCTGGTGGAACCTAATTAGGGTAAATTGGGACAGGAATCATATTCCTAGGACTTGGGCGAGCTTCACAAGGGAATTCAACGCCAAATTTCTTCCTCCTCTCATCCAAGAGAAAAGAGAGGATGATTTCATCAAGTGTAGGCAGGGGGCGATGAGTGTCGCCGAATACGAGATTCAATTCACGAAATTGTCCCGTTATGCTCCGGAATTGGTAGATACGGAGCAAAGGCGTGTAAGGAGGTTTGTGCAGGGACTGAACGTGGAAATTCAGGAGGGATTAGCTGCTGTTCAGATAGACATATTTGCTGATGCTGGAGAGAGAGCTCAAAGGGTTGAAGTTGCCAGAGCTCAAGTAAAAACTTTCTAGGCCAAGAAAAGATTTGCACCTAGCAGCAGTCGGGAGCCGACTTATGCAAATGCTCCACCGGCCAAAGTGGGTCATGGAGCACCACGAGGCGCTCTAGTGAGAGGAGCTGGTGTCAGAGGTGCCGGAGAAAGAGACAATGGAGCTAACGGAGGACCAAATGGAAGAGGTCAACCTAGGAACGCCTCGCAAGAAGGTCGTGTGACCACTTCTCAGACAACTTGTGGGTATTGTAGGAAAACTGGCCATACTGAGGACGGATACTGGAGGAAACAAGGAAAGTGCTTGAGGTGCGGAACTAGCGAGCACCAAATTGCAGGTTGCCCAAAAATGCAAGAAGGCGAGAATTTTGAGGACAAAATTCATTTTAAGGAGGGGAGGATGTGAGAACTCTGAAAATATATATATAACTATTAGTGCATATTTCATTTGCATTTATCATTCTTTAATAGATTTTAGCATTAAATCTAATTGTTTTTAAATAAGTGCGTAGAAATAAATTTTACGTGCAAAATAAAAGAATTGTGCTAAACTATTAAATTTCCTAGTTTAGTTACATTAAATTCATATTTCGAAGGTAAATTATTTCATTGATTTAACAATTAATTTCTTTGAATTCCGATAGCTAGTTTTAATCGTTAATAATGTTAAGTGTTAATAGGAACCTTAGCAATAAGATGAATTTGGTAAATTCTAGATAAAATCGATACAAGTAGACTAAGTTCGCCTAGAACGTAAAAACCTTGAAATTATAAATATACATATATGTACGTGTTGCATGTACATTTTAGATCTTTAATAAACGTTGTTATTATCTGGTCTTAAATAAGTGTGCAAAAATAATTTGTTTTAGATTACAAATAATTCAATTGTGCAAGATATTAGATTATTTGAATTTTTGCCAAGTAAAGGTAATTTTTCTTGATGTTGAGTGTGCCATTGTTTTTATTTTAATTCTTTGGTTCCAATAACTAATTTTAAGTATTAACGACGATAAGTGCTAAGGAAAACTAGAATTAAGACGAAACGTTTAGGTTAAAGCTCTTTATAATTATTTTAGGGACGTTGTATCTCGATAATTGAATTTTTCAAGGTTGGTATATTAGTAGGCATTTGATTTATATTTAGGAAATCTTGGAGTTAGTTTAGAATTGAAGGGCTTAAGTGGAAATTTGGATGAAATGTAAAAAGACCAAATTAGCCTTTTCCAAGTTAAAATCACCATGCAGCCGTGAAGAAAAAAAAATGCTAGAAGCAACTCATTTCCAAACAATTCCAATTTCTGTCGATTCATTCCAGCATCTTCCATTTCTTTTGCCGACCAACCCCACTCACGATAACCTCAATATATACACCCCATTAACCATACACTCCACACTATACCATTTCCAATCCACTATAATAGTACACTTCCATTTGCTTTCTGCCGTGAGCTGTGAGGAAACAACTATGTGACAGCCCCACCTTGCCCTAAGGCGAACCAAAGGGGTTAGCGGACTGCCTGCCCAGCTCTCGCCAGGACTACGGCCAGTTACACGCGATCTAGAACGTTTCGGAAAAGTAAAAGCGCGCTCGGACAAGCCACAAGTATCAAAATAACAAAATAAAAAAAAATGAAAACAGTAAATAGTGGCCTGGACAGCAGAATCCGGCCGGAATCTGGCCGGATTAGCGGCCGCATTCTTGGCCGGATACTGTCCAGTGAGCAAGTTCACGGATTCAAAAAAATCCAAGGCAATCCGGCCGACAATCCGGCCAGTTTCTGGCCGCATTCCTGGCCGGATTCAGTCCAGTGCCTTTCCGTCAAAATTTTTCCTTTTGCCGATTGAAAGCCGAATCGATCCGAAAGTCAACCAAACATCAATACACTAAAATTTAACATTTACAACTACATTGGCATGTCAAAAGCTATTTGTCATGAATACACATATTCGGTTAGCCAATCAAAAGATGAACCCAATACACATTAGGGTTTCATGCAAAGAGCTAATCAAAATAGACATATACATGGCTCAATTTGGCAACCAACAAGTATGATCTTCCAAAAATGATCATTTTCCTGTAAGGAAAACAAATGGAACGGAGTGAGCTAAAACTCAGTGAGCAACTATCACAAATCAACCAAGATCACTTAAGCATAACCGTTCATTTCAAGAGTACCAATAAGAAGCAAAACAAATCAATAAAAGGATACGGACGGCTCTCAAGAGCCCATTTCCACGCTTACAATCTTGATCCAAACTCATTGACCCTCCGTCAATGTTAAAAGTACCAAACCGTAGACCTCACTTCACTTCCATTCCTTCCACCCAACATACCCCAACCGGGCCCGCACTCCAAGCAGTAGCTTTAGGTGATACTCGAGTACACCGGAACCAAGGGTCTCATTACCACAAGATTCTCATTTCAGTCCCCGTGGCTAGTCAATTTTCACGACCAAGCCCTCGCTGGCTCGATTCAATTGACTCCCAACAGAGTCGAGCTCAGTAGACAGTAGGGCCGTTGGATACTCGTCCAACCGACACCAAAACAATATCAGTACAGTAATTCATAAAGCAGTACAGTAAGACAGTGAAACGGTAAACAGTCAGTCACGAGAATAAAAGGAATGAGGGCGGTCAAGTACACCCTCACCCTAATCATTTTCAATAGCCAAACAAGCCTTCAAGGCATCACAATCACATATAACAAAGCCACATTATAACATTCAAGTGAGTAGTATACTCACCAATCACGTAGGTGATATTTCATGCACCAACGTCAAAAAGGTCGCCGTGAACCCTCGTCACGTCCTAAAACACGTAAACAAATGCAATGAGACTCGATAACGAGTCCTAAAGTCAAGCCAATCACAACCCCAATGGGTTTCATATGCATATAGAGGCATTATAGCAAACCAGAAAATTCAGCAATGCACTAATGTGACCTTAACAAAAAAACAGTTTTCGTCCTCCTTTTGCGGTAATGGCACAAAATGCGCCACGCTTATCGGATGAGGGTGTAAGACCCACCATCTCGAAGCTAAAAGACAGGGCTACAACAATGTAGAAGGCCACTCAGTCCAAATCCTAGCAAAACTAGGTCAAAAATGCAGAAAACCAAGCCAGAACCGTAATTGCAGGTTCCCAAATCACACTATGCTGTAATTCGTCTATCTCAGTCTATACAGGTCCAAATGCATTGATTACAAAGGCATGCGGTAGCTAGGACATAAAGCTACATTTCATCAGAAGACACCAACAACAAAATCCAAACCAATTCCAGTCAAAACGGACGATTACAATCGCAGTTCGCACATTCTGATCACCCAGAATAGCAACAGTAAAAATGACATATCTCACTCTACACTACTCCAAATGACCTGAAATTTTACAGGCATCTCAAAAACATAAATACCTAAAACTTTCATGTTTTAAGCAAAGGCCAATTCGGCCTCTAACCATATGATCCAAAACCGGACAGAAAAGGGGGTTATGAAACCCTAACTTTTCACAATTCAATCCAAACCCAAAATTGGTTGAAATTTCCTATCATACACATCCACTAGAGTCATAACCCCTTATTACCAACCATCATAACCAACCACAACATCAAGATCACATTAAACCAGAAAATTCCTCAAAAAAATAAAAACTTCACCAATTCATTCCAAACCAAGAAATAAACCACAATTTCCAACACTATAGCCACCATTAGGCCTAAATTAAACATCATTAGGTGTAAGAATATAGTCAATCACTACTTACCAAGTAAACAAGAGAGAGGAAGTGGTAGACCACCTTAGCTTCTCCAAAAAACTTCACCAAAACACTCACTAGCACCTAATGGAAGGCTTTTATGGAATAGAAACTAGTTTGGGCAAGTGGTTTGGTTGATTTGAGCTAGTTGGGAGCTTGAAAAATTGAAGAAGTTTCTTCCTTCTTGAGCTTGAGAGAGTCGGCCACCAAGGAGTGAAAAATGGTGAATTTTGAGGTAATTTTAAGATATTTAACCAATGGGTCAAAAGTCAAAAACATGAATAGTAAAACATAAATTACCACCAACCATATAATGACACTTGGCATCACTTTAAATGCAATTCTATCCTTTGGTCACCTCTCACATCAATCACTTCACCTCCTCTTCTTATCTCTTAACACCCGATAAATTTCACTCAGTATCCGGAACTTAATCTTATTGGCCGAATTTTTTCGAACTTTTCGCACTAGTGGGTCCCACGTCCTTTCTATATCCTTAATTTTTCAAAAACTACCCAATGCTAGAAAAATCATCTAAAAACTATAATTACTCATAAAATCCACCAAGAAAATTTTTCCTAAGCCAGAAAATGCAGAAAACATGCAATTAAGGGGAAAAACCCTAGGAAATTATTAGGGCAATACGGGTTCTCACACTCTCTCCCCCTTAAAAGAATTTCCTCCTCGAAATTTCTCACCTTAATCCCCAAACAGGTTTGGATACTTCTTCCGCATCTCTTCCTCCACTTCCCAAGTAGCTTCCTCTATCCCATGGTTTCTCCATAGCACTTTTACTAACGGAATCCGCTTGGTTCTGAGCTCCTTGACTTTCCGGTCAAGCACTTGGACAGGTTTCTCTTCGTAAGCAAGCGATTCGTCTACCTCAATCTCTTCCGGTTGTAATACATGGGATGGGTCGGGATGATACTTCTTTAGCATCGAGACGTGAAACACATCGTGAATTCGAGAGAGACTGGATGGCAGTTCCAATCGATACGCGACCGTTCCTACCCTCTGCAGGATCTTGTAGGGTCCAACGTACCGCGGTTGAAGTTTCTTTCCTTTGCCCGCTGTAAGACTTCGTAAAGGTGTGATCTTGAGAAATACGTGGTCTCCAACTTCAAATTCCAAGTCTTTTCTTCGATTATCCGCGTAACTCTTTTGTCGACTTTGAGCTGTTTGAAGTCGTTGCCGTATCAACTTGACCTTCTCTTGGGCCTCTTCCATCCATGGAATAGTTGCCGGGTCCAGTGCTTTCTTTTCGCCAACTTCGTCCCAGTAAATCGGCGAGCGGCATTTGCGTCCGTATAGGGCTTCATACGGAGCCATTTGGATCGACGAATGGAAGCTATTGTTGTACGCAAACTCTACCAAGGTCATGTGTTGACCCCAGTTGCCACCAAAATCCAAAATGCAAGTTCGTAACATGTCCTCGAGAGTTTGAATCGTCCGCTCTGACTGTCCATCCGTCTGAGGGTGATAGGTCGTGCTCAAATTGAGTTTAGTCCCCAGGGTTTCTTGAAACTTCTGCCAAAACTGAGATACGAACCGTGGATCCCGATCAGAGACGATGCTCACAGGAACACCCTGTAGCCTCACTATCTCGTCCATGTATAGTCGGGCCAACTGGTCCATGGAATACTTCATGTTCACCGTCAAGAAATGGGCCGACTTGGTTAAGCGATCAACGATCACCCAAACGGCATCGTGTCCTCTTTGCATCCTCGGTAAACCGGAAACGAAGTCCATGGTGATATTTTCCCACTTCCACTCGGGTATCTCCAAGGGTTGTAACAGACCCGATGGTTTTTGATGCTCTGCTTTCACCTGCTGGCAAATTAGACACTTTTGCACGTACTGGGCGATTTCCCTTTTCATATTGTCCCACCAATAGGTTCCTTTCAAGTCCTGATACATCTTGCTGCTGCCCGGATGGATTGTATACTTGGACCGATGAGCTTCCTCCAAAATTTCCGTTTTCAACGATTCATCCTTCGGTACCACTATTCGGTTTCGATATTTCAAAATGCCCTCAGGACTAACATTGAAGTCCGTTGTTTCTCCTTTCTCCACTTTCTCTCTCCACTTCTTTACCATCAAATCTTCGTCTTGCCCCTCTTTAATGCGTTCCAGTAGAGTGGAGGTAACCCTAACATTGCTAAATAGCACCTTATGGCTCCCAAGACAGGGTCTCCACTCACATACGGATTCTAATAAATCCCACTCTTTAATCATCAGCCCTGCTACTTGCACCTTATGACTCAAGGCATCGGCTACCACATTTTCCTTTCCTGGATGGTAGTTGATTGTGCAGTCGTAATCTTCCAAAAATTCCATCCATCGTCGTTGCCTCATGTTCAGTTCCTTCTGGGAGAAAAGGTACCTAAGACTCTTATGATCCGAGTACACTTCAAAAGTCACCCCATATAAGTAATGCCACCACTTTTTCAGGGCAAACACAACTGCGGCTAGTTCCAGATCGTGGGTCGGGTAATTCTGCTCGTGAAGCTTCAACTTTCTAGAGGCAAAAGAAATTACATTACGGTTCTGCATCAAAACGCACCCTAGGCCTTCTCGCGACGCATTTGCATACACCGCGAACCCATCCACTCCATTTGGCAAGACCAGTACCGGAGCCGTGGTCAATCTTCTCTTTAATTCCTGAAAACTTGTCTCGCATCGGCCGTTCAAACAAACCGACCATGCTTCTTCGTCAAGTCAGTTAAAGGTCTTGCTAGTTTGGAGAAATCTTTAATGAAACGTCGGTAGTACCCAGCTAGCCCTAGAAAGCTGTGAATTTCCGTGGGATTTTCTGGTCTCTTCCAATTTGTCACGGCCTCTACCTTTGCCGGGTCCATCGAAATACCTTCGTGGGAGATTACGTGCCCTAGGAATGCTACCCTTTCCAACCAGAACTCGCATTTACTAAACTTGGCGTACAACTGATGTTCCCTTAACGTCTGCAACACCACTCTCAAATGCTCCTCATGCTCCTCACGTGTCTTAGAGTAGACCAAAATGTCATCAATGAACACAACGATAAATCGGTCTAGATAGGGTTTGAAAACCCTATGCATTAAGTCCATAAAGGCGGAGGGAGCATTGGTCAGTCCAAAGGGCATAACGGCGAACTCGTAATGCCCATATCTCGAGTTGAATGCAGTTTTCGATATATCCTCCTTCCTAATCAACAACTGATAATATCCTTGTCGGAGGTCCAACTTTGAGAAGACCACTGCTCCTTGCAGTTGGTCAAACAACTCGTCAATGTGAGGCAGTGGATACTTATTCTTGATCGTAACATTGTTCAGACCCCGATAGTCAATACACATCCTCAAGGTTCCGTCCTTTTTCTTCACAAATAGGACAGGAGCTCTCCAAGGAGACCCACTCTCATGAATGAATCCCCGCTCCAAAAGATCTTGTAATTGCAACTTAAGCTCCTTAAGTTCTGCAGGCGCCATTCGGTAAGGGGTTTTCGAGATAGGTGAGGTTCCAGGTAACAGATCTATTTGGAATTCTATTTCCCGTTCTGGAGGTAACGCTACTAACTCATCAGGGAATACATCCGGAAATTCCCTCACTACGGCCACGTCTTCCACTTTTAACTTATCAGTAGGGGTGTTAATCAAAAAGGCCAAAAATCCTTGCGCCCCTCTACTTATCAGTTTCCTAGCTCGAATGCCCGAAATCAAAGCAGATGAGGCTAACCTACCCTTTATATCCAACCTTAAGGTTGCCTCGCCAGGAATGCGAAATTCTACCACCTTCGTTTTACAATCCAGTTGGGCGTTATATTTGGCTAGCCAGTCCATACCCAGAATCACGTCATACCCCTTAATGGACAAGCTTATCAGGTCTCCTAAAAATCTCCTTTCCCCTACCCAGACATCACAATCCCTATAAACCATACTAGTCACCAAACGTTGATTTCCCGTAGGTGTACTAACTTCTAGGTCATAAGGTAAACTAGCAGGTTTTATATCGATGCCACACATGAAATCAGGGTTAACAAACGAATGAGTGGCACCAGGATCAATTAAAACTTTGGCAAAGCGGTGAAAAATAGGGATCGTACCTTCTACGACCTCCGAAGACTCCGGGACCTGATGGGGCTCTAAGGAGTAAACCCTAGCTGGCACCTTCGGTTTGGACCCATCTCCCTTTGCTGGTCCAGTATTGGTCCTCGGCGGGGGTTGGCTTCCCTTTCCATCTTGTTTCAGAACCGGGCAAGTAGCCAGTTGGTGGTCCGCGCTTCCACATAGCAGACATTTACCCTGTTTCCTCTAGCAGTTATCTTCGGTGTGGTTTGGCTTCCCGCAATGCCCGCAGGGCCCGCGAGGTGCTGAAGCCGATCCACTCTGAGTGTTTCCCCTTGGTCCTCGCCCAGCTTGGCCACCCCTGAATGGAGTCTCTCTACCAGCACCAGATTCTCGACCACCTCCCGTGCCTCGTCCAAATTTAGAGGGAGTGCTCTTCTCACCCTGTCCAGAACTACTCCCAGGAAAGCCACGCTTCTTCGCCTGGAAGTTCCGGACCTGTAACCGTGCACTTTCAACTCGTTGGGCCTTTTCTACAACATCGCTAAACGCAGTGATTTGAGCCACCGCGAGGTCTTTCTGGATCTCTACATTCAAACCCTGAATAAAGCGCCTAATCCGTCGTTGTTCCGTCATGATTAACTCAGGCGCAAACTTGGACAGTCGGGTGAATTGACTTTCATATTCTGCCACCGTCTGAGCCCCTTGGCGGAGCCTAATAAACTCGTCCTCCTTCCTCTCCTGGACTAGAGGAGGGAAGAACTTCGCATTAAATTCTCGAATAAAGTTCACCCAAGTCCTGGGCGTCTGCTCCCGTTCCCATTTCTGTCGGATCACGTTCCACCAGGAACGGGCCGCCCCTTCAAGCTGGAACACGGCAAACGTCACCTGCCGTTCATCAGGGTAGTGTAGGGCTGCAAATATATCAACCATCTTTTCGAGCCACCTCTCAGCAACGTCCGGGTCGGGTCCCCCAACAAACTTTGGCGGAGCGAACTTTTGGAAACGTTCGAGAGCTCTATCCTCGCTCTCGACATGGTGGCCAGGGTTTTCGGGGTTTCCAGGGTTAGGGTTTGGGTTCTGGGCTTGTTGCTGCACTACTTGTGCTAGCAGGTTTGTCATTTGCCGCATAGCAGCAGCTATCTGCACATTAGGGTCGGCTTGGGGTTCAGGATCAGGTCCAGTCGAGGTTTCCCCCGCACCCCTAACCGGTGTGGGTTGTCTAGTACCGCACCCACGTCCCCGACCACTCCGAGTACCTTCCATACGGTTTACTTGGTCTAGGCAAGAGTACTAAACCAAAGTCGTAATAAGGCAAGTAAGTAATACGCAAAACTTTCACAAAAACACATATTGATACATTGCAAACATGATCACTAACATATATACACAAACCAAACAAGATCAAGCCACACACATATATACAATCAGTCGAGTCATGTACAGGCAAGTCAGAAACAAACATAAACGATCCCCCGAGGATTGGCCTTCTCAAAAGAAATTTACACGTAGCTAATCCAAACAACCAAAACGATTAGCTAAGGCTCTATCCCTAACCCTATGTACGTACATACAAAACCACCAAACTATCCCAAAAGAAGCCTTGAAGTCAAGGCCTAGTCAGTTGCCGGGGTCTGGGACCCAGGCGACGGGGTAGACTCCTCCCCAGGCTCGGCCCCCGTACACGAAGCCTCATCGCTACACCCCTCAAGGCCATCGTCACACAGATTAAGGATCGCCTCAGCGCGACCCCTGACCTTACGAGCTCGCTTAAACTCGCGCTCTCGTGCCTCCCTCAGTTGAGCGCAGAGGTCGTCAACTCTATCTTCGGCCTCAAGCACGTCGTATTCTAGCTCTTTTATACGTGCAGCTTGCTTCTCGCTCGTCGCTCTATCCTGGATCGCATCGACCTCAAGTCGAGCATTCTCTCTAGCCAACACCTTTCACTCCTTATCCAGAGCAAACATGAGGGCGTTCGGGTAGGCATACTTCTCTTTACACGCGCACCGTCGGAGACGGTTAGACGGGCTCCAACGAATAACGGCCCCTCCCGGCCGTACCTGATATGGGATCACGGGAAGTGCTCGGCGAGGTCTCACTCCCGAAGAACTAGCACTAGCGTCTCCCTGTCCGGCCATCCTACACCACAAGAACAATCAACCATAAATAAAAGCTTAAAGGCCATAAACAATAACCCTCACATCAAGCAGTCCTATAACACCCAGGCTAATTTAAACTTAGGCTCTGA
The DNA here is from genome assembly GCF_036785885.1 of Coffea arabica. Taxonomy (NCBI): domain Eukaryota; kingdom Viridiplantae; phylum Streptophyta; class Magnoliopsida; order Gentianales; family Rubiaceae; genus Coffea; species Coffea arabica. The sequence continues at coordinate 39,262,978 of NC_092323.1, read as the reverse complement.
TACCACCTGTGACAGCCCCACCTTCCCCTAAGGCGAACCAAAGGGGTTAGCGGACTGCCTGCCCAACTCTCGCCAGGACTACGGGCAGTTACACGCGATCTAGAACGTTTCGGGAAAGTAAAAGCGCGCTCGGACAAGCCACAAGTACCAAAATAACAAAATAAAAAAAAATGAAAACAGTAAATAGTGGCCTGGACAGCAGAATCCGGCCGGAATCTGGCCGGATTAGCGGCCGGATTCTTGGCCGGATACTGTCCAGTGAGCAAGTTCACGGATTCAAAAAAATCCAAGGCAATCCGGCCGACAATCCGGCCAGTTTCTGGCCGGATTCCTGGCCGGATTCAGTCCAGTGCCTTTCCGTCAAAATTTTTCCTTTTGCCGATTGAAAGCCGAATCGATCCGAAAGTCAACCAAACATCAACCAAACATCCAAGAGAAAAGAGAGGATGATTTCATCAAGTGTAGGCAGGGGGCGATGAGTGTCGCCGAATACGAGATTCAATTCACGAAATTGTCCCGTTATGCTCCGGAATTGGTAGATACGGAGCAAAGGCATGTAAGGAGGTTTGTGCAGGGACTGAACGTGGAAATTCAGGAGGGATTAGCTGCTGTTCAGATAGACATATTTGCTGATGCTGGAGAGAGAGCTCAAAGGGTTGAAGTTGCCAGAGCTCAAGTAAAAACTTTCTAGGCCAAGAAAAGATTTGCACCTAGCAGCAGTCGGGAGCCGACTTATGCAAATGCTCCACCGGCCAAAGTGGGTCGAGGAACGGGTGGAGTAAATAGTCATGGAGCACCACGAGGCGCTCTAGTGAGAGGAGCTGGTGTCAGAGGTGCCAGAGAAAGAGACAATGGAGCTAACGGAGGACCAAATGGAAGAGGTCAACCTAGGAACGCCTCGCAAGAAGGTCGTGTGACCACTTCTCAGACAACTTGTGGGTATTGTAGGAAAACTGGCCATACTGAGGACGGATACTGGAGGAAACAAGGAAAGTGCTTGAGGTGCGGAACTAGCGAGCACCAAATTGCAGGTTGCCCAAAAATGCAAGAAGGCGAGAATTTTGAGGACAAAATTCATTTTAAGGAGGGGAGGATGTGAGAACTCTGAAAAAATATATATAACTATTAGTGCATATTTCATTTGCATTTATCATTCTTTAATAGATTTTAGCATTAAATCTAATTGTTTTTAAATAAGTGCGTAGAAATAAATTTTACGTGCAAAATAAAAGAATTGTGCTAAACTATTAAATTTCCTAGTTTAGTTACATTAAATTCATATTTCGAAGGTAAATTATTTCATTGATTTAACAATTAATTTCTTTGAATTTCGATAGCTAGTTTTAATCGTTAATAATGTTAAGTGTTAATAGGAACCTTAGCAATAAGATGAATTTGGTAAATTCTAGATAAAATCGATACAAGTATACTAAGTTCGCCTAGAACGTAAAAACCTTGAAATTATAAATATACATATATGTACGTGTTGCATGTACATTTTAGATCTTTAATAAACGTTGTTATTATCTGGTCTTAAATAAGTGTGCAAAAATAATTTGTTTTAGATTACAAATAATTCAATTGTGCAAGATATTAGATTATTTGAATTTTTGCCAAGTAAAGGTAATTTTTCTTGATGTTGAGTGTGCCATTGTTTTTATTTTAATTCTTTGGTTCCAATAACTAATTTTAAGTATTAACGACGATAGGTGCTAAGGAAAACTAGAATTAAGACGAAACGTCTAGGTTAAAGCTCTTTATAATTATTTTAGGGACGTTGTATCTCGATAATTGAATTTTTCAAGGTTGGTATATTAGTAGGCATTTGATTTATATTTAGGAAATCTTGGAGTTAGTTTAGAATTGAAGGGCTTAAGTGGAAATTTGGATGAAATGTAAAAAGACCAAATTAGCCTTTTCCAAGTTAAAATCACCATGCAGCCGTGAAGAAAAAAAAATGCTAGAAGCAACTCATTTCCAAACAATTCCAATTTCTGTCGATTCATTCCAGCATCTTCCATTTCTTTTGCCGACCAACCCCACTCACGATAACCTCAATATATACACCCCATTAACCATACACTCCACACTATACCATTTCCAATCCACTATAATAGTACACTTCCATTTGCTTTCTGCCGTGAGCTGTGAGGAAACAACTATGTGACAGCCCCACCTTCCCCTAAGGCGAACCAAAGGGGTTAGCGGACTGCCTGCCCAACTCTCGCCAGGACTACGGCCAGTTACACGCGATCTAGAACGTTTCGGGAAAGTAAAAGCGCGCTCGGACAAGCCACAAGTACCAAAATAACAAAATAAAAAAAATGAAAACAGTAAATAGTGGCCTGGACAGCAGAATCCGGCCGGAATCTGGCCGGATTAGCGGCCGGATTCTTGGCCGGATACTGTCCAGTGAGCAAGTTCACGGATTCAAAAAAATCCAAGGCAATCCGGCCGACAATCCGGCCAGTTTCTGGCCGCATTCCTGGCCGGATTCAGTCCAGTGCCTTTCCGTCAAAATTTTTCCTTTTGCCGATTGAAAGCCGAATCGATCCGAAAGTCAACCAAACATCAACCAAACATCAATACACTAAAATTTAACATTTACAACCACATTGGCATGTCAAAAGCTATTTGTCATGAATACACATATTCGGTTAGCCAATCAAAAGATGAACCCAATACACATTAGGGTTTCATGCAAAGAGCTAATCAAAATAGACATATACATGGCTCAATTTGGCAACCAACAAGTATGATCTTCCAAAAATGATCATTTTCCTGTAAGGAAAACAAATGGAACGGAGTGAGCTAAAGCTCAGTGAGCAACTATCACAAATCAACCAAGATCACTTAAGCATAACCGTTCATTTCAAGAGTACCAATAAGAAGCAAAACAAATCAATAAAAGGATACGGACGGCTCTCAAGAGCCCATTTCCACGCTTACAATCTTGATTCAAACTCATTGACCCTCCGTCAATGTTAAAAGTACCAAACCGTAGACCTCACTTCACTTCCATTCCTTCCACCCAACATACCCCAACCGGGCCCGCACTCCAAGCAGTAGCTTTAGGTGATACTCGAGTACACCGGAACCAAGGGTCTCATTACCACAAGATTCCCATTTCAGTCCCCGTGGCTAGTCAATTTTCACGACCAAGCCCTCGCTGGCTCGATTCAATTGACTCCCAACAGAGTCGAGCTCAGTAGACAGTAGGGCCGTTGGATACTCGTTCAACCGACACCAAAACAATATCAGTACAGTAATTCATAAAGCAGTACAGTAAGACAGTGAAACGGTAAACAGTCAGTCACGAGAATAAAAGGAATGAGGGCGGTCAAGTACACCCTCACCCTAATCATTTCCAATAGCCAAACAAGCCTTCAAGGCATCACAATCACATATAACAAAGCCACATTATAACATTCAAGTGAGTAGTATACTCACCAATCACGTAGGTGATATTTCATGCACCAACGTCAAAAAGGTCGCCGTGAACCCTCGTCACGTCCTAAAACACGTAAACAAATGCAATGAGACTTGATAACGAGTCCTAAAGTCAAGCCAATCACAACCCCAATGGGTTTCATATGCATATAGAGGCATTATAGCAAACCAGAAAATTCAGCAATGCACTAATGTGACCTTAACAAAAAAACAGTTTTCGTCCTCCTTTTGCGGTAATAGTACAAAATGCGCCACGCTTATCGGATGAGGGTGTAAGACCCACCATCTCGAAGCTAAAAGACAGGGCTACAACAATGTAGAAGGCCACTCAGTCCAAATCCTAGCAAAACTAGGTCAAAAATGCAGAAAACCAAGCCAGAACCGTAATTGCAGGTTCCCAAATCACACTATGCTGTAATTCGTCTATCTCAGTCTATACAGGTCCAAATGCATTTATTCCAAAGGCATGCGGTAGCTAGGACATAAAGCTACATTTCATCAGAAGACACCAACAACAAAATACAAACCAATTCCAGTCAAAACAGACGATTACAATCGCAGTTCGCACATTCTGATCACCCAGAACAGCAACAGTAAAAACGACATATCTCACTCTACACTACTCCAAATGACCTGAAATTTTACAGGAATCTCAAACACATCAATACCTACAACTTTCATGTTTTAATCAAAGGCCAGTTCGGCCTCTAACCATATGATCCAAAACCGGACAGAAAAGGGGGTTATGAAACCCTAACTTTTCACAATTCAATCCAAACCCAAAATTGGTTGAAATTTCCTATCATACACATCCACTAGAGTCATAACCCCTTATTACCAACCATCATAACCAACCACAACATCAAGATCACATTAAACCAGAAAATTCCTCAAAAAAATAAAAACTTCACCAATTCATTCCAAACCAATAAATAAACCACAATTTCCAACACTATAGCCACCATTAGGCCTAAATTAAACATCATTAGGTGTAAGAGGATAGTCAATCACTACTTACCAAGTAAACAAGAGAGAGGAAGTGGTAGACCACCTTAGCTTCTCCAAAAAACTTTACCAAAACACTCACTAGCACTTAATGGAAGGCTTTTTATGGAATAGAAACTAGTTTAGGCAAGTGGTTTGGTTGATTTGAGCTGGTTGGGAGCTTGAAAAATTGAAGAAGTTTCTTCCTTCTTGAGCTTGAGAGAGTCGGCCACCAAGGAGTGAAAAATGGTGAATTTTGAGGTAATTTTAAGATATTTAACCAATGGGTCAAAAGTCAAAAACATGAATAGTAAAACATAAATTACCACCAACCATATAATGACACTTGGCATCACTTTAAATGCAATTCTATCCTTTGGTCACCTCTCACATCAATCACTTCACCTCCTCTACTTATCTCTTAACACCCGATAAATTTCACTCAGTATCCGGAACTTAATCTTATTGGCCGAATTTTTCCGAACTTTTCGCACTAGTGGGTCCCACGTCCTTTCTATATCCTTAATTTTTCAAAAACTACCCAATGCTAGAAAAATCATCTAAAAACTATAATTACTCATAAAATCCACCAAGAAAATTTTTCCTAAGCCAGAAAACATGCAATTAAGGGGAAAAACCCTAGGAAATTATTAGGGCAATACGGGTTCTCACAAACTACCTTGGAAGTATCGACCGAGAGGGAGAGCTGAGTGTCTCGTTGTTTCCTTCCGGCCGTAAATTAAAAAGAAGAGGGAGGGAGACCTGCTGTTCACTCTTTAATCTAGCCGTGAGTTAGTGAAGAGGACTGAGAGCTAAACATTCTCCATTTCAGTCGCAAGCTTGGACAAGAGAGAGGAGGAGTGACGGGCTGCATTTCTGGGCTGACCGAGAGGGAAGAGTTTGCAGCAGCTAGTCGTGTGTTTTAGGCTTCAAGCTAAGGTAATTTCTGAACTTAGAGGAGATGTTTATGGGTTGATGAAGCTGACTATAAGCGTGTATGTGAGATTGTGTGGCTAGATGATAACTTAAGTTATAGAAAAATCTGTTTGAGAAGAAAATGAAGCTGCCGAGAGCTTGAGCTGGAAATTTTGGTTTTAATTTGCTGGGTTGTGATGATTTGAGCTTAATCTTGGATCAATCTGATAGATAAGTTCCTTACTTAGTGTTGCATGTGAACTTTATGGCTAGGAGTTTCGGTCGCATGGCTAGAAAACTTATTAGAAAATTTATGGGCTGCTGAACTAATTTTTCCAGATTAGCCGTTGAAGTTGTTTTGGAAATTGCTTGGGTATTTTAGCATGAAATTTGCTGGAACGTGTTTGATTTCCACTTGGTTAGGTGTTTGACTAATTAAAATTAAATGATTAAGCCTTGCATGAAGTGTTTTGGTCCGGCTAAGCTAGAAACAAAAATAAACAAGAAAATCTGCTGCATGCAAGATTATCCAAGAAGAGCCGAATGAATTTCTGGATTTTTGGGATGTTTGTAGTTGTCAATTGAATCTGATCTTGAACGAGAGATGTTAATTAGCTAGCTAAGTGTTTGCATGTTAAACTTGAGTATTTAAAAGACTGATTTAGTCAAGGAAAAGTTGGATTGATGATCAATTAGTTGGCTGTAGTTTTCTTCTTGTTTTGAATGGATTGGTGTTTGAAAGTGAGTATTGGTTGTCAAGAGCTAATGATTGATGAAGCTCTTGACCATTTGAGTAGTTTTGCAATAATTTAATTTTTGGTGAATTTGTTCAAGTGATTGGTTGAAATGCATTTGGAAGGTCCACGATTTGTGATTTGGAATTGTTTTAATACTTTGGACTTCCTTTGGTTGATTTTGATTAGAATTGAATCTGTTGAGACCTAGGGCTAATGATTGATGAAGCCCTAGTGAAATTGATGTTCGAATTGTGTTTTTTCTATATTGGCGACTTGGAATATAATGTGCAAATGAATTGGAATCGTGAAGTCCGTTCTAGTCTTTTGAATTCAAGTATCTTTAAATAAAATCTTGTGGGAATATTTTGCCCTAATATTAAGTTATATATATTAAGTTTAGTACGTTAATATTAAAACTTAGATATTGGGACTTTTAAAACCTTGCCGACTAGTTATGCTTTTCTTTGCTTAAACCAGTTTTATTACTTTTAGGGAGTAATTGCCATAACTACTAAACTTTAAGTTTTCGTAAAATTACCTTAACTAGTTGTTTAGAGAAAATTTGTTAAAAACACTAGATTCGAATAATTTCAAAACAAAAGACATAGAAAATTTGTTCGGCAAGAAACCTTGTTTAAAACTAATGTGGCTCTAGTTTGCTTCTAAGAGGGAAATACCTTTAAAAAGAAACCACACGGACCATTTTATTCCTTTCCCAGTTTTAATTTTAAGAGAAGGTTATTGATTTGTTTCGAGGAATTAAGCTAGTTTCATACAAGATAATCTTTTATTTATAAACCAAGGGTTCGTTTAGTGAAATTTATTGTTTTTAAAACTTGAATGTTCTAGGGTTTAACGAAGACGTGGACTACGATTCCCAGCTTGACTTTTGAACTTCACTCGTGGTGAGTGTCCCTGCTTGTTCTATGCTTATTTGGTTAAAGTGCTTTGTTGACTCGATATGTGATAATTTGGAAAAATGATTTCTGATCCATCGAAGTGAGCAGTGTGTACTTTATCACACTAGCCGTTCGAGTGGTGACTTGTGTGAAGTGTTTTTCATAAATATCTTGCTTGCGCTTGCTAAGTACTGAGTAGGGGAATGTACCACACCTGAGGGTGGGAGGGCCTCTTATCCTATATCAAGTGCTAAAACCTTGGAATACTTGCTACGTACTGAGTAGGGGAATGTACCACACCTGAGGGTGGGAGGGCCTCTTATCCTATCTCAAGTGCTAAAACCTTGGAATACTTGCTAAGTACTGAGTAGGGGAATGTACCACACCTGAGGGTGGGAGGGCCTCTTATCCTATCTCAAGTGCTAAAACCTTGGAATACTTGCTAAGTACTGAGTAGGGGAATGTACCACACCTGAGGGTGGGAGGGACTCTTATCCTATCTCAAGTGCTAAAACCTTGGAATACTTGCTAAGTACTGAGTAGGGGAATGTACCACACCTGAGGGTGGGAGGGCCTCTTATCCTATCTCAAGTGCTAAAACCTTGGAATACTTGCTACGTACTAAGTAGGGGAATGTACCACACCTGAGGGTGGGAGGGCCTCTTATCCTATCTCAAGTACTAAATCACCAGGCAGGGGAATGTACCACACCTTAAGGGTGGGAGGGCCTCTTATCCTGACCTGGTAACCACGTATTGGACATAACGTCGCTGGGTGAATCCCTCGACCAATTTCCTAAGGGTATATCTCGAGTATACTGCTTCCTTTATTTTGTCGTGCGGGCCCGGAGCTGGGGTATGTCTGGTGGCCGGAGTAAGAAAAATAAGAGAATCTACATGGACTGTAAGTAGTGAGAGTTGACGGAGGGTCAACTACGATAACTTTTGATCAAGCGAGGCAAATGGCTCCTGAGAGCCCCTGTATCCTACCTTGTGCTGTTATACGCTTTCCTAGTTGTTTACTTCAGTTGAAATCAATACGTGTTAGTTGTTTTATTTAATTGCATGTTTTGGGGCACCACTGAGCTTTAGCTCACCCCACGTTTATTTGTTTTCCTTGACAGGTCTTGAGGTTTGAGAAATCTGAGCTACTTATATCTTCTTAAGAATGTATCTACTTCGTTTTATGGCTTGTAATGTATTTGAATTAAACGATATAGTTTTGTTTGGGATTGCCACTTGAAGCTGGAAAAGTGTAAACCCTGATTATAATATTTGGCTTGTATGTGTATATATATTCGGGCTGTATGAAATTTTATGTTTTGGAAACTGTAAGACTTTACTTCTTGAATGTAACGCGTGAGGTGTTTAGGAGCCGCCGATTGGCTAACTTCGGATGTTGTTATCTTTGAAGTTAATGTGATGTTAACAATTGATTTATTTTGGAAGATTTGCTATTGTAATAGCTTAGGTTAATCTTCGGAAGGTTTTGGGTTAGTGTGCTTGCGTGAGCCCTGGCGAGAGCTAGGCAGACGGCCCGCCAACCCTCTGGTTCGCCTTAGGGGGAAGCGGGGTCGCCACAAATCACCTACCAAATGTATAATAATTATTTCTTAGACCTTTGTTTCACAAATGAGTCAGATTTGAGTTTATTTCATTGGACCAAGTGTTTGAAAAGAAAAAAAAAGCGAGAAGGCAGATTTGCCTTGGAAATTTCTTAAACTTTGGTAGTTTTGTTAACTACCTTCCCTTGCTTATTTTCTAATAAACTTTGATGGAGGAGTAGTCCTCCTATAGAAGTTGAATTGCACCAATTTTGGTGTCATTCTAAGACTGTTTTGATATACAAAAAAAATACTAAATTTGTCCTTCCAAATCTGGAAAATGGACCGAACAGTCCTCAATTTTAACCAACTTTGAGCTGCTATATTTTGACATAAAACTCTGATTCTAGTTCCACTTGTTGTGTTTTAAACCTTGATTGGAATTCTAATTGTGGTACAAATTACAGAGGTTAGTTCACTTTCTGTGAATTTTGTCGAATTTCCAAAATTTGCCGAAAACCAAGATCGAAACTGTCTTGTGGTGCGAATCAGCCACTTTAAGCTGAAATTTGAGTGTTTTCCATTTAGAATCTTGGAAAAGTGTCTTCTAGGAACTTTTAGTACTCTGAAACTAGTTTCCAACGGTACCAAATTTTCTAATTTTGAACCTACAGAGTGTAAGATACGATTATTCAAAGATTGCTCCTTAAACTGAAATTTTTGAACTTGAAGGGAATTGAGTTTTTAGAAACTCTTCACTACCCTTCAATATTAAATGACCGTTTTAGACTTGATTTCTTGAGGAAAAATAGTTCTTCCTTGCGTTGTTAAACTCCACTTTTGAACCTTGAATTTTGAGCAATTAAAGCTCTATTTCATGATATTTTCTTAAATTGTACAAGTGTACAATCTCCCTTGTTAATAAGGAATTTATAAGTGATAGTGAGTGATAGTTAATTATTATTTGCTCAGACACTCAAGGGGACCTTCAAGAGGACCTCACAGCGGACGCCTAAACACTTGATTGGGCACTACTTCCTTGTTTTTGATTGATGAGTGTCAAGTGTGTGAAAAAGTGTTATGTGCTAAATTGTTATTGGTGATTGGGTATTTTGAAAATGTTGAGTCGAGTGTGTACTTTATCGCACTCATTCTCATTTAAGTGAAGTGTATTTGAATTACTTGAAGTGAATTATTTGAAGTGAATTACGTGAAGGGAAAATTTAAGTGAAGTGTTTCAGTGATTATTTATGCTATGGTTGCATAAGTCGATTGGAGTGAATCTCCTCGACTCTCAGTGATAATAACGGGGACGTCCAAATCTCATCGGCCGACCTTATGACTCGAGCTGGCATGGGTTTGGTCGAGAAGCTTGGTGAGCCATGGAAAAAGTGTATAAACGTGATCTATTAGAGAGATTTCGCTTGGCCTACTCGAGTAGTATCGCCTTATATAAAAGAAGAGCGGGCCCAGCACTGGGGTATATAATGGTGAACGGAGAACGAGTAAGTGAAGTTCTACGGACTAAATACTGACCCGGTTGACGGAGTGTCATCGCGGGGAGGTAATTGATCGAGCAATGGCAAAGCAAATGGAACTTAGCTCCTGAGAGCTTCCATATCCTTGAATTGTTTCTGGTTACTTTTCTCACTTGAATTGTTAATTACTTGAATACTACTATTTTACTTGCTAAATTGTGATTGCTACTTGGATTACGTGCTTGCATGTGTGTTTCTTGGCCTCACGAGCAATCGCTTACCACGTAGATTTGTTTTCCTTAACAGAAACCGATATGGAGTGACACTCGGAGAAGCCTTTTGGTTAAACTTTTGATTAGGGATTTGAGTGTATTTGACTAGACAATTTGGAAGTTGTATATTTTGACAAGGGGATGTACCTTGAACTTGTGATGTAAGGTTGAATGCTTATGTATAGAAATGACCTTGTACTTTTATTCCGATTTTATTGTTAGTATTGTACCTTTAAGTTTGAATTGGAATTGTAGTGAGTCCTAGCAAGAGTTGGGCAGGCGTCCCATCGATACCCTTTGGTTCACCTTAGGGAGAAGTGGGGGCGTCACAGATATGATCTTGGAGCTAACGTTACACAGACTGATCGGCCGGAATTCCTACCAACGAGATGCTTCAATTATACTTTTAAACTAACAAATTTATATTTCTAGGTTCTCAAATGAGATTTGAAAGCAAACGAAGTTCCACTTGCCTTATATGATAACAATGGCAATAAGTGTGTTATTAACAAAATTCATTTAGTTTGCCATAGGAGATTGAAATATATCTCCATAAGTGTATTGATATTTTGGTAAAATAAAAAAATCAAATGTTTTGAATTATACAAACCATGGCATATGTCTAGACTATATTATAGAAAATAGACTAGTCAGACAGTTGTGGATGACAGAAGAGTTTTTTCCATTAGTAGTTATAATATTAGATTTGGTGAATTATATTCTTCTAAATTGAAATGGTTAAAGTTATTTATTTATCTTATTTTTTACAACCATTCAAAATTAATGTTTCTATTATTGTACTTAAAATATTCATATAAGAGGAAAAGAATGTATAGAGGTAGAAAATAAAGCTACAAAGGTTGGGATAATTTGAATATCCTGTGTGTATAATTTCTTATAAATTGCATTGATAAAGACTATACAATGCTTGATTAACATAATTTGAGCTACGTATTTTTATTAAGAAACAACACTTTTGGACATAATAAATAGCAATTTGAATTTTCCTTTACTTTTGTTAATAAGTGAGGATCTATAGTAACTTTATACAAGTGAAACCAAATGTTTGTTGTGATATTTAAACTTATCGTGACTAGATGCTACCCAACTTGTGTGTTGATGGTTCTTACAGGTGCAATTTGTATTCAATGAGGAAATGGACAAAAAAAAAACAAGGAAAAGTAGAGGAAATAATCAAGTGATGTCTGGCATCAGAGATAGCTCTAGAGAGTTTGTGCTAGAGTTCTTCTGGAAATCGAGGAAATTGAAGTTTAAGGATGTCCAGCATCAAAGTTGTCATTAGAGTTACCGTTGGACTTCATCAAAAGCAATGCACACTTGTTTTCTTCAGCTTGAAGAAACCTATTCCTTTTGAGATTTAACTAAGACTTTAGGAAACTATAAATATGAGTACTTTAGGACATTTTTAGAAGAGAGAACAATTGTCAAAACATTAATTCTAGGATTTTTTTTTTTTTGAAAATTCAAGAATCAAAGTTAGAGATCAAGGCGCAAGATTTAGAGTTTCATCAATTAGGAAGCTCTCATGCTCTTCAAGTCTTGTCTTTTTCAATATTGGATTCTTGTTTACTTTTACAATTGTGATGAACTAGTTTATATCTAGGGTTAGGGTTTTGCGAAAGAGTACTGATTAATTCTTTCAGTTAAATTCTTAACTTTTTCTTGATTTATCTATCTCGATTTGATTACATATTTATGTTTAGCTACCATACACTTGCGCTTAAGGTTTGTATTGAATTGAGAAGAGATATACAATCATATACTAGATAAACAAACTTAGTTTAAGCACGAGAGTAATTTAGGGTTTGTATGATGTAATTAAATCACCTAAAATCCTAAAGGGTTTGGTTAAATACTTTTGACCCCGAAAGAGACATGAGATTTAATTTAGCAAAATTTAGATGTATCGAGAGATAATTTAAAATATTTTTGCATGGCACATTCTTGATATGTTAAGAAAATAGCCAGATAATTAATTCAACGTCTGGATCAAAATATGAAACCCAAGTCTTGTGCCAACTATTTTCTCAATTTTACTTTATTTGTCTTGTTTGTTTATTTTATTTCTTAATTAGATATTAAAACCCCTTTCTCAACTTTAAATTTTATTAGTTTACTATAATAATTAAAGTAGCGAAATTAGCTCATTCCTATGGATTCAATCTCTAGAATACTTTAGGTGATTTTATTACTACAATCTACTTTATGCGCTTGTAGGAAATTGTCGATCAAGTTTTTGACACCATCACTAGAGAAGATCCTTAATTTTTCTACTTTAGTTATTTTTATTTTATTTTATTTATTTTTTATTATTTTATTTTCAATTCTTCACTTTTAGTTTTGGTTTCCTCATTTAGCTGCTTAGTTTCTGACCCGATCCCAACAAGGAGACTTGGCGTTTGATCTTGAAGTTATTGGTGTTTATAAGATTTAGAATTCAATGAATTGAATAGTGAATCTCATTTGGGTGCCATCTCAGATTTTACTTTGATCTCAAACACCAATAATAGCTATTGGTGTTTGACAAAGCTAACTCATCTACAGAAACAAACTTTACAACAATCATCACTAGGAATGTACATAGTTTTGGAGTTCAATGAATCGAATAGTTCAAATAAATCTGAAATGGCTTTGGAAAATTCTAAAAATGGAGCTAATAATAACAATCAAAATCCACCACCTACTTCACTTGCTAGAATTTGTCTAAGGGACATCCAACATCTAGTTATCACAGCATCTCTTCACTGCATTCGATTGAGTGATAGGGCTTGGAGCTATAAGTTGAAGACCCTACATTTTAATATGCTTCCATCCTTCAGTAGTCTTTCTATGGAAGATCATTTCTCCTTCATTCATAAATTTTATTCTGTAGTGCAAATGTTCCGTTTGAGTGGAGTTTTAGAGGATGATCTAAGGATGAGATATTTCCCATATTTTTTCAAAGATCATATGAAATCATGGTAGCTTAATCTACTAGAGGAGTTCTTGGGGACATGAGAAGATGTTTATGACTAAGTACTACTCACCTTAGAAGACCATCAATTTAAGGAACAAGATATACAGTTAGTGGATGGAGAGTCAACTCATGAAGCATAAGAATGGTTTATCTTACTACTGTTTTAGTGTCCTCACTATCAATACTCTCTAGCATTGTAAGTACAATTTTTCTGTGATAGATTGAGTTTGAAAACCCAGAATATGGTGGATATTATAACTAAAGGATATATAAGGGGACACGATTCCAGAGAAATTAGTTGGTCCTTATAAGTTTCCAGTTAGGAATTCTCAGCAAAAGCCAATCAATGGCAAGAGAGTGGATGTGAATAGGATAAGTGATTCAAGGGATTTCGGTTTACAAGTTGCAGAGTTGAGTCAGCAAGTGCAATTGCTTCTTAATCAGGAAACTCAACCTTAGCAACTATGCTCTTTTTGTCATATGTATGGGCACATGGCCACAGGTTGTTATAATAGAGAAACTCCTACCCTGGTAAAGGATGTCAACTTTGTTGGAGCATATGGTGGACAAAAATTTTTAGCCAAGAAACAACCCTTTCTCTATTACTTATATAATGAGGCGTTGAGAAGCCATTCTAATCTTTCTTGGAGAAATCAAGGTATTAGCTCCATGGGACCACCTAGGTTCCAAAATTTGTAGTCGACCTCTCAATATCCTCCTTAGCCAATTCAAGAGAAGAAGTCTAATTTTGAAGAAATGATACTACAATATGTACCAAAAGAGGATCAAAGGATGGATCAATTTGACCGACTTGCCCAATCCCAACAAACATCTATTCAAAATCTTGAGAGATATATTGGTCAATTAGATAATGCAATAATTGAGAGAGGACAAGGAAGATTACATAGCAATACAAAAGTGAATCCTAAGGAGGCTATAATGATAGTGACCCTTCATTCAGGTACAGTATTGGATAATCCCGTTATTAAATGTAAAACTAAATCAAGTGAGAAAGAGGTGATAATGAGTAGTGGTGAAAGTGAAGATATTGAATGATTCGAATGCAAAGGTTCATGAAGATGATTCATCTTGTCAAGGAGCTCAAGGTGAAAGTGTATATGCCATCCATCCCCTTTCCTCAAAGGCTCAAGGAAAAGGCATATGAGAGACATTATCAAAAAATTTGAAAATGCTTAAGATGTTTCAAGTGAATATGTCTTTTTCTGAAATTCTTGCAAATATACCCGCCTAGGTAAGGTTCTTGAAGGAAATAGTGTCTAATAAGAAAATTTTTGAGGACTTTGCAATGGTGTCGCTTACTAAGGAGTGCAGTGCAGTAATTCAAAATCATCTTTCAATCAAGGTGAAAGATCTAGGGAGTTTTACTATGCCTTGTTATTCTAAGGACATTTTTGTTGCTAAATGTTTATGTGACCTTGGATCTAGTATTAATTTAATGCTTGTATCATTTTTCAGGAAATTGAAGTTTGCCAACCTTGCACCTATAAATGTGATTATACAACTTGTTGACTGCTTAGTGTGTTATTCAAATAACATTGTAGAAGATATGCTAGTAAAATTTGGTAAAATTTACTTTCCGGCTAACTTTCTAATTCTTGATATGGAAGAAGATATTTCTATACCTATTATCCTTGATAGAGGCTTCTTACCTATGGAAGAGGCTAATATAGATTTAATAGAAGGAAAATTAACTTTACAGGTTGGTAAATAAAAGGAAGAATTTAGTGTTTTTGAACCCGTAAAATATCCTTCTTATGAGTCTTGTTCATATCTTGATCCTATTGATGATTTGCCTAGTGAGATATATATTGCAGAGTATGATTTGAGATTGAGACATGGGCCAAATCATTGCTAGTATTTCTATTAGGCAGTATAGAAGTCCAATATTGTTGTGCATAATTGTGAAAGAGTTCAGGCACATGTGATGGATGAAATGAGATCATCTGAACTATTTTATTTGCCATAACTGCATCCAGCTTGTCTAGTTGAGGATATTAAACTTAACGCTTCTTGAGAGGTAACTTGACTTTCTTTTTAATTTCATTTAATATTTCTCCATTGTTTTTGGAATTGGTGGTAGTGTTAAATTACTTAAAATTTTAATGTTTTCGTGTTTAGGTTATTTGGTAGTATTTTAAACTCCTATATGTAGTGTTCTTTTATTTTTCTATTTTAGTAGGATGGCTTCTCAAACTTAACTTTTGAGATGGTAATTGGCGATTTTCTCTTACCTCACTTGGTTATTAGCATTCTTTTGTTATCAAGGGAGTTTCACTTTCATCTCTTTTGGTTACTATTAGTTCTTTATTCTTCTCTTTGGCATTGAGGACAACGTTGTTTTAAGTATGGGGGTGATAAATAGGTGAAGTGAAATTTTTGTTTAAATTTTAAAAATTTTTGTTCTTATTGTCTATTCTCTAATAGGCAATGGTTTATATTTCAAGTATTAGCATTGTTTAAGACTTATATGTATGAATGTGTGAAGTGTTAAATGAGTTTTTGTAGCGTGCTTTGGTGAATATTTGGCATTTTGATATTTTTTCAAATTTTGGCTAACTCTTTTAGGTATTGAAAATATTTTTCCTAGTATTTTCTTATGAACTTGGGCTGATTATTAATCTTGGTTCTCAATATTATTGGAATATGAAGTAGGCTTTTGTATTTTTGTTTGTGTTTATAAGTCTATTAATTTAACTATGCTTTGCTAGTTGCCGTTGCCTGATAAGCGCAAATTTTCATTGAATAAATGTCAACTTTTGCATCAAACGGTGATAATAGTTATAAGTATGTGATTCTTGAGTGGTGATAGCTGATTTACTAGACTCCTTTATTTGGGAGATGTCCGAGTTCATATAAAAAGGCTTAAACAGCTAAGAATTAAGCATATCCCCTTGTTAAAAATTGGAAAAAACTTAAGTGTGAGGAAGCTTGAAAAAAAAAGAAAGAAATATATGAAGTGTATATTGTTGACCTATGGATCCTTGTGGTAATGTAGGTACATTTGAGATTTTGATTAATAGTTGGTCCATTTACGAGAAATGCTTGTCAAGTGTTTTATATACTTAATTGAGTTAGCCTAAGTTGAATGAGTTGATGGTGTTAAAATCTAACCGAAGTAGTGACTCTTTGGTTTCCACTATTGATACTTGACATTTGTTGAGAATTGTGCTTGAGCAATAGTAGCCTTGAGACCTGGCAGTGTTTGTGCTTAATTATTTTGATTGTCGTGCTTGGGGACAAGTACAATTTAAGTCTGAAGGAATTTGATAGGTGGAATTCTATAGTAATTTTATACTAGTGAAACCAATTGTTTGTCATGATATTTGAACTTATCATGTCTAGATGTTACCTAACTTGAGTGTTGATGTTTCTTGTGGGTGTAATTTGTATTCAATGAGAAAATGGACAAAAAATGTAAGGAAGAGTAGAGGAAATAGTCAAGTGACGTCCGCCATCGAAGTTAGCTCTAGAGTTTGCACCAGAGTTCTTCTAGAAATTGAGGAAATTGAAGTTTAAGGATGTATGGCCCTAGAGTTATCACCGAAGTTGGAGCCCGGTCTTCATTAGAAAGCTATGTGTACTCAAGTTCTTCAGGATTAAGAAGCCTATTCCTTTTAGGATTCAACCGAGACTCTAGAAAACTATAAATATGAGTGCTTTTGGACTTTTTTAGGAGAGAAAACACTTGTCAAAATATTAGTCCTAGGATTTTTCTTTGAAGATTCAAGAATCAAAATTGGAGATCAAAGTGGGGAATTTAGAGTTTCGTCAACTAGGAAGTTCTTATGCTCTTTATTCTAAGTCTTGTATTTTTCAATATTCGATTCTTGTTTACTCTTACAATTATAATGAACTAATTTATATCTAGGGTTAGGATTTTGTTAAAGAGTGTTGATTAATCATTTCAGTTAAATTCTTGATTTTCTCTTTGATTTATCTATCTTGATTTAGTTGCATGTTTGTGTTTGGCTGTCATAAACATGCTCTTAAGGTTTGTATTGAATTAAGAAGGGAAATACAATTGTGGGCGAGAGAGATAAACATACTTAGTCTAAACACGTTACTAGTTTGGGATTTGTATAAAGTAATTAAATCACTTAGGATGTTAAAAGATTTAATTGAATACTTGTGATCTCGAGAGAGATGTGAAATTGAATTGAGTACAATTTAGATGTATTAAGTCATAATCTAAAGTATTTTTGTGCGACACGTTCTTAGCAGGTTAAGAAAATAGCGGGATAATTAATTCAAATTTTGGATCAAAATCTGAAACCCAAGTGCCAATTGTTTTCTCAATTTTACTTTATTTGTCATGTTTATTTATTTTATTTCTTAATTAGATATTAAAACCCTTTTTAATTTTGAATTTTATTAGTTTACTCTAATATTGGAGTATTTTATCGACCTTGTGTGCTTTTATTACTATAATAACTGATTAAGTGATTTTATTAGTACAATCGACCATGTGTGCTTGCTGGAAATTATTGATCACTTGTGCAGTGAAATCTTCAAAATATGCATCATTGCACGTATTTTCAGTGTGTCCATCTATTATTGTCTGCAATTATGTTTATGTCATGGATTGGAAAAATATTTCAACTTATGTGGGGATATATTATCAACACTTAAGGAAGCTAAAATAAGAAAATATAGATATTTTAGCTTACGTGGGGATATATTATTAGCATCTAAGAAAGCTAAATGCAGGAAAATGACTATTTTTATAAATTCTAATATCACATATTTCAAGAATTTTTTTATTAGAAATACTTAATTTTTGAGAAAAATAAAATAAGTTATTTAATTCAAATAATGGAATTGAAGGGTAAGATGAATCATTCATGTTACCTTTATGTTATAGAGAATAATTGCTTTCCAAGATAAATTTCGAACTTTAGCGATTGTCTTAACATGACTCTAGTAGAGGAATCACATAAAGAATATTCTATTACAAGCCTACAAATTAAATTATTAAGGAAATAGTATGAGTTAGGAAAATTTTCAATACTTGTAAAATTTTAGATATCTATATTTACAAATTCAAGAGTTTATGTATGATTTTAGATCTAATTGTAATACAGTTTTTTTTACAATCTATGTAAGGAGAAAAAATTACATTTGAGTTTGGTGCTACGATCAAAGATGTTGAATTTGTCGTCAATTGAGGTATCATAAAACTCATTGATATTACCGCATACTATTTATGAATACCTGCAAATATGAGAAAAAGAGAGACTTTTATCTACACAAAATACAGCCTTTCAAGATTGACATTTGGTAGAAATATACTTCGATTATTATATAGATGTGGAAAAAGTTGGGTTTGTGAGATTTCTCAAAGAGTATAAGTAAAACTTTGTGAAGGTGATCCTCACTTGTAAAGTAGTTCTTAGTTGATTGAGTAAACTTTCAATGGTAGCTAGTTAAGAGTTAACTAAAAGAGTTGTAAAACTCTTTAACTCAACTAAAGCCTTTTAAGGTGAAGAAGAAGTGAGCCTTCACTTGTACAAGTTGGTTAGTATCACAATTAATTGAAGAAATTACTTGGTTGATTCAACCTCAAGTTTGGCAAAATAAGGAAGTTTGTTGGTTTGCATCTTTTTACTACTTAATTGTGCAATTTTTATTGAGTTTCATTGAATTAATTGGATCATTTGTTATATTTTTGTGAGTTTTATTTGAAACATTTTTATTGGGTGAATATTTGTAATTAATTGCTCGATTTGTAGCTTCTGGTTGCAAAATGTCCATCTTCTCTTTGAATTCAAGTTGCCTGCACTATTGGTTGCGCCTATGTTACTTCTGAAAATTAGCATTTGCTGCTGTGAGGCTTGTTTAAAAAACTCCATAAATATTTTAGCTTTTGTTCTATTGGCTTAAGCTTTTCTTTTTTTTTTTTTAGTTTATTAGAGGCTTGAATTCGTTGTTTTGCCAATTGAATTATAGTCATTATATATGTTCTCTGTTGAAAGGTTTTAAATATTATTAGCATCTATTGGCATGTATTTAATTTTGTTATTTGATTTTACTATTATGACATAGTTTAGTTTTGTTCTATTTAAAAGAAAACAATAGTAAAAGCTAGAAAAGAACATGGTTAATAAAATAAGATTTGTTGTTGTCAGGTTTGTGTACAAATCTACATAATAATTTTAGCTCTTGTTCTGGTGGCTTAACCTTTTCTTTTTTTGTTTGTTTTAAGTCTCGAATTGTAGTGTTTTTGTTCTCTGTTGAACGTTCTAAACATTATCAATATGAATCCGCATCTGTTTGCATTTTCTATTTGATTTTACCACTATGACTTAGTTTTGTTTTGTTCCGTTCAAAAGGAAAAAATTATAAAGTTTAGAAAAGAACATTGTTAATCGAATAAGAGATACATAATGTAATTAATAAATTTTTTCTGTGCCACAAGAATGAGGGCCTTCGTGTGATCAAGAACCCAACCTCTACCTAATAGCTTTGCTAGAAAATTGAATTCAGCTGCTAAATCAACCCAACCATCTTCCAGCAAGGATCACTTCTTCAATCCAATGACAAAAAATGTCCTTGAATCAATTGGTCAATCTTCCAACCTTATAGAAAAACCTCATCAGAAGTTGCATCAAAGAGGATATTGGCTTTCGAAATCATAAACTCTAAAATTACTACACTATTTGTTGTGAAAACAAGTGATGAACTTTCTCCACTGACTGCTAAGAAGAATTCCATTGAAGACAATAGTCCAGCACCTCCTAAATCTATTGAGATAAACCCTCTGAAGAAAAATAGTGATACTATGATATGAAGTTTCTTCCATAACTTGATACCATCTTTTGTTAGACTAATATACTGCTGAATTGTAAGACGACTATATTTTTGGCATCATAGTAGGATCTATTAGGATTCAATCTATCATTAGAACTTAATCGATCCTAATATATGATATTATTTAGCTATCATGAAACATAAATTACGCAATCAACATGTTAGTCTATCTTTATTTAGGATACAATTCTACTGAATGGCATGTAGTTACTGCTAGGTTTGCTTGACAGTTATATAAATGACTACTATGCTACTAAACTATGTTTATTTTAATTGCATCATTGTTATGTGATAAGAAATTATATGTAAGCTTACTGATAATACAGCCTCTGGCCCATATAATATGAAACATGCATTTAAAGAGGACATATTGTGTATCAACAAGAGAAATTCTGAGTCCAATGCTTTGTGATAAGTATATATTTTATGTGTTTTAAGTATATTTTATTAGTTAGTTTTGGTGTGTTTTAGTCACTTTTATAGCTAATTAACTAGGAATTTAGTGAAAATATGCATTTTGTGGTTTAAAGTGTAAAAATTTCATTTCTATGGATTTTAATGGTGAAAACTTCATGTTTTGTAGGTTTAATGATTCGATCATCAAATGACATGATTTGAGAAGATAATTAGATGATTATTGATGGTTTGAAGTGATAAAAAGAGAACATGAAGTGCAAAAGAGGAAATGCAATCAAGAATGAAAGGAAGCAAGTTTCACATCTTTGATACATTGTGGTATTTCGACTATATCTTGAGGTAAAAGCATTGGATTGAGATGATTCTTGAATCATAAGCTAAGAGATAGATTTACATTTGGTATGAAGACATCAAAATCTAGTCCAGTCGTGTTTCTTGTCAAAAAGTCGAAATACAGAAGTGCAACTCTGTTGTCGAAAGCTGATACAGAGCTCGGACCAGTCGAGGATATTTTGGTCATTTATTGGTCTAAAGAGCTCCAAATGGGATGATTCTTCAGACATTGGAAAGCTAACTCAAAGAGTTACAACTTTCAAGAGTTAGTTCAGCCTCCATCATTAAGAAAATAACAGTTGAAGTGGTGTCAAATACACAGAAGTGAAAACGCGAGCTATCAATACACAACTTGAAGTCGCATATTGACAGGTTGTCGACCCTGTACAATAATAGTAATAAAATCTAATTACCACAAAAAGCAATCAATAATAAATTTTAGGTATTGGAGCAAAGACTCTAAATGTGCAATGGGTTACTTGATTCACCTTATTTCCGAAGAGTTTGTTTAATCCGATATACCAAAATTAATTAACTGACAAAATTTACTAACTAGTAGACAGGCAAGCAGGGTTATCTCCTCAAGGACTGGGGAAAAGTTCGTTTCCTTTCGAGTCAAGACAAATGGGGAGATTTAGGATTCAATGCTACTGAATTGCCAACTAAATAAATTAAATGCCCAAAAAATAATTAATTGAAAGAAATAATTGGGAGAACTCTAGCCAAGGGTACACTTCAGAGATAGTTCATGCAACTGATCATTGATTCAAATATAATTCCAACATTTATTAATAGATTGGTTATAGTTGTCATAAACGCGATAAACAACTAGTTTTTCCTTACTTTTTCGATAGTCAAGGTAAGACCGTTAACTACTTCTCTAACCAAGAAATAACTCCAGGTACAACCATAGTATTTCATTTCTAGATTGCATTAAGAATTAGAAAACCCCAATCCTAACTAACAAACACTCTACGAGGGTTTGTTTAAGTTAGATCGTATGTTTTCCTGACATAAATCCAATTATGCCAATTGCTACTGGGACGGAGGTAATCGAACAATTATTGTGAGACCCCAAAATTTTACTTGTCTTTATAGCTCTTATTTGAATTTACTTGCCTTAGATTCTTGGTTGTTTTAATGGTTGAATTTGAGCCAAGGGAGTGAATTTTGTTAAGAAAAGTTTCAAAATCTCAAGTTGTTAGAAAATCTAGAAATTTTCGCAGGAGACTCTGCGCAGCTTTGGGAAATTGGCTATAACTTCGTATAGGAAAGTCAAAATTGAGTTCTGTTCATTGCGTTTGAAACTAGACTCAAAGGGTTTCCTACGGTGTAAAATTTAGAGTTTGATTCAATGTCTATAAATTCTAGGAAATCGGTAAATTTGACTGAAAATTCTACCCTGCGCAAGTAAACATAGGAATGTTGTATTAGCTTATGGCTCAATTTGGACCAACTTATGAACTAAATCTCTTTGAGTTATCTTCTAAAGATTATTAGTATTTGAAATCTAGTTTTTAACAAGTCAAGTTGTGTGAATTTTTTATATTTATAACTCAAGTTATGATTTTTCTAAAGGAAGGGTATAAGTTAGGGTTTTTGTGCATACTAGGGTTTTTGGCGTGTGTTTTTGTGTGCATTTTGGAAGTGTGATTATGAGAACTTGTAAAATCCCTCATATTTTCTTAAAAATTTCCTTTTATTTGGAATCCATTATTTTACAATAGCTTTACTACTCATTCACTTTCTCAATAGTTACAATTAATCATAGAACCAAGGGTTTTCTCTTTTCTTTCATCGTTAAGGTAAACTAGGGTTTTTTTTAGTCTTTTGGTAGTGTGATTACTCGGTACGGAGTGTGTACTAAATTTGGCAATTAAGAGTGAGTTTTAGATAAGAGAAAGTGTGTGATTAGAAGTGAGAATAATAAGTTAGTGAATCATAAGATAAAACCCTAGTACAAGCGATATAAGGGAAATCGGTTTAAACCGATGGGTACCGTTCACTACCGATGGAATACACCACTTGACTACCACTTTATTACCTTAATCTCCTTGTTTAGTTGAGCTAATTAGCTCTTAATTAACCCTTAATTCAGCCACCATTATTGACTAAGGAAAAGAGAGATATTTTGGTGGAAATATTTGTGATTAAGCCATTTGTCAAGAATCCAACCAAGGTCTTGACCAAGACATTTTCCTTTCTTCTTATCTTTTTTCTTGGCTTATTTTTCTTCATTTTCCTTCGTCTTGGTCATGACTTATGAGAGGAAAAAGAAAAGAGTGAAAACCATTTCATTCCATTTTGATTTCTAGCTTAGGTGAGTGAAAATCGAAAATCTAAACAGATTAACCTCTAAATTGGGAGCTTAGGAAGCTTGGTGTGCTAAAGTTTTGAAAGGAAAGGTGAAGGATTTCTCTTGCAAGCATCTTAGAGAGGTATTATGGCTATCTTCCTTTATCTCTTCCTTGCTCTTGCTTACGTTTGTATAACAACTTATACTTGTGGCAAATGATGGTTCTTTTGGTAGTTTTGATGGATATGGTGGATTTTGAGTTTGAGTTTGAGTTGTTCAGTTGTATTCCTTATTTTTTAGAGAGCATGTGATGTCTATAATCTTGGATAGGGAGTTGGGATAGTGGTGTAAGACATGAATGAGCATTTTCTACTTTGGTTTCATCAAATTCCAGTTTAAAGGATTGAAACTGCTCTGTTTTGACTAGCATCATTCATCTATGTTAGAGGCTGAATTAGGCTTAGGTTAAAACATAAACGTTGTAGGAAATGATGTTATATACCTTCCTATAAAATTTCAGCTCTATTGTAGCACTGTAGCATGTGAAATGACCGAAATACCCCTGACTGCCAAAAGCCTCATTTCGTGGACAGTTTTGAGATTTCACAAGTTTGGCTTCATTTTTCACCTTGATCTGTATCAAATCAGTCTTTAACCAAACCACAAAACTTTTAGCCCTATGTTTCAACTTTCCAACGCATCTAAAAATGCCTCAAACGGAATTGTGTAGCTTGATTTATTGCCGTTTGAATTCAGTACTAACAACCAAACTGACCATGAACTTTTGGTTCTATAATTTGCAAATTTGACATAGATCAACTGTGAACTGGGTTAAGTTGTCTTCATGAAAGTTGTAACCCTTTGTCTTAGTTCCAAAATGGTATTAGGTGCACCCCAATCTGATAAACGTAGTTCTAGTTGTGAGCAAAATGCTATAAGATGTCAAATCTATTGTTTAGCTTTTTGTCTTCAAAACTGATTTTCGATTGTATTATTACACTTGTGTTGTAATTGGATGATTTTGGAGCCAAATTGAAGGTTTATGTTAGTAACATTACTTGTGTGTGATTGTGGAGCTAAATCGAGAAAAACAAGGAAGCCATAAATGGCTGAAAAATAGCTAAATACAAAGGGTATGCCAACCAAATTTTCACTCGAGAACTAGGTGTGTGTACTTGTGATTCGAGTAAAGAATTGAGGTTGAATTGAATTTGAATTATCTAGGTTATTTGAGTCCTCTTTCGTAGAGGTATATAAGCTAAAATTCGGCCAAAACTCGTACCCTTGGAAAAATCAATAGAAATACGTTTTTCTCGTCTTTGCGACTCAAATGCGAATTCCAAAGTTTTAATTGCTTCTTTAGCGACACCAAAAGGGCGAGTCTAAATTTTCTAGAGTTTGATACGTAACATGAATCCTATCTAAATGAGTTTTATTTACTTGATCTTCCTGAAGTGAAACTCCTATGTTTCGAACCCTAGTTGATTTCAAGCTTTTAAATGATATTGTGTCGCCGATTTGGACTCCAACCAAGGAGTTACACCTGAACGTAATTTTTGACAAGCACTAAATCTTTGGTGAGTGCTTCTAAATACATGATTGAACTTGATACTTGATTAAATTCTTTACCAATGTGATCGAATAAGATTTGCTTGATTTGGTCGGGTAAGTGTGTACTTTATCGCACTTGACCTAACTCAACTAAATACTTTATTTCTCATTCATGCTTGTACAAGTGACTTGATTTGCATTGACTTATACTTGTATTTGTACTTGTGCTTAACTTGTAAGTGCTGAGCGGCAGTATGTACTACACTCAATTCGAGTGGGAGGTACCTCTCATTCCCGTCTCCATACTTTTCTCTTGACTAAGTCGATTGGTCATCGACTATAGTGACTACTTGGGAACCCAAACCTCACTGACTAGTTAATCGAGTCGAGCTGGCAAGGGTTTGGTCGATTAGATAACGAACCATGGGTATCTAATGTTGTCGAGTGGAGTGTTATCTACTCAACTAATCGATATGTTCGAATATTACCACCAGTGTTTAGTTGGTGTTCGGACCCTGTAAGGGGGTTGAATGGTGAACAGATTGGTGTTAAGCGATGTACTACTGGATTGGTTACTTTACTTGAAAGTTGACGGAGTGTCAACTAATACTTGATCAAACTCTGGTGAAGCAACGGGAATTTGGCTCCTGAGAGCCATCTGTATCCTTATACTTTGATTGTTATTTGTAGTGTTATTGTTTCTTTTAGAAAAAGAATTTTACACTCGCTCATTTTGAGATTTGTTACTTGAAGTGTTATTGCTCACTTTTATGAACTTGTTATGCTCTCTGTTTTGCCACGTTGATACTTGTACTTTTGATTAATGATCAATTTGCTATTTGGAATCTCACTGGGTTTTTAGCTCATTCCACACCATTTGTTTTCCTTACAGGGGATATGAGCGAGGCGTGAGACTTGTACAGGTTAGCATAGTCTAGTTTTTGAATTTTGTAATTGTACTCGCTCTAGCACCCGATTAGGGTAGATTGTATTTGGGTTGTAAACACTTTAACGTATTTGGGCGTGTATAAGACTTGTAACTGGATTTGAGCATCAATGTATATGTTAAGTTTGAAATTTTTCTTTCATTTCTTTTCTATGGTCGTGATATCTTTCTTGAGTTGAGCATGAGTGAGTCCTGACGAGAGTTGGGCGGGCGGTCCGCTAAACCTTGGGGTACGCCCTAGGGGGAGGTGGGGTCGTCACAATTACGGATTCAACTATCCCCAATTAGCGAAATAGCCTACGTGAATAATTAAATATTGCACACTATTCAATCATACACAATAGCTATAAAATTAAAAGTAGAAAACATATAAATACCAATAAATGAAGGAAACAGTTAAAATAATTTAGATCTCACAGTAATTGTCGAACCAAATCTTCAGTTGTCCCCTTGACTAGAATTAGGAAGTTAGTTCTTCAATAATGGAGAATGTGCCATGTAAAGCAATTGACAAAAACCGTCAACTCTTGTCTCTCCAAATTCGGTCAACAGAGAAAGAAAGAGCAAGGAAAATCGTTGCTTTCTATTGTCTCCAACAAAAGTATAAAAAGAGTCTGATGTACCAATTTGGTCAAACAAGGGAAAAGAAATTGAACAAGTCAACAATGGTGGCCCCTTTTCATTTGTTTTCCTCCAAAAAATAAGAAAAGTTAAAGACAAAAAGGAGTACAATATTCTCTGTGTTTTTTCAGCCACCAAAAAGGTAAATTAATTCCTAGAATCTGTCACGTTTCCTACTTTTTCTCCTAATTAGTTGGTACCCAAATACCAACTACTTTCTAAATAACAATCCTATTACAATAAAACTTCTTCAGCTTCTGCTTTCCTTTGGAGCGACCCCACTGCTTTCCCATTTTGTAGCCAGCTACTTCACTCAATTTTTGAAACTTCCCACATGAGAATAATCCAACAAATCCGGCTTTGAAGGTTGGAGTTAGGTGTGGGTACACCTAACTGTCACAAAATCTTCTGGAATTTGATTTTCAGCACCTTTTCTTCTCCACTTCCTGCAATTAACACCAAACACAAAATCTGAGTAGAATCCCCCAAATAGTGCAACATTTAGTCAAAACATTATGCAATATTATCAAAATATCTCACTAAAATACACCCTATCAATCTCCCCCACACCTAAACTATGCTTGCTCTCAAGTATAATTAACTCAGAAGTGCAATTAAAATACCAAGCAATTCAAAGCAGTTCATACCAATAACGGTATTCCAAATTCCCCAACAACCTCATCAAAATCAGGATATGCCAAACTGACAATTCTCACATTTAATATGCGCTCATTCACTCCAAAGTGTATAGGATATAAAATGGCTCTCTGTAACAGCCCCACCTTCCCCTAAGGCGAACCAAAGGGGTTAGCGGACTGCCTGCCCAGCTCTCGCCAGGACTAACGAGCAGTTACATGCGTTCTAGAACGTTTCGGAAAGGTAAAAGCGCGCTCGAACAAGCCACAAGTATCAAAACAACAAAATAATAAAAAAAAACGAAAACAATGAATAGTGCCTGGAATAGTAGAATCCGAGATCCCACCAAACATTAAAACACTAAAATTCAACATTTACAACCACATTGGCGTGTCAAAAGCTATTCATAATGGATACACATATTCGGTTTGCCAATCAAAAGATGAACCCAATACACATTAGGGTTTCATGCAAAGAGCTATCCAAAATAGACATATACATGGCTCAATTTGCAAAGAGCTATCCAAAATAGACATATACATGGCTCAATTTGGCAACCAACAAGTATGATTCTTTCTTTCTCAAAATAGTCATTTTTCCTGTAAGGAAAACAAATGGAACGGAGTGAGCTAAAGCTCAGTGAGCAACTATCACATAATCAACAAAGATCACTTAACCTTAAACTTTCATCTCAAGTACGCAATTAAGAATTAAGACAAGTCGGAAAAGGATACGGACGGCTCTCAAGAGCCCATTTCCACGCTTATATTCTTGATCTAATCTCATTGACTCTCCGTCAACGTTTATGAGTATCAACCGTAGAACCCACTTCACTCCCATCCCTTCCACCAAACATACCCCAACCGGGCCCGCACTCCAATCAGTAGCTTTTGGTAATACTCGAGTATACCGGAACCAAGAGTCTCATTACTACAAGATTCCCCAGTACAGTCCCCGTGGCATGTCAATTTTCACGACCAAGCCCTCGCCGGCTCGATTCAATTGACTACCTACGGGGTTGAGCTCAGTAATACAGTAAGGCCGTTGGATATTCGTCCAAACGACACCAAATCAGTTTTCCATGAATGGAATTCAATATCTCATATAGCAAGTGCAGTATTTCAGTAAAACGGTAATCAGTCATTAACGGTATCACAAGGGGTGAGGGCGGTCAAGTACACCCTCACCTCAATCAATTCCAATAGCCAAATAAACCTTCAAGGCATCAAAATCACATATAGCAAAGCCACATTGTAACATTCAAGTGAGTAGTATACTCACTCTCAAGTAGGTGATGTTTCAAGCACCGTCGTTAAACGAACGTCGTGCACCACCGTCACTTCCTAGAACATGCAAACAAGTGCAATGAGACTCGATAACGAGTCATAAAGCAATGCCAATCACAACCCCAATGGGTTTCATATGCATATAGAGGCATTATAGCAAACCAGAAAATTCAGCAAATGCACTAATGTGACCTTAACAAAAAAACAGTTTTCGTCCTCCTTTTGCGGTAATGACACAAAATGTGCTACGCTTATCGGATGAGGGTGTAAGACCCACCATCTCAAAGCTAAAAGACAGGGCTACAACAATGTTGAAGGCCACTCAGTCCGAATCCTAGCACAACTAGGTCAAAAATGCAGAAAACCAACCCAGAACCGTAATTGCAGGTTCCCAAATCACACAGTGCTGTAATTCGTCCAACTCAGTCTACACAGGTCCAAATGCATTGATTCCAAAGGCATACGGAAGCTAGGACATCAAGCTACATTTCATCAGAAGACACCAACAACAAAATCCAAACCAATTCCAGGCAAAATAGACGATTACAATCGCAGTTCGCACATTCTGATCACCCAGAACAGCAACAGTAAAATCGACATATCTCACTCTACACTACTCCAAATGACCTGAAATTTTACAGGAATCTCAAACACATCAATACCTACAACTTTCATGTTTTAAGCAAAGGCCAATTCGGCCTCTAACCACATGATCCAAAACCGGACAGAAAAGGGGGTTATGAAACCCTAACTTTTCACAATTCAATCCAAACCCAAAATTGGTTGTAATTTCCTATCATACACATCCACTAGAGTCATAACCCCTTATTACCAACCATCATAAACATCCACAAGACCATGATCACATTAAACCAGAAAATTCCTCACAAAAATAAAAACTTCACCAATTCATTCCAAACCAAGAAATAAACCACAATTTCCAACTCTATAGCCACCATTAGGCACAAATTAAACATCATTAGGTGTAAGAGAAAGTGTAAACATCACTTACCTACTAAACAAGAGAGAGGAAGTTGTAGACCACCTTAGCTTCTCCAAAAAACTTCACCAAACAACTCACTAGCACCTAATGGAAGAAGTTTATGGAGTAGAAACTAATTTATGCAAGTGGTTTGGAAGATTGAGCTAGTTGGGAGCTTGAAATTTTGAGAAATCTTCTTCCTTCTTGAGCTCTCAAGAGTCGGCCAACATGGAGTGAAAAATGGTGATTTTTAGTCAATTTTTTGAGATATTTAACTAATGGGTCAAAAGTCAAAAACATGAATAGTGTTCCATAAAGTCCACCCAATGATCTTGTGACACTTGGCACCTCTTTAAATGCATTTCTATCCTTTGGTCACCTCTCACATCAATCACTTCACCTCCTCTACTTATCTCTTAACACCCGATAAATTTTACACAGTATCCGAAACTTAACCTTATTGGCCGAATTTTTCCGAATTTATCGCACTAGTGGGTCCCACGCCCTTACTCTATCCGTAATTTTTCAAAAACTACCCAATGCTAGAAAAAACATCTAAAAACTATAATTACGCATAAAATCCACCAAGAAAATATTCCTAAGCCAGAAAATGCAGAAAACATGCAATTAAGGGGGAAAAACCCTAGGAAAATTATTAGGGCAATACGGGTTCTCACACTCTCAAATCAACACAATGAAATGACATTGCCATAATCTTGCTCATATATCATATCTCCACCACTTAACTATGAATTAAATGCACCAATCAAAAGGACTTCACAAGGTTGTAATGATGCTCAGGTGAAGGGGTAGAATAAAAAGAATTTTAAGCATGTAAAAATGTCAAAAAAAAATGCCCAAAAATTCATTGCACAGGTTCTTGCACATTTATACCTCCACGGCATCTCAACAACCCAACAAGTGAAATAATAGTCGGCACTTGTCACAAATACTTTGATTTCAACTTCTTTTCATTTTTTTCATATATTTTTCTTCTCTCTTTTTTTCTTTTTTCATATATTTTTCTTCTCTTTTTTTTTCTTTTTGTTTCTTCTTTCTTATTTTTTTCTTATTTTTTTTTTTGAATACCGACACCATAGAAATCAACTTCACTTATCATATTTGCATTTCTGATTCACTGCCTTTCAAATAATATCCCAAACTCCCATGCAACGAAATCAAAACATTTCTTTAACTCAAAGTACGAAGAGAAAGTCTAAAAAGAGGGTTTTTCGGCTAACAATCAAGGTATCAAACAAAGAAAAAAGGGGTAAAGGCTCAATTTAGCTCACTAAGGGTAGATGAGATAAAGGTTGATTTTTGAGCAAGTCAAAAATGGTTTAATCCTAGGTGCCCTTATCATCTTAATGCATCAAATTCAATTAAATATGGTCTTGACATGCATAACCGAGCAAGTTCTAGAATGACAAACCATGTGCAATAGCCACTCAACAAACAAAAAATTAAGCCCAAAAATCGCACAAGTGGTCAAAATTATGTCAAGTTTAGCATATTCATTAATCAATTCATCATCGAGAAAAGTAGAAAACCCCATAGCATGAACTTACTACTCATACTTGTATCTCAATTGCATTTATCATTGTTTAACGCAAGGAAAATGTAAATCAAACAACTAAAAGTATAGTTAACCCTCTCCCACATCTAAACCTTGTATTACCCCCAATGTAAGCAAATAAAGACCAAAAATAGAAGTAATGGGACAACAACACTTCCTTGAACATGGAGAAGGGTAGAAAAGGACTAAGCCTCGGGAGGAAAGTGTGGACGAAAGCCCATGTGGGTGAAGTACTGAGCCAAGTTCTGTGCCATTCCAGACACCTGACGCTCGATTCACACCAATCTGGAATCCATGTGATGCAGCTGGAAGCGGAGGTCAGAAGACTGCCTATCAGTAGAGGAGGAAGGCCCAAGGGCATCAATGGAAAGACCGCTAGTCTCCGAAGTGTCAGATTTGGAAGCTTTGTGCCTAGGAGGAACCTGGATCGGCCGGGGAGGAGCGAACAGGAAAACACCATTTACCGGTTGCATTAAACCCATCTTTTTCAAACAAACTAAATCAAGAGGTTCCATAGTACACGCAAATGCAGATTATGATTAGTCAAGTCCAGAACCCCAAGATTTATAACCAATTGAGTGATAAAACAACCCAGAATTAACGGCTTATTTTTTTTTGCTTAAGACAGTTCAGAGGTGGGAAGTGTGAGAACCCTGAAAATATATATATACAAATATCATTTCGTATTTGATTTGCATATTTAATTCATTAGTAATTTTAGAATTACTTTCACTTGTTCGCAGATAAGTACTTAAAAACACTTTTCATGTGTGAACTAATATAATTTTTCTAAGTTATGAAAATTCTTGGTTTTGCTTAAATATATTAATACATTTGGAATTAGAATGATTCTATCGCCTTAACATAAAACGTTAGAACACTTAGTCTCTATTACGCTAAATCAACGTTACTTGAGCCGATTAATCTTACTACCTTAAAATAAATTATTTAAAGTCCCATAATTAATTCTAATTAGTGAATAACGTCAAAACTATAAAGCCGGCAAATTTTAGATAAGAATAATACAAGTATACTAATTACGCGTGGGACGTAAATATTACGATAATTGAAACCTCGTGAGATTAGCGCATCATTAGGAGGTTAAATTACATTCGGAATAAATTTTTGGGATTAAATTAGAATCAAGGACGCAAGTATTATTAGAAGGTCGAGTGAAAGTTCCAAAATACCCTTCACAATTTCACAAAATCACCCCACGACCACAACCATTCCACGCAAAGCCAAACACTCCCTCGGACACCATGATCATTCACCTCCTTGCTCGGCCAATGCAAACTTTCACCACTTATACACTCAACATCCTCCTACACTCCAACTTCCTCAATACCGCAACCCCACCATACCTCACAACTCTATCCAGTTTACGGACTGAGAATAAAAGTGAGAGAGACTCACCTCGTTATCATCGACCAGCCGAGAGAGGAGAACCCGCGACCTGTGAAAATTTCGCCTGCTCTGTCCGTAAGCTAGAGTGAAGCCAGGGAGAAACCGTGAGCAAGATTCAACCTTCTGCACTTCCATCTCCACTAGCTGCAATCCAGCTTCAACCATCATCAGCCGCAACCCCGTACGTGAGAGCCGAGAGGAAGGAGGAAATTCCAGACTTCTGGTGCATAGACTAAGCTTGTAACTGAGGTAATTGTGGGGCTAAATTAAGTTAATTACTAGTAGATAAAGTCATCTCAGAGCCTGCATGTGCTGCTTGAACAGTCGGTTGATGAATTCAGGACACTAGAAGAAAAAAAAATTCTGTTTTGATGAAAATGATTCTGCCGAGAAAATGGTTTGGAAATGCAGCTGTAATTCTGTTTTCATGTGACAACCTGAGCACTCAAGTGTAATTAGCCGAGTGAAACTTAATGATTAAGATGTTTAGGACCCTGCATGTTAATTCTATGTAGTTGATTGATGAATTAAGGAACTTAGGAAATTCTGTTTCGATGGAAAATTTCTGCCGAGACTGATTAAGAAATGATTTGCTTAATTTGCTTAATTTTGACAAGCTGTGGTTTTAATCCTAACTATCCAAGTGAAGATAAAATGTTTAAGGGCATGCATGTTGAGTTGCACGATTGGACGATGAAACTAGGAACTTGGAAAAAAATTATGGTTTTGTGAATTGGAATTCTGGTGAACCGAAAATCTAAAATGCAGTTGTAACCTGTTTAGATTTGATAATCTGAGCATGTAATGGAGGTTAACCGACTAATCATTGGGTGATTAACCTGGCTATGGCCTTGCATGTTAATTTTGTGCATTCGGATGAGGAGTTGAGGAGCATAAGAATTTCTGTTTCGGTGAAATGGAACTCCAGTAAGCTGGAGTTTGGTGAAAATTTCCGAGATCTTGAATTTGATATTTAATTCTCAATCTGTCTTATGGTGATGATATGAGTTGATATCTATGTTTATCTAAGCGAACAACATGATGATTGAGGCTGGCATGAGGATGATTAACTCGGCTAACCAAGAAAATAAAACGAAAACAGAAATCTGTTTCATGCATGTTATTTCGAGGCTAGCTGGAGTTTCTTTCTTGGAAATTTGATGACTTGTGTTGTTAATCCAACTTAATTTTTGAACTGGAAATGTTAATCAGTTAGTTAAGTATTTGTATGCTGAATTTGAGTATTTAAATCACTGAATAAGCCAAGGAAAATTTTTATCCAAGCTCAATGGCTGCTGGAAAATTTAGCTAACCAAATGTTTGAGCGGAAAATATTAAATTGTTTCCAGATTTCACCAGTTGATGTTGAATATTTTCCCTTGGCATATAATGGTTTCGAAACGCAGGAAAAGGTGTATTTTAAGATATATAAGTTGTTTAACTATGAAACAGTGGATATTTTGGAAGTTTGAATCGAAATGATGAAGTGTAAACCTGGAAAATTTTCCAGCCTTAGCCGAGTTTGATAAGGAATTACTTATTGATTCCTTTATAGAGTTTGGGGCTGTGAAAGATTATATTATTGTTGATATTGCTTTATAATACCTTGAGATGGTCATGCATTTGAATTTTGGGGTGACAATTTGATACTATGGATGAAATTTCTTGGCTTTGGTTCAAATACTTGGGTATGAGGTTGTTGCAAATTTGGTCCTTGGTTTAGATACCTGTTAGTAAATTTAAACACTTGAAATGTTAGCTTTATTGCTATAAAAACGAATTGATGGTCGTCAAGGGCTAATGATTGATGAAGCCCTTGGCCATGTGAATGATTTTATAAGTATTACTGGGTGATGAAATTTAATTGCTAGAATTTCTTGGAGGCCCTGCTTTTATTTTTATTTGTTTAAGCTGAGCTTGCTGAAACCAAGTGCTAATGATTGATGAAGCCTTGGTCATTCATTTTATTTTTATCAGAAATGCATTTGTTGAAATCTAGGGCTAATGATTGACGAAGCCCTAGTGATTTGCTATGTGATTTTGCCATATTTGATCCATAATATGATTTCGAAACGGAATCGGAGCTGTGGAAGTCGTTTCGACCTTGCGAACTCGGGTAACTGTGATCAAACTAATCAAAAATATTTTTCGGCTAGTATTAGATTATAAAACTCAATATCTAGTGTTTTGCCTAGAACTTTCCAACCCGATAATTTCCTTTAGCTCAAACTAGCCTTGATAGCTATAGTAAATAAATTCTATAGCTTTTGAAAACCCTAAGTCTTATTTTAATTCCTTTTCTTTCATTAAGTATTGCTCTTGGCTAGTTAACTATAGGAAAAGTTTCAAAATACGAGTTTTAATGAATTTTGTGAAAAGCCTGGGAAACTTGCTCGGCAAGAAACCCTATTTTAGGAAAAATAGTTTTTAGGGATAATTTTTGCAAAAGCCGTAACTTTAGAGAAATGTTCAAAGTAACTTTCTAACTCTGATATTAAGAGGTTTGTCGACTTATTTCAATAAAATAATACTAGTTACCCTTTTTATAAGAAAGGTAACTCAAGGAAAACTATAGGAAACATTTCTTCTACTTTTGTCAAGTTTTAACCTAAGGGACTCTTGATTTTTCTAAGGAAAAGTGAACTAATAGTATATTAGATATACTTCAATGTCTATAAGCTTAAAAACTAAGTAGAAACTTATAGTTTCAAAATTTGGTTTTTAGGGTATTGCGAGGACACGGAATTCAATTCCCAACTTGATATCTGAACTCCACTCTTGGTGAGTGTCCCTGCCTGTTCTATGCTTACTTGGTTAAAGTGCTTTCTTGACTTGATATGTGATAATTTTACAAAACTAGTTTTTGATCCATCGAAGTGAGCAGTGTGTACTTTATCGCACTAGCCGTTCGAGTGGTGACTTGCGCGAATCATTTTCTCGTGAATCCATAAATCTAAATGTAGTTACGTCGTTGGGTTAATCCCTCGACGCGTGAATCTAACTACCATAAATCTAAATGTAGTTACGTCGTTGGGTGAATCCCTCGACGCGTGAATCTAACTACCATAAATCTAAATGTAGTTGCGTCGTTGGGTGAATCCCTCGACTCGTGAATCCAATTACCATAACGTCGTTGGGTGAATCCCTCGACTAATTTTATATGGGTATATCTCGAGTATACTACGTCGGTAGGCGAAGTTTGGGCCCGAAGCAGAGGTATGAACGGTGACGGGTTAGGATTAAAATAAGTGGATCTACATGGACTATAAGTAGTGAAAGTTGACGGAGGGTCAACTACGAGGGTATCTGATCAAGCGAGGAGAATGGCTCCCGAGAGCCCCTGTATCCTACCTTGTGCTGTTATACGCTTTCTTAATTGATTAAATTTGTTTAAATTGTTATCTGTTGTTTGATTTATGTGGGTGCATGTTTTGGGGCACCACTGAGTTTTAGCTCACCCTACGTTTATTTGTTTTCCTTGACAGGTTCTGGAAACTGAAAGCCTTGAACTTACTTATGTTTCTTTTCTTTTGGATGTAATGGATATTACGGCTATTGTGTGGGTTGTATTATGCTTCAACTTGAATTATGTACTTTTGTTTTAGATTGCCACTTGAAGCTGGAAAAGTGTAAAACCTAATTTCGATATCTGGGTTGTATGAATTTTATTTGTATATCCGAATTGTACGACCCTATTCCCTGGTTGTAACGCATGGGATGTTTAGGAGCCGTTGACTGGCTGTTTTAAATCACTGCTATCTCTGAAGTTAATGTGGTTTAGTGATTGACCTTTTTTTTGAGGGAAGCGATATTGTAATAGTTTAGGTTATTCTTCGGAAGGATTCGGGTTAGTGAGCGTGCGTGAGTCCTGGCGAGAGTTGGGCAGACGGCCCGCCAACCCTCTGGTTCGCCTTAGGGGGAAGTGGGGTCGTCACAGGTGGTATCAGAGCTCCTATCGAGCTCAAACCGGGAAAAGGTTCTCAGACCATGGGGAAAGGCCTATTAAGTGTTGAACTAATTACTATTGCTAAGGAAATTAGATATGTACGTTGGGTAGGAATCTCAAATATAGGTGATTCATGCTTGGGACTGGCCAGCTTGAGTTGTGAATCATCTTATTTTCGGATTCTTGTACCCGAGTACCAAATATTACATTTAATGGAGCATTGGCAATTGAAAGGAATTTAGTATATTGCATTACGATGTTACTAGAGATTAAATCCAGAAAAGTAGAACCGAAAGTAACAAGTTTAGCTTTTGAAAGTTAAAAGGTGAAGAGCCAATAGTGAGACCTTGAAGATTAGTACCAATTCTGCTTTTGAGGTGAATTTGCCATGTGAGGTGAGTTCTCGACGACATTGTGGCTCCTTAAGTTTTATTGGAGGATTATTGGGGGCTAATGTTCAAAAGGATAAAGATAACTAGTTGTTAGGTTATTAGAAAAGCCAATGTAGGAAATGTTTGAGATCATTTAGAATACTTAAGAGCCACTGATGTACTTAAGTAATGATCATATTATTTGACTTGGCACTAGACGTAGTAGATATTCAATTTACTAAGGAAATTTGATTAGTATTACTAAGGGGGTCTAGTGGGATTGTCCAGGACTAAACTAATGAAGGTTAAGTTGAATCTAAACTAAGGGTTAGACTATTAGCTATGTGGTTATAATAATTTGTGTATTGTTGTATTGTTTCCTTTCATGCTTATAAAGATTGAAGTTTGAGTTATGTATGAAAATATTGAATGTATTCGTGAATTATCTAGCTTTTGAAGTTGTATGAATTTGGTATGAAATGTGACTTATTTTGTGAGTATATAATTTGATGATTACGTGTTTAATCTTTGTAACGTTGTAATATTTATTAGTCCCGGGAATTAAATAATTACTAACCTGAGTGAATGTTGGTAACCAAAGTGGTGTATAGAACTATGAGACAAAAAAAAATAATAATAAAAATAGAAATAAAAATAAATAATATATGGAGTAGGTGGTGATCATTAGGGCAATCATGTCTTGGTAAATCGTTGCAGTTTATGAGTTAAAGAAATAGTTATCGTATCATGTATACAAGTTGTTGATGTAACCATTATTAATAACCAGAAATAGGAAAGGGTAAGAACATGAATAGAATTTAAAAGTTAGTAAACTCGATCTATTTATCAGCTCATACCTTTAGAAGAAAGGTTAGACCAACGTTGAAGCAATGACTTGATAGATCCCGTGAATGGAAAAAATAATAATAATAATAATGAAATAAACTGAACTTTTGTGAATAAAGGTAGGAATTTCAAGGATTAACCAACTCTATTACGGATAGAAATCAATAGGATGGGATGTTGGAGTCAGAACTTTGCCATGTTTGGATATTGAATGCACTTAAAAAGAGATTTGTTTGATTTCTGATTAGAGTGTACTTGAGCTTGATATATGTTGTAATTGACTTTGCTCTGTGATGTAATTAAATTGATCATGAATTTGCTTGGTATTAATGACATATATGGAGTGAAATTAACCGCAATCGTATATATGCATAATTGGTTATTACTTATTTTAAATCAACTCGTTGTGAGAAATATAGAGCCCAGGGAGCGATAATGTCAGAGTGATAATGCTATCTTGGGTGAAAATTTTTAATTGAGTATGACGCGCAGATAAATTGTAAATTCAAGCAGTTGAACTTTTATATATTTTGGGAAGCAGTCGATTCGACATTTAAATTACGGAAAAACACTAAGACCAAATTCCTTTAGTTAAGGTTTCGTGGCAAACATGAATGATTAGACGAAGTGAAGTGGAAATGGAAGATAAAATACGGAAAGGATACCCGGAAAATCTCTACGATTAAAAGTGTGAAATTTTGACTATCAAGATCAGAACCAATTTCTTTTCTTCTCGTCCTCTATTCGAATAACCATTTTATTTATATAAGTA
This sequence comes from Coffea arabica, assembly GCF_036785885.1. NCBI lineage: Eukaryota > Viridiplantae > Streptophyta > Magnoliopsida > Gentianales > Rubiaceae > Coffea > Coffea arabica. Next base: position 39,224,909 of record NC_092323.1, on the reverse strand, counting down.
TATAGACCACAATTTTTCCAAATGTGTATTTAATATCCTGTTATTAGTCACGAAAGGTACGTAAAATTTTGAAAGCTGAGCCTTTAATGATGTTATAATTGTTGCAAGAGCTAATGGTAGACAGACTTCGACAAAGGTGCCATCAATGGGAATTTAGAAGGAACCCACCCACGTAGTTACCCCTACTAACCATATGACTGATACCTTAGAACGGTTGGTAGAGTACCAAAGCTTTAGGCCAATCAACTAACCTAGGAACCAAAAGAGTTACGAAAATGGAATGGCTCTTGAAATTCGTCTATCTAGGTTTCATGGGGAATCTGACCTCAAAATAATAAGAATGAATCGAAGGAATACAATAAGGCCTAGTGAGAATCAGCAGTATGACTGTTGTTTTAAACAATGTTGAAGGTAAGTATTGAATAGTGCACTAAGACATGAAATTTTTCTTTGGGATAAGGCTTCCTTATTCTGTCGTGATAGTGAGTAACGATGGTAATCTCGGTGACATTTAAGAACTCGTTGGATTAAGTAGAAAGTAGTAAGGTTTATATCTTGGAGTAACCATCAGTAAAAGGATGATGGAGTATTACGGCTTAAGCTTCCAGTATGAATAGTTGCTTATTTTGATTCTATGATCTGCCTGGCAGGCTAGCTATTTGACCTAAGCCAACTAGTAAGATGACAACTCTGGAAGAAATGCGTAAGGAAATAGACATCCTCCGAAATGAGGTAGAATTTTAAAGGAAATTGGCTGACTACTGGGAAGGACGATGGAAACAAGAATATACAGAGAAAATTGAGCTACTACGCCAGAACGTAGAACCGGAGAAGAAACATAAGAAAAATCCTCGAAATGTCCAGACCGCCACCACTCATGCAAAATGTGGGTATTGTAGGAAAGCTGGTCATACCGAGAAGGAATGCTGGAAAAAGGGAGGAAAGTGCTTGAGGTGCGGTAGTACCAAGCACAAGATTTCGGAATGCCCTAGAGCATTTAAAAAGGGGAAGTACTCAGCAGACAACTAAGTCCGCTACAGAGCGATCAAGTGCCAGATGGAAGTAATTCGTGTTAATGACCTTGAACGGGGTCCTAGTAGTGAACGTTTTACAAATCAAGAGGGTTTGACCTCACTCGAGGAATAGAGGCTATAGTTACCCTAAACTAGAATAGCACTTTTGGAAGTTGTAATCTTTCGCTATGAATTATATGTACGCTACGAATTGTGTGTATGCTACGAATATCCTTTATTTTAATTACTTTGCTATTAGAAATATTATAACAAATAAATGGTTAAATTAAGTGCCTAATTGAATTTCTATACATGAATATATATATATATACCCCGACCTATCTCTTAAGAAAGTAAGAATTTTGAGGACAAAATTCATTGTAAGGAGGGGAGGATGTGAGAACCCTGAAAATATATATATACAAATATCATTTCGTATTTCATTTGCATATTTAATTCATTAGTAATTTTAGAATTACTTTCACTTGTTCGCAGATAAGTACTTAAAAACACTTTTCATGTGTGAACTAATATAATTTTTCTAAGTTATGACCTTGAACGCCTAGTAGTGAACGTTTTACAAATCAAGAGGGTTTGACCTCACTCGAGGAATAGAGGCTATAGTTACCCTAAACTAGAATAGCACTTTTGGAAGTTGTAATCTTTCGCTATGAATTATATGTACGCTACGAATTGTGTGTATGCTACGAATATCCTTTATTTTAATTACTTTGCTATTAGAAATATTATAACAAATAAATGGTTAAATTAAGTGCCTAATTGAATTTCTATACATGAATATATATATATACCCCGACCTATCTCTTAAGAAAGTAAGAATTTTGAGGACAAAATTCATTGTAAGGAGGGGAGGATGTGAGAACCCTGAAAATATATATATACAAATATCATTTCGTATTTGATTTGCATATTTAATTCATTAGTAATTTTAGAATTACTTTCACTTGTTCGCAGATAAGTACTTAAAAACACTTTTCATGTGTGAACTAATATAATTTTTCTAAGTTATGAAAATTCTTGGTTTTGCTTAAATATATTAATACATTTGGAATTAGAATGATTCTATCGCCTTAACATAAAACGTTAGAACACTTAGTCTCTATTACGCTAAATCAACGTTACTTGAGCCGATTAATCTTACTACCTTAAAATAAATTATTTAAAGTCCCATAATTAATTCTAATTAGTGAATAACGTCAAAACTATAAAGCCGGCAAATTTTAGATAAGAATAATACAAGTATACTAATTACGCGTGGGACGTAAATATTACGATAATTGAAACCTCGTGAGATTAGCGCATCATTAGGAGGTTAAATTACATTCGGAATAAATTTTTGGGATTAAATTAGAATCAAGGACGCAAGTATTATTAGAAGGTCGAGTGAAAGTTCCAAAATACCCTTCACAATTTCACAAAATCACCCCACGACCACAACCATTCCACGCAAAGCCAAACACTCCCTCGGACACCATGATCATTCACCTCCTTGCTCGGCCAATGCAAACTTTCACCACTTATACACTCAACATCCTCCTACACTCCAACTTCCTCAATACCGCAACCCCACCATACCTCACAACTCTATCCAGTTTACGGACTGAGAATAAAAGTGAGAGAGACTCACCTCGTTATCATCGACCAGCCGAGAGAGGAGAACCCGCGACCTGTGAAAATTTCGCCTGCTCTGTCCGTAAGCTAGAGTGAAGCCAGGGAGAAACCGTGAGCAAGATTCAACCTTCTGCACTTCCATCTCCACTAGCTGCAATCCAGCTTCAACCATCATCAGCCGCAACCCCGTACGTGAGAGCCGAGAGGAAGGAGGAAATTCCAGACTTCTGGTGCATAGACTAAGCTTGTAACTGAGGTAATTGTGGGGCTAAATTAAGTTAATTACTAGTAGATAAAGTCATCTCAGAGCCTGCATGTGCTGCTTGAACAGTCGGTTGATGAATTCAGGACACTAGAAGAAAAAAAAATTCTGTTTTGATGAAAATGATTCTGCCGAGAAAATGGTTTGGAAATGCAGCTGTAATTCTGTTTTCATGTGACAACCTGAGCACTCAAGTGTAATTAGCCGAGTGAAACTTAATGATTAAGATGTTTAGGACCCTGCATGTTAATTCTATGTAGTTGATTGATGAATTAAGGAACTTAGGAAATTCTGTTTCGATGGAAAATTTCTGCCGAGACTGATTAAGAAATGATTTGCTTAATTTGCTTAATTTTGACAAGCTGTGGTTTTAATCCTAACTATCCAAGTGAAGATAAAATGTTTAAGGGCATGCATGTTGAGTTGCACGATTGGACGATGAAACTAGGAACTTGGAAAAAATTATGGTTTTGTGAATTGGAATTCTGGTGAACCGAAAATCTAAAATGCAGTTGTAACCTGTTTAGATTTGATAATCTGAGCATGTAATGGAGGTTAACCGACTAATCATTGGGTGATTAACCTGGCTATGGCCTTGCATGTTAATTTTGTGCATTCGGATGAGGAGTTGAGGAGCATAAGAATTTCTGTTTCGGTGAAATGGAACTCCAGTAAGCTGGAGTTTGGTGAAAATTTCCGAGATCTTGAATTTGATATTTAATTCTCAATCTGTCTTATGGTGATGATATGAGTTGATATCTATGTTTATCTAAGCGAACAACATGATGATTGAGGCTGGCATGAGGATGATTAACTCGGCTAACCAAGAAAATAAAACGAAAACAGAAATCTGTTTCATGCATGTTATTTCGAGGCTAGCTGGAGTTTCTTTCTTGGAAATTTGATGACTTGTGTTGTTAATCCAACTTAATTTTTGAACTGGAAATGTTAATCAGTTAGTTAAGTATTTGTATGCTGAATTTGAGTATTTAAATCACTGAATAAGCCAAGGAAAATTTTTATCCAAGCTCAATGGCTGCTGGAAAATTTAGCTAACCAAATGTTTGAGCGGAAAATATTAAATTGTTTCCAGATTTCACCAGTTGATGTTGAATATTTTCCCTTGGCATATAATGGTTTCGAAACGCAGGAAAAGGTGTATTTTAAGATATATAAGTTGTTTAACTATGAAACAGTGGATATTTTGGAAGTTTGAATCGAAATGATGAAGTGTAAACCTGGAAAATTTTCCAGCCTTAGCCGAGTTTGATAAGGAATTACTTATTGATTCCTTTATAGAGTTTGGGGCTGTGAAAGATTATATTATTGTTGATATCGCTTTATAATACCTTGAGATGGTCATGCATTTGAATTTTGGGGTGACAATTTGATACTATGGATGAAATTTCTTGGCTTTGGTTCAAATACTTGGGTATGAGGTTGTTGCAAATTTGGTCCTTGGTTTAGATACCTGTTAGTAAATTTAAACACTTGAAATGTTAGCTTTATTGCTATAAAAACGAATTGATGGTCGTCAAGGGCTAATGATTGATGAAGCCCTTGGCCATGTGAATGATTTTATAAGTATTACTGGGTGATGAAATTTAATTGCTAGAATTTCTTGGAGGCCCTGCTTTTATTTTTATTTGTTTAAGCTGAGCTTGCTGAAACCAAGTGCTAATGATTGATGAAGCCTTGGTCATTCATTTTATTTTTATCAGAAATGCATTTGTTGAAATCTAGGGCTAATGATTGACGAAGCCCTAGTGATTTGCTATGTGATTTTGCCATATTTGATCCATAATATGATTTCGAAACGGAATCGGAGCTGTGGAAGTCGTTTCGACCTTGCGAACTCGGGTAACTGTGATCAAACTAATCAAAAATATTTTTCGGCTAGTATTAGATTATAAAACTCAATATCTAGTGTTTTGCCTAGAACTTTCCAACCCGATAATTTTCTTTAGCTCAAACTAGCCTTGATAGCTATAGTAAATAAATTCTATAGCTTTTGAAAACCCTAAGTCTTATTTTAATTCCTTTTCTTTCATTAAGTATTGCTCTTGGCTAGTTAACTATAGGAAAAGTTTCAAAATACGAGTTTTAATGAATTTTGTGAAAAGCCTGGGAAACTTGCTTGGCAAGAAACCCTATTTTAGGAAAAATAGTTTTTAGGGATAATTTTTGCAAAAGCCGTAACTTTAGAGAAATGTTCAAAGTAACTTTCTAACTCTGATATTAAGAGGTTTGTCGACTTATTTCAATAAAATAATACTAGTTACCCTTTTTATAAGAAAGGTAACTCAAGGAAAACTATAGGAAACATTTCTTCTACTTTTGTCAAGTTTTAACCTAAGGGACTCTTGATTTTTCTAAGGAAAAGTGAACTAATAGTATATTAGATATACTTCAATGTCTATAAGCTTAAAAACTAAGTAGAAACTTATAGTTTCAAAATTTGGTTTTTAGGGTATTGCGAGGACACGGAATTCAATTCCCAACTTGATATCTGAACTCCACTCTTGGTGAGTGTCCCTGCCTGTTCTATGCTTACTTGGTTAAAGTGCTTTCTTGACTTGATATGTGATAATTTTACAAAACTAGTTTTTGATCCATCGAAGTGAGCAGTGTGTACTTTATCGCACTAGCCGTTCGAGTGGTGACTTGCGCGAATCATTTTCTCGTGAATCCATAAATCTAAATGTAGTTACGTCGTTGGGTTAATCCCTCGACGCGTGAATCTAACTACCATAAATCTAAATGTAGTTACGTCGTTGGGTGAATCCCTCGACGCGTGAATCTAACTACCATAAATCTAAATGTAGTTGCGTCGTTGAGTGAATCCCTCGACTCGTGAATCCAACTACCATAACGTCGTTGGGTGAATCCCTCGACTAATTTTATACGGGTATATCTCGAGTATACTGCGTCGGTAGGCGAAGTTCGGGCCCGAAGCAGAGGTATGAACGGTGACGGGTTAGGATTAAAATAAGTGGATCTACATGGACTATAAGTAGTGAAAGTTGATGGAGGGTCAACTACGAGGGTATCTGATCAAGCGAGGAGAATGGCTCCCGAGAGCCCCTGTATCCTACCTTGTGCTGTTATACGCTTTCTTAATTGATTAAATTTGTTTAAATTGTTATCTGTTGTTTGATTTATGTGGGTGCATGTTTTGGGGCACCACTGAGTTTTAGCTCACCCCACGTTTATTTGTTTTCCTTGACAGGTTCTGGAAACTGAAAGCCTTGAACTTACTTATGTTTCTTTTCTTTTGGATGTAATGGATATTACGGCTATTGTGTGGGTTGTATTATGCTTCAACTTGAATTATGTACTTTTGTTTTAGATTGCCACTTGAAGCTGGAAAAGTGTAAAACCTAATTTCGATATCTGGGTTGTATGAATTTTATTTGTATATCCGAATTGTACGACTCTATTCCCTGGTTGTAACGCATGGGATGTTTAGGAGCCGTTGACTGGCTGTTTTAAATCACTGCTATCTCTGAAGTTAATGTGGTTTAGTGATTGACCTTTTTTTTGAGGGAAGCGATATTGTAATAGTTTAGGTTATTCTTCGGAAGGATTCGGGTTAGTGAGCGTGCGTGAGTCCTGGGGCGAGTTGGGTAGACGGCCCGCCAACCCTCTGGTTCGCCTTAGGGGGAAGTGGGGTCGTCACAGGAAGCAAACCAACAACCCAATTTGACCTTAACCCCAGCAACCATACTCCAAATAAAAAAGAACTCGAGGTGGTCAAAATACCCGAATTGTCTTTCTAACCAGAGAAGTTATGAGCCATAAAACGGTGTAAATAGCGAAAAACGGGGCTCTTAAGAAAAGAGGCTTTAGACTGGCTAGCATCATAAGATTGTCGGTCAACCGACAAGTCTCTCCAATAGCCAGTGTTATGGGAGAAAAATGGCTCCACGAATTCGCAAGCACTTGTTATATATTCATCAAGTTGGGAGTAGGGAATGTCAATAAAATCAAGAGTTAAATTAAATTCAGTGATAGATTGTGTGAACTCCCTACCCATCAATCTAAAACGCACCATCCCAGGAGTAGTAACGGAGAATTTATCAGGGACATTAAACTCAAAAGCGGCATAGAACTCCCATGTTAACTCAGTGAAGGCAGGTAAAATAATAGAAGCATAACGGGTCCAGCCTATGACGGCTAACTTCCTAGTGACCTCATCCCTAATATTTAGATGATCAAGTGTAGGGCCAAGGATGAACTTGCAAGGAATAATTTTTCTTGTGCAAGCAGCGGCATACCGTTCCTTATCGGTAGCCCTGGTAAAGGTCAAATGGCCGCTGAAGTGGACTGGAGAGGAGATGTGAACCTCCCTATTCCACCCAAGATGGGTCCAGGGACCTCCCAAAGCTGTCGCTTGGGAAGGCACACTCAAACGGACAGTTGGTTGTGGGGTAGAGGTGGATGGTCTATTCCTGCTTTTATCTTTTGGTTTAGCTGTTCGACACCAGTAAACAAGGCAAGGACAAGACACAAATACTCAAAATAAGTCAACTAGCAGTCAATTAAACAAAGGGTCCCCAATCATAGCTCCAACCACCGACAAATAAAGAAATAGATAATAAATACACCAAAAACTAATTAAAGAGGTAAACACAACAAAAAAATTTTCAAATACCACGGTTTTAACACAAAATTGAGCAGATAGTCAAAAGTAGCCGAAAACAAAAACACAGCACCCCAATCAACCACAATCATCTGTCATCAACTAAAAATTAAAAAAAATCTGGCCTCAGCTAACAATTAAAAACCTGTCCTCAGCTACAAATTAAAAATCTATCCTTAGCTAAAGGTAATAGAAAATTAAAGAAAGAAAGGACTTGAGATGATAGTCGACAGAAAGGACGACGGCAGAGTGGCAGTGGCAGCGACAAAAAGGCACGCGTGTAGGGGCTCATGGGTTGCACGTGCAGAAGGCTGGATAGACGCGGGCTAGGTGCGAGGCGGACAGGCTCGCTGGCACCTGTGTTGCTGGTGCGCGGACAGAGGAGGAAGCAGGCACATTGCTGGGCCTGCTGGTCGCGCGCTTGGTTGCTGTTGGGCACGCGAATGCTGCGCACGCTCGCTGGTTGCACGCTGTGGGAGACAGATGTGCGCCAATTCTATTCCACTTAATCCCTCTTTCATAGCATAGCCACTTAATTCTATTCGACCTCATTAGTCTAGCCATTAAGGGGTACGATGTCATTCTAGGTATGGATTGGCTAGCTCATTACCATGCTCAGGTAAATTGTAGGATGAATGTGGTAGAGTTTTGCATACCAGGTGAGACAACTTTGAAGTTAGACGTGAGGGGTATGTTAGTCTCATCTGCGCTTATTTCGGGAATAAGGGCTAGGAAATTGCTTAGTCGTGGGGCACACGGTTATTTAGCTTTTCTAATTAACACTCCGGGAGAAAAGATTAAGTTGGAGGACATGCCGGTAATCAGGGAATATCTGAACGTATTTCCGGAGGAGTTGGGGTCATTGCCACCTGAAAGGGAGATTGAATTTAAGATTGATCTAGTACCCGGAACTACTCCCATTTCGAAAACCCCTTATCGAATGGCACCTGTTGATTTTAAGGAATTAAAGGTGCAATTGCAGGATTTGCTAGAACGGGGATTCATACATGAGAGCGAGTCGCCGTGGGGAGCTCCAGTGCTATTTGTTAAAAAGAAAGACGGGAGTTTAAGGTTATGCATTGACTATCGAGGGCTGAATGCAGTAACTGTTAAAAATAAATATCCTTTGCCCCACATTGATGAATTGTTTGATCAGTTACAAGGGGCTGTGGTGTTTTCTAAACTGGATTATCGACAAGGGTATTATCAATTGAGAATCAGAAAGGAGAATGTACCAAAAACGGCGTTTAACACTCGATATGGGCATTTTGAGTTTGCAGTAATGACTTTTGATTTAACCAATGCCCCAGCAGCGTTTATGGATTTAATGCATCGAGTGTTTAAACCTTACTTGGTTAGGTTTGTAGTGGTGTTTATTGATAATATCCTGGTATATTCGAAGTCAAGGGAGGAGTATGAACAACACTTACGAATAGTGCTGCAAACCTTAAGAGAGCACCAACTGTTCGCTAAGTTCAGCAAGTGTGAATTTTGGTTGGAAAAAGTGGCGTTCCTAGGTCATATAATCTCAAAAGATGGGCTTGCTGTAGACCCGGCAAAAGTGGAAGCTGTAGCCAAATGGAAGCGGCCAGAGAATCCCACAGAGGTGAGGAGTTTTCTAGGATTAGCAGGGTACTACTGCCGATTTATAAAGAACTTCTCGAGAATTGCGGGACCCTTGACTAACTTGACAAAGAAACAAGGAAAGTACATCTGGGATGTTAAGTGTGAGAATAGTTTCCAAGAGCTTAAGAAGCAATTGACTATGGCTCCAGTTTTAGCTTTGCCCAATGGGAATGATAGCTACACGGTTTTTACCGATGCTTCAAAAGAGGGGTTAGGGTGCGTGTTGATGCAAAATAAGAATGTGATTGCCTATGCATCTCGGAAGTTAAAACCTCATGAGCAAAACTATCCAACCCATGACTTGGAGCTTGCAGCTGTTGTGTTTGCCTTGAAAAAATGGTGACATTATTTATATGGTGTGACTTTCGAGGTATATACGGATTACAAGAGTCTTAAGTATCTGTTTTCTCAGAAGAAGCTAAATCTAAAACAACGTCGGTGGGTGAAGTTCTTAGAAGATTATGATTGAACGATTAACTATCATTCCGGAAAGGCCAACGTTGTAGCAGATGTTTTAAGTAGAAAGGCTCAACTAGCAAGTTCCATGGTGGGAGAGTGGAGCTTGTTAGAAGATGTATGTGAGTGGAAACCTCGTCTGGAACCGAAAAAGGTGATTTTTGAAAATATTGAGGTGAAATCGACACTGTTGGATCGGATTAAAGAGGGCCAAGTGAAGGACCAAATGGTGCAAAAGTGGGTGGAAAAAATGAAGAAATGAGAGTTGCCTAACTTCAACCTAGGTCCTGATGGAATTTTAAAGTTCCGAAATCGTGTCGTTGTACCTAGGGATGAGGAGTTAAAGAGGGAGGTTTTGGAGGAATCTCACCGTTCTAGATATACGGTGCACCCAGGGAGTAATAAGATGTACCAAGATCTCAAAAGTCTCTATTGGTGGGAGAATATGAAGGCGAAAATTGCCCAATTTATACAAAAGTGTCTTACGTGCCAACAGGTGAAAGCTGAGTATCAAAAACCATCAGGTCTGTTACAGCCTTTAGAAATCCCTGAATGGAAATGGGAGCACATAATGATGGATTTTGTATCAGGGTTGCCACGAACACAAAAGGGGCATGATGCGATTTGGGTAATAGTGGACCGATTAACTAAGACCGCACATTTCCTGCCAGTAAACATGAAATATTCTTTGGAGAAACTTGCCAAACTTTATATGGATGAAGTGGTGAGATTACATAGGGTACCAGTAAGCATTGTATCCGATAGAGACTCTAGGTTTGTATTCCGATTCTGGCAGAAATTGCAAGAGACTCTAGAAATTAAGTTGAATAATAGTACAGAATATCACTCGCAAACTGATGGACAATCTGAGAGAACCATTCAAACTCTTGAGGATATGCTGAGAGCCTGTATTGTGGACTTTGAAGGAAGTTGGAGCCGATACTTAACCTTGGTTGAATTTGCATATAATAATAGTTATCATTCCTCTATTCAAATGGCCCCATATGAAGCCTTATCTGGACGACGGTGTCGATCCCCAATCCATTAGGATGAAGTAGGAGAGAGAAAAATTATAGATCCGGCTACAATACCATGGGTTGAGGAAGCTTACGAAAGGGTAAAGGTGATCCGCCAGAGACTTCAAACAGCCCAAAGCAAATAGAAGAGTTATGCCGATCATCGGAGGAAGGATTTGGAGTTCGAGATAGGAGATAAGGTGTTTCTTCGGATTACCCCGTTGAAAGGAAAGATTAGAGCAGGAAAAGGGAAAAAGTTGCAACCACGAAACATAGGACCTTTCAATATACTCCAACGAGTAGGAAAAGTGGCTTATCGACTTGAGTTACCAGCTTGTTTGTCTCGGATCCATGACGTTTTCCATGTTTCTTTACTTAAGAAATACCAGCCGGATCTGACTTACATTTTGCCACCAGAAGATGTTGAACTCGACGAGTGTGAGAATCTTGAATTTTGCAGATAAATACCAATGCATACTTCAATTTCACCTTTATCTAGCATTCGTATTCTTTAATCTTTTCTAGTATTACTTTCACTCGCTTTTATATACTAGTGTATATTTCATTCGTAGTTCTTATTTTAATCTATAACCTTATTTCATTTGTTTTAAATAAGTAAATAAAAATAATTTTCATGTGCAAAATAATATAACGGTGCTAACTATTAAAGCACATAGCTTTGCTTCTCTAAGTTAATAATTCTTGAGTTATATTAGGTTTACTCCTTAAAAATAATTCCTTAATTTTCAATAGCTAATTTTAATTTCGAATAAGGTTAAGTGTAGATAGAAACTTTAATATTATTATGCAACCGATAAATTCTAGATAAAAACAATACAAGTATTCTAAAAACACTTAAGACGTAAAAATTTTGATAATCAAAGCCTTGCAAGATTAGCGTATAATTAGGCGTTCAAATCACATTTGGGGATAATTTTTGAAGCTAAGTTAGAACTAAGGATTTAAGTGGATAATAGGAGGAGAAGTGAAAAGACTAAACTACCCTTCACAATTTCACAAAATCACCCCACGACCACAACCATTCCACGCAAAGCCAAACACTCCCTCGGACACCATGATCATTCACCTCTCCATTCGGCCAATGCTCACCTTCACCACCAGCTACAACCGCTACACCCAACCAGAACCAACATACCTGTGCATGAGGACAAGAGCCGAGAGAGAGAGACAGACTTCAGCACCTTGTCGTGTGAGTGAGCTTCCAGTGAGGTAAATTTCTGGACTGATTGATGGTTAACCAGAGGTAGTATAAGCAAGCTTTGGACTTGTATGTGAGGTCTTTAAGCTCGGATGGTGTAACTAGCTATGTGATAATTTGATGTTAAGTTACCAGAATTGGTGTGGAAGAAAAAATGGTACTGCCGTGAGCTTGAGCTCGGATGTTGTAGCTTTAATTCGTTGTTTGTGGGATGATCAGAGTTTGTATTTGTGTATTAATTCCCTGGAAACAAGATGACTAAGTCATGCATGAAATTAATTAGCCTGGATTACGCTGGAAAATAAATATGAATCAGAATCCATCACATGCAAGTTCATCCGAGTAGAAGTTGCACAAAATTCTGTTTTGATGAAAATGATTCTGCCGAGAAAATGGTTTGGAAATGCAACTGTAATTCTATTTTCCTGTGACAATCTGAGCACTCAAGTGTAATTAGCTCAGTGAAACTTAATGATTAAGATGTTTAGGACCCTGCACGTTAATTCTATGAAGTTGATTGATGAATTAAGGAACTTAGGAAATTCTGTTTCGATGGAAAATTTCTGCTGAGACTGGTTAAGAAATGATTTGCCTAATTTGCCTAATTTTGACAAGCTGTGGTTATAATCCTAACTATCCAAGTGAAGATAAAATGTTTAAGGGCATGCATGTTGAGTTGCACGATTGGACGATGAAACTAGGAACTTGGAAAAAATTCTGGTTTTGTGAATTGGAATTCTGGTGAACCGAAAATCTAAAATGCAGTTGTAACCTGTTTAGATTTGATAATCTAAGCATGTAATGGAGGTTAACCGACTAATCATTGGGTGATTAACCTGGCTATGGCCTTGCATGTTAATTTTGTGCATTCGGATGATGAGTTGAGGAGCATAAGAATTTCTGTTTCGGTGAAATGGAACTTCAGTAAGCTGGAGTTTGGTGAAAATTTCCGAGATCTTGAATTTGATATTTAATTCTCAATCTGTCTTATGGTGATGATATGAGTTGATATATGCGATTATCTAGTTAACAACATGTTAATTGAAGTTTGCATGAGGTCTTGTAGCTCGGCTAACCAAGAAAATAAAATGAAAACAGAAAAATTGTTTCATGAATGGTCATCCGAGACTAGTGGATATAATTTCTGGATTTTCTGGATGATTTTAGTTGCCGAGTGAATCTAGTTTTGAAGTGGAAATTTTTAATAACTAGCTAAGTGTTTACATGCTGGATTTGAGTACCTAACACCCTGTTTAAACGAAAAGAAAATTTGATCTAAAGTATCTTGTAGACACCAAATTTTTGGTGTAATTTCATTTTTTAGTTTTTATTTGTCGTGTTCATTTTTAGTTTTTAGTTTCCAGTTTTATTTTTATTTTTAAGTTTTATCATAGAATTTGTTGAAAAAGAAAAAAAAGAGAAAAAGAAAAGCATTCAAAAAAATATGTTTTAGTCATTTTGTTTTTATTCAATGCTTTCTTGAAAGAAAAATGAAAATGAAAATGAAAAAAAAGGGAAAAAGGAAATTTGTTCACAAAAATATATTTATTTCTTTAAATGCAACCTTTTTGCACTTTAGTTATTTTTATTAAGTTATTTTGAAAAAAGAAGAGAAAAAAGGAAAAATGAAGAAAATTTGGAAAAATGGACATTTTTGTTGTTTTTATTTATTTATTTAGTTTGTTTTTTTATTTGTTTTCATTCTTATTATTATTACTTGGTTTTTGGCAATTTGTTATTATTATTATTTATATTTTATCATTTCTGTATTTATTAAGTTGAAAGTTAAAAAAAAAAAAAAAAAAAAGAAACGCGACTTGCAAGCTGCGTTTTTGCAGCTTGCAAGGGAGGACTTCGGGCAGCCCCTTGGGCTGTAAATATAGAAGAGCTGGCTGAAGGTTTAGGGTTGGAAGTTCCCATATAAATAGCAAAAGGATGGATAGCCGCAAGGGAGTTTTAGGAGGGACAGAGAGAGAGTTAAACGGCAAAAGGAAAAACACAAAAAACAGCAAAGGAGAAAAAGAAAGGGAGGGATCGAGAGTTGAGGGTTTGGTCTGAGAGAGGGCAGCAGCAAAAAGGGAGGAAGGAACCCACGAAAAGAGACCAGGTGATGGGCTGAGCAAGAAAAAGAGAAAGCGAGAGGGTGAGATAGAGAATTAAAGTGAGAAGAGGGGCATCGGGTGCTGTTCTTCCAGCAATAAAGCAGCAACTGGAGCTGATGCTCCTCGCGAAGCTTTCACCATTTTCACTCTGCCATCGTTACCCGTGAGCTTCACCGTGAGTCAAGAGCAAGAAGAGGCAAAGGGCGGTTGGATTTTGAGGGAACCACGGTGCAAGGCTGCGAAGGAAAACGCAAAAAAGGTCTGTCCAAGCACCACAGTCCGCATCTGCCGCTGCTTGCTGTCCTCATCGTTCTTGAGAGCTGCAACCTGGGCTTCATATTTGGTGGAGCTCATCTTCTTGCGGACAGTCATCTTAGGTTTCAACCTTACAAGGTGGTCAGGTAAATATAACTCACGCCCCTGCTGATTCAACGTGTTTCTCACAAAATTCGTACCTACGATACATGAGCAAATCAGATTTAGGTCGCCAGTCCTGTTGAGTTATTTTCTTCCCTGTCCCATGCTGAATTTCATACAATTCCCTGGTCGAATGCTTCTTGTTTTATTGATGAATTTCTGATGTCGGATGATGTAAATAAAACCATGAGTTACATGATCTTGTTAGATGAACAAAACCAGAAAACTGTAGAAAGCCCTCGGCTTTATGATTCTCATTATGTTCGGATCCTAATGCTCCCTTGGTTGCTGCTTCTTTTTGTGTTTTTGCGATGTTAATGATGGGTTTAGCAGTGAAAGGCTCAGATAACACGGTGTTTGTTTGGTTTGGAAATGGGTTGGGAATTTCTGGCTTCGCCTTTTGCATAATTGAGCAGCCAGATCACGCTACATTGTGGCATTTTGTGTCCAAGAGTTTTTGTTAGATGCCTCCACTTTTCCTTCGCCTCACTTTTTCTCATTGCTGGTCTTGGACAAGTTGGAAACTGCATTTAATCATTTCTTTGATATGTTTGAATTGTATAAGAAACTAAAGGCTGCTGCATTTTCTTCATCGTTTCTTTCTCCAAGCAATCCGCAGGGCCGAACTTCCTATTGTATGCTCAGACACCAAGCTCCAATGGGTTTTTGTTTGGATCAAAGTCGTGATGCTTGGGTGAATTTGTTTTGTTCGAAGTTGTGTTTTGGGGCTAAAATCTGTGCTTGGAAATCGAAAACTAGTGTCTAGTTTGTTGTAGAAATCCCCTAGCAGCTGCCGAGAACTTTTGCTGCATTTTTTCCCTCTCTTGCTGATCTTTCCGTGGCTGCTATCTGAGTTTTTACTTCAGCTGCATGCTTAATTGTTTTTTGAAGGGAGAAAATGGAAGGTTGGGTGTTGGGTTTGAGTGTTTAAACATCTAAGATGCGTGAGCTGAAAAAATGGGAAAGCCACGGCTGGAAAAGAGAATTGCAGAAAGTGTTCATTGCAGAATTTTGTTTCCTCGTATGCATGCATGTATTAATTCTTCAAAATTGCCCCTTAACTCCCTTAAGTTCCTCCTTGACCCACTATGACCCAGAAATTGGAAGGATTAATCAATTTAGCCCATGAGATTTTGCAGCAATGCTACAAAGACCCGTTTGCCTTTCAATCGTTTGCATCCAAGTTCTAAAGTGTTTGCAATCTGAGCTATTACTTGCTTTTGTCTTTGCCCTTTGAAGTTCTTGAAAGTGTTTCATTAAGCTTGAGTGCTTTGTTAATATTTGCAATTTGGTCCTTGATGGCTTTAATTTTACAACTTCATTGCTTGTTTGTTTCGATTAATTAATATGCTTTGTTTCAATTGAATTTAAATCATAACTTTAGGGACTTTATGGCTAAGTGAGCTTTGTTTTGCCCATTTCCTTTAATTTTTCTTAAATAAAGTGGTGCCTTGACCTTTTTATTATTTTGGAGGGTAATTGAATAATTTCACCTCATTGGGGCGTCAAATCGAGGGAGGTACACTCTATCCCTCATTTGCACTACATTTGATCTTACGTGCTCCTACGTGTTATGTGAATATGCATGCCTACCTTGCTTTCCTACCTCCTTGCGTGCATTTACTTGCTTTTTACTTTTATTTAAGTTTTATGGGGTATGTGTACACCTCTTGGCTTGTAATAGATAGGGCTCGGAGAGCATCTTGTCCATTTCCCCTTCCCCTTTATGCTTTTATGGGGTATGCGTACACCTCTTGGCTTGTAATAGATAGTGCTCGGAGAGCATTTGGTCCACTTCCCCTTCCCCTTGGTTGCTTGTGTTTGTTGCTACATGTTTAATTGCTTTATTAGGCTCTTGCATCTAGTCGAGCATGCTGAATGCTATGTGCTATGTGTTTACGAGTATTTTGGCATGTCTACTTGCTTTCATAGCCATGAATGAATGGAATGGATGAATGTACGTTTCCGCTAGTCCAACGCTAGTCGGAATTCATAGAATGGGCTAGTCCAACGCTAGACCCTTAGGGATTTCCCCTCATTAGCATATCATTTGCTTGTTCACCACATATCATGCATTTTTCTTAGTTTTATCATCTGGCATGCTCCTCGATTCCCCTTTCCCCTCACTTTAGGTTTTGCATCCCATACTAGCTATAGGGTTCATTTTGCTTGAGTGTCCCCTTCTGATAAGGGAAACGAGCGAGTGTGGCTACTCGATAGCCTTAGCACGCTAGTTTTGCCTTCTAATCAAAGGGAAAATCGAAGTCGACAAGTTAGGAATCATTCCCATACCCGACCTGATGCATTCCCTTAGGTTCATTCATTCTCATTTATCACTCACTCATTCTTTTCAATTCACATTTTCCTTTCCTTATTGTTCATTTTGATTTCTACTTCACAAAATTGCATTTAATTACACCTATATGCACTTATCACTATATTTCATACACTTGCACACGAACACTTGGAATTTTCATACAATTGCACACGTGCACCTTTTCATACACTTGCACACAAACACTTGGATTTTTAATTTCTTTCATACACTTCCACACTTGCACATTTGAGTCTCATTTGCATTAATCGACCTCTATGGGGTTTTCCTTTGTTGGCCGCCACAATTCATGTGGTTTGGGACCAAAAGCCTCACGAGAGACATCGTAGAATTTAGGATTGCATTTTTCTTTCCGTATTGCATTCATATAGTCATATCCAACGCGCGAACATATATTGGGTAGAAAATTAGGAAAGGTAAGGTTAAGTCGCGCAACTAGCCTTGGCTAGGTCAAAGGGGTGCCTTGGATTCTATCCTTGCCTTCCCCTTTGTCAAACGTGACCCCCGAACCTTTTTCTTTGGCTTACGTGGACTAGGAGTCGTTTTAAAAAGGGTTTTACTACTTTGTCTTTAAAAAACACTTTTTGGGTGACTTGGTACACCCCAAATCTATACCAAGTGGCGACTCCGTTTTCATATTTAAAAAACCCTTTTTAAAATTTCATTTGGCCAAATCGTCGCTTTCCAAAGTCCCATGGCCTTTTTACTTTTCATTTTGCACACGTTCACACCACACTTCGCACACACATCACACATTCACACGATCAAAAAGTGGGGCGCGACAGTTGGCGACTCCACTGGGGACTTCCTAAGTGGGTCCGAGCATTTGACTTAGCCATTCGTTTCCTTTTTCTACCCTTTTTATGCATTGCATTTGGATATTAGGGTTGCATTTTCCATTTTTAGGGCCTTTTGCCTTGCGCGCGTATCCGACTATTCCCTCACTCACGTACGTGTGATTGGTTGATTGGATGAATGTTTACTTGTTTATCTCGCGCTTGCATTGCATTTGGGAGGGGGTGTGTCACCTTTAGAGCCTCGCATGGTTCTCAACCCCTTCCCTCAAATTAGGGGAACACTTCATACGTGCATATTTACTTGCTTTATCCCATTTTATTTGTATTTTCGTGGGCGCCATCCCACACCGCCTTGTAGGATTAGGATCGATTGCCTTGGGTAGGCGGATGGTGTGCTCTGCGCCCATAGCGCTACCTAAGGGATCACTCGAGCCACCGATCAAAGGCCCTGGGAGTGATGACCCTTCGCCTTTAGGTCTGAAGGCTTGGGAGCCGAAGCTTTATCGAGTCTAGGCATTAGTGAACCCCAGCCTCATGCATCCATATTAGAATAACCTAGGGTAGAGTCGGCCTCACCCTTTATAGGCACATTAGGCACGAGGGAAGGGGTTCTACCCCTTTTACTCGCTTTATTGTATTTCTTTTCTTAATTGCTCCCAATGTGTTATGTGTACTATCAATTGCACTAACCATTTCTTTGTTTCTTGGCTTGCATTCATATGCCTTAGCGATAAGAGGCCTTTTTGGGCACTCTTTTAATGACTCACCCACTAGATAGCTCACATGTTTAAATTTCAGTCTTTGCATTTACTTTTCAGTGAATACATTTCATGTTTAGACCTTTTCCCCCCGTTGCATTATTTATGTCCTTTATCTCACATTTCATGTTTGTCACATATTTACATAGCTTTAATAAACTGGCATCATGCATAAACCCTAGAAAGGGAATGCCATTTAGGGGATCCTGTGTTTAGGAATAAACCACCCCATGTCTCGGATATATAATCCAAATGAGACTTGCACGTTTACATTTTTGTACCATCCAAAGGGGTAGTGCACAAGGTAAGGTAGGATCTGATCATTTTCATAGAGTGATCTTTGGAATATGAGCATCTAATAATCGCTTTTTGGCCATTTTATCAAAAATTGGTAAAAATCCCTTGCGTGAAGGACATTAATTTGAAGAAATTCACAAATGATTCCTCCTATTGAGACGAAAATAAATTGAGGCCAAAATTTGATTTTTAGAAGGTCATAGACTAATGCACCTCAATAATTTTGAAATGACCAATGGCCGGACAATTCAACCAATCCATTTTGCCAATTCATTCAATTTCATTCATTTGACCAATTTACCCATTTTTAGGGCAGCCGAGCCGATTTTGAATAAATCATGTTTCGTTCAATCTATTTGATCAATTTGCCCCTTTTAGGGTGATCTGATTAATTTCGGATAAATTTCATTCAATTCATTTGACCTGTTTCCCTTTTAGGGTAATTCGGTCGATTTTAAATAAATTGTCAGTGTCATTCAACCCATTTGCCCTATTAGGATTTCATTGTCAAATTTCAAATTGGGAGATCTAGTCAATTTTGAAAAATCGTCCATTGCATCCAATCATTTGATCAATTAGGGTTTTGACCCGTAATTCACTGAGAAAATTTGTTAAAACGAATTCCAATCTTTTCGATGGGAGGTTCGTCAAGGTCAAACCCGTGCCTTTTGCAAATCAAAGGTGATCAATCTATTCGGACGTTGACCTCATTTTGATAAATATCTCTCGTCACCCTAATTGACCAAATTTTTCAAAATTATTTTCACTCCATGAGTTGATCGGATCCATCAGGTATTGTATAGTGCCTATTCTAGCGGATTGCATTTTCATGCTAGGCCTACCCTTGGCATAAAAAGGGTTCCCCCCATAGGACATGCATACCGATTTTGCAGTTTTGCCTACTAACTCGGGGTATTTTCTTTTGTTTTCCCCTCCCCGCATTCATAAAAATATTTCAATAAGACGGAAATATTCTTCTATATCTGATGATAATTTTAATCCAATGAAGTTTGAAGATTACAAGTGTTATTTGATTCTTGGGCAGATCCTACGATGAAAACCCTCTGAGAGATGTTGTAATTGTTTTCCAAAGAAAAATTTTGTATATTTGAAAAAGGAGACAAAAAGTGTATATGTGGAGCTCTTTACAAGTTTCTCTCTTCTCATTTGTATCGTAATTGAATGAGAAATTTTGTTTCAAACTTTTTCAGCAATAAATTTTTTGGACAATCATTGTTTTGTGTATATTTATGTACATTTCATTCTTTATTCTTATTCATTGGAGATTTCATGATGAATTTTAAGAAATAAGACTAAATTGGGATTTTTTTTTCCAACCTCCGACCTGAAAATTCACAATAAGAGTGTTCAGAATTAAAAGAGGTCATTCAGAAGGCCCAATGAGATATCTTTTCTCCTTCACTGAACCCCAAAATAAAATCAGTCACATTGATTGATAAATCGCAAATTGGGGCCATCTTTGCTTGGAAATATCCATTGTGTTTAATCGATTCAATCACATCTAAGTGAAGGCAAAAATGTGCATTATCCTTATTCGTTTGGAAAATTTGGAGTGATACTTCGAGCATTCTTTTCTCTACCTATACAGATTTTATCATTTGCTCTCCCGTTTGAGCCTTTAAAAGAATAATTTCGTTCCAAATAAACGCCTTGATGATCACTACCCTTCATTGGAGAATTTTCAAAATATCAAAAAGAAGAATGGGTTGTCAATGAGCATTTCGTTACTCTGGTTGTCATAAAGTGTAGGAATGATACTTTGGCCATCGCTTCTACAATCCAAACACTATTTATCCCTTGCATCCTCATTTGAGCCAAATAGGTGGTTCCTTTCAAATGCACTTGTGAATCGTACCCCACATTGGGGAGGGAGATTGGGGAATTTTTCAAAAAAGAGAAAAGCAAATATTAAAAGAAAAGAGGGAACTGCAATTGAAGAGATGTGATTCCACTTGGGTTTCAATTTTGAAAAGAAAAGAAAAGAGGAAAATGACAAGTTTTGTCCGGCGGATCACTTGTGAATGAACAAGGGTCTTCCTCAGTCAGTTAATTCAGATACATGCCAAAAATTTCCCATTAATGAAAATTTCTTTTCAGAGTTAATGTAGAGAACGGAATTAAAGTCAGGCCCTCTTCTTTTCCGATCAAGCATTCCAACCCTAGTTATCCCTTTTGAGCCTTCAGAATAAAATATTTCGTTTGGCAACCCCTGAGAATCGCAAACCCCACACTGGGGGCGAGTTTGAGTTGAAAAGAAAATTTCAAAAGGTGAAAAGTGAAAAGCCCCAAAATCAAAAACAAAAGAAGAAAAGAGAACCTCAGTCCACAAATAAACTGGGGCAAATTTCAAAAATGGCCGAAGGCCAAAAAAATCAAAAAGAAAGAAAATGAAAGAGAAAAAGCCTCAATTGAGCAAAAACTGAGGCAAATTCTGATTTTACCCTAAAATAGGGTTGGCGCAACAATGCGATCTCAGATTCTTCAAACCAGTTCTGAAATCCGTTTTCAAGTCTTAACTTTTCTAAGCACCCCACCTGACCCCATTACAAAGCCGAAAGTCCTGACTTCTGTTCTTTGCACTGGCTTTGTCAAGGAAATCTCTGATGTCGAAAATTTTAGCTGTATTTCTGAATTGATTAGGTGTGAGGTTGACACTGCACTTCATGTGAAACCCCGCGAGGGTATTTTTGAAAAGGGGGAAAAAGAGGAGAAAAACGAGCGAAATGAATGCAAAAGAAAGGTGCAAAAAAAAAAAAAAAAAAAAAAAAAAAAAAAGAGATTTGATGCCGAAAGACCTTGTTGAGTGATGACAAAAAGTCAAACAAAGTCCAAGATCTTGGAGTCCAAATTGAGGGTAATTTTGAGAAAAACGCGATCTTCGGTGCAATGTCCTTGAAAATTATTTCTTTCTTTAGCTATCGTTTTCAAGCCAAATTACAAGCTAATAAAGTCCATCGTTGACTTATTCTTTCATGACAATCCAAAATGAGGATCATGCTCATAAGAAATTCATCAAATCATTTGTGATCATAAGGGCATAACCCGTTTCCACATGTTTAGCTATCACTTCTGTCCATACGTTACAAGCCTAGAAAGCTTGTATGTTGACTAAGTTTTCTTGAAAATAAGGGTAACAAACTCTTTGCTTTCACTAAGATGTGACATTAAATGGATTACATGCAACTGGGGCACAAAATGAGACAGATTCTTATCTCCCATTTCCTTAGCCAGTTCAAAAATAAAGTCATGTGATTGGTCCTGAAAAGATGAGTCAACCAGAAGTGGTGACCCGTTACCCTAAGCACCAATGCTAAAAGTAAGGAAGAAATCTTCTTAAATTTGGTGTTATTTCGAGGAATTCATCATGAAATTTCTGCATGAGTTCAAACTTGACGATTAAAGTTTCTTCACATTGTTGTATGTGCACTCTTTTCTAAATTTTAGAAAGTGCGGTTTTTCTTTGTTCAAGTAAATGGGAAATCATCCAAACCAATTTTTGCAATCAAATGGGCCCAAACTGGGGCAAAATTTTTATTTGCAAAATTTTGCAAAATAAGCCCACACAGGGGCAAATATTTTTTGTAGTCCAATTGAGGATTTCGTCCAAGAATCAAAATAATGCATTTTTCAAATCAGTCACGCTCATTTGAGTGCACGTAAGCCCTGTGCAGGTATTCATAGTTGAAATCGACGAAAGAGCGTCTGGCGATGTAGAAGGCCGATACCGAAGAAAGAGAAGAAAGAAGGGAAAAAGGCCCTACACTGGGGCAAATTATTTTTGGAAAAAAGATTCTCTCGAAAAATCAGAAAAATTCAAAAGTCAAAAATCGAAAATCAAGTTCAAATTTTTGTTTCTTGGAAAATCAAAATTTAATTTCTTATATCTTGACAGATCAAATACAATTTTAAATTTTAGTCCGGGTCTATCCCGTGGGTCTATCCCAATTTTAAATTTCAGTCCGGGTCTATCCCAATTTTAAATTTTAGTCCGGGTCTATCCCAAATTTAAATTTCTGTCCGGGTCTATCCCGTGGGTCTATCCCAATTTTAAATTTCTGTCCGGGTCTATCCCGTGGGTCTATCCCAATTTTACATTTCTGTCCGGGTCTATCCCGTGGGTCTATCCCAATTTTAAATTTCTGTCCGGGTCTATCCCGTGGGTCTATCCCGTGGGTCTATCCCAATTTTACATTTCTGTCCGGGTCTATCCCGTGGGTCTATCCCAATTTTAAATTTCTGTCCGGGTCTATCCCGTGGGTCTATCCCGTGGGTCTATCCCAATTTTACATTTCTGTCCGGGTCTATCCCGTGGGTCTATCCCAATTTTATATTTCTGTCCGGGTCTATCCCGTGGGTCTATCCCAATTTTACATTTCTGTCCGAGTCTATCCCGTGGGTCTATCCCAATTTTAAATTTCTGTCCGGGTCTATCCCAATTTTACATTTCTGTCCGGGTCTATCCCGTGGGTCTATCCCAATTTTAAATTTCTGTCCGGGTCTATCCCAATTTTACATTTCTGTCCGGGTCTATCCCGTGGGTCTATCCCAATTTTAAATTTCTGTCCGGGTCTATCCCGTGGGTCTATCCCATTTTTAATCCCGTGGGTCTATCCCAATTTTACATTTCTGTCCGGGTCTATCCCGTGGGTCTATCCCCAATTTTAAATTCATGTTCGGGTCAGTCCCATTTTAGAATTCCTGTCCGTTCAGATCATTTTTGCAACCGAATAACACTGGTAAGTATTTGGTGTCTACTTCTTTGTCTCAAGTTTTTTCAAAACTCAGACAAAGAGGGGCAAACTGTAGACACCAAATTTTTGGTGTAATTTCATTTTTTAGTTTTTATTTGTCGTGTTCATTTTTAGTTTTTAGTTTCCAGTTTTATTTTTATTTTTAAGTTTTATCATAGAATTTGTTGAAAAAGAAAAAAAAGAGAAAAAGAAAAGCATTCAAAAAAATATGTTTTAGTCATTTTGTTTTTATTCAATGCTTTCTTGAAAGAAAAATGAAAATGAAAATGAAAAAAAAGGGAAAAAGGAAATTTGTTCACAAAAATATATTTATTTCTTTAAATGCAACCTTTTTGCACTTTAGTTATTTTTATTAAGTTATTTTGAAAAAAGAAGAGAAAAAAGGAAAAATGAAGAAAATTTGGAAAAATGGACATTTTTGTTGTTTTTATTTATTTATTTAGTTTGTTTTTTTATTTGTTTTCATTCTTATTATTATTACTTGGTTTTTGGCAATTTGTTATTATTATTATTTATATTTTATCATTTCTGTATTTATTAAGTTGAAAGTTAAAAAAAAAAAAAAAAAAAAAAGAAACGCGACTTGCAAGCTGCGTTTTTGCAGCTTGCAAGGGAGGACTTCGGGCAGCCCCTTGGGCTGTAAATATAGAAGAGCTGGCTGAAGGTTTAGGGTTGGAAGTTCCCATATAAATAGCAAAAGGATGGACAGCCGCAAGGGAGTTTTAGGAGGGAGAGAGAGAGAGTTAAACGGCAAAAGGAAAAACACAAAAAACAGCAAAGGAGAAAAAGAAAGGGAGGGATCGAGAGTTGAGGGTTTGGTCTGAGAGAGGGCAGCAGCAAAAAGGGAGGAAGGAACCCACGAAAAGAGACCAGGTGATGGGCTGAGCAAGAAAAAGAGAAAGCGAGAGGGTGAGATAGAGAATTAAAGTGAGAAGAGGGGCATCGGGTGCTGTTCTTCCAGCAATAAAGCAGCAACTGGAGCTGATGCTCCTCGCGAAGCTTTCACCATTTTCACTCTGCCATCGTTACCCGTGAGCTTCACCGTGAGTCAAGAGCAAGAAGAGGCAAAGGGCGGTTGGATTTTGAGGGAACCACGGTGCAAGGCTGCGAAGGAAAACGCAAAAAAGGTCTGTCCAAGCACCACAGTCCGCATCTGCCGCTGCTTGCTGTCCTCATCGTTCTTGAGAGCTGCAACCTGGGCTTCATATTTGGTGGAGCTCATCTTCTTGCGGACAGTCATCTTAGGTTTCAACCTTACAAGGTGGTCAGGTAAATATAACTCACGCCCCTGCTGATTCAACGTGTTTCTCACAAAATTCGTACCTACGATACATGAGCAAATCAGATTTAGGTCGCCAGTCCTGTTGAGTTATTTTCTTCCCTGTCCCATGCTGAATTTCATACAATTCCCTGGTCGAATGCTTCTTGTTTTATTGATGAATTTCTGATGTCGGATGATGTAAATAAAACCATGAGTTACATGATCTTGTTAGATGAACAAAACCAGAAAACTGTAGAAAGCCCTCGGCTTTATGATTCTTATTATGTTCGGATCCTAATGCTCCCTTGGTTGCTGCTTCTTTTTGTGTTTTTGCGATGTTAATGATGGGTTTAGCAGTGAAAGGCTCAGATAACACGGTGTTTGTTTGGTTTGGAAATGGGTTGGGAATTTCTGGCTTCGCCTTTTGCATAATTGAGCAGCCAGATCACGCTACATTGTGGCATTTTGTGTCCAAGAGTTTTTGTTAGATGCCTCCACTTTTCCTTCGCCTCACTTTTTCTCATTGCTGGTCTTGGACAAGTTGGAAACTGCATTTAATCATTTCTTTGATATGTTTGAATTGTATAAGAAACTAAAGGCTGCTGCATTTTCTTCATCGTTTCTTTCTCCAAGCAATCCGCAGGGCCGAACTTCCTATTGTATGCTCAGACACCAAGCTCCAATGGGTTTTTGTTTGGATCAAAGTCGTGATGCTTGGGTGAATTTGTTTTGTTCGAAGTTGTGTTTTGGGGCTAAAATCTGTGCTTGGAAATCGAAAACTAGTGTCTAGTTTGTTGTAGAAATCCCCTAGCAGCTGCCGAGAACTTTTGCTGCATTTTTTCCCTCTCTTGCTGATCTTTCCGTGGCTGCTATCTGAGTTTTTACTTCAGCTGCATGCTTAATTGTTTTTTGAAGGGAGAAAATGGAAGGTTGGGTGTTGGGTTTGAGTGTTTAAACATCTAAGATGCGTGAGCTGAAAAAATGGGAAAGCCACGGCTGGAAAAGAGAATTGCAGAAAGTGTTCATTGCAGAATTTTGTTTCCTCGTATGCATGCATGTATTAATTCTTCAAAATTGCCCCTTAACTCCCTTAAGTTCCTCCTTGACCCACTATGACCCAGAAATTGGAAGGATTAATCAATTTAGCCCATGAGATTTTGCAGCAATGCTACAAAGACCCGTTTGCCTTTCAATCGTTTGCATCCAAGTTCTAAAGTGTTTGCAATCTGAGCTATTACTTGCTTTTGTCTTTGCCCTTTGAAGTTCTTGAAAGTGTTTCATTAAGCTTGAGTGCTTTGTTAATATTTGCAATTTGGTCCTTGATGGCTTTAATTTTACAACTTCATTGCTTGTTTGTTTCGATTAATTAATATGCTTTGTTTCAATTGAATTTAAATCATAACTTTAGGGACTTTATGGCTAAGTGAGCTTTGTTTTGCCCATTTCCTTTAATTTTTCTTAAATAAAGTGGTGCCTTGACCTTTTTATTATTTTGGAGGGTAATTGAATAATTTCACCTCATTGGGGCGTCAAATCGAGGGAGGTACACTCTATCCCTCATTTGCACTACATTTGATCTTACGTGCTCCTACGTGTTATGTGAATATGCATGCCTACCTTGCTTTCCTACCTCCTTGCGTGCATTTACTTGCTTTTTACTTTTATTTAAGTTTTATGGGGTATGTGTACACCTCTTGGCTTGTAATAGATAGGGCTCGGAGAGCATCTTGTCCATTTCCCCTTCCCCTTTATGCTTTTATGGGGTATGCGTACACCTCTTGGCTTGTAATAGATAGTGCTCGGAGAGCATTTGGTCCACTTCCCCTTCCCCTTGGTTGCTTGTGTTTGTTGCTACATGTTTAATTGCTTTATTAGGCTCTTGCATCTAGTCGAGCATGCTGAATGCTATGTGCTATGTGTTTACGAGTATTTTGGCATGTCTACTTGCTTTCATAGCCATGAATGAATGGAATGGATGAATGTACGTTTCCGCTAGTCCAACGCTAGTCGGAATTCATAGAATGGGCTAGTCCAACGCTAGACCCTTAGGGATTTCCCCTCATTAGCATATCATTTGCTTGTTCACCACATATCATGCATTTTTCTTAGTTTTATCATCTGGCATGCTCCTCGATTCCCCTTTCCCCTCACTTTAGGTTTTGCATCCCATACTAGCTATAGGGTTCATTTTGCTTGAGTGTCCCCTTCTGATAAGGGAAACGAGCGAGTGTGGCTACTCGATAGCCTTAGCACGCTAGTTTTGCCTTCTAATCAAAGGGAAAATCGAAGTCGACAAGTTAGGAATCATTCCCATACCCGACCTGATGCATTCCCTTAGGTTCATTCATTCTCATTTATCACTCACTCATTCTTTTCAATTCACATTTTCCTTTCCTTATTGTTCATTTTGATTTCTACTTCACAAAATTGCATTTAATTACACCTATATGCACTTATCACTATATTTCATACACTTGCACACGAACACTTGGAATTTTCATACAATTGCACACGTGCACCTTTTCATACACTTGCACACAAACACTTGGATTTTTAATTTCTTTCATACACTTCCACACTTGCACATTTGAGTCTCATTTGCATTAATCGACCTCTATGGGGTTTTCCTTTGTTGGCCGCCACAATTCATGTGGTTTGGGACCAAAAGCCTCACGAGAGACATCGTAGAATTTAGGATTGCATTTTTCTTTCCGTATTGCATTCATATAGTCATATCCAACGCGCGAACATATATTGGGTAGAAAATTAGGAAAGGTAAGGTTAAGTCGCGCAACTAGCCTTGGCTAGGTCAAAGGGGTGCCTTGGATTCTATCCTTGCCTTCCCCTTTGTCAAACGTGACCCCCGAACCTTTTTCTTTGGCTTACGTGGACTAGGAGTCGTTTTAAAAAGGGTTTTACTACTTTGTCTTTAAAAAACACTTTTTGGGTGACTTGGTACACCCCAAATCTATACCAAGTGGCGACTCCGTTTTCATATTTAAAAAACCCTTTTTAAAATTTCATTTGGCCAAATCGTCGCTTTCCAAAGTCCCATGGCCTTTTTACTTTTCATTTTGCACACGTTCACACCACACTTCGCACACACATCACACATTCACACGATCAAAAAGTGGGGCGCGACAGTTGGCGACTCCACTGGGGACTTCCTAAGTGGGTCCGAGCATTTGACTTAGCCATTCGTTTCCTTTTTCTACCCTTTTTATGCATTGCATTTGGATATTAGGGTTGCATTTTCCATTTTTAGGGCCTTTTGCCTTGCGCGCGTATCCGACTATTCCCTCACTCACGTACGTGTGATTGGTTGATTGGATGAATGTTTACTTGTTTATCTCGCGCTTGCATTGCATTTGGGAGGGGGTGTGTCACCTTTAGAGCCTCGCATGGTTCTCAACCCCTTCCCTCAAATTAGGGGAACACTTCATACGTGCATATTTACTTGCTTTATCCCATTTTATTTGTATTTTCGTGGGCGCCATCCCACACCGCCTTGTAGGATTAGGATCGATTGCCTTGGGTAGGCGGATGGTGTGCTCTGCGCCCATAGCGCTACCTAAGGGATCACTCGAGCCACCGATCAAAGGCCCTGGGAGTGATGACCCTTCGCCTTTAGGTCTGAAGGCTTGGGAGCCGAAGCTTTATCGAGTCTAGGCATTAGTGAACCCCAGCCTCATGCATCCATATTAGAATAACCTAGGGTAGAGTCGGCCTCACCCTTTATAGGCACATTAGGCACGAGGGAAGGGGTTCTACCCCTTTTACTCGCTTTATTGTATTTCTTTTCTTAATTGCTCCCAATGTGTTATGTGTACTATCAATTGCACTAACCATTTCTTTGTTTCTTGGCTTGCATTCATATGCCTTAGCGATAAGAGGCCTTTTTGGGCACTCTTTTAATGACTCACCCACTAGATAGCTCACATGTTTAAATTTCAGTCTTTGCATTTACTTTTCAGTGAATACATTTCATGTTTAGACCTTTTCCCCCCGTTGCATTATTTATGTCCTTTATCTCACATTTCATGTTTGTCACATATTTACATATCTTTAATAAACTGGCATCATGCATAAACCCTAGAAAGGGAATGCCATTTAGGGGATCCTGTGTTTAGGAATAAACCACCCCATGTCTCGGATATATAATCCAAATGAGACTTGCACGTTTACATTTTTGTACCATCCAAAGGGGTAGTGCACAAGGTAAGGTAGGATCTGATCATTTTCATAGAGTGATCTTTGGAATATGAGCATCTAATAATCGCTTTTTGGCCATTTTATCAAAAATTGGTAAAAATCCCTTGCGTGAAGGACATTAATTTGAAGAAATTCACAAATGATTCCTCCTATTGAGACGAAAATAAATTGAGGCCAAAATTTGATTTTTAGAAGGTCATAGACTAATGCACCTCAATAATTTTGAAATGACCAATGGCCGGACAATTCAACCAATCCATTTTGCCAATTCATTCAATTTCATTCATTTGACCAATTTACCCATTTTTAGGGCAGCCGAGCCGATTTTGAATAAATCATGTTTCGTTCAATCTATTTGATCAATTTGCCCCTTTTAGGGTGATCTGATTAATTTCGGATAAATTTCATTCAATTCATTTGACCTGTTTCCCTTTTAGGGTAATTCGGTCGATTTTAAATAAATTGTCAGTGTCATTCAACCCATTTGCCCTATTAGGATTTCATTGTCAAATTTCAAATTGGGAGATCTAGTCAATTTTGAAAAATCGTCCATTGCATCCAATCATTTGATCAATTAGGGTTTTGACCCGTAATTCACTGAGAAAATTTGTTAAAACGAATTCCAATCTTTTCGATGGGAGGTTCGTCAAGGTCAAACCCGTGCCTTTTGCAAATCAAAGGTGATCAATCTATTCGGACGTTGACCTCATTTTGATAAATATCTCTCGTCACCCTAATTGACCAAATTTTTCAAAATTATTTTCACTCCATGAGTTGATCGGATCCATCAGGTATTGTATAGTGCCTATTCTAGCGGATTGCATTTTCATGCTAGGCCTACCCTTGGCATAAAAAGGGTTCCCCCCATAGGACATGCATACCGATTTTGCAGTTTTGCCTACTAACTCGGGGTATTTTCTTTTGTTTTCCCCTCCCCGCATTCATAAAAATATTTCAATAAGACGGAAATATTCTTCTATATCTGATGATAATTTTAATCCAATGAAGTTTGAAGATTACAAGTGTTATTTGATTCTTGGGCAGATCCTACGATGAAAACCCTCTGAGAGATGTTGTAATTGTTTTCCAAAGAAAAATTTTGTATATTTGAAAAAGGAGACAAAAAGTGTATATGTGGAGCTCTTTACAAGTTTCTCTCTTCTCATTTGTATCGTAATTGAATGAGAAATTTTGTTTCAAACTTTTTCAGCAATAAATTTTTTGGACAATCATTGTTTTGTGTATATTTATGTACATTTCATTCTTTATTCTTATTCATTGGAGATTTCATGATGAATTTTAAGAAATAAGACTAAATTGGGATTTTTTTTTCCAACCTCCGACCTGAAAATTCACAATAAGAGTGTTCAGAATTAAAAGAGGTCATTCAGAAGGCCCAATGAGATATCTTTTCTCCTTCACTGAACCCCAAAATAAAATCAGTCACATTGATTGATAAATCGCAAATTGGGGCCATCTTTGCTTGGAAATATCCATTGTGTTTAATCGATTCAATCACATCTAAGTGAAGGCAAAAATGTGCATTATCCTTATTCGTTTGGAAAATTTGGAGTGATACTTCGAGCATTCTTTTCTCTACCTATACAGATTTTATCATTTGCTCTCCCGTTTGAGCCTTTAAAAGAATAATTTCGTTCCAAATAAACGCCTTGATGATCACTACCCTTCATTGGAGAATTTTCAAAATATCAAAAAGAAGAATGGGTTGTCAATGAGCATTTCGTTACTCTGGTTGTCATAAAGTGTAGGAATGATACTTTGGCCATCGCTTCTACAATCCAAACACTATTTATCCCTTGCATCCTCATTTGAGCCAAATAGGTGGTTCCTTTCAAATGCACTTGTGAATCGTACCCCACATTGGGGAGGGAGATTGGGGAATTTTTCAAAAAAGAGAAAAGCAAATATTAAAAGAAAAGAGGGAACTGCAATTGAAGAGATGTGATTCCACTTGGGTTTCAATTTTGAAAAGAAAAGAAAAGAGGAAAATGACAAGTTTTGTCCGGCGGATCACTTGTGAATGAACAAGGGTCTTCCTCAGTCAGTTAATTCAGATACATGCCAAAAATTTCCCATTAATGAAAATTTCTTTTCAGAGTTAATGTAGAGAACGGAATTAAAGTCAGGCCCTCTTCTTTTCCGATCAAGCATTCCAACCCTAGTTATCCCTTTTGAGCCTTCAGAATAAAATATTTCGTTTGGCAACCCCTGAGAATCGCAAACCCCACACTGGGGGCGAGTTTGAGTTGAAAAGAAAATTTCAAAAGGTGAAAAGTGAAAAGCCCCAAAATCAAAAACAAAAGAAGAAAAGAGAACCTCAGTCCACAAATAAACTGGGGCAAATTTCAAAAATGGCCGAAGGCCAAAAAAATCAAAAAGAAAGAAAATGAAAGAGAAAAAGCCTCAATTGAGCAAAAACTGAGGCAAATTCTGATTTTACCCTAAAATAGGGTTGGCGCAACAATGCGATCTCAGATTCTTCAAACCAGTTCTGAAATCCGTTTTCAAGTCTTAACTTTTCTAAGCACCCCACCTGACCCCATTACAAAGCCGAAAGTCCTGACTTCTGTTCTTTGCACTGGCTTTGTCAAGGAAATCTCTGATGTCGAAAATTTTAGCTGTATTTCTGAATTGATTAGGTGTGAGGTTGACACTGCACTTCATGTGAAACCCCGCGAGGGTATTTTTGAAAAGGGGGAAAAAGAGGAGAAAAACGAGCGAAATGAATGCAAAAGAAAGGTGCAAAAAAAAAAAAAAAAAAAAAAAAAAAAAAAGAGATTTGATGCCGAAAGACCTTGTTGAGTGATGACAAAAAGTCAAACAAAGTCCAAGATCTTGGAGTCCAAATTGAGGGTAATTTTGAGAAAAACGCGATCTTCGGTGCAATGTTCTTGAAAATTATTTCTTTCTTTAGCTATCGTTTTCAAGCCAAATTACAAGCTAATAAAGTCCATCGTTGACTTATTCTTTCATGACAATCCAAAATGAGGATCATGCTCATAAGAAATTCATCAAATCATTTGTGATCATAAGGGCATAACCCGTTTCCACATGTTTAGCTATCACTTCTGTCCATACGTTACAAGCCTAGAAAGCTTGTATGTTGACTAAGTTTTCTTGAAAATAAGGGTAACAAACTCTTTGCTTTCACTAAGATGTGACATTAAATGGATTACATGCAACTGGGGCACAAAATGAGACAGATTCTTATCTCCCATTTCCTTAGCCAGTTCAAAAATAAAGTCATGTGATTGGTCCTGAAAAGATGAGTCAACCAGAAGTGGTGACCCGTTACCCTAAGCACCAATGCTAAAAGTAAGGAAGAAATCTTCTTAAATTTGGTGTTATTTCGAGGAATTCATCATGAAATTTCTGCATGAGTTCAAACTTGACGATTAAAGTTTCTTCACATTGTTGTATGTGCACTCTTTTCTAAATTTTAGAAAGTGCGGTTTTTCTTTGTTCAAGTAAATGGGAAATCATCCAAACCAATTTTTGCAATCAAATGGGCCCAAACTGGGGCAAAATTTTTATTTGCAAAATTTTGCAAAATAAGCCCACACAGGGGCAAATATTTTTTGTAGTCCAATTGAGGATTTCGTCCAAGAATCAAAATAATGCATTTTTCAAATCAGTCACGCTCATTTGAGTGCACGTAAGCCCTGTGCAGGTATTCATAGTTGAAATCGACGAAAGAGCGTCTGGCGATGTAGAAGGCCGATACCGAAGAAAGAGAAGAAAGAAGGGAAAAAGGCCCTACACTGGGGCAAATTATTTTTGGAAAAAAGATTCTCTCGAAAAATCAGAAAAATTCAAAAGTCAAAAATCGAAAATCAAGTTCAAATTTTTGTTTCTTGGAAAATCAAAATTTAATTTCTTATATCTTGACAGATCAAATACAATTTTAAATTTTAGTCCGGGTCTATCCCGTGGGTCTATCCCAATTTTAAATTTCAGTCCGGGTCTATCCCAATTTTAAATTTTAGTCCGGGTCTATCCCAAATTTAAATTTCTGTCCGGGTCTATCCCGTGGGTCTATCCCAATTTTAAATTTCTGTCCGGGTCTATCCCGTGGGTCTATCCCAATTTTACATTTCTGTCCGGGTCTATCCCGTGGGTCTATCCCAATTTTAAATTTCTGTCCGGGTCTATCCCGTGGGTCTATCCCGTGGGTCTATCCCAATTTTACATTTCTGTCCGGGTCTATCCCGTGGGTCTATCCCAATTTTAAATTTCTGTCCGGGTCTATCCCGTGGGTCTATCCCGTGGGTCTATCCCAATTTTACATTTCTGTCCGGGTCTATCCCGTGGGTCTATCCCAATTTTACATTTCTGTCCGGGTCTATCCCGTGGGTCTATCCCAATTTTACATTTCTGTCCGAGTCTATCCCGTGGGTCTATCCCAATTTTAAATTTCTGTCCGGGTCTATCCCAATTTTACATTTCTGTCCGGGTCTATCCCGTGGGTCTATCCCAATTTTAAATTTCTGTCCGGGTCTATCCCGTGGGTCTATCCCAATTTTACATTTCTGTCCGGGTCTATCCCGTGGGTCTATCCCAATTTTAAATTTCTGTCCGGGTCTATCCCGTGGGTCTATCCCATTTTTAATCCCGTGGGTCTATCCCAATTTTACATTTCTGTCCGGGTCTATCCCGTGGGTCTATCCCCAATTTTAAATTCATGTTCGGGTCAGTCCCATTTTAGAATTCCTGTCCGTTCAGATCATTTTTGCAACCGAATAACACTGGTAAGTATTTGGTGTCTACTTCTTTGTCTCAAGTTTTTTCAAAACTCAGACAAAGAGGGGCAAACTGTAGACACCAAATTTTTGGTGTAATTTCATTTTTTAGTTTTTATTTGTCGTGTTCATTTTTAGTTTTTAGTTTCCAGTTTTATTTTTATTTTTAAGTTTTATCATAGAATTTGTTGAAAAAGAAAAAAAAGAGAAAAAGAAAAGCATTCAAAAAAATATGTTTTAGTCATTTTGTTTTTATTCAATGCTTTCTTGAAAGAAAAATGAAAATGAAAATGAAAAAAAAGGGAAAAAGGAAATTTGTTCACAAAAATATATTTATTTCTTTAAATGCAACCTTTTTGCACTTTAGTTATTTTTATTAAGTTATTTTGAAAAAAGAAGAGAAAAAAGGAAAAATGAAGAAAATTTGGAAAAATGGACATTTTTGTTGTTTTTATTTATTTATTTAGTTTGTTTTTTTATTTGTTTTCATTCTTATTATTATTACTTGGTTTTTGGCAATTTGTTATTATTATTATTTATATTTTATCATTTCTGTATTTATTAAGTTGAAAGTTAAAAAAAAAAAAAAAAAAAAAAGAAACGCGACTTGCAAGCTGCGTTTTTGCAGCTTGCAAGGGAGGACTTCGGGCAGCCCCTTGGGCTGTAAATATAGAAGAGCTGGCTGAAGGTTTAGGGTTGGAAGTTCCCATATAAATAGCAAAAGGATGGACAGCCGCAAGGGAGTTTTAGGAGGGAGAGAGAGAGAGTTAAACGGCAAAAGGAAAAACACAAAAAACAGCAAAGGAGAAAAAGAAAGGGAGGGATCGAGAGTTGAGGGTTTGGTCTGAGAGAGGGCAGCAGCAAAAAGGGAGGAAGGAACCCACGAAAAGAGACCAGGTGATGGGCTGAGCAAGAAAAAGAGAAAGCGAGAGGGTGAGATAGAGAATTAAAGTGAGAAGAGGGGCATCGGGTGCTGTTCTTCCAGCAATAAAGCAGCAACTGGAGCTGATGCTCCTCGCGAAGCTTTCACCATTTTCACTCTGCCATCGTTACCCGTGAGCTTCACCGTGAGTCAAGAGCAAGAAGAGGCAAAGGGCGGTTGGATTTTGAGGGAACCACGGTGCAAGGCTGCGAAGGAAAACGCAAAAAAGGTCTGTCCAAGCACCACAGTCCGCATCTGCCGCTGCTTGCTGTCCTCATCGTTCTTGAGAGCTGCAACCTGGGCTTCATATTTGGTGGAGCTCATCTTCTTGCGGACAGTCATCTTAGGTTTCAACCTTACAAGGTGGTCAGGTAAATATAACTCACGCCCCTGCTGATTCAACGTGTTTCTCACAAAATTCGTACCTACGATACATGAGCAAATCAGATTTAGGTCGCCAGTCCTGTTGAGTTATTTTCTTCCCTGTCCCATGCTGAATTTCATACAATTCCCTGGTCGAATGCTTCTTGTTTTATTGATGAATTTCTGATGTCGGATGATGTAAATAAAACCATGAGTTACATGATCTTGTTAGATGAACAAAACCAGAAAACTGTAGAAAGCCCTCGGCTTTATGATTCTTATTATGTTCGGATCCTAATGCTCCCTTGGTTGCTGCTTCTTTTTGTGTTTTTGCGATGTTAATGATGGGTTTAGCAGTGAAAGGCTCAGATAACACGGTGTTTGTTTGGTTTGGAAATGGGTTGGGAATTTCTGGCTTCGCCTTTTGCATAATTGAGCAGCCAGATCACGCTACATTGTGGCATTTTGTGTCCAAGAGTTTTTGTTAGATGCCTCCACTTTTCCTTCGCCTCACTTTTTCTCATTGCTGGTCTTGGACAAGTTGGAAACTGCATTTAATCATTTCTTTGATATGTTTGAATTGTATAAGAAACTAAAGGCTGCTGCATTTTCTTCATCGTTTCTTTCTCCAAGCAATCCGCAGGGCCGAACTTCCTATTGTATGCTCAGACACCAAGCTCCAATGGGTTTTTGTTTGGATCAAAGTCGTGATGCTTGGGTGAATTTGTTTTGTTCGAAGTTGTGTTTTGGGGCTAAAATCTGTGCTTGGAAATCGAAAACTAGTGTCTAGTTTGTTGTAGAAATCCCCTAGCAGCTGCCGAGAACTTTTGCTGCATTTTTTCCCTCTCTTGCTGATCTTTCCGTGGCTGCTATCTGAGTTTTTACTTCAGCTGCATGCTTAATTGTTTTTTGAAGGGAGAAAATGGAAGGTTGGGTGTTGGGTTTGAGTGTTTAAACATCTAAGATGCGTGAGCTGAAAAAATGGGAAAGCCACGGCTGGAAAAGAGAATTGCAGAAAGTGTTCATTGCAGAATTTTGTTTCCTCGTATGCATGCATGTATTAATTCTTCAAAATTGCCCCTTAACTCCCTTAAGTTCCTCCTTGACCCACTATGACCCAGAAATTGGAAGGATTAATCAATTTAGCCCATGAGATTTTGCAGCAATGCTACAAAGACCCGTTTGCCTTTCAATCGTTTGCATCCAAGTTCTAAAGTGTTTGCAATCTGAGCTATTACTTGCTTTTGTCTTTGCCCTTTGAAGTTCTTGAAAGTGTTTCATTAAGCTTGAGTGCTTTGTTAATATTTGCAATTTGGTCCTTGATGGCTTTAATTTTACAACTTCATTGCTTGTTTGTTTCGATTAATTAATATGCTTTGTTTCAATTGAATTTAAATCATAACTTTAGGGACTTTATGGCTAAGTGAGCTTTGTTTTGCCCATTTCCTTTAATTTTTCTTAAATAAAGTGGTGCCTTGACCTTTTTATTATTTTGGAGGGTAATTGAATAATTTCACCTCATTGGGGCGTCAAATCGAGGGAGGTACACTCTATCCCTCATTTGCACTACATTTGATCTTACGTGCTCCTACGTGTTATGTGAATATGCATGCCTACCTTGCTTTCCTACCTCCTTGCGTGCATTTACTTGCTTTTTACTTTTATTTAAGTTTTATGGGGTATGTGTACACCTCTTGGCTTGTAATAGATAGGGCTCGGAGAGCATCTTGTCCATTTCCCCTTCCCCTTTATGCTTTTATGGGGTATGCGTACACCTCTTGGCTTGTAATAGATAGTGCTCGGAGAGCATTTGGTCCACTTCCCCTTCCCCTTGGTTGCTTGTGTTTGTTGCTACATGTTTAATTGCTTTATTAGGCTCTTGCATCTAGTCGAGCATGCTGAATGCTATGTGCTATGTGTTTACGAGTATTTTGGCATGTCTACTTGCTTTCATAGCCATGAATGAATGGAATGGATGAATGTACGTTTCCGCTAGTCCAACGCTAGTCGGAATTCATAGAATGGGCTAGTCCAACGCTAGACCCTTAGGGATTTCCCCTCATTAGCATATCATTTGCTTGTTCACCACATATCATGCATTTTTCTTAGTTTTATCATCTGGCATGCTCCTCGATTCCCCTTTCCCCTCACTTTAGGTTTTGCATCCCATACTAGCTATAGGGTTCATTTTGCTTGAGTGTCCCCTTCTGATAAGGGAAACGAGCGAGTGTGGCTACTCGATAGCCTTAGCACGCTAGTTTTGCCTTCTAATCAAAGGGAAAATCGAAGTCGACAAGTTAGGAATCATTCCCATACCCGACCTGATGCATTCCCTTAGGTTCATTCATTCTCATTTATCACTCACTCATTCTTTTCAATTCACATTTTCCTTTCCTTATTGTTCATTTTGATTTCTACTTCACAAAATTGCATTTAATTACACCTATATGCACTTATCACTATATTTCATACACTTGCACACGAACACTTGGAATTTTCATACAATTGCACACGTGCACCTTTTCATACACTTGCACACAAACACTTGGATTTTTAATTTCTTTCATACACTTCCACACTTGCACATTTGAGTCTCATTTGCATTAATCGACCTCTATGGGGTTTTCCTTTGTTGGCCGCCACAATTCATGTGGTTTGGGACCAAAAGCCTCACGAGAGACATCGTAGAATTTAGGATTGCA
The DNA here is from genome assembly GCF_036785885.1 of Coffea arabica. Lineage (NCBI taxonomy): Eukaryota > Viridiplantae > Streptophyta > Magnoliopsida > Gentianales > Rubiaceae > Coffea > Coffea arabica. Next base: position 39,187,345 of record NC_092323.1, on the reverse strand, counting down.
TTTTTCTTTCCGTATTGCATTCATATAGTCATATCCAACGCGCGAACATATATTGGGTAGAAAATTAGGAAAGGTAAGGTTAAGTCGCGCAACTAGCCTTGGCTAGGTCAAAGGGGTGCCTTGGATTCTATCCTTGCCTTCCCCTTTGTCAAACGTGACCCCCGAACCTTTTTCTTTGGCTTACGTGGACTAGGAGTCGTTTTAAAAAGGGTTTTACTACTTTGTCTTTAAAAAACACTTTTTGGGTGACTTGGTACACCCCAAATCTATACCAAGTGGCGACTCCGTTTTCATATTTAAAAAACCCTTTTTAAAATTTCATTTGGCCAAATCGTCGCTTTCCAAAGTCCCATGGCCTTTTTACTTTTCATTTTGCACACGTTCACACCACACTTCGCACACACATCACACATTCACACGATCAAAAAGTGGGGCGCGACATATCTTAGTTGCTGGAAAATTCTGGAAGCCGCAAGGTTGAGCTAGATATTTCAGGTTGTCTTTTGAAAATTTTATCGGTTTCTGGAAATTTATTTTATTTTTTTTCCGTGGAATATAATGGGTTAAAGATACATAAGAGTTGTAAGTTTTAATTTGTGTAAGTTGTTAAACAATGAAATAATTGATAAGTTGGAAGATGGAACTAGAAAAGTTGGTACATACATCCCGGAATTCCTTTTGTGGTAGCCGAAGGGTGAGTTGGATTCTTAGCATGGTTTTTAAATTTTTCCCTGAATATTGATGGATGGAAATGTCTGGAAATTGTTGTCTTGGAGTTCTATAAGAAATGTATGGATGGTTTGAATAAAAACATTTTGGTGTTAAAAGAGAAAAAGGAGTTTTCACAAGTGAAAAAATGACATTTCAGATTTTCGGATGTCCCTGACCAGTTTCAGTAAAATGCTTATATCTTGGTGTAGAAAAATCCGTTTAAGGTGCCGTCAGTGGCATTTGAAACTAGAAACATAGGCCTTGGTTCTGTAGAAATTTCTTATTTTTCCTCCATGGGTACTGCTGTCTGTGAATCCTCAAAGTAGACTGTTTGGTATAAATGTCCTGTTTTCTTCGTGAAACTAAATTTTGATTTGGATTGAACTTGTAACCTACTTGTGGTTTAAATTCTTGATTAAATTGTGGTTGGTAGTGATTGATGATGTCAAAGGCTAATGATTGATGAAGCCCTTGGCCATTGGAATGATTTTATAAGTATTACTGGATGATGGAATTAATTGCTGGAATGTCTTGGAGGCTTTACTTTTATTTTTATTTGCTTATGATGGGCTTGCTGAAACCAAGTGCTAATGATTGATGAAGCCTTGGTTGATCATTTTATTTTATTCAGAAATGCACTTGTTGAAATCTAGGGCTAATGATTGACGAAACCCTAGTAATTTGCTATGTGACTTTCGCCATATTTTGATCCATATTATGATTTTGAAACGGAATCGGAGCTGTGGAAGTTGTATCGACCTTGCGAACTCGAGTAACCGTGATCAAATTAATCAAAAATATTTTTCCAGCTGGTATTATATTATAAAACTCCATATCTAGTGTTTTGCCTAAAACTTTCCCACTCGATAATTTTCTTTAGCTCAATCTAGCCTTGATAGCTATAGTAAATAAGTTCTATAGCTTTTGAAAACTCTAAGTCTTATTTTAATTCCTTTTCTTTCCTTAAGCTTTGCACTTGGATAGTTAACTATAGGAAAAGTTCCAAAATACGAGTTTTACTAATTTTAGCGAAAAGCCTGGGAAACTTGCTCGGCAAGATACCCTATTTTAGGAAAAATAGTTTTAGGGATAATTTTTATAAAGGCCGTAACTTTAAAGAAATGTTCAAAGTAACTTCTAACGTGGATATTAAGAGTTTTGTCGACTTATTTCAAGAAAATAATACTAGTTACCTTTTATAAGAAAAGTATACCAAGGAAAACTAAAGGAAGAAATTCTTCTACTCTCGTCAAGATTCAACCTATAGAAATTCTTGATTTTTCTAAGGGAAAGTGAACTAGTAGTATATTAGATATACCCCAATATCTATAAGCTTAAAAACTGAGTAGAAACTTATAGTTTCTAAATTTGGTTTTTTTTTTAGGGTTTTGCGAGGACGCGGAATTCGAATTTCCAACTTGATATCTGAACTCCACTCTTGGTGAGTGTCCCTGCCTGTTCTATGCTTACCTGCTTAAAGTACCTGCTTGACTTGATGTGTGATAAGTTGAAAAGTTGGTTTTTGATCCATCGAAATGAGCTGTGTGTACTTTATCGCACTAGCCGTTCGAGTGGTGACTTGTGCAAAACATTTTCTCCTGAATCTATATGTAGTTGCGTCGTTGGGTGAATCCCTCGACTTCTGTATCCAACTACCCTAAATCTAAATGTAGTTACGTCGTTGGGTGAATCCCTCGACGCATGAATCTAACTACAATAATGTCGTTGGGTAAATCCCTCGACCAATCATCTACGGGTATATCTCGAGTATACTGCGTCCTTAGTCGGTGAGCGGGCCCGGGACCGGGGTATGAATGGTGACGGGTTAGGATTAAAAGGAGTGGATCTACATGGACTATAAGTAGTGAGAGTTGACGGAGGGTCAACTACGATGAATGGTGATCAAGCGGGGAAATGGCTCCTGAGAGCCCCTGTATCATACCTTGTGCTGTTATACGCTTTCCTAATTGTTTAATTTGTTTAAGTTATTACTCACTGTTTGATTTACGTGACTGCATGATTTGGGGCACCACTGAGTTTGAGCTCACCCCATGTTTATTTGTTTTCCTTACAGGATGGGAAGTCTGAAAGTATTTGAGCAGCTTATATTTCCTATGGTTGTACTTGAACAACTTGAATTTAATTTTCGGTTTGTAATGACTTCTAAGCTAAGCATTGTATCTTTCATTTTGGATTGCCACTTGAAGCTGGAAAAGTGTAATTCCAAATTCTAATATTCGGTTTGCATGTTGGTATTGGTATAGTATGTCTTTAACCCTTGCGAGTAAAGTGTGACGTGTTTAAGAGCCGTCGGTTGGCTAAGTTGTATGTTGTTATCTTTGAAGCTAATGTGGTGATAGAAATTGATTTATCTCGGAAGAATTATTTTTGTAATAGCTTAGGTTAATCGTCGGAAGGTTCTAGGTTAGAATGCTTGCGTGAGTCCTGGCGAGAGCTGGGCAGACGGCCCGCCAACCCTTTGGTTCGCCTTAGGGGGAAGTGGGGTCGCCACAACGAGTCCTTAACCTATGAAAAACGACCCATTCAAATATTGGATCGGAAGGTGAAGGACCTGAGAAACAAGCAGATTCCATTAGTAAAGGTTCTATGGAAGCATCATGAAGTGGAAGAAGCAACTTGGGAGTTAGAAAAGGACATGCAAGAGAAATATCTCAACCTGTTCACGACGAAAGGTATGAATTTCAATGTCGAAATTCTCTTAAGGGGGAGAGAGTGTGAGAACTTGTAAATTCCTTATATATTTCTTGAAAATTCCCTTTTATTTGAAAATTATTTGGCAATTATTATTCTATACTATCCTATGACTCAATCACCCTAGAAAAGTGCCAATGATCATAGGAAATTAGGGTTTTCCTGTTCAATTTCAATTCGAGGTGAAATAGGATTTTTCGTGTATCTGTAGTGTAATTATCCGGTACGGAGTAAGAATCAAATTTGGTGCTTAAGAGTGACTTTTAGCTGAGAAATAATATGTGATTAGAAATAATGATAAAAAGTTAGTGAATAGGAAGTAAAAACCCTAGTACGTGTGATTTAAGGAAAAACGGTGCGAACCGACGTGTACCGTGCACTACCGATTGAACACACCACTTGATCACCACTTTCTTACCATATATGCTCATTAATATTTGTGCAAAATATCCCCTCATTCTCAGCTAGATTTGGCCGAAAATGTTGACCAAATTTACAAGGAAAAGAAAAAAAAATGAGTGGAAATTGGTGATGCCACTTGTTGGCCATCTAGGGCCTTGACCAAGACCAAATTGTCTTGCCTTCTTATCACCATTTAGCTTCCTTTCTTCATCATTTTCTGCTTGCTTTGGCCGAGAGAGAGGGAGAGAAAAACCAAGGGAGATATACACCCATCCATCTTGAGTTGGAGTCACTTAAGTGAGGAAACAAGAAACTAATCCGATTAAAACTTTCTTTGAGTGTTTAGCTAGTGGTGTGTTGGTGAAAGTTGGAAGGAAACGCTAGAGCTACTCTTGGAAGTAACTTTAGTAAGGTAATAATGCTGATTTACCATTTCTTATTCTTAATCTTGCTTAACTTGGTATAGCACCTTAAATTTGTGGTGGATGATAGCTGTTATAATGATTTGGATGGATATAGTGTATGTTCTTGAGTTACATGAGTTAGGGTTTGAATGATTTTCTGTCTATACTTGCTGTATGGATAGTATATGTTGTATCTAAGCTTATATAAGAGGTTGTGGTAGTGATTGAAGCAAGAAATGAAGAAAGTTTCCTTTGAAACCGTAAAATTTCAGATTTCTGGAAAATTGTAGCTCAGTTCTGTCTGGTTCCAGTTCATGATGTTAGTAGCCGAATTAGGCTTAGCATAAAACATGAAAGTTGTATAGAATGATGTTTTATAGTTTCCTACAAAATTGCAGCCCAATCGGAGCAATGTAGCCTATGAAAAGACCAAGATATCTTCACTGCCCTAGGATGCATCCAGTGATCAATTTTAGACAGTTCATCCAATTGACCGTGTCTATTCACTATGATCCGTGCTGATTTAGCCATTTTCCAAAACATGAAAGTTTTATTACTTTGTCTTAGCTTTTCAAAGCCTCCAAGAACGCCTTAAACGGATTTTGGTAGCTTGAGATATGGCCATTTGGAGATAGTATGGTTAACTGGCCGGTTAGTTGGAATTTGGTTCTATGAACTGGGAATTTGACTGGGTTACACTGGAAATTGGACTAACTGATCTTCATGAAAATTGTAGGCCTTTGTCTTAGCTTCAAAATGGTATAAGTTGTGCCTCAATCCAATAAGCGTAGCCTTGGTTGTGTCCGTTACGTAAAACCCTATCAAATCTGTCTTTTGTTAAACTTCATTTCCGCACATGTCGTTAGCTTGATTTTTGTACTTGTGTTACCTTGAGCTTATTGAATGGCTATTGTGATGAATTTATATTGTGTATGACTTTGGGATTGGTTGAGGAAATAATAAAACCAAAAATGGCTGAAAAATTTGGTAAATACAAAGGGCATGCTGCCCAAATTTACGCTCGAGAACTAGAGAAATATACTTGCGACTTGGGTAAAGTTGGTGAATGAATATCACTTGAACCATCTAGGGCATTTGCTACTTTGTTTATCGAGGGTTATACGTTAGAACCTAGCCGAACTTGTACCCTTAGGAAAAGCAGTAATAATCACTGTAAATCCATTTTCCTTGCACTTTCGACTCAAAAGTTATTTCCAAGTATAAATGTTACAAAGTTTTATCGTTTAAAAAGCGAGCAAGTGGTTCACGGCTACTCTCCATGTGAATTTCAATTTCTTGATTCTTATTGAACGAAACGCCTAAGTTTCAAACCTTAGTCGATTTTCAAAATTCTTAAGTCAAGTTTTATCGTAGATTTGGACTCCAAACCCGGAGTACCACCCAGACGCGAACACTAGAGGCACTACTTTTGGTGAGTGCTTCCAAATATCTGATTGAACTTGATATCTATGATTTATCTTTGAACGTTGTGATTACATGATATATAAGTGATTTGCTAGGACAAGGGTGTACTTTATCGCACTTGCCCTAACGAGATTTGTTCTTGTTCATCGATTTCACTTGACTTGCTATACATGTATATGAATTGTATCTTGCCTGGAATTCCAGAAACCCTGTGGCTAGTTAATCGAGTCGAGCCGGCAAGGGTCTGGTCGATTAGATAACGAACCCTGGGTAACTAGTAATGTCGAGTGGAGTGTTATCTCCTCGGCTAATCGGTATACTCGAGTATTACCACCCATGTTTCGTGTGGCGTGCGGGCCCGGTAAGGGGGTTGATCGGTGAACGAAAACTGGCATGAAGTGGGGTTTTTCTGGACTAGTTCATTACTTGAAAGTTGACGGAGTGTCAACTACCAATCGATCAAACTGTGATGGAACCGAGATATGAGCCACTGTATCCTTACATGTGAATGTGAACCAAATATTTCTTGACTATCTGAAGTGTTGTTTCTCTGATTTGGCTTGTTTGCTCGCTATTTTACTATCACGCTGTTATTACATTAATTGATGGCCAATTTGATATTTGAAACTTCACTGAGTTTTGGCTCACTCCGTTAGTTTTGTTTTCCTTACAGGGGTACGAGCGAGGCGTGAGATGTATAAAGACTAGTGTAGCCTCTTTTGTTTTTGACTTTTGACTTGTACTCGCGCTATCACTCGATTAGGATGATTTGTACTTGGATTGTATACACTTTGAACCAGTTTGAGTATATTGAGGCTTTGTATCTTAATTGTGTATCAATGTAAATTATAAACTTGAATTGCGATGTTATTTATGGTCCATGGATGTATGCACGTGATACGAGTGAGTGAGTCCTGACGAGAGTTGGGCAGGCGGTCCGCCGAATCCTTTGGTACGCCTTAGGAGGAGATGGGGTCGTCACAGCGTGGGCACGCCTAACTGCCAACTCCTGCCACAAAAATAACAACTCACTAAATGCAACTAACACTTAACAGAAACTCCATAAGCATAAGAAAACTAAAACAAATAACCTTGGGTTGCCTCCCAAGCAGGGCCTTTCTTTAACGTTTTTTGCTAGACTTGGCCGAAACTCTCAAACAGGATAAATTGGATCCTCGAGTTATATAAATTCGACTTCCTCAACAGAGAATCTTTCATAATAAGGTTTGAGACGATGGCCATTCACCACGAACTTCTTCTCCGTTGTAGACACCAAATTTTTAAATTATTTTATTTTATTTTTATCTATTTTTATTTTATCAATCTCATGGTTTTATATTAGATTTTTTAGCATTTAGATACCAAATCTTTTTAATTTAGCTTTATTTGTTATTATTTTCATTTTTATTGATTCGATACATTTATTATTCATTTTCGCTCATTAGTCTCTTAATTTTCATTATTTCTTTTAAATTCAATTTTATGAAAGCTTATTTTTTGTTTACCTAAATTATTAAAAAAAAGAGGTTCACGCGCACGTGTGTGACACGCGCGCCATTTTATTTTAAATTTTTGGTTTCGGCTAGAACGGAAATGAATTACAGCTGCTTTTCTCGGCTGTTTTTTCCTTGAGTTTTTAGCTCCGTTAGATTATCCTAGTACAAGCCATCTGGCTTAATCTAGAAACCTCAATGGTTTGGGCATCAAGAACCATCGGATGGTTCCCCAAATACCGATGGCTTCATCCAAACCATCGTTGAGAGGGTTTAGTTTCTGGTGTGCCATATAAAAAGGTAAGGAGGGTTTAAGAGAAGAGAGGGAGGATAGCTGTGAGTGTGTGCATGACGGCGGAAAAAGAAAGACAGCAAAAGAGATAGAAAAAGAAGAGAGAAAAGCTGGGGTGAGAGCTGATGAAAGAAAAATGGTGGTGGACGGCTGGACAATTAGAGTGACAGCGGGAGAGTGAAAAAAAAGGACTGATGGCTAAGTAAGAGGGAGTTGCAATTGGACGAAAGTTTGGAGATTTCTGGCCAAACAGAAAAGAAGGAAAGGAGCTACTACTCAAGTTTTTGCTGCTAAAAATCCATCAGAAAATAGCACTGTAAGTTTTTGCCTTTTTGCAGTCATTGTGTAACATGGGTATGTTAGGGTCTGAAATTTGTTTGGTGTGGACTATATTTCGTTCCTAGGCTATAGTTTAGTAGCAAGACCCCAGCTTTGAAAAGAAAAGACCTTTACATGGCCTGTACGTTTGAAATGCTGGATAGGTTGTGAAGAAAGGTGGCCTGTTTCATTTCCTTTTTGAATCTGTCTTGGCCTATTCGGATGTTGGAGTCTTGTTCTGGTTGTTGCTGAAACTTTTAATTTGATTGAAATCTGGGATTTGTTGTTCATTTGATACACCACATGCATGTCCAAACCAAGTTTCATCTTCGTGTATCTTGGCTGCATCAGAATTGCAGAAAGCATTATTGTGAATAGGAAAGTCTTCGAACCATTTTGTATGAAAGTCTTACATAATTTCCTTTGAAGTTTTTGTTTGTTTGGATTGTGGTAGCTATGTGTTTTGTTGCTTAGCATAAAGTTATGATTTTTGGTTGAAAAGTTCGATCAAAGTTGTGTGCTTGGGTCTGAAATCTGCATTGGAAACGAACGACAGCAGGCTTTCACTTTGGTTACAGATTTTTGGGTTTGATAGAGGTTTGTGTTTTGTATGTCTTTCAATTGGTATACCATGAACAAGTTCATTGCAAGTCCCTTCCTTGGCATCTTAGCAGCATTCTTCATAGTTAAGTTGCTTTAGTGAACTTAATAGAAATAGATAATTGTGTTCGAGCATGGGTTGAAGCCTTGCATTTCGGTTTGGATGCATTTATCTACTTCATTACAATGATTTGATTGTGTATAAATCACCTTGCTCATGATAAAATGAATAGCACTGATCTTGGTTGCTTGAATAAGAAATTGAGAAAGTTGCAGCAGCTTTTGTTCTTCAAATGTTAGCATGTTTTTTCCAGACCATTTTGTTGTATTTCTTGAGTTCGAAAGCCTACAAGATCTTCCCCCTACCTTTGTTTACAAGTCTTTTCGTTTTGTGTTTGAATGAGTGAGGATGTGTTTGGGTCATTTGCATGAATGATATTTTCGGCCGAATGAGTAGGAAATTGTAGAAACTACATAGCCGAAGAGTTGCAGAAGCTTTGCATGGAACTTGCATGCAAAATAGCTTTCAAAAATTACACTTTGGTCCTTGTGATTTTGAAGCAATGCTACAAAGGCCAATTATGCTCCAATTTCTTGCAATTAGGTCCTAGAGCAAATCGCAATTTGAATCATTACTTGACCTTTTCATTACTTATGACCTTTGAAGTTCCCAAAATATTTTAATTGGATTTGAATGATTGGTTAATGTTTGCTATTGGGCCCTTAGTAGTTTCTATTTTGGAATTTTTGATTGATAATTTACCTTCTTTGTGACTATGCACTATTTGATTACATTTAAGTTGCAAATTGGAAGGGATTCAGTGATTTGTTGATTTAATTTATTTTTTGCTTATATTTTACTATTTGTGATGCCTTGACTTTTTCTTTTATTTTGGAGGGTAAATAAGTAATTTCACTCCATTAGGGCCCCAACTCAAGGGAGGTACACTCTATCCCTTAGTTTTACTTTATTTGACCCTATGTGTATTTATGTGCCTTTATGTGCTTAATTGCATGTCTTTTGAATGTGTTCATTTTATTTATTTGTTTATTCGCATTATTTGTTTTAATTTGTGTATATTTATTTTAATTTGTAATTATTTGGGAAGGCAATCAAATGCCACAATTGTAATAGTTAGGTTATTATATCATTTTATTTAATTCTTTCCCCCTTTAGATTGTAGTAGGGCCTTCCTAATGTAATAGACAGGGTTTCCTTTACTTTATTTGCCTTGCGTGATTTGCATGCTTACTTGCTATGTGTTACCGCTTTCCTAGGATTTTAATGAGGAGGGGCTCAAGGCTGCTCAAACTTCTAGTGCTCAGGTCATGCAAATACCCAGTGGTCCAATTACAACAGCGCGTGCTAGGAGAATTCAAGAATCACTTCAAGCTCTTGTTTGCGCGATTCAAGAACGAGTTGGTGATGACTTGAGGACCATTGAAGGATTACATAATGTAGAAACTACTCTATACACTTTCCTTCAAATGGAAGAACCAAGTGAAGACTAGTTCACGAAGCACTAGCTTGCTAATTAGGGTTTTGGTTACCATTATTAGTTGTTTGTTAGCATTAATAATTTTGATCAATTTTCACTTCACTTTGGCCGAATTCAGAGTCTTAATTTTAGTCAATTAGTTGTTAGATATTTTCACCCTTAATGAAGGGCAAGGTCGTCCATTGGACATTCTAGGGTTTGAGTCCTGTAAGGCTATATATAGCCTAGGTTTTCATTCATTAGGGGACAATTCAGATTTTATAAAATATATGTGAGTTATTTCACTCTCTCTTGCCTCAAGAGAATTTCCTTTGAATACTTGAGAATCAATCTCAAGCTGTTCATTGAACTTATCAATCAAGTAGTCTCCTTGGTTGTGGCGTTCTTCTAACTATACCTTTGGTTCACTAAATTCACTAGTCTTGGGTTAAGGATTATCCTTAGTTCGTGACTTGTGATTCTAGAAGGGTCAAAGTTCCGTATATCGATTCAACTTGGTGTTCGTCTAGATCCGTCGCGCATCAGTTGGTATCCAGAGCTAGTCGACGACATCAAGTATATCCCGTTGAGTTTGTTCGTAAGCTTTCTAGTAAATTTTATCTTGCAAAACTGGTCGTGTCTCTCTTTATGTCAAGTCCGATTATTATTACAAAAAAAAAAAAATATTCTGTCCGCCTTTGTTTGTTCTTGTTGCGTCGCTCTTTGGTTTCTTTTGCTTCGCGTCCACTTCGTGCATTACTTGTTGTGTGATTCTGTCTTGAAGCCTGCCTTCAAGTGTAACCGAGTTGTGTGCCTTGCATATTCTGTTTGAATATTAAAAAAAAAAAAAAAAATTCCGCGACGGCTAGGGTTTTCACTTGCAACTAGGGTTTTCTTGGGCGCAAGTTTCTTGCCAAATCTGTCCAAACTTTAGTTTATTCCACCAAGTTGTTTTCATTAATTTCCTAAACTGATTTTTGTGGTTAAACTTGTTTGGGGTTGGAATCTTGAAGAGGGACTACAATAATCTAGGGTTTCTTGAGTTTCTTGAAACTAATCTTGAAGTCTCGAAACTTTGATACATGTCTTGATAGTTATTGGAGGATTGAAGGAGAACATTGGATTGACATTAAATTCTGGAATATTTACCCAAAAACAGCCGAGTAATTGTGTGATCTTAGAGTCAAAAAAAAAAAAGGACAAAGAAAGAGGAAGTGCGCGGGTGACAAGAAAGAGAAGGAAATCGTGTTCTTTATTGCCAAGATCTGATTTGCTACACTTTGTTTCTTGAATATTGATCCGAAAAAATAAAAAAAAAGGGGCTTAAAAATTCTGACCAACCTCCTCTTGAAGGTCTCCAACACTTGGCCTCTTGATTATTTGTATCACCCTTTGAGATTCTTGATCATCTTGATTCTTGAAGACTTGTACCTCCCTTCGTACAAAAAGTTTCTTGTACGCTCTTGCATCCATACAGGGCTTTCTTGTTTTAGGAGAAAATTGCTTGGAGGTTTCTTGGGCAAGCCGCTTGGGGAATTCTTGTGTAACATCACTTGCATTATCTTGTGACGCCATTGCTTAGGACCGAGAGTCAAATCTGTCCTTGTGTGGTGTGAAGGGAAGGGGCCGAATTGCTTGTCTTTGGGGGGGAGTAAGGGACGAAATTTGGAAGCAAGGAGAGGGGAGTATAGCCGAGTTTATGGAGGGGTTTTAGCAGCAAAATTCTGGAATTTTCGGAGGATAGTTTCGGGTAGAATAGGAAGCTACCAAAATCTGTTTTACACTTGGTTGACCAGCCGACTTTAGGAAAGGAATAAGGAGAAGGAAATCTGGAAAATTTTTGGAAATAACCCTGATTTGGTATAGCCGATTTTGAGGAAGGTTAAGGGTACGAAATCTGGAAATTTTTTGGTAACAATTCTGATTTGGTTAGCCGACTTTAAGGAATTTTCCAAATAAATCCAACACCTAACTTGGTTCCCAAAATCAATTAGGAAATTAAGTAAACACTTGGGAAACTCCATCATTGTACTTGGACATTTTTTTACATCAATTTTTCCTCGTTCCATTCCTTATTGAATTCATTACTTGAGCTTTCTGTTTCTACTCTTGCTTTGGTACAATTGGATACTATTTGATTAAGGTTCGATTGAACTTCTTTGAGAAAATTTCTGATTTCTTCAAAGAAAACAATCAAGTGGCTTGAGAAGTGAATTGGTGAGAGCATTAGAGTGATATAAGCACTTGAGTGAAAACACGAGAGGAGTGAAACACTTAAGGGAGCAAGTGAGGCATTTTCTACTAACAATTTGTCAAGTTTTACAGGTTTCACCATGTCTCAGGAAAATGAACTTACCATTGCTCAGTTATCAAGTAAAATGGATGATATGTGGAAGGAAATGCAGAGGAGATTTGACCAAAGGCTGGAAACAATCCATTAGCAGATTGATCAACTAAGTTCATCTAGGGTTTCTTCTAGGAAATCTAGGGGAAAATCCACCCTGGAGGAATCTAGTGATTCCAATGCCGATTCGGAACATGAGGCATACGAGCAAGGAAGACCGAAGCGAAACATAAGAGCAATCGGTGATGCAATCAAGGGGATTAAGATGAAGATTCCTCCTTTCCAAGGCAAATCTGATCCGGATACATACCTTGAATGGGAGAGCCGAGTAGAGCTAGTATTCGATTGTAATGACTACACCGATGCACAAAAATTGAGACTTGCCGTAGTAGAATTCACCGACTATGCCATAGTTTGGTGGGAATAAGTGGCTACAAGCAGGAGAAGGTGTGGAGAACCATCTATAACCACTTGGACTGAGCTCAAGAGACTGATGAAGAAGCGATTTGTACCAAGTCACTACCATAGAGACTTGTACCAAAAACTTCAAACCTTGACACAAGGTCAACGCTCAGTTGAGGACTACTACAAGGACATGGAAATCTCCATGTTGAGAGCTGATATTCAAGAAGATCGAGAGGCTACAGTGGCAAGATTTCTCAGTGGTCTGAGGGTTGAAATAGCCGATCAACTTGAGCTTCAATACTATGTGGAGATAGAAGATATGGTGGAAAAGGCTATCAAGATTAAGCAAAGGCTCAAGCGGAGGGGTACCACCAGAAATTATAACCCTAATCCGTAACCATTTACTCGACCATTCCAGCCCAAAAGGGATGAGAGAGGTCCGAATGCTTGGAACCCTCCAAAGCCGAAGCAAGATCACGGGTCAAGCTCACGGCCACCTTTTACCAAAACCGACTCCAAGGTTGTTTCCAAACCAACAATTGAAACTCCAAAACCTAGGAATCGTGACACCAAATGTTGGAGGTGTCAAGGAGTTGGGCATATTGCAAGCCAATGTCCAAACCCAAGGACCATGCTTGTCCTACCAAATGGAGACATTGTCACTGATGATGAAGAGGAGGATTACAAAGACATGCCTCCCTTGGTTGAAGAGGAAGATGAGATAGAGGAAGTTCCAACTCAAGACAAAGTTGGATTGGTAGCAAGAAGGGCCCTAGCTACTCAAGCTAGTAAAGATGAGCTTCAACGTGACAACATCTTTTACACTAGGTGCCATGTGACCAACAAGGTATGCAGCTTGGTGATTGACCCAGGTGTCGCGCCCCACTTTTTGAGATGTGAAAGTAGTGTGTGGGATATGTATGTGAACGTGTGTGAAAATGAAAATAAAAGGCCGTGGGATTGTGAAATGCGACGGTTTGGCCAAACAAAGTTCAAAAAGGGTTTTTGAATGGAAAATGGAGTCACCACTTGGTATAGAGTTAGGGTGTACCAAGTCACCAAAAATGATTTTTGGAAAGAAAAGCAAACAAACCCTTTTTAAAGAACTTTTAGATCTACGTAACCAAAGAAAGGGATCGGGGGTCACATTTGATGAGGGAGAAGGCAAAGGCAAAGCCCAAGGCACTCCCTTACCCTAGTCAAAGCTAGTTGCGTGACTTAGCCCTTCTTTTCTCAATTTTTCTACCCAAAGTGTGTGTTGCATGTTGGATATGACTAATGGATGCGAAAAAAGAAATGCAATCCTAAATCTAAAATGTCTCTTATGAGGCTTTTGGTCCCAATCACATGAGTTGTGATGGCCACTAAGGAAAACTCTCATAGAGGTCACGGGTAATGCAAATGAAGACCCAAATATGAGTGCAAGTGTGAAAAATGTGAGAGGAATGCAAAATAACATAAAAATACAAATGTAAGTGCAAGTGTGCAAATGAAAGAAAAGTGCATGTGTGCAAATGTAAGAAAAGTGCATGTGTGCCAATTGAGAAAATAAAGGTGTTTGTGTGCAAGTGGATGAAAATATGGTATAATAGTAGTAAATGCATCTAAGTACAATTGGGTGCAATTTGTGAGGTAGAAAATAAATAAGTGATAGGGAAATAAGAAAAATGTGCGAACATGGCATGTGGATTGAGAAAAATATAAGTAGTGAGAGAGTGTGAATGAAGAAAGTGAGGAAGTGATATAATAAAAAATGAGAGTGTATGAACCTAAAGGAATGCATCAAGTCGGGTACGGGAATGACTTCTAACTTCATGATTTTAATTTTCCCTTTGATTAGAAGGAAGAACTAGCGTGCTAAGGCTATTTTGTAGCCACACTCGCTCGTTTCCCTTACCGAAAGGGGATTCTCAAGCAAATGTACCCTATAACTAGCATGAGGATGCAAAAATCTAAAATGAAGGGGAAAGGATTGGAGGAGCATGCCAAATGCTAGAAAACTAAGAAAAATGTATGAAATGTAGTGAAACATGCAAGTATGTACTAACGAGAAGGGGCCCTATTGGGTCTAGCGTTGGACTAGCCCACGTCTACGCTCTCTCAAGCATTGGACTTGTAAGAGCTCAAGGGGACAACCATGACTAGCATTGGACTAGCCACGGTTACGTGCATTCATCCATCACATTCATCTATGACTATAGAAAGCAAGTAGACATGCCAATCACCTATAAACACGTAGCACATAACACTTAGCATGCTCGACTAAATGCAAGAGCCTAACAAAGCAAATTAACGCGTAACAACAAAAGCAAGCAATCAAGCTAATGAACCTATTACATTTGCTAACTAAAACAAATGGGGAAAGGGAAAAGTGAATAAAAATGCTCTCCAAGCCCTATCTATTACAAGCCAAGAGGTGTACACATACCCCATAAAAGAATAATTTAATAAAAGCAATAGTAAATGAAATAAATTAAGGGAATTAAGGAAAGGCAAGGAAAGCAAAGTAGTCATGCAATTCTCACTTAGCACGTTGGATCACATAGGGGAGAGACAAAAGGATAAAAGAAGTTATACCTCCCTTGAAATGGTGTCCAAATGAAAGAAAAATGGCTTCAAAACAATAAAGAGGTCAAGGTACCACTTTAATTGAGAAAAATAATCACATGAAACGAAAATAACATGAAATTGAATCGCTCAAGGTAGTCAAACAAACTAAACAATTCATATTCATCAAACAAACGATCCCATTGAAAGGAAAAGAAAGTTCAATGAGGGGTCAATTTGATTGGTTTTTTCAATTACTAGGGCCATAGCAGTATAAACCAAAAACCAAGGGGTGCAAATACAATTATTGAAACATTTTTTCATGCAAACCATGCAAATCACGAAGGAAACAACAAGCTTCTGCAACACCCAAAAGACTTCGGCAGCTAAGGTAATCTATCCATAAAGCTTCATCCATAAAACCTTTAGCAAACAAACTTGCACTAACTCTAATTTAAACATGTCTAAACACCTTTCAATCAAGACAAATCTTAGAAGAAATTCACGCAAATTTCATGCCAAGAAGGAGCTTTTGCAACCGAAAGACTGTTCTGCAACTTCTTACTCATTCGACCAAAAATAACATCCATGCACATAACTCAAACACCCCAGTCATTCAAACACAAAAATGCAAAGACTTAAAACAAATGTAGGGGGAAGATCTAGTAGGCTTTTGAACTCAAGGAAATGCAATAAAATGACCTGGAAGGCATGCTAATTTTGAAGAAAATAAGAACTTCTACCGCTTTTCGGTTTCTTATCCAAGTGACAAAATTGACTCCTTTCATTTTTTGTCATGAGCAAAGCAACTTATATACAATCAAGCCATCCCAATGAGATAGGTAAATGAATCCAAAACCCAAATCAAAACATTGCAGTTTTACCTAGTTCGAACATAACAGAGTATGAAAGACAAAAATGAGGAAGATCAAAACCACAATTTCCTTGCTAGTTTCTGGCGGAAGAGAAATTTCTGTTGCTAAAGACATCATGTCCATTATGCACCCATTACATCATGCTACACCCAAAATAAGAAAAAGGACCAATGCGACCCAGGAATAGTAGCGAATATTAAGAGCTGAACAAACAGAAACAAGCTTCAGCAACCCAAGAGAAGGAATAAATCTGTTCGTGTAGCTGCAATATGGTCGAGGATGACTCCTGGCTCTTCTAAACTTCGAGGAAATAACCTAGAAAGGACTCAATGCAAGTCCTAACTTATTTCAGCACAAACACTTGAAACAAAAGGGAGAGGAAGATTCAACAAAGCTCCTAAACATGACATGCGGCAAGGCCATGGAACGGGTTCAACCAATCCTAACCGAAATACGGCAACGATGTAAAATGATATAAACACCTACTTACCCCTGACTCAGGACTCCGAGAAAATATTCTAAAACCCAACTGAGACAACAAGCAAGATACTAAGAATAACATGGAAGGGAAAACAGCAAGAAATCAGCAATAAAACCTTACTACATATAAACAGCAAAGAGGAGATATCGATCAGAATTGCCCAAAAAGTTTTATGGTATTTTTCTGGATTTTGCTTGTTCAACTACACAAAGATCAGTCATAAACATCAAACGAAAGCTTCATGGATTCATCAAAATATCCCCCACAGCTAAACGCAAATCCCTGCCCCTCCAAAGCCCAGTCAAACCCACGCATTAGCCGTAAACCGAAAAAGCAGAAAAACAACGGGAAAGCTGATGAAACTGGAACAACATCAACTACACTTAATCAGGAAACAAACAAAAAGAGACCTTGCTTAACCCATACCCATGGATTACAGCCCTTCTTCTTTCTCCTAAACCCAGCTATACCTACGAATTTTCGCTCCAACCAGATTCGCAAAATAAACCCGCATGGAAGATGAAAACAAGTGTAAAAGGCAAAAATTTTCAGCACTCTAACATAGCCCAGCAACTCATAAGCAACTCCAAAGTGGAAAACCGTTACCTTTAGTTCTTAACTGAGGCTTGATGTGATCAAAAGATGAAGCCTTTACTCTACCTTCAGCCGCCAACCAGCTTTTCTGGTTTTTTCCTCCGCCGTTGCCTCACGGTTCTCTACTTTTCCTCAGCCGAAGTCCTTCCTCCACTCTTTGCCTTGCCTTCTGGTTCTTCTTAGCCACCCTCAGCCCCTTGTCTCTCGTTTTTCTGGCTTTTCTTCCCTACCTGGTTTCACGAAGCTCCCTCTTGCTCACATTCTTGTTTTCAGACTTTCTCCCTCAAAGCCCATCTCTCGGTTCTCTCCCTTTTGCCCAGATTTTTCCCCGTGAGCTTTTCATTTTTCCTCTCCAAAGCTGCTTCTTTTTTTTCATAAACCCTAGCCATTCTCTGCTCCTTCTATCCTCTCAAACCCCCCAGTCTTTCTTTTCCTCAGCCGCCAACAAGTCCCTCTCTTTTCAGATTTTCCAGCCGTCACTACTCCTCCCTTGTCTAGCTGCGGCTGCTCCTTTTATAGGAATCCCTAAGCCCCTAAACCCTCACCTCAAAGGTGAGGATGAAAAGTTAGTTTTACCCAAAAACATGAGCCCTCCGATTTCTTCATGCTTCTGTAATGCTGCATGCGCAACTTTTTCCTCTTTTTTTCTTTTTTTTTTCTTTTTTTTCAACCACTTAAACAGCCTAAAACCCGCTATCGGGCTTCCCCCCCCTTTTTTTTTAAAACAATGAACTAAATAAATAAAGAAAAATAACAATTTAAAATAAATTCAGATAAAATGAACAAAACTATGAATAAAAGATAACAACAAAATGCTAATAATTTTTCTTCTTTTCTTTCTTTCTTTTTTTTTCAAAAAAATTCTATGCTAAAATGACTTAAAACAAAAATAAAAGACTAAAAGTAAATAAAAACTAACATGAAAAATAAAAATAATAGTAAATAAAAATACACTAAAAATTTGGTGTCTACACCCGGAAGTTGCACTAATGTTGCTAGTGCATTGATGATGGAGAAACTAAACTTGCCAACTAGTGAGCACCCCCGTCCCTACAAGCTTCAGTGGTTAAACAACAGTGGAGAGGTACGTGTTCATAAACAAGTTTTGGTTACTTTTGGCATTGGTAGGTATGAAGATGATGTTATGTGTGATGTAGTACCAATGCAAGCTGCACATATACTCTTAAGGCGTCCTTGGCAATTTGACAAAAGAGTCACTTTTGATGGCTTCTTGAACAAATACTCTTTCATACATAATTGTAAAAAGATTACACTTGCACCTCTTACACCTCAACAAGTGCATGAGGATCAAGTTAGTCTACAAAAAGAGTATGACTTGCATACTACCACCAAGAAGGACAACGCCAAAGCTAAGAAATTAGTGACGGCCGACCCTTCTTCAAGCAAGTTGGATCACTTTCATTCGGCCTTAGAGCCCACACAGGAGAGAAAACCCAGCATGCTTGCCAAGGTGAAAAATGTGAGACAGGCCTTGCATTCTAATCAGATTTTATTTATTTTATTTGGCAAGGAATCCTTACTCACTAATGCTCTTGATGCTTCTTTGCCTGGTATTATTACTAACCTCTTACAGGAGTATCAAGACGTCTTTCCTGAGGATATACCTACTGGTTTGCCTCCATTAAGGGGAATTGAACATCAAATTGATTTCATTCCTGGATCTTCCCTTCCAAACAAGGCACCATATAGGACCAATCCTGAGGAAACCAAGGAGCAACAACGACAAGTGGAGGAGTTGCTTAGTAAGGGTTGGATTCAGGAGAGTCTAAGCCCTTGTGCTGTACCAGTTCTACTTGTTCCAAAGAAAGATGGAGGATGGAGAATGTGCACTGATTGTAGGGCAATTAATGCCATCACGGTAAAGTACCGCCATCCCATACCTCGTTTGAATGACATGCTTGATGAATTATATGGTGCTATCATTTTTACTAAGATTGATTTGAAAAGTGGTTACCATCAAATTCGCATGAAAGAAGGAGATGAATGGAAAACTGCATTTAAGACAAAACATGGACTTTTTGAGTGGTTGGTCAT
The DNA here is from genome assembly GCF_036785885.1 of Coffea arabica. NCBI lineage: Eukaryota > Viridiplantae > Streptophyta > Magnoliopsida > Gentianales > Rubiaceae > Coffea > Coffea arabica. The sequence continues at coordinate 39,168,209 of NC_092323.1, read as the reverse complement.
GCCTTTTGGGCTAACCAATGCACCAAGTACTTTTATGAGACTCATGAATCATGTTTTACGCTCTTTCATTGGTAAATTTGTGGTCGTTTACTTTGATGACATTTTGATCTATAGTAAGACTCTAGATGAGCATGTTGTGCATTTACAAATGGTCCTCGATGCACTTCGCAAGGCAAGCCTCTACGCTAACCTTAAGAAGTGTACCTTTTGCACAAATCAATTGGTTTTCCTAGGATATGTTGTTAGTGAGCAGGGAATTCATGTTGATCAAGAAAAGGTGAAGGCTATTAGTGAATGGCCAACCCCTACCAATGTAAGTGAGGTGCGAAGTTTCCATGGCTTGGCAAGTCTATAGGCGTTTTGTCAAGGACTTTAGCACAATTGCTGCCCCACTTACGTCGATTGTCAAGAAAGATGTGCAATTTCATTGGGGAGAGGAACAAGCTAAGTCTTTCCAATTACTTAAAAACAAGCTCACACATGCACCTGTTCTTAGTTTACCTAATTTTGACAAAGCTTTTGAAGTAGAGTGTGATGCTTCTGGTATAGGTATTGGAGCTGTTTTACTCCAAGAGGGTCGCCCGGTTGCCTACTTTAGCGAGAAGTTGAATGGAGCTGCTCTAAATTACTCAACCTATGATAAGGAACTAATGGCCTTAGTGCGAGCTCTACAAACATGGCAACATTACCTTCGCCCTCGTGAGTTTGTCTTGCACACAGATCATGAGTCGCTCAAGCATATCAAGTCTCAAGACAAGTTAAGTAAGCGACATGCACGATGGATTACCTTCATTGATAGTTTTACCTTTGTGATCAAATACAAGACAGGTAAGACGAATGTAGTGGCTGATGCACTCTCACGAAGGCATACACTTATCACTACATTAGATGCTAAGTTGCTTGGTTTTGAATTTCTTAAAGAACTTTATGCAACTGACTCAGATTTTGGTGAGATTTTTTCATCCTTGCCACGACACTCTCGTGAGCATTATTTCATCTCTCAAGGGTTCTTATACTACAAGGACAGGCTTTGCATTCCCAAGAGCTCCATGCGCACACTCCTAGTAAGAAAATCTCATGGAGGAGGGCTAATGGGACACTTCGGCATTGCCAAGACCTTAATGATTCTCCAAGAACATTTCTTCTGGCCACGCATGAGGAGTGACGTGGAACGACACATCGAAAGGTGCGTGACTTGTCACCAAGCAAAATCAAAGGTACACCCTTATGGTCTCTATACACCTTTGCGAATTCCACAGGAACCATGGGTTGATCTGTCAATGGATTTTGTGCTTGAACTACCTAGAACTAGAAAAGGACATGATTCAATCTATGTGGTAGTTGACCGCTTCTCCAAAATGGCCCATTTTATTCCTTGTCTTAAAACAGATGATGCTAAGCATGTTGCAGATTTATGCTTTCGTGAGATAGTTAGATTACATGGCATGCCACGCACTATTGTTTCTGATAGGGACGCCAAATTCCTTAGCTATTTTTGGAAAACTTTGTGGTGTAAACTAGGTACTAAATTGCTATTTTCTACTTCTAGCCACCCACAAACTGATGGTCAAATCGAAGTGGTTAATAGGACTTTATCTACCCTATTGCGCTGTGTTATTAAAAAGAACATTAAATCTTGGGAAGATTGCTTACCACATGTGAAATTTGCATACAATCGCACTGTCCATTCTGCTACACGTTATTCGCCGTTTGAAATTGTGTATGATTTTAACCCTCTCACACCTTTGGATTTAACTCCTTTACCTGTTCATGAGAGAGTTAACTTGGATGGTAAGACTAAGGCTGCATATGTACGTGAGTTACACACTAAGGTGCGAGCCAACATCGAGAAGCGTACACTTCAATACATCCAAAGTGCCAACAAGGGGCGCCGCAAGATGGTCTTTGAGCCTGGCGATTGGGTATGGATACACATGCACAAAGAGAGGTTTCCAGTCAAACGGCGTAGTAAGCTACTTCCACAGGGAGATGGTCCATTCCAAGTCCTGGAGCGTATAAATGACAATGCCTACAAACTTGAACTTCCAGGTGAGTATGGGGTACATGCTACTTTTAATGTATCTGACTTGAGTCCTTTTCATGCAGACGATGAGTTTGATTTGGGGACAAATCGCCTTCAAGAGGAGGGGACTAATGAGGAGGGGCTCAAGGCTGTTCAAACTTCTAGTGCTCAGGTCATGCAAATACACAGTGGTCCAATTACAAGAGTGCGTGCTAGGAGAATTCAAGAATCACTTCAAGCTCTTGTTTGCACGATTCAAGAACGAGTTGGTGATGACTTGAGGACCATTGAAGGATTACATAATGGAGAAACTACTCTATACACTTTCCTTCAAATGGAAGAACCAAGTGAAGACTAGTTCACGGAGCACTAGCTTGCTAATTAGGGTTTTGGTTACCATTATTAGTTGTTTGTTAGCATTAATAATTTCGGTCAATTTTCACTTCACTTTGGCCGAATTCAGAGTCTTAATTTTAGTCAATTAGTTGTTAGATATTTTCACCCTTAATGAAGGGCAAGGTCGTCCATTGGACATTCTAGGGTTTGAGTCCTGTAAGGCTATATATAGCCTAGGTTTTCATTCATTAGGGGACAATTCAGATTTTATAAAATATATGTGAGTTATTTCACTCTCTCTTGCCTCAAGAGAATTTCCTTTGAATACTTGAGAATCAATCTCAAGCTGTTCATTGAACTTATCAATCAAGTAGTCTCCTTGGTTGTGGCGTTCTTCTAACTATACCTTTGGTTCACTAAATTCGCTAGTCTTGGGTTAAGGATTATCCTTAGTTCGTGACTTGTGATTCTAGAAGGGTCAAAGTTCCGCATATCGATTCAACTTGGTGTTCGTCTAGATCTGTCGCGCATCAGATTTAGCATCTAGATATGCATGCTTATGTGTTATGTGAATTACGTGCTCACATGCCTACTTGCTTTAACTATACCCATTTACTTGTGTATATATGGTGAATGCAAATGTACGATATAACCGTGGCTAGTCCAATGCTAGTCATGGTTACTTATTCCCGATCGCTCACAAGTCCAATGCTTGTGAGAGAGTATTAGTAAAGGGCTAGTCCAATATTAGACCCAATAGGGCCGTCCCTCGCTAGTACATACTCGCATGCCTAAAGGAAAAGCAAAAGTCACGATTTAGGGTCTCCCTGTACCCGTCTTGCTTCCATTCCTCTAGGGTTCATGCATTTCATTTACTCAATATCACTTTGCACTCTCACTTCATATACTATTACTTTTTCCACATGTTCACTTTACATGATTCTTATCTTACACATTCTCACTCTACCACTAGCACTTTGCATACCACCATTGAGCACACATGCATTTCACACTATCGCTTTACATACCTCATCTTACACCCCCATTTGCACACTCCCACTTACACACTATTATTTTTATTATTACTTTTTTTGACTTCACACAAGCTCACGTTTTCACATTGCATACATTCATTGCATTCATTTTTTCGTCATTAGCATTACTCGTAACCTCTTGGAGGGCTTATCCTTGGTTATCACAACTCATGTGATTTAGTCCGTTTGAGCCTCTAAGAGATATTTGTCCCTTTCGATTCCTCATTAGGTTTAGGATTGCATTCATATTAGTTACATCCAAATGCGATACATCTTTTGGTTAGAAATTAGGAAAATCATGACTAAATCATGCAACTAGCTTAGGCTAGGTTGAGAGGGTGCCTTAGACATTGTCTTTGCCTTCCCTCTCTTCAACCGCAATCCCCGACCCATTTTCTCTGATTTATCGTAGATTTTGGAGTCAATCTAGAAAGGTTTTTTTTACATTTTTAAGCCCACATCTTTTGGGTGACTTGGTACACCTCAACTCGATACCAAGTGACGACTCATACTTTTCTATTTAAAAACCTTTTTATATTATTATTTTGGCCAAACCGTCACATTTAAAAGTCCCATGGCCTTTCCCTTTATTTCTCACATTCACACACTTCACATATTTCATGCACGCTACACATTATGATTTCAAAAAACTATTTTTCAATTATTTTTCCGATTTTTCAAAAATGGGTAACGACATCCGTTTTTAAATTTTGGATCTCCACTGCACCATAATGAAAAACATTAGAAATGACAAATGGACCAATCCAACAAGAATGCAACTTATCAAGAAAAAGTTTAAACCTTGAATGATACAAGAGGACTTTTTGCCCCATTACAAATGATTTTCTTGAGACTTGTTGATCGTGAAAAACTTCGGCCTTCTCCTTATAAATCATTGCATTCTCGCATGTCTCATTTCTAATCTCTTCCATCTCTTGTAGTTGCAATTTTCTATGGACTCCTGCTTCCTCAAGGTTCATATTGCACTGTTTCACTGCCCAAAATGCCCTATGCTCGAACTCCACTGAAAGATGGCAAGCTTTACTAAAAACTAGTCTATTCGGGGACATCCCAATTGGTGTTTTATATCCGGTATGGTAAGCCCATAGTGTATCTTCCAATTTCACGTTCCAATCCTTTCTATCAGAGCGCACCATCTTCTCCAAGATTGACTTGATCTCCCTGTTCGACACTTCGGTTTGACCATTTTCTGTGGATGGTATGGAAAGAATACTTTGTGGAGTACGTCATATTTTTGGAACAGGGCAGCAACGGTCTTATTACAAAAATGTGCCTCCTATCACTCACTACAACTCTCGGCATCCCAAAGCGGACAAAAATGTTAGACTTTAAAAACTCTGCAACCACTATAGTATCGTTAGTTCGAGTGGCTTTTGCTTCCACCCACTTAGAAATATAATCAATAGCAAGTAAGATGTATAAGAAACCAAAAGATGAGGGAAAAGGACCCATAAAATCTATATCCCATACATCAAAATTTTCAATAAACAGCATGGGGGTTTTAAGCATTTGGTCCCTACAGAAAATATTCCCTACCCTTTGACACTTGTCACAAGTTTTACAGAATAAATATGCATCTTTAAAAAGGGTGGGCCAATAAAAACCACTCTTCAATACCTTACAATCTATTCGCTTTGGCCCAAAATGCCCTTCACATGCAAACGAATGACAGAAAGTTAAAATGGAGTGGAATTCACCTGCATTTTCACATCTTCTTAGCACTTGATCCGAACATTGTCTCCAGAGGTAACGGTCGTCCGAAATGTAGTATTTGGCATCACTCCTCAGTTTGTCTCTTTTGGCCTTTGGCCAACCTATAGGTAATCGATTAGTTACTAAGAAATTTACAATATCAGCATACCAAGGGGTAGATGAATCGATGGCAAGTAATTGCTCATCTAGAAACGCCTCTCTTAATGGCTACTCCTCCTTATGTGTAAGCAAGCGGCTTAAGTGATCAGCAACCAAGTTCTCTGCCCCGCTTTTATTTTTAATCTCCAAATCGAACTCTTGTAGGAGTAGGATCCATCTAATGAGCCTTAGTTTTGCATTTTTTTCATCAATAAGTACCTTAAGGCTACATGATCAGAGAAAACTATTTTACCCAACAAATAAGACCTAAATTTTTCTAGTGCAAAACAACAGCTAATAATTCTTTCTCTGTCGTAGAATAGTTAAGTTGAGATCCATTCAACGCTTTCGAAACATAGTAGATTGCATGCGCCGCCCTGCCAATCCTCTGCCCCAACACTGCTCCCATTGCATAATCACTCGCGTCACACATTATTTCGAATGGGAGGCTCCAGTATGGGGGTTGAATGACGGGTGGTGATGTCAACGACTCTTTCAATTTATCAAATGCCATCTTGCATTCATCGATGAAGTCAAATGCTACGTCCTTTTGCAACAATTTGAACAAATGTGCTCCAATTTTCCAAACGTCCTTGATGAATCTCCTATAGAACTCTGCATGACCGAAAAAGAAACGTACTTTCCGTACACTTACGGGATAAGGTCAAGCACAAATAAGGTCGACTTCTGCTTTATCTACCTCTATTCCCCTAGCCGACACTACATGTCCTAAGACGATACCATGCTCCACTATAAAATGGCATTTCTTCCAAGTAAGGACTAAGTTCGTCTCTATGCATCTTTTTAAAATTAAAGCTAGATTGTCAAGGTATTCAGCAAAACCATCCCCATATACGCTAAAGTCATCCACAAATATTTCTATAATTTTTTCTACATACTCGAAGAAGATACTTATCATGCACCTTTGGAAAGTTGTTGGAGCATTGCAGAGGTTGAAAGGCATCCTCCGGTAGGTAAAAGTACCAAATGGGTAGGTGAATATGGTTTTCTCCTGATTCTCCGGTGCTATCGCGATCTGGAAGTATCATGAAAAACCATTCAGAAAACAGTAATAAACATGACCGACCAACCTCTCTATCATCTAATCAATAAAAGGGAGAGGGAAATGGTCCTTTTTCGTCGAAGCATTCAATCTCCGGTAGTCGATGCACTGGCGTCATCCTGTGGGTTTCCTTACTAGAACCATCTCACATTCCTGGTTCTCTTCTACAATTATTCCCGCCTTTTTTGGGACTACTTGAACTGGGCTCACCCAAGGGCTGTCTGATATGGCGAAGATGATTCCCACCTCCAGTAGTTTGAGTATCTCCTTCTTAACTACTTCCATCATCAGCGGGTTCAATCTTCGTTGTGCATGTCTCACCAATTTTGCATTATTTTTGAGTCATATTCGGTGCATGCATAAGGATGGACTGATTCCTATGATGTCTGCGATGCTCCACCCAATTGCCTCCTTATGATCTATAAAAAAACAATCTAGGTTGTCTTCTTGACTCGGTGACAGGTGTGCAGAAATTATCATCGGTAATGTCTCCTTGTTCTCGACAAATGCATACTTCAGATGTTTCGGGAGAGACTTGAGCTCCAACTCGGGTGCCTGCATAACAGAAGGCAAGAACTTTCTCTATGTTTCAGGTACAAAGACAGAAATGAACTCATACCTTGAAGAAATTGATGGAAGTGAGTGCAGTGTTTCAATCACACGGTACAACTCATCACTTATTTCCACACTAAGAGTTGCTCCCAACTCAAGATGTTTATCCAAAGCTACTCACCGTGCATCCTCCCCATCAAATTTGAAAGTTTCCTGTACAAGGGGTTTAATAACACTCAAAGCAAAAATTGAGTTAGATTCCTCCGGGTATTTCATCGCATAAAAAATATTGAAATTCACAACTTTCTCATCAAACTCCATTGACAGAGTACCCTTATTCACATCTATTTTTGTCCTAATAGTGCTTAAAAATGGCTTACCTAATAAAATAGATGACGGATTTAATGACCTTTCATCTCCTATGTTTAGGATATAAAAAACCATTGGGAACTAACTCATTGACCTACACCAAAACATCTTCAACTAATCCCTCTGGATAAGTGTAGACACCAAATTTTTAGGGTATTTTGTTTACTATTATTTTTATTTTTGATTAATTTCATTTACTTTTAGTCTTTCATTTTTAAGTCATTTTTATCATTTAATTAAACTTTAATCATTTAATCATTTAATTTTTATTTTGGTTTGTTTCGATTCTAGGTTTTGAAGAAAAAAAAGGAAAAAAGAAAAGAAAAAAGAAAAAGAAAAAAGTCAATCAAAGGGACAAGAATAAGACACATAAGCCTACTTTGGGGTTTGAAATCTTGGCCTTTCAAGTTAGGTTTAGTCTTTGGAGGTGCCTTTAAAATAAAAGGGGCCGCTAGCCAAGAAAAAGGGGAGAGAGCTACGAAAATCAGGGAGCCGGCTGGAAAAAAAAAACAGAGGAGCGCTTCGTCTGAGAGCAGGAAGGAAAGAAAAATCGAGCAAACAAAAACAAGAAAAATGGGGAGAAAGGGGGCTGAACAAAAAACGGAGGAAGAAGATAGCGGCTGAGAAACAAAAGGGCCGAGAGAGGGGAGGACCGTGGGAGTAAAAAGAAAAGAAGAAAAGGGGCGGCGGACGGGGAGCGAAAAGAAGAGAGACCGAGAGAGTCTTGGGCAAGAACAAGAGAGAAAAATCTGGAAAAATAAGGAACCAAAAGAAAAGAAGGGAGGTGAACTTCGTCTAGGGGGGCCGAGAGTGAAAAGGAGGAAAACAGAGGGGGGAGGCTTCGGTTTCAATGATTGGCGAGGAGAAAATTTTCCAACCATCACAGCCACAATCTCAACTCCCTCCACCGCCTGCCCAAACTCTTCCTCACGCGATCTGCCCGAGCCACCACCAATCCGCATCCGCCGCTGTTGCTGTTCGTCATCGCCATCTTTTGACCCCCGCTGCCGCCGTAGCCGTCGAAGCAGCAGGGGCTTCTACTGCCACTTTCACCAAGCCGTCTACCATCAGCACTTCCATAGCCAAGTCACAACTCAAATATCCCACTGACCAGCAAAGGAAATTTTCGGGCCGCTCTCTCTCTGTTTCGGACTGAGAAGAACACAGAACGAATCTCGACAGTTTGCCGCTGCTGTCACCAGAATCCCCCCACCACTTGCAAATCCTCACCGCAAAAGCTTAGTATGGTTCCTTTTCTTCTTTCCTCTCTTTAATTTTGCTGGCGGATGGGTGAAAAATGAGAGGCAATGACCTGATTGTTTCTTCCTGTTGTTTTTTTAGTAAAACTTTCATCCTTGTGTGACGTTTGTGTATTCATGTGGAACGATATTTTCTGTTATGTGTGAAAAATTTGATTGGGATGCTGCAAATTTTGGGGCCGGTTGTAGTCTCAATTGAGCAACAATCTAGTGAAATTTTAATGCTCCTTTGCTGTTCGATGAAATGCTTGTTTGAAATTTCTAATTGGAAGGTAGTTTCTCTACGTTGGCGGGTGAGGGAATAAATGGTCAGTAAGTTCCAGGCCTGTTTGAGTGATTGAATTTCGTGGGAAAAGTAGAGTTTTGAAGAGTTTTGTTTTCTTAATTTCCTTTTTCATGAACACGATTTAATGACATGAATTCGTTTGGGTTTGAAGTTGAGTTTTTCCGGATATCTTTTCCTTTGTGAGAAAGCTGCGATGGCGGTCAGATGTTGAATTTCATTTGGAGAAGATGACTGGCCTGCATTTTGCTTATGAATAACATCTGGTCGCGGTTTCAGAAGAAAATAGCCTGAGTATTGCGAGGAAGACGAACTGGGTTGGAGAAATGTTATGAACTTTCAATTTGGCCCCTGCCCTTTGGTGAAATCACGTTAAAGCCCACATAACTTCCAGATCTTATTCAATTAAGTCATGATTTAAACATAAATTGACCCCTGGACGTTACTTTGCTTTAATTTCGACCCCAAAGTCTTCATGATTCCTCCAATTAAGTCCCTATGTGGTTGTGATTGAACCCCTCAAGCTTTCTCTTATTTTGCTATAGCCCAAATTTGGAATAATCTAATTTATTTCATTTTTTTTTAAGTTTAACCCACTTTTTTTTACATGTTTTATGTGACTTTTTGGGTAGATTATTTACGGATTTTAGAGTACAATTAGATCTTAATAATTTTGGGTTAAGAATTATGTTTGTTTGGGTCTAACAAATGGTTTTTTTTTACCTTTGGGTTGGATTTTGATATGGTTTAGATAGCCAAAGCCCTTGCATTGATCGGTTGGGCTGGAGTAATGGGCTTGTCTGATTTTTTTTAAGGCTTTTGGTTTGGGTTAGACGGTAGAAGCCCATCGTTTTTGTTGGTTAATTTTGCTGTCTTAAATGATGGATTGGTCCATTCTTTTTGCTCTGATTTTCCGTTGGGCTGGGAGGCTTCGGCCCAAACAAATAAAGGAAATGGTTCAATGGCTTGGTCCATTAAGAAACCAGAAAATGATTTGCAGATCAGTCCCTGAACTTTTCTTTAATTTCACTATGGCCCTACAAACTTTCAATGCTTTCAATTGGGTCCCTAATTTAATTGCAAATAGGTCCCCAAACTTTATTTTTCTTTAATTTTGACCCCAAAACTTTGTTAATGTTTGCAAACAAGTCTTTTATTCTTCTGACTTCTTGAATGTGGGTTGTTTATATGATTCAATGGATTCAATTTCATGATTCATTTTTTATCTTTTGTGATTATTCATTAATTAAAGTGGTACCTTTACCTTTTCTTTTATTTTGGAGGGCAAATAAGTCATTTCACTTTGTTAGGAGCCCCAATTCAAGGGAGGTACATTCTCTATCCTTTATTCTTGACTTTATTTGACCTTATGTGCCTTATGTGACCTTATGTGCTCAATCGCATGCCATGTTGAATGCTTTCATTTTATTTATTTATTTATTCGCTTTATTTGTTTTAATTTAGTATTTTTATTTTATTTTATTTTAGTTCAATTTTTGATCATTTGAAAGGCACTTGCATGCCACAATTGTAATAGTTAGGCTATTATATCATTTCATTTAATCCCTTCCCCTTAGATTGTAGTAGGCTTCCCCCCGAATGTAATAGTTAGGATTTTATTTGCTTTATTTGTTTTGTGTGGTTTGCATGCTATGTGCTATGTGTTACCGTTTTCTTAGGACGTGCATCTAGATATCATGCCTATGTGTTATGTGTCTCATGTGATTTATGTGCTTGTTTGCTTTATTATGCTTTATCTGATTTTCTTAGACTGTAATAAATGCATGTTATCACACTAGTCCAATGCTAGCTGTGATTCCTTTCCCGTCACCACACTAGTCCAACGCTAGTTGTGGTTCTTTGTTCCGATTTCCCACTAGTCCAATGCTAGTGAGGATCCATAGACAAGGGCTAGTCCAATGCTAGACCCTTAGGGACCTCCCTCGTTAGATCATGCTTGTATGATTACATCACACTTCATGCATATTTTTCCATTTTTAGGATTTTTGTCATTTTCACATAATATTTCCTCTAATTAAATATCCCTTACCCTTATGTATATATAACATTTAGATTTGCATCTCATTTAGGAAATTAGGGGATAGATTAGTGCATTTTGCTTGATTAGACTAGAGATTGCCCCTTGGATATGGGATATGGACGAGTTTGGCTTTTCTAACCTTAGCACGCTCGTATTCCCTCTATTAAAGGAAAATTGAGTCACGAACATTAGTCCCCCGTACTCGACATGATGCATTCCTTTAAGACATGTATATTTCTATAATTATTTTATTCTTTTCCTCTTCTTAGAGTCTCATATTTTTGCATTATTCGTGACCTCTCCAAAAAGTCATTATTGGGCATCACAATTAATGTGATTGGCACCACTCAAGTTTTGAAGAGAAATTCTGACCCCTCGATACCCTCCTAGATCTAGGGTATGCATTCATATAGTACATCCAAATGTGATAAATCTTTAGGTTAAAATAAGAAAATCTTTGACTAAATCACGCAACTAGCCTTGGCTAGGTTGAGAGGGTGCCTTGGACCTCGTCCTTGCCTTCCCTCTCATCAAATGTGATTCCCGAACACTTTCTCTGATTTTTGTAGACTTAGGAGTCGTTTAAAAGGGTTTTCTATAATTTTACTCAAAAAATTTATTTTTTAGGTGATTTGGTACACCTTAACTCAATACCAAGTGGCGACTCCAATTTTTATTCAAAACCCTTTTAAACTATTATTTTGGGTCGAATCGTCGCATTTTCAAGTCCCATTTAGACCCATATTTTTCTTCATTTTCTTTGTAAATCAAAATTCATTTTTCAAATCAAAAATTCACTTTTTTTTAATTCATTTATTTTTCTTATAAAAAATGGGGCGCGACAATAAGTATTGGTACCGTCTGCTAGTTGGATTATGATGCTTGTACTTTTTAATGGCCCAAGATTTAGAGATGCATAAATAGTTTTAGCCATTACGTCAATCGACGCCCCTAGATCCAACATTGTTTTCCTAATTGGGGTATCTCCTATTTTACATGAAATTGTGAACATACCTGAGTCCCCACACTTTGGTGGGAGTTTCCTTTGAAGTATAGCAGACACATTTTATCCCACCGCCACTCTTTCGTTACCCCTTACCTTCCTCTTGTGGGTGCACAGATCCTTAAAAAATTTTGCGTATTTTGGTATCTACTTAATGGCATCCAATAAAGGAATATTGATTTCCACTTTCCGGAACACATCCAGAATTTCTTTTTCCTTCTCTACCTTTTTTGTCTTTTCCAACTTGCAAGAAAAAGGAGGTAAATTAGATTTAATTGGAGCTGAAGGAGTAAATGTTACCGTAGGGTCTTCGCGAATGTGCCCTTCTTCTTCAATCTCCTTTTCTATCTCTTCCTCGCTTTTGCTTTTCTGATTTGTCAACTTAGGCCCTTCCACTTTCTTGCCACTTTTCAATGTCATGGCACTTACATTCTTGGAATTTGCCTTGGGTTGCGATGGCAATTTCCTAAAAACATGAAACTCCAGGCGATTAATTGCAGTTGCCATGTGACTTATTTGACTCTCCATATTTTTCATGCCCGATCTAGTTTCCTTTTGGAATTGGGCAATACTTATGGCCAGCTCTTGACAATGTCTGCCAAAGAGTCCCTGAATCTGTAAATGAAGGCTGAGACTTTGCTTGCCATGATTGTTGAAATCTTAGAGGATGATTTCCAGATGAATTTTGTGGCCTGTTCCCGTAGTTGAAGTTGAGATGGTCTCTCCAACCAGGATTGTACGTGTTGGAGTATGGGTTAAACTGCCTACGGAGCGCGGGCGCGCCTCTTGCCATGTTTACTTGTTCGGTTCTATCTTCTTGCAAAATGGGACATGCATCTGTGGGATGGTCCATACTTATACAAACTCCACAGACTTTCGATCGCTGCGCATTCTCTAAAGCTAATTACCGAACAAAAGACATCAACTCCGATAATTGCTGCTAAATGGATGACATCTCTATCTCGTTGATCCAACGGGTAGGGTTACTCTCACGAAAGCCAATTTGCTGAGAAGTTTTTGCCATTGCTTCAATAAGCTCCATGCTTCTCTCGGTGTCCCATTTGTTAGTGCTCCTCCATTTGCAGCTTAATGATACTCCTGTCAGATGATTACAACCCCTCATAGAAGTATTGGATCAATAGTTGCTCAATGATTTGATGTTGGGGGGATCTAGTGTATAACTTATTGAACCTTTCCCAATAATTATATAAAGACTCCCCGGGATATTGTTTGATGCAACATATCTCCTTCCTCAAACTCACAGCTCGGGATACATGGAAGAATTTTTCTAAAAATTTCTTTTTCAACTGGACCCATATTGGGATACTAACCGCGGGTAGGTAGTATAGTCAATCCTTCGCTACATCCTTGAGAGAAAAAGGGAAGGCTCTAAGTTTGATTTGCTTTTCTGTAATCCCAGGAGGTTTCATGTTAGAACATACCATTTTGAACTCCTGGACGTGTTTATGGGGTTCCTCACCAAAGAGACCATGGAACGAGGATAAGAGGTGAATTAACCTTAATTTTAGCTCGAAGGAAGTGTTTTCAGCCAGAGTTGGGAATGTAATGCACAAAGGCTAGTGGGTCAACTCTGAGGCAGCCAGCTCCTTAGTGTTCGGTTGTTGGCCATGCTAATTTCGTCTTCTACTGACTCGTTTGCAGTAGATGACTACTCTTCTTTTCGCCTCTTGGTCTCTTGTTTTCGCCTACACGCTGCCTTCTCAACCTCAAAGTCGTATATCAATTCTCCAGTGCGAGAAGAACAGGGCATAAACTAGCAAAAATATCAAAAATAAACTGAACTACAAAAGAAACAAATAATTCAAGCATCAGTCCCCAATAACAGCGCCAAAAATTGACAGGTTGTCGAACTTGTGCAATAATAGTAATAAAACCTAATTACCATTAAAAGCAGTCAATAATCAATTCTAGATACTGGAACAGGGACTCTAGATGTGCAATGGGTTACTTGATTTATCTTGTTTCCGAAGAGTTTACTTAATCCAATATACCAAAATTAATTAACTAATAAAATTTACTAACTAGTAGTGGCAAGCGGGGTCCTCTCCTCAGGGACTAAGGAAAAGTTCATTTTCTTTTGAATCAAGAGAAACGGGGGGATTTAGGATTCAATGTTACTGAATTGCCAACTAAATAAATTAAATGCAAAAAAAATAATTAATTGAAAGAAATAATTGGGAGAACTCTAACCAAGGGTACACTTCAAAGATGGTTCATGCAACTGATCATCAATTCAAATATAATTTCAACATTTATTAATAGATCGGTTATAGTTAACATACACGCGATAAACAACCAGATTCTCCTTACTTTTTCGATAGTCAAGGTACGATCGTTATATGAGAACTTGTAAAATTCCTTATATTTTTTTTAAAATTTCCTTTAATTTGGAAATTATTACTTTACAATAGCTTTACTACTCATTCACATCCCTAATAGTTACAATTAATCATAAAATCAAGGGTTTCCTCTTTATTTTCATCGTTAAGGTAAACTAGGGTTTTCACGTCTTTTCGTAGTGTGAGTAATCGGTACGGAGTGTGTACTAAATTTAGTGATTACGAGTGAATTAGATGATATTAAATGTGTAAGTAGAAGTAATAATAATAAGTTAGTGAATGGTAAGTAAAAACCCTAGTACGTGCAAGTTAAGGAAAAACGGTGTGAACCGACGTATACCGTTTACTACCGATTGAACACACCACTTGACCACCACTTCATTAATTTAATCTCATTGTTATTAGTGCATAAATATCAGCCCTACTTAGCTCCTAATGGCCGAAAATTTTGACTAATAAAAACCAAGGAAAAGAAAAAATTTTGAGGAATGATCTTGGAGTGACACTTGGAGGTCATCCAACCATTTTTTACCCAAGCCAAGTCTTAGCTTCTTATCCTATTTTGGAGCTCCATTTCTGCCTCATTTTGCTCCATTGTGGCCGAGACTTAAGGGAGAGAAAAGAGAGGAAACTACTTCATTTCAATCTTGAGTTTTAGCTTAGTTTGAGTAAAAATCCAAAAATCAAACCGATTAAACACTTACTTAGGAACCTAGAAAGTTTTGTGTGCTAAAGTTTTATAAGGAAAGGTGGTGGATTTCTCTTGCAAGTATCTTAGTGAGGTATTATGGCTATCCTTCCTATTTCTTTCCTTAATCTTGCTTAAGTTTGTATAGCAACTTATATTCTTGGCTAATGATAGTTGTTTAAGTAGTTTTGATGGTTATGGTGGATTTTTGAGTTACGGTTTGAGTTGTTCAGTTGTGTTTCTTGTTGATTATATAGCATATGATGTTAATAAGTTTAGATAGGTAGTTGGAGTTGTGGTTCAAGACATGAATAAGAAGTTATACCTTGAATGCATTAAATTCCAGTTTTAAGCATTGAACTGCCCTGCTTCTGACCAGCTTCATTCGTCCATTTTAGAGGCCGAATTAGGCTTAGTTCAAAACATGAAAGTTGTAGAAAATGATGTTATATAGCTGCTTGTAAAATTTCAGCTCAATATGAGCATTGTAGCATATGAAATGACTGAAATACTCCTGACTGCCAAATGTTCTTTCTTTCTTTCTTTTTTGGCTCAATCAGATTCCACAAGATGTAATTCCAATCCAATCGAATCCAAGTTCAAGATTTGCAGTCATGATCGAAGGTCCTTTCAAGTTTTCAAGAAATCCGTGGTTTTGTGATCAAGAACTACCAAATCAGATTTGGTGGATTCAAGAACTTCAAGAATCTGGATCAAGAAGCTCAAGATCTTCCCAAATTAGGTTTTGATATCCAAGATTCGCAATGAACAACACAAAGGTTCAAGGTTCAAACAAGATAAGTTCGGCCAGCAACCAAAGAGGCAAATTCTAGCAATGGTTCACGACACAACAAGGTAAGCAATACCCTTCTCTTTTTTTTTTATTTTACTGGGTTGTTTTGTAACCCCAAATGACACAAGACTCCAACCAGAATAGACCACAATCACGACAAAACTAACAGCAATAACAACTGATGCGAACCCGAATCTCCAAGCTCCCGCTATTGAAGAAACGAATTACACAGGCAGCGAAAGGATCTATCTTGATCAGGCTGTGGACAAAATTGGTGGCAATAACAAGGAAGAACAAATCTGGACAGATTACTACACGCAGCCAACCTAATGCAAGGTGCGACTAGAAACCCTAGTGGCCACACTTGTTTTTTTTTTATTGTTTTACTTGCTAGACAACACAAAGACCCAACGCCAAACACAACAATGTAGATGCAAACCACCAAGTATGAAGGCTAGAGAGTTTGGACAGCAACAAAACAACACAAGATAGATTGCAAACATGTAAGACAGATTCGGACTTGACAAGAAGGAAACCAACGACTCAAGACACAAACCCTAATACGTAGCTACGAATATGGAAGATAAAGAACAGACTCGAAGACAATAAAAAGGGATATACGTGATACCTCTAATTAGCTCTGATGACCAGATGATGTGAACCCGAATCTCCAAGCTCCCGCTCTTGAAGAAACGAATTGCACAGGCAGCGAAAGGATCTATCTTGATCAGGCTGTGGACAAAATTGGCGGATTCTAATCCAATCAAGGACAGCTCGAGATTGATTAGAATGGTAGAAGGTGCCACAATCCAACGTGATCTTGAATTGATAAGCCAAAGTTGAACAAAGGAGACACAACTCACTTTGTATCAAGGAACGTTCCTAAGGAACAAGAAGGAGAAAACTCCCAATTTTTATTCATCATTGTCTCCCCAAGACATGACCCAAGGTAGGCTATTTATAGCCATACAAGTAGAAGACCTAAAGTGCAATGGAAAAGACTAAACCTAAAGCGACATAGGAAAGGCTAAACATGGCGAGTTCCTACATTTTAGGAACCCTAGGTTCGGCTCATTCTAGCTTGCAAGCTGGCCGAATTATTGTTTAAATAAAAAATGACTAAACAAGACTCCAAATTACTAATTAAATGGCAGACTCAAAACTCAAACTAGGAAGGATCAATCATGGTCCTCTTTGAAGTGCTTCACATGGCTTCTCAGCTTGAGCTTGTGGTTCGGGTCCTTTAGGGACTCGAACCTTGTCCAATGGCTCCTTAATTCGTATCATTATGCATTGATTATCGAGAATTGAATGCAGTAACCATTAAGAATAAATATCCTTTGCCTCACATCGATGAGTTGTTTGATCAATTACAAGAGACTGTGGTATTCTCTAAGTTGGATCTTCAACAAGGGTATTATCAATTGAGAATTAGAAAGGAGGATGTGCCAAAAACGGCCTTTAACACTCGATATAGGCATTTCGAGTTTGCGATAATGCCTTTTGGCTTAACCAATGCCCTAGCGGCATTCATGGATCTAATGCATCGAGTGTTTAAACCTTATTTGGATAAGTTTGTGATGGTGCTTATTGATGATATCCTGGTGTATTCGAAAACAAGGGAGGAGCATGAACAACACTTGAGAATAATATTGCAAACCCTAAGAGAGCACAAACTGTTCGCCAAGTTCAACAAGTGTGAATTTTGGTTAGAGAAAGTGACGTTTCTAGACCATATAATTTCAAAGGATGGACTTATTGTGGACCCGGCCAAAGTGAAAGTTGTAGCTAAATGGAAACGGCCAAAGAATTCTACTGAAGTACGAAACTTTTTGGGTCTAGCGGGGTACTACTGCCAGTTTATAAAAAAAATTTTGAGAATTGCGGGACCCCTAACTAACTTGACAAAGAAACAAGGAAAGTACATTTGGGATGTTAAGTGTGAGAATAGTTTCCAAGACCTTAAGAAGCAATTGACCATGGCTCTAGTGTTAGCTTTGTCAAATGGAAAGGATAGCTATACGGTTTATACCGATGCTTCGAAAGGAGAGTTAAGGTGTGTTTTAATACAAAATAGGAATCTGATTGCCTACGCATCTTGAAAGTTAAAGCCTCATGAGTAAAACTATCCAACCCATGACTTAGAACTTGCAGCGGTTGTGTTTGCTTTGAAGAAATGGCAGCATTATTTATACGGGGTGATATTTGAGGTATACAAGGATCATAAGAGTCTTAAATACTTATTTTCTCAAAAAGAGCTAAATTTGAGACAACGTCGGTGGGTGGAGTTTTTAGAAGACTATGATTGTACGATTAATTACCATCCAGGAAAGGCCAACGTTGTAGCAGATTGTCTAAGTCGAAAGGCTCAACTAGCAAATTCAATGGTAGGAGAGTGGAGCTTGTTAGAGGATGTATGTGAATGGAACCCTCGTCTGGAGCCACGGAAAGTTATTTTGGAAAATACTGAGGTGAAGTCGACACTGTTGGATCGTATTAAAAAGGGCCAAATGAAAGAACCAACGGTACAAAAGTGGGTGGAAAAAGTGAAGAAAGGAGAATTGCCTGATTTTAACCTAAGTCCTGATGGGATTTTAAGATTTCGAAATCGCGTCATTGTACCTAAAGATGGAGAACTGAAGAAGGAGATTTTGGAGGAATCTCACCATTCTAGGTACAAGGTGCATCCAGGTAATGGTAATATGTACCAGGATCTCAAAAGTCTGTATTGGTGGGATAATATGAAGGCGGAGATTGCCCAATTTGTACAAAAGTGTCTTACATGTCAACAAGTGAAAGTTGAGCATAAAAAATCATCGGGTCTGTTACAGCCTTTAGAGATCCCTGAATGGAAATGAGAGCATATAACGATGAATTTTGTATCAGGGTTACCACGAACTCAAAAAGGGCATGATGTGATTTGGGTGATAGTCGACCGATTAACTAAAACTGCACATTTCCTACCAGTTAATATGAAATATTCTTTGGAAAAACATGTCAAACTCTATATGAATGAAGTAGTGAGATTACATGGGGTACCAGTGAGTATCGTATCCGATAGAGACCTCAGATTTGTATCTTGATTCTGGCAAAAGCTGCAAGAGGCTCTAGGAACTAAGTTGAACTATAGTACAGCGTATCATTCTCAAATCGATAGACAATCTGAGAGAACCATTCAAACTCTTAAAGATATGCTAAGAGTCTGTATTGTAGATTTTGGAGGGAGTTGAAGCCAATATTTAACCCTAGTTGAGTTTGCGTATAACAATAGTTATAACTTTTATATTCAAATGGCTCCATATGAAGCATTGTATGGACAAAGGTGTCGATCACCAATCCATTGGGTTGAAGTAGGAGAAAGGAAGGTTATAAATCCGGCTACAATACCATGGGTTGATAAGGCCTACGAAAGGATAAAGGTGATTCGTCAGAGGCTTCAAACAGCCTAAAGCCGACAAAAGAGCTATACCGATCATCGGAGGAATGATTTGGAGTTTGAGATAGGAGACAAAGTGTTTCTTAGGGTTACTCCACTGAAAGAAAAGATTAAAGGAGAAAAAGGAAAAAAGTTGCAATCGAGGTACATAGGACCTTTCAGTATACTCCAGCGAATAGGAAAAGTGGCTTATCAACTTGAGTTACTAGTTAGTTTGTCTCGAATCCATGATGTTTTTTATGTTTCTTTGCTTAAGAAATATCATCCGAATCCAACTCACATTTTGCCACCAGAAGATATTGAACTAGATGAGTCTTTAACCTATGAGGAACGACCCATTCAACTACTGGATAGGAAGGTGAAGGACTTAAGAAATAAGCAAATTCCACTGGTTAAGGTTCTATGGAAACACCATGAGGTGGAGGAAGCAACATGGGAACTGGAGAAAGACATGAAAGAAAAGTATCCAGAGTTGTTTACAACTAAAGGCATGAATTTCGAGGTCGAAATTCTCTTAAGGGGGAGAGTGTGAGGACTTGTAAAATCCCTTATATTTTTCTTAAAATTCCCTTTAATTTGGAAATTAGGTCGAAATTCTCTTAAGGGGGAGAGTGTGAGGACTTGTAAAATCCCTTATATTTTTCTTAAAATTCCCTTTAATTTGGAAATTATTACTTTACAATAGCTTTACTACTCATTCACATCCCCAATAGTTACAATTAATCATAGAACCAAGGGTTTCTCCTTTACTTTCATCGTTAAGGTAAGTTAGGGTTTTCACGTCTTTTCGTAGTATGAGTAATCGGTACGGACTGTGTACTAAATTTAGTGATTACGAGTGAATTTTAGATGTGAGAACCCGTAATTTCCTATTTTCTCGGTTTTCGTATTTTTCATTGCTTGTTTTCTGCATTTTCGTGATTAGAAAAATTTCTAGATATTTTTAAGGAGCAGATATAATTTTTAGATGATTTTTCTAGTATCGAATAGATTTTAAGAAATTAAGAGCATATACCGGACGTGGGACCCACTAGTGCGAAAAGTTCGGAAAATTTCGGCCAACTAGATTAAGTTTTGGATACTGGAATTATTTTATCGGGTGTTAAGAGATAATTAGAGGAAGCTATTTGGATTGATGTGAGAGGGAACAAAGTGACAGACTTGCATTAAATAGGTGACATGTGTCACCATATGATTAAATCTTGTTTTGACTTACTATTCAACCTTTTACCAATTACTAAATAAAACCAAAATTGACCAAAAATCTTCCATTTTTCTTCAAGCTTGGCCGAATCTCTCTCCAAGAAAGAAAGAAAGAAAACCTCTTCAACTTCTTGATTCTCTCTTGCTCAAATCCAAGAACTCAACCATCTAAACTTGTTTTTGTTCCATAGAAACACTTAAGGGAGTGATAGTGAGTTGTTTTGTGGAGTTGTTTGGAAAGCTAAGAGGACCTATTGCTCTCTCTCTCTTGTTTTCAGGGTAAGTTGTGAAGAACCACCCTCCTTCTTTAATTGATGCTTAAATCATGCTTAGTGGTAGTATAAGATGCAAGTTTATGGATTAATTCTTGATTTGTGGTTGAAATAATGAAGTTTTATTATTTTTGGGGAATTTTCTGTTTTAAAATAAGCATGATTGTGTGGCAATCTATGATGATTGGAAATGGTCTATAATGACTCTAGGAGGTGGGAAAAGTGATTAATTGCAATCAATTTCTGTTTTGGAAGGAAAAGTGGAAAACTAGGTTTCAATGTTCTTCATTCTGTCTGAATTTATAGCTCATAGATAGAGGCCGAATTGGCCTTGACTTAAAACATGAAAGTTGTAGGGAATGACATTCTAGAGGTGTCTGCAAAATTTCAGCTCAATCGGAGTAGTTTAGCTTGAGAAAAGATAGAATTACCCTTGCTGTCCTGTTTTACCCGAACTTGAGAACTGCGACTGGAATTGGTGAATTTGCTTGGGAATGCTTCAGAATTTGTTGTTGAGGACTTCTGATGAATTGTAGCTCTGTTTCTTAGCTTTCGTATGGCTTTGGAATCACTTGATTTGGAGTTGTAGAGCCTGAGTTATGATATTTCCGCTAGAATGCATTTTGGTGAATCTGTTTTACGTTGTTGATGAAGTATCTTGCATTTTTGACCTGTTTGCACTCAAAACTGGGTTGAATGACCTTCTGTGACATTGTAGCCTCTTATTTCCTGAATATGTCTGCAAAATTTCAGGTTAAACAGATCAGTGTAGCCCGAGTTATAGACAAAACACTAGCACCTGTTTTGGTACCCTGGATTGTGTTCCGTTTTGATTTTTGCTTCTGCCCATGTTTTATCCGTTTTTATAACATGCGATCTGGGTGTTGACTCCTTCATAAGAAATGTAGATCTTGGTTTTAGCTTCGAAACGGTATAAAGTACGTCGAAATCTGAGTTCTGTAGCTTCCGTTATGACCAAAACAAGATTGATCGTCAGAACTGCCTTTGATCTGGACAGTTCTGACGGGTACTTTGGTACTCAATTTTCGTTCTGTTCTGAGTGGATTCAGGTCTCGGTCAAAACATCAAAGTTTTATCCTTATGTCTCAGCTTTCTAATGCCTTTGGAATTTCCTGATTTGGATTTGTGAGCTGGGAGTTATGGTCCAGCAAACATACCCTGTTCGTCACTCTAAAGTGCGAATTTCTGGAACGATTTTCCATACTTTCGACCTATTTCTTTTCAGATCCGGACTTAGGTGTCTTCATGAAAATTGTAGCCCTTCCTCTTAGATTCGCAACGGTATCTCATGTACCTTGATCCGACATTCCTAGCCTAACTTTTGATCAAAACGGTTTGAGAAGGCAGTTTTGGCCATTTCCGTTTGCCGTTCCGCGCGGGCGCGTGTGCCCATTTTGCCGTTTTGCTTGTTTTAAGTATGTTAGTAGCCGTTTGTGATATATTGTGACACAATCTTCAATTTCAGACGTTGGTGAGTTAGGTGGAGCCGGTGGGGCCTACTAGCTACTTCTCGCGGCACGAATTTCGTACTTTTGCTCTTTTGTTCGTTGTGTAAGTATTCAGGCCGCTCTTACGTGTTAGTTGCTTATGTGTTTCGATATGTATGAAAAGGGTACCTAGGCGAGGGTGTACTTTATCGCACTCGACCTAAACCCTAGTTTGCACACATATTTGTACATGACATATGTATATGAATCATTTTGGAACTAAACCCCTTGAACTTGTGGTTCGGGGTGACTTTTGAATAAATTTTGTGAAGTTTGTGAGTTTGGGGCCCGATCTCATGACCTAGATGGACTATTCGAGCCGGTTAGGGCTTGGTCGAAGTCAGTCCAACCTGGTTTGAGGTCACCAAGTTTGTGAATCCGGTTCACCGATTATGTGGACCAAGTTTGTGACCCGAGCTTGTGAATCAAGCTTAATTTCGTTCGCTCGAGCAAGTTTGTGAGGTGCCTGACCAGAGAGGGTGATAAGGTGTACGGTGGGAGTACAAGTGAAGTTCTACGGACCATTATTTGAGGTCGACGGAGTGTCGGCAGGAGGTCACACATGGCAAATGATCTGGCTTTGGAGCCACCTGTATCCTTATTATGTGATGTTACTTTTCTGCTTTTGCTTTACTTTTACTGTGTAACTGTTGTTACGTGAAATTTATGCTTTCGCCCCTGTTTACTTACTAAACATATAGCTTACCCCTTTCCTTTTGTTTTCCTTAGCAGGGGCCAACGCGGGGACTTTTGGCACGTACACTAGTCTAGTTAGGTTTGATTGTAATAGTTGGACATATAGTATGTTTGTTTTTGTTTTGGTGATTTGTATAAAGACCCTCCTTAGGGTCTATCTTCTGTTGGTTGTGGTTATAGTGTATTAGAGTGGTTTGACTCGAGACTTTTGAAGATGTAAATATAACTTTTGGGATTGTATATATTGTATATAGTGCTCTTTCGATTTATCTAGTTTTCTTGTTGTAAGTTTTGAGTCCTGGCGCGAGCTAGGCAGGCGGCCCGCCGATACCCTTGGGTTCGCCCTTGGGAGAAGTGGGGTCGTCACATTAGATGATATTAAATATATAATTAGAAGTAATAATAATAAGTTAGTGAATGGTGAGTAAAAACCCTAGTACGTGCGAGTTAAGGAAAAACGGTGTGAACCGACGTGTACCGTTCACTACCGATTGAACATACCACTTGACCACCACTTCATTAATTTAATCTCATTGCTATTAGTGCATAAATATCAGCCCTACTTAGGTCCTAATGGCTGAAAATTTTGACTAATAAAAAACAAGGAAAAGAAAAAAATTTGAGGAATGATCTTGGAGTGACACTTATAGGTCATCCAACCATTTTTGACCCAAGCCAAGTCTTAGTTTCTTATCCTTTTTTGGAGCTCCATTTCTGCCTCATTTTGCTCCATTGTGGCCGAGACTTAAGGGAGAGAAAAGAGAGGAAACTACTTCATTTGAATCTTGAGTTTTAGCTTAGTTTGAGTAAAAATCCAAAAACCAAACCGATTAAACACTTACTTAGGAATCTAGAAAGCTTTGTGTGCTAAAGTTTTACAAGGAAAGGTGGTGGATTTCTCTTGCAAGCATCTTAGTGAGGTATTATGGCTATCCTTCCTATTTCTTTCCTTAATTTTGCTTAATTTTGTATAGCAACTTATATTCTTGGCTAATGATAGTTGTTTAAGTAGTTTTGATGGTTATGGTGGATTTTTGAGTTAGGGTTTGAATTATTTAGTTGTGTTTCTTGTTGATTATATAACATATGATGTTAATAAGCTTAGATAGGAAGTTAGAGTAGTGGTTCAAGACATGAATAAGAAGTTATACCTTGAATGCATTAAATTCCAGTTTTAAGCATTGAACTGCCCTGCTTCTGACCAGCTTCATTCGTCCATGTTAGAGGCCGAATTAGGCTTAGTTTAAAACATGAAAGTTGTAGAAAATGACGTTATATAGCTGCTTGTAAAATTTCAGCTCAATATGAGCATTGTAGCATGTGAAATGACTGAAATACCCCTGACTGCCAAATGTTCTTTTCAGCAAGCAGTTTTGAGATTTCACAGGTTTGGATTCGTTTTTCACTTTGATCCGTATCAAATCAGTATTTGGTCAAAACATGAAAGTTTTAACCTTATGTTTCAACTTTCCAACGCATCTAAAAATACCTCAATTGGAATTCTGTATTTTGAGTTATTGCCATTTAAATCCAATGCTTATAACCATACTGATAATGAATTCTGGTTTTGTAATTTGCAAATTCGACCTAGATCAAATGTGAACTGGGTTGAGCTGTCTTCATGAAAGTTGTAACCCTTTTAGCTTCGAAACGGTATAAGGTGCACACCAATCTGATAAGTGTAGCTTCGATGGTGATCAAAATGCTAAGAGACATCAAACCTGTGATTTTGTTAATTGTCTTAAACATTAGTTCCGGTCCATTTTCTAGCATTGTTTTGTAATTGAATGACATTAAGCCTATTGAAAGGCTATTATGGTTAGATTATTTGTGTATGATTTTGAGGCTAAATTGAGAAAAATAATGAAGGCATAAATGGCTAAAAAATAGGTAAACGCAAAGGGCGTCCTGCCCAAATTTGCACTCGAGGGCTAGATAAATGTATGCGCGACTTGAGTAAGGATTTGAGAATGAATATCACTTGAATCGTTTAGGATATTCAAGTCTTTTTTCATAAAGGTATATAATTTTGAATTCGGCCGAAACTTGTACCCTTGAAAAAATGAAATTAACAACTAATAGAAATACGTTTTCCTCGTTTCTTTGACTCAAATAGTATTTCAAAGTATAATTGCTTCAAAGTTTCACAGTTTGAAAAGTGAGCAAGAGTTATACGAGTATTCTGTAAATGAGTTTCAATTACTTGATTCTCGTTAAATGAAACATTTAAATTTCGAACCTTAGTTAATTTTCAAAACTCTTAAACAATGTTTTTTCACAAATTTCGACTCCAAACACGGAGTAATACCCAAACATGACCCGCAAAAGCACTACATCTTTGGTGAGTGCTTCCAAATACTTGATTGCACTTGAAACTTGTGTTTAATACTTGAACAATGTGATTACATGATATATGAGTGGATTGATAGGGAAAGCGTGTACTTTATCGCATTTTCCCTAATGTGAATTGTTCTTGGTCATTGATTTCAGTTGAATTGATATACATGCATATGAATTGTATCTTGTCTGGAATTCCAGAAACCCTGTGGCTAGTTAATCGAGTCGAACAGGCAAGGGTCTGGTCGATTAGATAACGAATCTTGGGTAGTTAGTGTTGTCGAGTGGAGTGTTATCTCTTCGACTAATCGGTATACTCGAGTATTACTACTAGTGTTTACCTTGGAGTTCGGGCCCGACAAGGGATTTGGTTGGTAGACGGAGATTGGAGTTAAGTGGTGTACTACTAGACTAGTTACCTTACTTAAAAGTTGACGGAGTGTCAACTACTATATGATCAAGCTATGGTGGAACTGGTTTACAAAAGCAATTGTATCCTTTTACATGAAATATTGAATATGAAATGTTGGCTATACAAAGTGTATTGCTCATTGTCTTGACTTGTTATGCTCGCTATTTCACTATTATGATACATTTACTGTTAATTAATGGTCAATTTGCTATTTAGAACATCACTGAGTGTTAGCTTACTCCGTTAGTTTTGTTTTCCTTACAGGGGGTACGAGCGAGGCGCGAGATTTGTAAAGACTAGCGTAGTCTAGTTATTTTGAATTTTGAAGTTGTACTCGCACTATCACCCGACTAGAGTTGTTTGTACTTGAATTGTAAACACTTTAAAGTATTTTGGTCTGTAGAGCCTTGTATCTGGGTTGAGCATCAATGTATATCTTAAGTTTGAATTTGTTGTGTTACTTATTTTCTATGGATGTACGTTATTTTTTCGAGTTTCGAGTAAGTGAGTCCTGACAAGAGTTGGGCAGGCGACTCGCTAAATCCTAGATTACACCCTAGGGGGAGGTGGAATCATCACACGTTAACTACTTCTCTAACCAAGAAATAACCTCAGGTACGACTATAGGATTTAATTTTTAGATTGCATTAAAAATTAGAGAAGTCCAATCATAACCAACAAACACGCTATAAGGGTTTGTTTAATTTAGATCGTATGTTTTCCTGACATAAATCCAATTATGCCAGTTGCTACCGGGACGGAGGTAATCGAATAATTACAGATTCAACTACCCCCAATTAACGAAATAGCCTACGTGAATATTTAAATATTACGCACTATCCAATCATATACAATAGTTATAACAATTAAAAGTAAAAAACATATAAATACCAATAAATGAAGGAAAGAGTTAAAATAATTTAGATTTCACAGTAATTGTCGAACCAAATCTTCAGTTGTCCCCTTGACTAGAAGTAGGAAGTTAGTTCTCCATTAATGGAGAACGCGCCATGTAAAGCAATTGAGAAAAACCGTCACTCTTGTCTCTCCAAATTCGGTTAACAGAGAAAGAAAGAGCAAGGAAAATCGTTACTTTCTATTTTCTCCAACAAAAAGCATAAAAAGAGTCTGATATACCAATTCGGTCAAACAAGGGAAAAGAAATTGAACAAGTCAACAATAGTGGCCCCTTTTTGTTTGTTTTCCTCCCAAAAGTAAGAAAAGTCAAAGACAAAAAGGAGTACAATACTCTCTACGTTTCTTCAGCCACCAAAAAGGTGAATCAATTCCTAGAATCTCTCACGTTTCCTACTTTTTCTCCTAATTAGTTGATACCCAAATACCAACTACTTCCTAAATAGCAATCCTATTACAATTAAAACTTCTTCAGCTTCTGCTTTCCTTTGGAGCAACCCCACTGCTTTTCCATTTTATAGCCAGTTACTTCACTCAATTTGAAACTTCCCACATGAGAATAATCCCGCGAATCCGGCTTTGAAGGTTGGAGTTAGGCGTGGGCATGCCTAACTATCAGAAAGTCTTCTGGAATTTGATTTTCAGCACCTTTTCTTCACCACTTCCTGCAATTAACACCAAACACAAAACTTGAATAGAATCCCCCAAATACTGCAACATTTAGTCAAAACAATTATGCAGTATTATCAAAATATCTCACTAAAATGCACTCTATCTCGTATTCCTAAGGTCACGTATTCCTTGCTTTCACACAACTTGTCTAGCTCACTTATAGCTAACAATTTTGGCTGCAACTATAAAGGAGATGCATGGAACTTGTAGAAGCATCATTTCGGTATCTCAAGGAACATTTCACATCAACTTTAACAATTCTTCTTGATCTTGAATTCCTCTATAAATAGTAATCTTTAGAGACCATTTTCATAACTTTGGAAGGATAGAAAAACTCACCAAAAATGTAGTTTTCACTAGAATTTCCTTGGTTCATTAGTTAGAACAGTATAATATAGTTAGTGTAACTTTTCCTTCTTGTATTTCTAGTTAGATTTGGATGAAAAATTGAAGAGCAAAAATGGAGAGTTTAAAGATCATGTGACAAAGGTGACTTCTCTCTTATCACTTTCTCTTTTGTATTTGATTTCATGTTTAACTATAATACAAGTTTGGTGTTTGTTCTTTATGTTTAGTTAAAATTTATGCCTAGAGTTATGGATGAACTTTCTATATCTTGTTAGTGGTGTTTACTTGATTGTTTGATGATATTATTTTGAATAAGTTATTTATCACTTTGCTATTCTAATCATAATTAACTGGCCATTAGTTGTGAATATCTAAAAGTGTTAAGTTTGCAATGAAAATTGGAATTTAACACTAGTTCAAGAAAGTGATAAATCTAGGGAGTTCACTCACGAGAGTAGAGGAGTACCTATGTGGCTTTAGTGACTTGTTAATTTCATAGAAGAAATGAGTTTATAGTTAATTTCATAACCACGAGAGTAGGTTTTATATACATTAGGAAATTACTAGACTAGGTTTCATACAAGTATAGTTGATTCACTACGAGAGTATGTTTCATATATATTAGGAAATTATGCCATAACTAACCAAGATAATAGCATTCACTTAACCGGTAACTTCATTTGCAAGAGTAGTAAGGAATTCTATATCTCTAGGAACTTTCTATTGTATTTTTGTTACCTTTATAGTGTAGATTTAATTGCTTGAACTTGTGATAGTTTAAATAATAAAGGAGTTTGAAAGTCATCGGTAATTGACAATCTTCCCCGTGGGATCGACACCTAATACCCCTATACTCAATAAACGATTCGTATACTTATAAAAAATAGTGTGTGTGGTATTTAAGACTTTATAAATGTAAAACTTGATTGTAGATGAGCTGATTGTTATATGTATACCCCTCTCACCACTTTGGACTAAAACTTTGAGGTAAGAGGCAAAAATGCTAGACTGAAAGAAGTAGTTCCAAGAGAATCAAGGACAGCTTCTTCAACAAGTCCTTCATCCGCATAGAAGAAAGGGAAACTTAGATTGGAAAGTCTAGACAGTCTGATTCCCCTAGTAATCTCTATATACACCAAGCTTTTAAAGGACCACTAGGAGGATATTAGAGTGATAGACTAGCGAACGAGAGCAATAGTTAGCGCAGTCTTGTTTTCTTTAGGTTTAGTGTACTATAAAATTAATAGGCAAAGAAATTCCTATTGTAATCATCTTTCTGTACTTCCAAGAAATCAGTGGAGGCTAGGTGCATCAAAGAAATTCCTATTACAATCATGTTTTTGTACTTCCAAGAAATCCATAGAGGTTAGGTACATTTCTATCTTTTTAATTTTAGTCATTTTATTTTGTTATACTAGCCATTTTCTTTTTGATGCCTGTCGATTAATCGAAGGCATTCCTCTTACACATATAATGGAGAAAGTAAAGACCAACTAGCTTGAAGTTAATAGAAAATTTGAGCTTATCAATTCAACAAAAACCCTAAGTTAATCCATAGAGAAAATTTTAGGTTTGGATTAAAAAAGTTTAATAAAACAACTCTATCAAAAATCCATGCCTACAGTAAATAAGATTTTTGTTTTTGGAGGAGTGGTATTTGGTTGGTGGAAGAAAATGTAGTCATAGAAGGTTTTAATGGATCATTGATGGAATTTTTCTTTTTGTTTAAGGAAAAAAAGGTTTAGGACTCAATGAAGGTATTTGTGCCTTTCTTGTTAAAGTTCTTCCTATTACAAGCAAGATTTCTGACGTCCTTAGGAGTGATTAGATAAATGTTTGGATCCTCCCACAGGGGTGCTCAAGGACGTTGAACGCATAATGGCGAACTTTCTCTGGGGACAGACAGAGTTAGGTCCTGAGCATCATTGGTGCTCCTGGCGGAACCTTTGTTACCCGGTGGTGGAGAATGGTCTTGGAATCCAAGCGTTTGAGGACGTTCAGGGGGCATCCAGCTGTAAATTGTGGTGGCGGTACTGTAACTCGACCTCTTTATGGGCAACTTTTATGAGGTCTCGCTATGGTGCAGCTAACGGAGCAGAGTTCGGGATTTCCAGGGTCTGGAGACGGATGCTTGCTGTTCGTGATACGGTGGACCATTTCACGCAAGCTATAGATTTGGAGGGCAGAGTTCAGCGGGCCTGGGTCCTTACTCCCTCTGGCGACTTCACTATCTCCTCTGCATGGGATGCCCTCCGGCCTAAGCAGGCGTGCCTCTGGTCCAGGAAGTGCATTTGGAACGGCCGAGTTCCCTGCAAGGTTGCCGTATTCATGTGGAAGCTGCTTAACAACTACTTGCCGTTTCCTGACGCCTTACGGCGGTTTGGGTTCCAGCTTCCCTCTAAATGCCAGTTCTGCCAAGGAGGGGAATCTCAAGACCACGTATTGTCGGACTGCACTCTAGCTACCGAGGTATGGAATTTCTTCTCTAGGGCCCTGTCAGTTCCTGTTACGGGCCCAACTGGCATCATTGGTCGCTTGCAGCGATGGTGGCTTCATCAGTCCCTAGGTACTGCCCGGGGGGTGGTATGTAGGGTGTTGCCATGGCTTATATGTTAGGGGCTGTGGAAGGCTCGGAACATGGCAATGTACGAGGGGGTTGCAGTGTCACCGACCCAGGTTTGCCGGGATATACAAGCTCTGTTGCTTAGCATATCTCAGGTTCGCCCATTCGTCCAGGTGGCACGGGATGACGGGGATTTGGTCCACTCGGGCTTATTGCTTCGCATGGTGCAGAGGAAGTTCATGCTGCCACGCTAGGTTGCATGGACGAGGCCACCTATCGGGTATGTCAAGTTAAATATTGATGGATCATCTTTAGGGAATCCAGGACACTCTGGAGCAGGAGGGGTACTTCGTGATTCAGGTGGTAACATCCTGTGTGGCTTCTCGTTGTTTTTGGGATCGCAGACAAATATGGAAGCGGAGGCCATGGCGTTACTGGAGGGCTTGTTATTCTCCGCTAATTTTCATTCTTTGCACGTCGAAATGGATTCTCAGGTATTGCTGAATATGGTGAACGGCGATGGTGGAGTGCCTTAGAGATTATGGCTTACTATCTTGCGTATCAAATCCTTAGTGCTGGGTCGCCAGGTCACCTTCACTCATGTTTACAGAGAAGCAAATGCGGTTGCCGATGCCCTGGCGCGTCTGGCAAGCACCACGCATATTTGTCAGTCTTTTCCCCCCTCCCCATTGCCTGCCCATATACGGGGGTTAGCCCGCCTAGATAGGATACAGATGCCTTATGTCCGTTTGACTTAGCCTAACTGGCGGACTGGCAGCTGTATTTGATGTACGTTGCGGATCCTTTGAATAACATTTGGAGTGGCGCCCACCCCCATAAATGGGGTTAGCCGAAAAAAAAAAAAGAAAAAAAAGATAAATGTTTGTTTTTACGAGGGGCTATTTTTATTTGGTTAAACAAGAGAAGAGGCATATGCAATCAACCTTTTCTTATTTCAAAGAAGACAAACAATTACAAAGTTTTAGCAAACCTTAGTATCAAAGAAGGATAGATTTGCCATCTATTGTACCAAACTCTATAATTTTTTTAAGTGAGTAGAACTTTTAATCTTTTTTAGTTTGGTTAAAAAGTCCCTAATATTGCTTCTTTCATGGGTAAATTGTAAGATTAAGAATGGAAGATTTATAATAATACAATAGACCATACTCCAGTACGATAGACGATCTAAGTGTTTTTCATTTTTATTTCTTTTTTAATAAAATCCAATTTAGAATTCTGGAGGCTTTGGCATAAATGCTACTAGTTTATTAGTTACTTGCTTCCACTGTTTAACTTGTGGAAATAGTTTTTTCATTATTTTTCTAGTTTACTTTCTTTATTCGGTCATATTAATATCTCAATTTCTTTAAAAAGCAAAGGCTAGTTGGAAAATTTTTTCTTCTTTTATATATTGGACTCATACATTCGAGTTCAACTGTGTCTAGAAAAAGAATAAAAAGAAAACTCAATCCAAACTCATAACTTTTAGAGTACAAATTCCACATCATTGAGACGCTTACTAAAGTTCTTAGGTTTCCAATGGTAAAATCATAGACAAGGGACCAGATGAGTAGTAGTCAAATATCTATTGTGTGTTTTTTTTTTGGAGTTTTTATAAAATTTTACTGTAAAATTTGAAGAAAAAATTTGTGTGGTTCAGTGTTTAAGAATATGTAAAAAACATTCATTTTTTATTTTTCTTCATTTTCTCTCTTCTTCTTCTTCCCTCCTTTCTCCCTTCCCATTGCAGCCATCCTATTCCCCTTACCACTGGTGTTGGCAATGGCACTACAACTTCTCCCTCTTCCTCCCTCTTTCTCCTTCCCTCTCCTCCTCTCTCTTTTCCCTTTTCTCCCTCTTCCTTCTCTTCCCTCCCCTTTTTCTCCTCTGTGACGACCCCATCTTCCCCTAAGGCGAACCAGAGGGGTTAACGGACCGCCTGCCCAACTCTCGTCAGGACTACGAACCCGAAACACACCAACCGTACCTAACTCACGAGAAAAATTCAAAAAAACAAGCGATTAACCCTTAGTAAGGTACTCATACTACCACAATATGACCACGGAAGAAAGTGTAGCGCTCGAGCACTTGATCGGTCAAGAAAATGAAAACAACCAAAATTTTCCGCGGATGAACAGTGACGGGCCACGTCATTATCCGGCCGGATTCTTGGCCGGATATGAGGCAGTGGCCAAACCCCCAAAGGGGTCGAAGTCCCCTGTCAATCCGGCCGGCAATCCGACCGGAAGTTGGCCGGATTGTGGCCAGAGGCCAACTTCAAAATTTTTTCTTTTTCCCCCGCATATCCGGCCTTGTATCCGTCCAGAAATTGGCCGGATTCTTGGCCGGATTCGTGAACAGTAAATTTCATCAAAACTTTTCTTTCCTTGTTCGAAATCGGTGTTCGCTCAAAACACATTAAACACATAACATAGTTAATCCAAAACTTGATATGGATATATATACATGAAAAGGTTCAATTGTACAACTCAAACGGTACTTAAATTCACATACATCAAAGTTTCCAAGTGTTCGAGGAGCTACTCAAAACTAGCAACTTAACTAGCTCAACTCAATTTCTCAAAACTTGGGTCCAACAATGTTCCTGTAAGGAAAACAAAACAACGGGAGGGTGAGCTTACGCTCGTGAGGTACCAAATGTACAAATAGATTATGCAGGCCTACAAACACACATAAGAGTGCCTTTATTAAACCAACCATGTATAAAAGGATACGGTCGGCCCTCAAGGGCCGGTTTCCACTTACCATACTTGATCGTACTCGTTGACACTCCGTCAACTATTAAGGCAAAGCAAAACCGTAGAGTCCTCTTTACATCATTTCCTTCCACCATTCATCCCCTTACCAGGACCAAACACCTCACAGTTACAAAAGGTATTGCTCGACTATACCATCGGGTCGAGGAGTTAACACTCCACTGGACTATCAGTGACCCAAAGGCTCGTTAACGATTCGCCCAAGCCCTCGCCGGCTCGACTCGAATAACGGCCTAAGGGAAGGAGCTCAGATGTCACAGTGCTAGTAGGGCATAGCCCTAGCAGATGTCAAACCATATACACAAGAAATTTCATAGTCCAATAGTAACAATAATGCAAGTAAGTGGTCAAGAGCAATAAAGTACACTCTTGACCTATTCAAGCTATTCAAGTCACATAACAAGTACATTCAACCATTCAATGATACACTCACCAAGCAATCAAGTAATTCACACGTTTGCGTCAGAAGTAGGCCCCGGACCACCGGTACGACCTAAAACGAGCAAGAGAACATATTTGAGACTCAATCACGAATCAACGTATAGACATTAACTTACTAGTACAAGATACTCAAATGTAAAACGGAGTAACGAAGGTGTGGAACATGAACCACTTCAACATTATTCCATCTCCATTCAAATGCCTCTCAAATCAAGGGCACCCACATTTCTAACCAATTGGGCAGCATTTCCCCACAATTTCTTCACATTCTCAACCTAACCAACAACATCCAACTCATACAAATACACTTATGTATCATAAACTAGTCCATACACCTTATTTGAGTCACAATAAGCTCAAGTATACATCAATTATTTGTATGAAAGCCATATATAGAAAAGCCCCAATTCACTAAACCCTAAAAACCGGAATTCCTCACAAATGCGGAAATTTTCCGCAATCAACCACCACTAATACACATAGGCTCTAAATCATTCAATATGAAGCCATCACACCTTACTAAACATGAGAACCCATATAAAACAGAAAATTCCTCAATAAATAGAAAAATTGCCACAACCCATCCATAAGTCATGAAATAATCCACAAAATGGCATCTTTATTCACTAATAACAACCAATTGCATCTTATAACCAACAAGGAAACAATTTCTTACTCACTTACCTTACAATTACTAGATACAAGGTAGATGGAGGTCTCTCCCTTCAAACAAAAACCACCAAGCACTTCAATCACTCCTAGCAAGAAGGTTTTATGGAGGAATTCAAGAAATAAACGGTTGGATTTCAAGATTTAGGCAAGGAAAAGAAGGAAAATTGAAGAAGTTTCTCTCTTCTTTTCTCTCTAGTTGGCCGGCCAAGAGAATGAAAAATGATGAAGAATTTTGGTCAAAATTTAATTTAGTAAAGGTGCAAGACTAGTCAAAATTTTAACCTCCAATAGAATTGCAACAAGTGGCCTCCTTAAGTTTATCTCATTCCCTTGTCTTGTAATGCTTAATCACACTAGCTAACCTCTAATTAACTCATAACACAAGGTCATAGAGTCTCCGTATATTAAAATTTCGCGAACTACATGTTTACGGTACCGATCGCCCTAGTGGGTCCCGCAACCACTAGACACCCCTAAAAACACAGAAATTTACCTATATCCAGAAAATGATGTAAAATCCATATTCTCTCATAAAATCCCTCAGAATATTCACATATTAAAGAAAACACTAAAACTAAGCCTAAAAGCCTAAAATAAATGTCTGGAAATAAAAAAAAAATTTCGGGGTCTCACACTCTCTCCCCCTTAAAGAATTTCGTCCTCGAAATTTCTCACCTGAGTCACTAAACAGTTCTGGATATTTTGTTTTCATCTCTTCCTCCATCTCCCAGGTTGCCTCTTCGACTCCGTGGTTCTTCCACAGAATTTTGCCCAGTGGAATTTGTTTATTCCTCTGCTCTTTCACTTTTCTATCAAGCACTCACACAGGTTTCTCCTCGTAAGTAAGGGCTTCATCAATTTCGATCTCTTCCGGCTGGATGACGTGAGTCGGATCGGGGTAATACTTTTTGAGCATTGACACGTGGAATACATCGTGAATCCGCGACAGGTTCGGCGGCAACTCAAGTTGGTATGCTACTTTTCCAACTCGCTGAAGGATCGGAAAAGGTCCTATGTATCTAGGTTGGAGTTTCTTTCCTCTGCCGGCAGTAATACTCCGTAACGGGGTAATCTTAAGGAATACATGGTCTCCAACTTCAAACTCCAAATCTTTCCTACGGTTATCGGCGTAGCTCTTCTGGCGACTTTGAGCTGTCTCAAGTTTCTGACGAATTAACTTGATCTTTTCTTGGGCATCCTCCATCCA
The DNA here is from genome assembly GCF_036785885.1 of Coffea arabica. Classification (NCBI taxonomy): domain Eukaryota; kingdom Viridiplantae; phylum Streptophyta; class Magnoliopsida; order Gentianales; family Rubiaceae; genus Coffea; species Coffea arabica. The sequence goes on along the minus strand of NC_092323.1, from coordinate 39,133,074 downwards.
AGGAATGATGGTAGGGTCTAGGATCTTCTTCTCTCCCACTTCATCCCAATATATCGGTGAACGGCACTTTCGCCCATAAAGAGCTTCGTACGGTGCCATTTGGATTGACGAGTGGTAGCTGTTATTCTAGGCGAATTCCACTAATGTCATGTGTTGACCCCAATTACCCCCGAAATCTAGAATGCACATTCGTAACATATCCTCGAGGGTCTGAATCATCCGTTCTGACTGTCCATCCGTCTGCGGATGATAAGTGGTGCTCAAATTCAGCTTTGTTCCTAAAGTCTCCTGAAACTTTTGCCAAAATCTGGACACGAAACGTGGGTCTCGGTCGGAAACTATGCTCATGGGCACCCCATGCAATCTCACAATCTTCTCCAAATATACGCGGGCTAACTTATCCATGGAATACTTCATATTCACAGGTAAGAAATGAGCCGACTTGGTCAATCGATCAACGATCACCCAAACGGCATCATGTCCTTTTTGGGTTCTAGGTAGTCCAGAAACAAAGTCCATGGTAATATGTTTCCATTTCCATTCGGGTATTTCCAGAGACTGCAGTAGTCCCGAGGGTTTCTGGTGTTCGGCCTTAACTTGTTGGCACACTAGACAGGTTTGTACATATTGAGCTATCCCTCTCTTCATCCTATCCCACCAGTATAATCGTCGCAAGTCATGATACATCTTGTTACTTCCTGGATGGATTGTATATTTAGATCGATTAGCTTCCTCCAAAATCTCTCTTCTCAAATTTTCATTATTAGGTACCACTATTCGATTCCGAAACCTTAAAATCCCCTCATGACTCAAATTAAAATCAGAAATTTCTCCTTTCTTCACCTTTTCCACCCATTTTAGAACTGTCGGATCCTTAATTTGAGCTTCCTTAATCCTACCGAGCAATATGGACGTCACCCGTATATTCCCAAAGGTTATCCTATTATGCTCCAGTCTTGGATTCCACTCTCCAACGGTTCCCAACAATTCCCATTCTTTCACCATTAATCCAGAAATCTGAGCCTTTCGACTTAGGGCATCGGCTACCACATTAGCCTTACCCGAATGGTAGTTAATAGTATAATCATAATCCTCTAAGAATTCCATCCACATTCGCTGTCTCATGTTTAACTCCTTCTGGGAAAAGAGATACTTAAGGCTCTTATGATCGGAATAGACTTCAAAGGTCACCCCGTACAAATAGTGTCTCCACTTTTTCAGAGCGAAGACCACCGCGGCCAGTTCTAAGTCATGAATGGGATAGTTTTGCTCATGCGTTTTCAATTTTCTAGACGCATAAGCTATCACATTTTGATGTTGCATCAAAACGCATCCCAACCCGTCTTTAGAGACGTCAGTGTAAACAGTGAAACTGTCCTTACCATTAGGCAAGGCCAGGATAGGGGCCATAGTTAACCTCCGCTTCAACTCTTGAAAGCTGGTTTCACACTTATCACTCCACAGAAATCGTCCACCCTTCTTTGTTAAATCGGTTAAGGGACTGGCAAGTTTCGAAAAATCTTGAATAAATCGACGGTAGTACCCAGCCAACCCTAGAAAACTCCGAACCTCAGTAGGGCTGTCGGGTCTTTTCCACTCAATTACTGCCTCTACCTTGGCTGGATCCACAGCAATTCCCTTCTTTGAAATCACGTGCCCCAGAAAAGAAACCCTTTCTAGCCAAAACTCACATTTACTAATTTTGGCATACAATTGGTGCTCTCTTAGAGTTTGCAGGACCTCTTTCAAATGTTGTCCATGCTCCTCATGGTTTTTTGAATAAACCAATATGTCATCGATAAAAACAACGACAAATCGGTCGAGATAGGGTTTGAAAATCCGATGCATGAGGTCCATGAAGGCAGCAGGGGCATTGGTCAGCCCAAAAGGCATCACGGCAAATTCATAGTGCCCATACCGAGAATTGAAGGCAGTTTTAGGCACATCTTCCTTTCTAATCAACAGTTGGTAATATCCCTGTCGAAGGTCTAACTTCGAGAAGACCACCGCACCTTATAATTGATCAAATAATTCATCAATGTGGGGTAGTGGATACTTATTTTTAATGGTTACGTTGTTCAACCCTCGGTAATCAATACACATTCTCAAGATCCCGTCCTTCTTTTTAACAAATAGAACAGGTGCCCCCCAAGGTGATCCACTTTCATGAATAAAACCCCGCTCTAGCAGATCTTGCAATTGTAATTTTAACTCTTTGAGTTCCGCAGGTGCCATTCGGTAAGGGGTTCTGGAAATAGGAGAAGTCCCAGGTAAGAGGTTAATTTCTAACTCAATTTCTCTGTCGGGAGATAGATTCACTAATTCGTCAGGAAAGACATCTGGGTATTCACACACCACTGGAACATCTTCTATGGTCAGTTTATCGGTAGGAGTGTTAAGAAGAAAAGCTAGAAACCCTTGTGCCCCTCTACTCAAAAGTTTCCTAGCTCGAATACCCGAAATCAAGCAGATGAGGCTAGATTACCCCTCACATCTAACCTCAAAGTTGCCTCCCCAGGAATACAAAATTCCACTAATTTCCTCTTACAGTCTAGTTGGGCGTTATATCGAGCCAACCAATCCATGCCCAGAATCACATCATATCCCTTTATGGCTAAACTTATCAGATTTCCCAATAACTTCCTCTCACCTACCCAAATCTCACAATTTGTTTACATTTCGCTAGAAATCAGGCATTGGTTCCCCGTAAGAGTACTAACTTCCAGCTCATAGGGAAGAGTGACAGGGTTTATATCAATTTCACACATAAACTCGGGATTAACGAAGGAATGGGTGGCTCCAGGGTCTATCAAAATTCTAGCTAGGTGGTGGAAGACAGGAATCGTACCTTCCACTACCTCGGCCGAGTCAGGAACTAGACGTTGTTCTATGGAGTATACACGAGCAGGTATCTTTGGTTTGGCTCCTTCTACCCGTGACTGATTTGAGGTAGCCTTGGACGTCTGCGTAGTTCCTTTCGCTTCTCGGGATTGGACCGGACAACTGGCGAGCCGGTGCTCTGCACTTCCGCATCGTAAACACTTGTTCTGCTTCCTCCAGCAGTCGTCCTCCATGTGGTTTGGTTTCCCGCAGAAGCTACACGGCCCACGAGAAACAGTGGCGGAACTCCCTTGGGAGCTACTCCTTTGCGGGCCTCGTCCCGGTTGACTTCCTCGAGAAGGAGCCCCTCTTGCCGTACCCGAGAATCGTCCCCCTCTGGCTCCCCTTCCAAATTTAGCAGGGGTACCTTTATCCCCTTGAGTTGAGCTACTCCCAGAAGCTCCACGCTTTCGGTTTTAAAAATTCCTCACTTGAAGCCGGGTATTCTCGGATCGTAAAGCTTTCTCAACGACATCACTGAAGGTGGTGATTTGGGCTACGGCCATGTCCTTTTGAATTTCTACATTAAGCCCTTGAAGGAAGCGTCTCGCCCTCCTTTGTTCAGTCAGAATAAGTTCAGGGGCAAACTTGGACAGGCGTGTGAATTGGCTCTCATATTCGGCCATCGATTGCGTGCCTTGGCGTAGACGAATAAATTCGTCTTCCTTTTTCTCCAGAACCAATGGCGGAAAATACTTGGCATTGAATTCCCTGACGAAGTTCGCCCATGTCCTTGGCGTCTGTTCTCGCTCCCACTTTGTCCGGATAATGTTCCACCAAGAGCGAGCGGCCCCTTCGAGTTGGAAAATCGCAAAGGTCACTTGTCTCTCGTCCGAATAACGTAAGGCGGCAAAAATGTCTATCATCTTCTCCAGCCACTGCTCGGGTCCTCCAAGAAACTTAGGTGGAGAAAATTTTTGGAATCGTTCGAGAGCTCGATCCTCGCTCTCGACATGATTTCCAGGGTTCCCAGGGTTGCCGACTAGTGGATTAGGGTTGGGGCCCTGATGTTGTACCACCTGGGCCAGGAGATCAGTCATCCGCTGGATAGCAGCGGCTACCTGAATATTGGGATCGATTTGGGACTCAGGATTTGGTTCGGGCATTGAAGTTCCCGTACCCCGTTCAGTCGTGGGATGTCTACCCCCACGTCCCCGTCCTCGGCCACTACGCGTGCCTTCCATCGATCTAGATCAATCTAGGGTCCAAATATAGACATAACTATAAATATAGCATCAACGTTAAAGGGCACATACCCCCTATTGCCTAACAATAAACATTATCACTTAACCAAACAATAACTTCATAAGACATTTAAGCACATAACACATATTCATAGTACTCACAACAAGATCAAGTATTTACCAAAACAGTCAGTCAAGTACAAACAGGGAAAGCCTCTTACGGAAAAGGGCAACAACAAAAGTAATATATACAAAGCTAGTCCAACGTACAAAATGGCTAGCTAAGGTTCATTCCCGGCCTTCCATTCTGTATCCCTTATATATACAAGAGTCAAAATCATCCAAAATGGCTTAAGAGCCAAGCCCTAGCCCACCGTGGGACTAGAGGACCCACCCGCCTGGGCGGGTTCACCTCCAACCCCGCCTCCTATGCAAGAGCCCTCGTCGCTCTCGTCCCCTAACAAGTCATCACATAGGTTCAAAATCGATCCCGCTCTCTCCCTCAGTTGCCTCGCCCTCTTGACCATACGTTCGCGTGCCTCTCCAAGTTGCGTACATAAGTCGTCCACCCTATCTTGACCCTCAACCAGGTCATATTCCAATTCCCTAATTCGCTTAGCTTGCCTCTTGTTAGCCTCCCTTAGTTGGTTCGTTTCGGCTTCTAGACTCGCATTATCCTTGGCCAACTCCTTCCTTTCCTTGACCACGGCCAATACGACGGTATTCGGGTAGGCAAACTTGTGACGGCACTCACTACGCCGAAGGCGACTAGCCGGACTCCAGCGTACAGTGGGCCCTCTTGGCCGGATTTGGTACTTGATCATAGGAAGTACTCCACGGCCCCGCTCCACAGTCGATCTCTCATCAGGTCCACTATGCGCATCCATCCTACACCAAAAACGTAGTTAAACTTAAACATCCTAAGGAGGATAATCAAATACAAGTCCCAAGTCGAGAATTTTCTACCACACCCAGGTTCATCTAAACCTAGGCTCTGATACCACTTGTGACGACCCTATCTTCCCCTAAGGCGAACCAGAGGGATTAACGGACCGCCTGCCCAACTCTCGCCAGGACTACGAACCCGAAACACACCAACCGTACCTAACTCAAGAGAAAAATTCAATAAAACAAGCGATTAACCCTTAGTAAGGTACTCATACTACCACAATATGACCACAGAAGAAAGTGTAGCGCTCGAGCACTTGATCGGTCAAGAAAACGAAAACAACTAAAATTTTCCGCGGATGAACAGTGACGGGCCACGTCACTATCCGGCCAGAATCTGGCCGGATATCCAGCCGGATTCTTGGCCGGATATGAGGCAGTGGCCAAACCCCCAAAGTGGTCGAAGTCCCCTGTCAATCCGGCCGGAAGTTGGCCGGATTGCGGCCAGAGGCCAACTTCAAAGTTTTTTCTTTTTCCCCCGCATATCCGACCTTGTATCCGGCCAGAAATTGGCCGGATTCGTGAACAGTAAATTTCATCAAAACTTTTCTTTCCTTGTTCGAAACCGGTGTTCGCTCAAATCACATTAAACACATAACACAGTTAATCCAAAACTTGATATGGATATATATACATGAAAAGGTTCAATTGTACAACTCAAACGGTACTTAAATTCACATACATCAAAGTTTCCAAGTGTTCGAGGAGCTACTCAAAACTAGCTACTTAACTAGCTCAACTCAATTTCTCAAAACTTGGGTCCAACAGTGTTCCTGTAAGGAAAACAAAACAACGGGAGGGTGAACTTACGCTCGTGAGGTACCAAATGCACAAATAGATTATGCAGGCCTACAAACACACATAAGAGTGCCTTTATTAAACCAACCATGTATAAAAGGATACGGTCGGCCCTCAAGGGCCGGTTTCCACTTGCCATACTTGATCGTACTCGTTGACACTCCGTCAACTATTAAGGCAAAGCAAAACCGTAGACTCCTCTTTACATCATTTCCTTCCACCATTCACCCTCTTACCGGGCCCGAACACCTCACAGTTACAAAAGGTATTACTCGAGTATACCATCGGATCGAGGAGTTAACACTCTACTCGACTATCAGTGACCCAAAGGCTCGTTAACGATTCGCCCAAGCCCTCGCCGGCTCGACTCGAATAACGGCCTAAGGGAAGGAGCTCAGATGTCACAGTGCTAGTAGGGCATAGCCCTAGCAGATGTCAAACCATATACACAAGAAATTTCATAGTCCAACAGTAACAATAATACAAGTAAGTGGTCAAGAGCGATAAAGTACACTATTGACCTATTCAAGCTATTCAAGTCACATAACAAGTACATTCAACCATTCAATGATACACTCACCAAGCAATCAAGTAATTCACACGTTCACGTCAGAAGTAGGCCCCGGACCACCGGTACGACCTAAAACAAGCAAGAGAACATATTTGAGACTCAATCACGAATCAACGTATAGACATTAACTTACTAGTACAAGATACTCAAATGTAAAACGGAGTAATGAAGGTGTGGAACATGAACCACTTCAACAATCTTCCATCTCCATTCAAATGCCTCTCAAATCAAGGGCACCCACATTTCTAACCAATTGGGCGGCATTTCCCCACAATTTCATCACATTCTCAACCTAACCAACAACATCCAACTCATACAAATACACTTATGTATCATAAACTAGTCCATACACCTTATTTGAGTCACAATAAGCTCAAGTATACATCAATTATTTGTATGAAAGCCATATATAGAAAAGCCCCAATTCACTAAACCCTAAAAACCGGAATTCCTCACAAATGCGGAAATTTCCCTCAATCAACCACCACTAATACACATAGGCTCTAAATCATTCAATATGAAGCCATCACACCTTACTAAACATGAGAACCCATATAAAACAGAAAATTCCTCAATAAATAGAAAAATTGCCACAACCCATCCATAAGTCATGAAATAATCCACAAAATGGCATCTTTATTCACTAATAACAACCAATTGCATCTTATAACCAACAACGAAACAATTCTTACTCACTTACCTTACAATTACTAGATACAAGGTAGATGGAGGTCTCTCCCTTCAAACAAAAACCACCAAGCACTTCAATCACTCCTAGCAAGAAGGTTTTATGGAGGAATTCAAGAAATAAACGGTTGGATTTCAAGATTTAGGCAAGGACAAGAAGGAAAATTGAAGAAGTTTCTCTCTTCTTTTCTCTCTAGTTGGCCGGCCAAGAGAATGAAAAATGATGAAGAATTTTGGTCAAAATTTAATTTAGTAAAGGTGCAAGACTAGTCAAAATTTTAACCTCCAATAGAATTGCAACAAGTGGCCTCCTCAAGTTTATCTCATTCCCTTGTCTTGTAATGCTTAATCACACTAGCTAACCTCTAATTAACTCATAACACAAGGTCATAGAGTCTCCGTATATTAAAATTTTCCCCAACTACATGTTTACGGTACCGATCGCCCTAGTGGGTCCCGCAACCATTAGACACCCCTAAAAACACAGAAATTTACCTGTATCCAGAAAATGATGTAAAATCCATATTCTCTCATAAAATCCCTCAGAATATTCACATATTAAAGAAAACACTAAAACTAAGCCTAAAAGCCTAAAATATATGTCTGGAAATAAAAAAAAATTTTCGGGGTCTCACATCCTCCTTATCACCTTCTCCTACCACCCGTTCTTCTTCTCCCCTTCCCCTCTAACCCACTAGTCTAGAGGGAAGGGGGGAAGAGGAGGAGGGGGAAGAGGAGGAGGAAGAGGGAGGGAGGTAGGAGAAGGGAAAAGAGGGAGAGAGGAGAGGGTGGAGAAGAAGGAAAAAAGGTGGAAAAAAGAGGGAGGTGCGCTGGCAACACCAGTGGGGAAGGGAGGGGAAGGATGAACTAGAAATACTTGAGGAAAGTGATGGTAAAAGAAAGAAATGGATGTGCATTTTAAAAACTTTGTAATGTTTTTAAGGGCTTCTGTATATAAAGTTGTAAAAAAAATTGTCTGCTAAAAACAAACAAAAACAAAAAACCTATCATCCGAAAAGGCCTATGATGATCTTTATTATTTTTGCTATTAGGGTTCCTTCTTTTAAATCCCTATTTTGTTGTAGGGGGTTTAAATTCTATCTCCCATAGTGAAATAAATACAAAAAATAAACTCAGAAGAAGCGTGGCAATTCCTTCCTCAAGTTTAGATGGACCCTCTTCATGTACCCTTTATATAATAAACTTGGATCCTCAATTCAAAGTAGCATAGGATAGTATAAGTGTTGACATTTGGAAAAAAAAAATGTAATGCCAACACGATTGGAAATTAACAAAGAATCGACAGCTATTGATATCCCATATTTCGATATCATTTGAAGTAAAGGCCATTTTTCTGCTCGAATAGATGAACTAACGAACCCATCAAATTTCTGTCCTTCAACTAATTTTGTATGAGGCCCAATCGCCTGCTTACCAAATGGCTTAGTTTCTTCCTACTGTTTCCTCGATTACAGGCCCATAGTCTGTTTAGTTTTGGCATAGAGAGAAACTTGGTGGTGTACCCCTTAAGACTTTTTTTTTGGGACCCATTAAGACTTGTTGCCCATAATTCGCTGACAATGGGTTCGGCACCCGGGGGGGGGGGGATGTGTTTTAGTAAAACCCAAAATTTCAAGGATTATGAGCTCTTTTCGTTTTGAATGCAATGGGAGTTTTCATTTAGAAGGTATTACCAATTTGAGTTATCTTTTGATTTGTATGCTTGTATGTTTTACTTCTAGAAAAAATAATCAAAATTTTGAAGTGTTTATTTGTAGAATATATGATAGAATTAATATATAATCACTGAAGTCAATCCAGTGATCAAAAGAAAGCTTTAAAATTCTTATATATTATCAGTTTAGAATTTGATTCCTATGCCTCACAATTGGGGTGGTAAAGATTTGTAGAGGGGTAGAGAGATTCAAAACAAAAGAATGGATATATAGTGTGTTTATAGTCACACAAGTTTCACTTTGACAAATATTGTCGGCATATCATATAATATCCAGCTCTTTGACTTGGCAAATCGCGTTTTATAGAAATAACATATTTGTTTATTAGACAGCCCAATTAAGAACAATGGACAGTGAAAATAAGGATTATGGAGATCTCAAGCTTAAGTTTCACTGGTGTGTGATCAGTTATACACATTATATAATGATTTCGCTATTTCTATGGGTATCTATTTGATGGTATACTAGTGTATATTCATGCCAATCCATGTATCTATGCTGATCGGTTGTATAAATTGCAAATTTCTACACTCTCTTTCTTTAGAAGAGAATTTAGAGTCCACTTGAATTGTTATTTTTAAGAGTTTTTGTACAAAAATGTATTGTAGTGATTTAATATATATGAAATAAAAAGTGATAAAAAATGTGTTTACGAAAAACGTAAAAATTTTTATGCACAAAATCACAATCCAAAGAAGGCCTGATCTCTGTACTTATAGTGTGACGAAATAAGTCATCAATCTTGTTAGTGATATTAGGTGGAAGCCGGAAGGAGCACTTATATATGTGACTTATAAACAAGGCACGCAACGTTTGTCTGACAGTAACAGCCACATTTAAGAGCAATTGTAGATACCTCATTACTAATTCACATAAAGGTGACTTTTGGGGAAAAAAAAGAAAATTAAAAAAAGATGTCTTGGTCAATATTTGATGAAGATTAATCATTTGGTTGGCAAGGAATGAGTAAACAAAAAAGACAGAAAACATGAACAAGCCTATTTTTGTTTCTAACTTGCTACGCATGATTGCAATTCCTGTCTAATAGAGCTTTGTAGACTTGGCTGCAAAACGGACACAATTGGCTAGCTGTACATGGCATGAAATATGGGTCGATGCATCTCCAAAGGTCAACTATATTAGCGGTGAAGTGTCAAAATAGATGAATTGGACAGATTTAGGCGGTCATAAGATAATGGGTATAATTCAGTTAATCTATTTATACCCATTTAATAAAATGAGTCAAAATTGGTCAACCCATTTATATACTTTTTGTAAATTGATAGAGATATCCAAATACTCATTTATGCGCCATTTGAAATTCTAATTTTTTTCAAATAATTCTTTCGCATGCTGTTTATTAAGAGATAAGGACATCTTTATTGTGATTAGATTAATAAGAAATTCAAATTTATCCCCTTAATACCCACCAAAAGTTGAATTGGAATCTGTAATTAATATCCACCAAAAAATCTATAATTAATTATTTTAAATTTTATTTTTTAAAAATTTAATAAAATAATAAATATTCCTCAACAAATAATAAAATATTATGGATATATATGTACTTTCACTATTATAGTGAGCTAATGATCTGAGTTTTTTTGTACTCGAATTTGACTTGGTTGGTTCGAACTCGACTTGAGTTTTATGGTGACCGAGTTTGAGTCGGACTTTGACCAAGTAGGCTCAACAGTGCTCACTATTGCTTACCAATTAAATGGGACTAATTGAGTCACTAATTTAAACCCATTTAAAGTGTATTGTATACCCAAATCCACTTATTAATGGACAATTTGGCCGATCAATATAAATGAGTTGTGATTGACACCTAGAATCGGTAAGTAATCTTATCATAAGTGCTAACTGTAGTCACAGAGCATATTCTTGTGGTGGTAATTGGAATCGAAATCACCCAATCTTCTTATTAACCCAAAAAGGTTTTAAAAAAAAAGAACACAATGACATCCAGATAATCCTCCAATCATCATCTATGACTGTTAGGTTCTGCTCTCATGCTTGTCTGTACTTCGCAACACAAGGGTATAGGTACGGGTATGGGTTCCAATTACGAAAGTCAGAAGTTAGATTGTTTGCAAATTAGGTTGGTCACTATTGGACCCAAAAACGCAGGATAGTTTACTTGTTTTATCGGCTATGGCGGTAGTATGATGTATGGACTATGAAGGCTAAGGCCCTCTCGCCATGCCTTAAAATCAAATAAGCAGAAAGCAGCAACGGATCCATTATAGACTGACTAGGACGCTTGCTTCGGGGAGAAACATTTTTACCCTGATGGTTACACAAATGCAACTAGCACAACACGAGACTTCCTAGAAACTTTGGCAAGGCAAACTTTTTTCTTTTTATTATTATTATTTTTTTTGTAAGAAGGGAGGGGTAGGATTTAATTGTGAAATCCCGAAATTTTAGTCGTTCATTTGCTTGAAGCTATTTAATTAACTAGTATCATTAATTATTTTACATAGTTTGTTTATGTCTTTATAGGTTAATATTAAAGTCCTATCCTATCTCAACGACTAAGGGATACTATAAGCTGATAAGTCACCGTCCTTTTCTTATATTTTGATTCGACAAATACTGAATATACAAATCTAATAGGTATACGAGAGAGTGTATAGATGACCACGAGTTATTAGTCATGTAGATATTATAGAATAAAAAGTAGGAATAGGAGTTGAGTAGTGGAGTCAATTATTAAATCAGTTAGTAAAATCTAACTCCCTCACTAGCACAAGCTATGCTGTACTACTTAATCAACTAATGTACAGTTTTCCCATATCTAACAAACATTGGCTGCTGGCTACTACTATAGTCTTTTAAGGTTTGGTGAGGTGGAAAGTCAGAGGTTCAAATCTTGTTTTTCACAAATTGCCACTATATGTAGCTTACCACTATAGTGAGAGGCAGTTATTAAATCACTCGAAAAAAACATACAGACCTGGAGAGACAGTTATTAAATCACTCGAAAAAAACATACAGAGAGAGAGAATATATGAAAAGGAAAACTTTACTAAATCTGGAGAGAAAGGACACACAATTAAAGAAAAACCGTGGACCGTGGAAGAGATTTATAGTGAAAGACTACTTGCTCTTGTTGTCTCTACTGACCCAATAAGATTAAAAAACCAATAATTTTATGACTATATTTGTTTTACAATTTACTCAAGACTAGGTAAAGTGTACAGATTTCCCAAGAATTTGTATCTAGATTTGGTACGCCATGAAGGTTTTCAAATTAAGTTTCATCAGTTTTCGACTAATTTTGGGTATTGGAGTCTTACCTGGCACTGCTCGATTGGAAGGCATGAAACTTTAATGCTTAATAGGCACCAAAGTCAAGCCTCAGATTCGGACAAGATAAGTTAGGCACAAGTGCTGGACTTTGCCTGACTGTTCTGGCTAAAAGGATTAAACAAAGACCCAAGAGATTGATCAAGCCATGCAGCGAAGTGAAAGAATAGTTGAATAGTGGCCACTAACTAACATCTTTCACAAAATTCGGCGGTCAAAATTTACTAAAGGAAACGGAATGCTGAAAAGATTTTACAGCCTTTCGTTTATTGAGTATATTTATTGACTTCACAGAGTCTCATGATGCTAAATCCAAAATCTATCATCAACGCAGGATGACATCTCACAAACCTCAGACTCTTACACGGTCAAGAGGTACCAACCGCAAGAATTTATAAATTGGTCAAACTGAAGTAAGCAAAATTAATTGCTAAAAAAGAAACCTGCATTTCATGAGTTCACGTTCAATAATTTGAAGAAGATCAGGTTAGTTGCAACACTCGTAGACAATTGAAATTGTGCAACCCTGATGCCTTTTTTTTTCTTTTGATCAAAAGGTGCGCGGAAAGGTTTTGAACTGTCTATTTTCATTGGAAAAAAAACCCCTTTATGCAATATGGAAATCTCCACAAATTTTATGAAGAAGGTTTATTATCATGGTCATATTCTATTCATATTTGGAGCATGGCGGCTTCATCTTCTTTTTTTTTTTTTTCTTTTGATAAAAAGGACAAACGAGATTCATTGATGAAATTGTTAAAAATCGTCCAACATGATTTATTTTACACAATGTGGACAGAAGTTCCAAAAAGATTCATCTTATAATAAGCTGTGGACATTCAAGAAAGTTTCGTACTTGTGCCTAGTTTAACTCGAATGAGTCACGGAAGAGGCAAGGCATGGTGGCACTTTAATAAGATTTTCCAGCCAACTGGTTTGGAGGAACGAATGGGGTGTAGCTGTATTTAGGCCTATCGTTGTCGCTGTCTGCTACTATAATTGAATATTGTATGGCCAATTATTCGGCATTCTTGATAATTCCTATTTCTCCATTCCAGTCGGCATATTAGATCAACACTAAAATATAGAAGTTTCTAGGTTATTGTTTAGTAGTAGTATTTTAGTCAAATTAAATTTTTAGTAGTATATTAGAGTCAGATTATGATAATTTTATTGTTTAGAAATTAATATTTTATTAAATAATTTTGTTGCGGTTGTCAACACTTGTTTATAAATCGTTTATTTTACAAATAAAGAGTCGTATCTTCAGTTGAGAAGAGTAAAAAATTGAGATCCTATTTTGATGGTGTTAATATAATATTGATGACATTAGTCCCTCTCCCACACATACTTATGTGTGTAAATTGCCTACCTATATGTATGTTGCTACTACAATTTCTTTTTCTGTCTCTACATCTGAGCTTTTGATCAACGTTTCTTCTTCTGTCTCTACATCAAAGTTGCCTTCTAGTAATAACCTATCGGGCAAAAGGGTTTTTATTTAGCTCTTCTTAAGCAAGGAAATGAGTATCCAGGCGTTAAAAACAACTGCATTACTTGCTTCCTATGTTCTATGTTTCAGGAAGAAAAGACTAGCTGCCCATGTCTGGCTGGTAACAAGTGGCCAGTACATTATCCTACTAGAGAAGAAATCACTTTCGGTAGTAAAGGACGTGTGTAATAGGCAAAAGTAAAGGTGAAAACTCAATAGTAATTACGGAAAAAAGGGGAAAGAGAAAGAAGACAATTATTCCGTGCAAGAAGACACTTGAGTGGACAAAATGACACCCAATTGACTAAGAATACAATGTGTTCAATCAGCCTCACCCTTAATGGACCCCAAAGGAGAAGAAAAGCAAATGAAATTAAGCCAGAAGAACAATTCAAAAGAGGAGGCGTGACTTGTTAGTATTCTTCACTTGTATTCTTAGTGAATTATCTCTACTAATATTAATGATGAATTGACACGTGATAGAGGAAAATAAGGAGAAAATTATAACCAAAATTAGTAGGTGTCCATCATTAATTGCTCTACAAAATCTCCAGGGGGCTGAATTCCAAAGAAAATCGATTGAAATTTCTGATTTAGCAAAAAAAAAAAAGCTAGTCAGTATGATTTAATTATTCGATGGTAAGACGTGAGATGAATGAAATAAAATAGAAAATCATCAATTAGCCTTGCATTAGAGCAAGAAAAAAAATGAAGAAGACAAATTCTATTGCAGATGTAATGTGACAAAGACATGTGCCCTGTGCAAAACATGATTGAGCAATCGTGCCCAAAAATAATTGTTTTTAGTTTCCTGCGCTTGTTTTGCAGTTTGGGAATCACGGGATTTGTTTCTGTTATTATACCACCAAACAAATGGCCATTAGAGCCTTATTTCAGCCAAAATTGGTCATTGTCTGACAGGCTAGTAGTTGTATGCCTGCTGCATTTTTTTTCCCACATATTTTTTGCATGAAATTCAGATTCCTAATTATTTCTGCTCCGACAAGACCTGGTCACCAAACAGACACTGAAATTTTTGCAGAAATGTAATCATTCAACAATTATTCATCAATCATCATACATACTAGAGTATACATGTAAGTGATTAATAATTCTGTCCTGACAATGTTTTTACAGTTAGGGTCGCGGCCACGATTGGACTTCGGACTACATGGTTACCTCCGGTATCCTCCCAACTCAGATAACCAAAAACTACTGAATTTTTCAGGACTGAAAAACCTTCTATTGTCAATTTGTAGCTTTTCTTTTCATACTTCTGTCTAAAAGATAATGTGTCGGGTGTTACACTGACTTTAAATCCATCCAATGGCACCAATTTTGCAACGTAATCCGACATCTCACTCCCAATATTGGTTACTGTTCTTGAGAATTCTTGCGTGGTTGAGCGATTGCCACTTGCTGCAAAATAAGCTATGAATGATGGATAGTTCAAGTCAAGTGATGGTTTTGAGCAATTGTGAGAAGACGACCTTGTGACAGTCTGAATTTGACTGGAATTGTAATTCAGAGCACATAGGAGATTAACGTAGTCTTCTATTCCAGCATCGTATATGAGTCCAGGGTCCAGAGCCTTGTTAGGATTAAGATGGCCAGTCCCCATAGCCAAAGGATTTGCGGCTTCATTATCTGATCCAATGTCTGTTATCGGGCGGTTCGTGTTATCCAATATATCAGCTGTGGTCATCATCGCTGATCGAATGGCTGCCGGACTCCAATCAGGGTGTACTCCCCGCAAAAGGGCTGCTACTCCAGCAGCATGAGGGCAAGCCATTGATGTCCCCGATATAATGTTAAAATTGTTGAAAAGTTGGCCTGAATCCACCATAGTCACTGGAGAATTTTGAGGCCATGCAGCCAAGACTAACGCACCTGGAGCCATAATGTCGGGCTTCATGACAAAGGGACAGCTCTGCGATGGCCCCCTGGAGCTATAGCTAGCCACTCTTGGTGCTGGTTTAGTTCCGAGTTGTGTTCCATGGAATTCAAGCTTTGCTTTTGGGGCTGAGCTACTTTTAATGTAGTCCAAAACTTCTTCACCGTCTTCAAGATTTAGAAACACAGCTGGGAATTGACTTTCAAGGAAGAATTCCAAGTCAGTGTTGTTTGTAATGAATACACCACCTGCAACTTTACTGTTTTGAACATTAGAGACTTGGTTGTTCAACGTCTGATCCTTGTCTTGGCATACAACCACCTTACCTTGCAGTTCCTTCAGTTCTGTCTGGTTTTCGCATTTATTCATGAAGACAATTGGGACTTTGGCAGCAGTAGAATTGCCAGGGTAGAGAGACAAACCAGAGATTGATATCCCATTTCCAAGAAATACCGTCCCAGTGAATTCGCGGTCCATTGTACCAGCAGCAACTGTAAGAACCCAAGGCGTCCCATTGTGCAATGTCCCAAATATAGGCCCCTCATTTCCTGCCGATGTTGACACGAATATGCCCTTTTCCAGGGCTGCAAATGTGCCTATTGCAACAGGATCTTGGTAAAATGGTACACCGTCTATTCCCAATGATAAGGATAAGACATCAACTCCATCCATCAATGCCTGATCGATAGCTGCTACAACATCAGACGTGTACGTCCCTTCCTCCCAAAGGGCCTTGTACATGGCCACTCGAGCTCGTGGAGCCATACCTATGGCAGTTCCAGAGGCATAACCGAAAAAGGAAGCACCTTCAACGTAACTTCCAGCAGCAGTGGATGAAGTATGAGTTCCGTGTCCATCTGTGTCACGCGTAGAATTCATTGAGATTGTCAAATTGGGGAATTTGGCAAGTAAACCTTTGTTGAAGAAACGGGCTCCAATTAATTTCTTGTTGCATGACGAGGAGTTGAACTGGGTGCCACTTTCGCATTGTCCTTTCCATCGGGATGGAATTTCAGTCAATCCATCGTCACTGTAGCTTTTGCTCTCTGGCCACACACCCGAATCCACCAAACCAATGATGACATCTTTCCCATAATCAGAATTAGGCCACGCACCATACTTGGAATTGAGTCCAAGAAACTTGGAGGAGTGAGTAGTGTCCATTTTAACAGACTTGTCTTTAATTGCAGAAACAAAGCCAGGGGAATCTTTCATGGCTCTGAGCTCAGAAGGAGAGAGAATTGCACTAAAACCATGAAGAGCATTTGTATAAGTATAAAGAAGCTTTGAGGAGGGTGGAAAATCTATGGTGGCTTCACTTGCAGCATCCGATATTGATTCAAGGGTAGTCAAATACCAACTTTGATGACTTGAGAAAGCTTTGGGCATGGATGAGGAGTCCATATGGATGATGTAAGTATCCATTTGTGCCCAAGTGGCCAGAAATTGGGGGATTGCAGCAAAGAGGAACCACAAACACAATAGGATATGTTGTATTGTTGCCATGGTTTGAACAATGAAATTGATTAGTTCTTGGAAGACAAATCCTACTTATATATAGGAAAGAATGGCATGGAACGCAGGGGTGCTCCTTACTACAAGTTGTCTATTGTTTTATTTGTCCATGTGGTGTATATACCATGTTTGAAAGCTTTGCTAGATATATAACTTGTAAATACATGGGGCCCGTGAATTTCTGTCAAACCATCAGTTGTATGTCAATTTTCCCATCTCATCTTTGTCATGCTTGCTTTAGCTGTACTAAAATTACTTGTTGAACCTTTCTAATCGATCGAAGGGATCCATTGTTGAGATTCGACAGTGATTTTCATTTTGAAAAAGGAAACTAAGGATGTTATAGAAACTATGATTTTGAAAGTCAGATCACTCAACTACTAGTTTAAAATTTATCATTAACTTGTCTTTTAATCCCTAATATTTTTCATTGGTGATTGTTTAAAATCTGTCATTAACTTGTCTCTTAACCCCTAATATTTTTCATCGGATACTTTTGCACATTTTTAAAATTTCAAGCGATACAAGTAATGATAACAAAAATTTATATTTATCTATAACTTTCAAAATTATAACATCTGTGGCGCTACCAGAATCCTTTTCATTCCTGGACACACATCCATTGTCCATTTTTTGAGGACCATGAGTGTGAACTCTAATGAAGCCTTCACGAAGAATTAATCATGGAATCCATGATCCAAAGATAATTGATACCTTATGCTCGTCAAGGAGCATCTAGCACCTTAATCATACATCTAAAGGGTCTAAGACCTCAAAAGATTAGGGCAGGAAGTGACTCAGTGGTCCTCAAAATACTTTGTTTACAGGTTTTGGTCCTTTCGGATAGGGACAACCAATTTCAAGATAATATAATATAACCAATTGTTTTGTCGTGCAACTGTGATGTATATTTACCCATCATCCGATTATTGTTGAATACAGCTCCAAGAAAGGGATTTATCAGCCAAAATGCAGCATAGCAAAAGTTTTATTTGACAAAATAGCTAGAAAAAAGTCCCATGTAACAATTGTAATCTTAAGGGATAATAAATTTCTAGCACTCTGTTTCACCAAAGTAGTAATGAAGGATTGTTGGTCAGTGTTTTTCGGATTTAGAAAATTAAAAAAAAATGTCTATGGCATGGTGTACATTTTATCCCCTTCCAAACCATGGCCCTTTTTGTGAATAAGGCCTTTAAAGATTTTTAAGTATTGTATCGAGTTTGACATTGCTCTTGCCGCAATAATATTCTGCTGTGTTTATCTACTTCAGCTTTCAGATCATAATTAAATAAACGTACACCAATAAGATCGAAAGCGATTTAATCGTTTTATGCTAAATCAATTGATGGCTAAATTCAACACATACCTATTATTATATATGCTAATCCATACGCAACAATACATTTATCTCATCAAATCTTCTTTATGAATTTTTAGCAGTACCTATTAATACATCTAAATCATAGCCAACCTATTATATAAATATTCACATTATAATTGTGATCATTCTTTACATTTATATGCGTTACTTAACTAACTTTATTTTCTAAAAAATTCAATACTTAAACTACATTTTAACGAGTACCGCATTCATTAGACAGACCTTATGGTTATGTGTCTACATTTGCTGTCCTGTTTCCTTCTGATCCTTTCTGATTTATTTGTGACGGGTTTGGAATATGAAAGCTAACTAGGTGAACTAAACTGGTCCACAAACCGTGGAGCGCGTTAGCTCACTTCGATATAGACATAAAACTTTAGTTTGATGGACCACACCATGTGCCAAATACAACGATAGAAATGCTCAATCTAGCCCTAGTGAGCCCGTTTGGACACCATAATTTGGAAATAAAATATTCAAATAGTGTTTCGCTTGTTATATAAAAATAATTTTTAACTATTCTTTTATTTTACATACATTATATTGCATTACAAAAAAATTTATAGTATTATTCAAAATAAAAATTTTCAGATAATCAAACACACCCAGCTCTCCAAAAAAAAAAAAAAAAAAAAAAAAAAAAACTATACTACTGCCTCACTTGGATGTTTGACCTCAAAGGCATGGATAAGTTACCACACCCCATGCTTGCTAGCGGGAAGTGGGAATCACAGATTTTATGGTGCAACTAAAGGACTCCAAACTCCACCAAGGTTTAGATTGTTACTTGCCAGTCACTATGTTGCTTGCTCATCTTGGCTATTATTTCCTCAAGGTTCGTCAAGTTATTTTGTAATAATTAGGAATGTACCAAATTGTAATCAGAATGTGAGAGATAGTGCCTTATTTTTTTAATTCCAAGAGACATATTTGTTTCAATGTCCAAATATTTGTCAGATTATAACAACCTATAAAGTCTTTATATTCATGGATGAATACGCCATCAGATTCCCTGGCTGATTAGATGTTTGTGGTATAGTTAGTTGGGATTGAGGCAGGTACACTTGAGATTTGGTGTAATTGGTACTAGGAGTGTTTAAACTGCAGGAAAAAAGAAAAATCGAATATCCAGTCGATCTAATTTAGATCGAATATTGGATATCGGCGGAACAAAATTTGAAAAAAAAAATAATTTATATCCAATTTTTAAAGTTTGGTAAAATAGTTTGGGAATGAATTTTAAAATTTGATTCTTGAATTCCCGATTACAAGTCGAATTACCAAATATAATGAGTGTGTTTAGATTATAAATTATTTGAGAAATTTTGTGAAAAAGTACTGTAGCACTTTTTTTTATATGATGTATGTGAGATAAAAAGGTGATTGAAAAATGTGTTGATGATACAAGCAAATCAATTTGCATAAATAAGGTGTAAATAAAGTCTAATATTTTAGTAATACATTTTATATACTACATACCTACTAATATACTATATTACATATTAATTTATTAGTGAATAGTATTATAATTTATGCTTGTATGACCTTAAACGCATATCAATTAATTTGTTAATAACCCCCATATTATTAATTACACGTTAAATATAGTTAAGTAATCTATATTCAATGATATTTAGATATAACTGGAATAGATTATTTGGGCGAAATCTAATTACCAATATCTAAATTATCAAATAAAAGTTTGGACATTAATTGGATGTTGGTCTTGTAGAAAAAAAATTATAAAAAAACCTTGTTTGGACAGCCATTTTCCAAAGAAAAATTGCTACGTTCTCCGTGAACACATTTCCCAATCACCTTTTTACTTCAAATATATCAAATCGTTACAGTAATTTTTCTACAAAAAATCTAGAAAAATACAATCCAAACACAACCTTACTAATTGACCTATTACCAGCGATGGACACTTCTAACTTGTGGGTTATTGTACTTCTTTTAAAAATTGGTGTACACTTACAAACCTAGTTGTATATGTATATTGAGTTGATATGCTTGAACATGATTCACGTACAACAGGGCTAATAGGTACACAAATATTACTATATCAATGGGATGTTTTGACACTACTTTTAAATTTTTTTGGCTACAGGTGGGATTTGAATCCCCACCTAGAGTCCACCACTGAACCAAATTCAGTGGTTCATAGCTGTACCCCTTTTTTTTTTCGGAAACAACAACTATTGTATAACAGATCTTACTAGATCAAGGGAGTATTTTGATACATTTGTATAACCTACTCTATCCTAATCCAAGGGGGAGGGGGAGCCTAAGGAGGCTGTGATAGGGGGCTAGTGGGTATACAAACCCAACTAAACTAAGGGAGTGTTATGATACAACTTTTAGATTTTTTTTTTATTACAGGTGATGTTTGAACCCTCACCTACAACTCAAAGAGGGACTTAAGCCCCTCTCTGGTAGCCACTGAGCCATTGGCCCAGTGGCAGTGGTTTCTCAGCCGTACTTGCTCCGTCCCGTATTTAGTAGGTGTGGCAATCGGGTCGGGTTGAGGCCCAAGCATAACAAAAAATCCTCTGACCCGAAACCGAAAATTTCGGGTTGGTGGGTCGACCCGAAATGACCCGAAACTTAATTTTAATTTATTAATTTATCACTGTAATTTTTAATAAAATCAATTTCTCACAAAATTAATTACATCATCAAGTAATAAAAATTTAAATAAATAATTTCAAACCAAATCTAAAATAAATTAAACACCGTAAAAGTATTTTATCCCAAACCAAATATAAAATAAATTAAAACAGCATAAAAGTAAAAAATAACATAATATATTATTTGTCCAAATATAATAATTTCAACTTCACACACGTTAAATAAATTCATTTAGGATTAAGTAATTAATGCCTTTGAAAAAAAAGAATGATTTAGTTTAGTTAGATAAAATAATTTTTATGTTTATTAAATTATTTTTAACTCGTAAATGGGTCACATCGGGTCATATCAAGTCACCACGAGTTGACCCGAAATTGACCTGTTTTCTTTTCGAGTTCATCGGGTTCAACCCGATTCTAACCCGAACGCCCGAAACCTCAATCCAAAACCATTAATTTCGTGTTAGATTCGTATCGTGTTTTCGGGTCGTGTTAGGAATTGCTACCCTTAGTATTTAGTTTACTTCAAAAAAGGGGTAGGAAGTGCTGTTGGGAGCCGCCAATGTAGCCACCAGAGGCGGCTTTGTTAGGCGCGACTTTAGTGACGCGAAAATGTTTTAGAACAATGACTTGTAAGCATCAAAAGTGTGCAGTAGTGGTTCGTACGGAAGAAACGTTTGAAACCCAGTGGGCTCTGATTCATAACCCAAGCCCTTCAAAAAGTTACTGGATTTCTAGGTAACCCAAACCTAGCAGACTCATAATTGAATTAGACGCCATTAATCTTTCATTAACAAAAAATTAGCCTTTCATTTTGGGTTGGGTTGGGCAGCTTATGGACTTCGGTTTTGCGTTACCAAGTAACAATGCTTTTGTTAGGAGAGGAGATTTTTGTTGATTTTTTTTTTTTCACTATGTAAGAGTTTTTTTTTTTTTAACTCCACTTTCTTTTTCCATATTGTACTTGTACATTTGGGTTCAACTGCATCTTGAAAACTGAACAGAAAAGAAATCTCAGCTCAAAGGTACAATTTTATAGCGCAAATTTCTCATCTAAAGACATTTTCTAAGTTTCTTGTGTTATAGTGGTAAAATTAGAGAGAAAGGAGAAGGTGAGTCTCGTCAGATATTTAGAATCTTCAGATATGTTTTATCTTTGAGTTGCGATTCCGACCCTTGAAATCCATCTATAGGTTGTTGATTGGAGATTGAAACAAGAAGGCAAGTAGTTCTTAGATATCTATTGTCATCATTTTTATCCTTGAGTTAAGGTGTCCTCCTTTCAAATCCCCATTTAGAAAATAAATCGGGAGTCCAAATTGTACTTGCTTATTAAAAATTTTTTTTTTTTATGGTAATGCACCTTTTTAGTTTAGACAGATCCTTCTCATTTAGTCCTTATAATATCTTTATGAATTTCTTTCAAATTAGAGTCGAATAGTATAGGTGTTGCTGAAGCAAAAAATAAAATAAAAGAAAAGAAGAAGAATTTGAGGTTCCTGTATTATAAAAAAGAAAGAAATGGTGTAGACTGTGTAGAGTAGCCCATTTATAGCCTATATGGAAAATTAACAAACAGCCAATACATTTGACAGGCATTTTTCAACCAATTAAAGTAAAGCTCAGTTCTTTTGGGTTTAAATAAAAGAACTAAAGAGCCTATTATACTTTTGTCCTTTAATTAATCCTGTATGAGGACCTTTGTGATATTCGCATCTCAGGACTATTTTCGGTTGGTTGCTGAACTGATGGCACAATGGCTATTGGCTACCCCAGTATTTCCTCCGCCACAGGATATTCCATCCTATTCTAAAACCAGAAATTTAATATACAGAGACATTAGTCAAATGACTTCTGTTTCAACACCCAAGCCTCTCTCTTTCCCAACCATCATCTTCCTTGTAAGGTTTGAAATGTCCTTATATATATATATATATATATATATATATATATATATCATCTGTAGCTTTCTCCGTTTAGAACCCAAAAATTCAAAAGTCTTGATTTTTCTTTTTTGTTTTGAACGCAATAGTTCCCATGCAAACTAAAGGTGTTGCCAAATTGAGTTTTCTTATTACTTATCCTTGTAGATTTTACTCCCACGAAAAAATTGAATTTCTTAAGGTGCCTATCCGGAGAATACAGGGACAGAACTAGCGGCAGTGGGCAGGGGTCCCTCCGTCATTATGCTTTGAAAAATTAAGTTTTTCTCCTTTAAGAAATTAAAAATTTTAAAAAGTTTCTTTATAAATTTAACTTTTTTCCCCTGCAAAAATTAAAAATACTTTAAGTTACATAATTAATATTTAATTGAATTAGAGTTCGTCTTCTCAAAGGAAATTTTTTAATTCCATCTATGGAAGAATATATATTAGAATGGACCTTATTGAGTGTAAGGTCACACTAGTTTCACTTTAACTAATCATGTAGACTTGATGTATCATGTAATGTTCCGATCCTTTAGTCTAATTATTTATTAATTTTTTTACAATTCTAACTATATTTGGTAAGTAATAAACGGCATTTTATAGAAAAAACATATTTATTTTTGAGTAAAATTTATATACATTATCAATGCATACAGTATCACGGTTAGATGGATAACACATGAGCAAATTTTGAATTTCAAATTCAAAATTTACACGCGTGTCATATATCTAATGACCAATTAAACACAATGGACGGTGTATATAAAATTAATCATTTATTTTTTATTAGACAGCCCAATTAAAAACAATGCACAATTCAATTTTGAGATCAGTAAGATATAGAATGATGGAGATCTCAAGCGTATGTCTCACTATTGCGTGATACATACTACAATATAGGATTATAATTTTTATTGGTGTACATTTCATGCCAATATCTGTATCTATGCAGATTGGAAGTACAAATTGTGAATTTGTTTTCTACATTCTCTTTCATTGGAAGAGAATTTTAATATCTGTAGTCATGGTTTGGAAATACAAATCGTCAACCTTGTTAGTGATATGAGGTGGAATGAGCACTTTTCTTTGTGATTTAAGAAAGGGGCACATAATAATTCTCCAACTTTATCAGCAAAATGTATTTGATTTAATAACAATTATAAGTACCTCATTACCAAGACAAATAAAAGGTGACTTTTGAGTAACGTCCAAAAAATAAATAAACATGTCCCGGTCAAGATTTGACGAAGCTTGTTTGGCAACTTGGCATGAAATGGATAAACAGAAAAAGGACAGACAAAATGCACGAGCCTATTCCTGTCTAGCACAGCTCGTAGACTTGGGTGCAAAACGGATGTAATTGGCTAGCTGTACATGGTATGGATCGATGCATCTCCATTTTTTGTTCCAAGTGATGAAATTTGTTGCATCATGTTCCCAACTGACAAGGAGATATAGTGGAAGATTACCGGTCCAATCCTCTTTGATCTCATGCTTGTTTGGTCTTGGCAACACAAGAGTATGGGTGTGGGTCAGAATTACAAAAGTCAGAAGTTGATTCTTTGCAAATGAGATTGGTCACTATTAGACCTAGAAACGTGGGGAATTATCTCCTTGTTTTGTAGGGTATTGCTTTGGAATGTACTAGTAGCATCAACTATAGGACCCAAAAAAAAAAGGGATAGTATCAACTATCAAGTACGAAGGTTATGGTACACTGGCCTTTTCTCCTTGAAATCCAATAAAGCTGAAAACCAAAATGAATCCATCATAGACGGATTTGGAGTTTGCTTCGAGGAGAAAAAGATTTTATGGTGGACAAGTAGACACATAAACGAAATTAGCAGAACACTAGATTTCGTTAATAACTTTGGCAGGGCGAAACTCCAATAAGGAACCTTTAAAAATGCTCAAATTTAAAAAAGGAAAAAATATTGGGTAAATTACATGATCCCCCTAGATTCACAGATTGTTGCTTGACCTCCTAAACGTTTCAAAATATCCACATTAACTCTCTGTTGTTTCATGTAATGTGGAACTTGATGAAAAATAAACTCCCAAATGTCTTTAGTTGAAATACTAATATTGTCTTTATTTAAGCACTAAATCGGACAACGGTCTAACCATGTTGCACAAAAGTATAGGAGAATCATGTGGATAAATATAAAAATTACAAGGAGTAAAGTGAATATTCATACTTATTACAGGATAGTTAAGTGGAAATTAAGATTTTGTCGCACATATTTTTGGAGTGTATTTGGTTCAACTGCTGTAACTGTTGGTGCTTTTCCGTTCATTGCTTTACTTTATATAAAATCATAGGAGATTATGTAGACAATTGGAAATTTTAGAGCATCATGTAATAATATGAAAAACGTTGGAGAGTTATGTATAATTTATCCTAAGATATACGCACCTTGGGGTGCTTTTTTTATTGTCTCTGGCCACGAATTTCTGTTTATGCTGAATTACGAACTAAAAAGCTTGTTCCATGATACGTGTTTGTGACCTTCTTAAATTGTGAAATTAGGAAAATGTGGTAGGAGTATTAGTTTTCTTAAGGATAAATTACTAGCAACCTCTTGTCATTTTGCACAATATCGTATGATCCCTTAACGTATCAAAATATTTACATAATGCCCCACAACTATAGCAGTTCACATTTCATTTTTTTTTTTTAATCCGGCATACGTATAGTATCAAAGTTTCCAAATTTCCATATTCACCATTAAAAAAAATGAAAGTAATACATATGGGAAAAGTTCTTGATCCTTTCCAATGGTATGAGTTTTTTTTAATCTTTTTTTTTTTTAAGTCAACTTGGGTATGGCACTTATTTCATTTAAAGGAATAATGTTTAAGGTTGAAAGTTGGTAACAGACTGTACTTGTTAATCCACCAGATAACAATCAAATAATAGCTCTACCAGCTGTCAAAAATGTCTCCTTGTATACGCCACTATATTCCTTGTCCTATTGATTTATCTTCAACAAACATTATTTTGCAGAAATTGGAACTACATTCATATCAAGAGAGAAAATTATAGGGTAGTGGCCAACTAAACTAACCAATATCTTTGACAAAATTCTGTAACCAAATTTGAAATGGAACACTGAAAAAGAGTTTAATTCCGGATCCAGTTTACTTCCACTAACTTCACAGCATCTTGCAACTCAGGATTCGTACACGATCAAGGGAATTCAAACTCATGAACATATAAATAAATCAAAATGAAGTATGCAAAATTAATTGCACGAAAAGTAACTGGTATTTCAGGAATTCACGTTTAATAATCTGAACAAGATTTTTAAAAAAAATAAAAAAATCTGAACAAGATTAGGTTAGTTGCAACACTCTAGACTACTGAAATTGCCAACCTTGATAAATTTTCCTTTTTTGTCTTTTGGTCAAAAGGTGCACGTAAAGGTTTTGAAGTGATCCTATGTCTTAAAAAACCCTTTGCACAATAACTAAATTAAAGAAGGTTTATTATTCCGGTCAAATTCTACTGAAAATTTTGTGCATGGTGACTTCATCTTATACAAATCTGTGGACATGCACGAAATCTAGTTTCGTGCTAGTTTAATTTGAATGAGTGACGCAAGAGCTACAGGTTTGGAGAAAGACTTATCCTTGCAGCTGATCAGCTAATATAATTCACCATTGGAGAGTCATTTATTTGGCCATCTTGATAATCCAAATAATTTCTCTATTTAGTTTTCTATATTTCAGAGCTTTTGGTCAAAATTTTAGATTACCAATAACTTAATTAAGGTTATCTACGTTAATCAACTGGTAGTAAACTGGTATTAATTAATGTTTAGTACTCTTTCAACAAGGCATTCAGTATCCAGACATTA
Organism: Coffea arabica; assembly: GCF_036785885.1. Lineage (NCBI taxonomy): Eukaryota > Viridiplantae > Streptophyta > Magnoliopsida > Gentianales > Rubiaceae > Coffea > Coffea arabica. The sequence goes on along the minus strand of NC_092323.1, from coordinate 39,106,252 downwards.
AAAACGAATGACCGGTACACTGTCTCATTAGGAAATAAATTGTAGTAATTAACAACGTCTATAACATGCAAAAGTAAAGGTGAAAATTCAAAACTCAATTTTAATTAGAAAAAAATAAGACCAGAGCAAGAAGACAATTATTCCGTGCAAGAAGACATTTGAGTGGACAAAAAGACACCTAATTCTCTACAGCTGGAGCTCAATCGGCCTCACTCTTGATGGACCCCAAAAGAGAAGAAAAAAAATGAAAACAAGGAAGAAAGAACAAAAATGAAAAAAAAAATGCATTCTCCTCTTGTGTTAATAGGATAATTAAGCATCTCTACTAATATTCACTATGAATTGACAAGAGATAATTGAAATAGTTAAGGTACTAAACAAGAATGAAAGGAAGGAACTAAAAGATCACAATTAGCCATACCTTAGTGCAAGAAACTATAAATGTGCTACATCTAATTTGACAAAGACTTCTCTGCTGTCTTAAAACGTGATTAAGCAATCAACAACAATTGTTTTTATTTTGCTGGCCTTGTTTTGTTGTTTGTGAATCACCAGATTTATTCCCCCAAATAAAGGGCCATTAGAGCTTTATTTCAACCAAAATCCGCCATTGTCTGAGAGGCAAGTAGCTGTATACATACTAAAAGGTATTGTTAATATGGTTAGACTAGCATATAATATATCACTTCTATATAAGAAGTAGTCGATCTCATTTGCTATAGTGTGTAAGACACCTAAACTACTATATAGATACTTGATAATATGATCGAGTTCATTAGATTAATCTACATAGTACGATATCATTTAAGTGCCAAAAAATTAATTTTTAAGTGATGTTTGTATAAGTGGTTCTTAGACTAAGGTTAACATAGTATCTTAAGTATGAATAATTATACTTTGTTACGAAAGCATATGAGTATATACTTGAAGTATGAAAACATAATGAATAATCTTAAGTATAGCAAACAACAAAGTTTGACCACTTGGGTATATGAGTATATACTTGAAAATATGAAAGCATAATGAATAATCCATAAGAATTTACCACTTCTTATGGAAGAGGAATTATTTTATGTTTAATCACTTGTAAAAGTATAATTCAGAATTATTCGCACTAAATGGAAGTCTTAGAAAGTGTTTCTAAGTACTTCTTCATTGGATTTATATTTTAGTACAAGAAATAAATATTAATCATATAATGGAATAGACACAACATATTCCAAAATTAATGTGAGATAAGTGTGGTAAAAAGATATCATGGAAAACATTCACTAAAAGGTGAAACCATCCACTTGATTTTTCACATTACTTGGCTGGTCATGATGCATTGCTAGATGCCAATCTTGATCTATAAGCTTGAGTTGATTGATTAGTGGATTAACGATAAATTAGGAGGAGCTTTAATTTATCTATTTCTTATTTATTAAGAATTATAACTCATATTTATTATCAACGTATGAAAATCTAATAGGTCACACACATTAACAACTTATTTAGTTGGATTAAAAGAATTTCAAGTAGGAACTTGAAAGATAAACTTTTATAACTAATAATTTAATTTATGAGACAAATTAATTTGAGGGACTTACGGTACAAATAAATTTATAGAATAAGAATACTAAATTCTATTGGAAACTAATTTTAGGTTTCTATAAGGATATAGACAATTTATTTGTCTATAAATACTTAATAAACTTTATCTAGTAAGACAAATCGACACATGAATTATTTTTGTGAGATTTTTGAAAAAAATCTTGAGAGAAAATATCCAAAAATTCATCAAAGACATAAGAAAAAAATTGCATATCTTATTTCTTTTACTGGGGCATGTTTTCAGTGTAAATTTAGGATTTTTCTCAACCAACTTGTGTGTGATGTCTTGGCAATGGGTAGCAGTAATTTAATTTAAACTAATTCAACCTAGGAAGCTCTAATTAAAGAGGTTCACAGTTACATGGATCACAGTTAGAGCTCGAACACGTGTGCAGGTACATGGATCTCTGTCTTTCTGTGCATCAAATCCCCACCGATTTAAGGAAATCTACATAGGTTGAGATGACTGTCTTAAACTAACTCTATATCACACAGATTTAATCAAAGGTTGATCTATTAAAGGAATCAAAATTTTTAAATTTGATGTGCATGCTCGCGTGATTCCTTACATTCACCTTATGACAAGTAAACTAAAGCATCAATTTTTTACATGACAATCAGATTCTTACACATTCAGCTCCCTCCAGACTCGTTCACCACACTAACACATAAGTTTTTTGCAAAAACATAATTATCCAACAGTTAATCATCAATCCTCATAAATATTAAGGAATACATATTGGCAACTAGTAATTCTGTCCTGGAAATATCCCTACTGTTAGGGGCGTTGCAACAATTGGACTTCGAACTACATGTTTACCTCCAGTGTCGTCCAAACTTAGATGACCAAAAAACACCAAATTGTTCAGAAATGCAGGACCTTCTATTGGTAATTTGTAGCTTTTCTTTTCGTGCTTCTGTCTGAAAAGTAATGTACGCTAACTCTAAATCCATCCAGGGGCAACAATTTTGTGAAATAAACTGACGCTTCATTCCCAACATTAGTTAATGGTATTGTGAATTCTTGTTGATCGATTGCCACCTGATCCAACATGTGCTATGAATGATGGACAGTTCAAGTACAGTGATTTTTGAGAAACATTGAGGAGATGACCTTGTCACAGTTTGAATTTAATTGTACTGTAATTCAGACCACATAAGAGATTAATGCAATCTTCTATTCCAGCATCATGTAAGATTCCAGGTTCCAATGCCTTGTCCTAGGAACTTTTGTTTATTACTTTTAGTTAGTTTTTGTTTGAGCAAAACACCAATTTATTTCCAAAACTATTTTGCTAAAGTCAAAATAGTCCCCAAACTGTATTATGAGCTAGTTTAGTGCCTTGACTATTTTTACAAAGTCAAAACAGTCCTTAAGCTTTATTATGAATAAATTTAGTCCCTCAACTATTTTGTTTAATCCGAAATAGGCCCTTACATATGTGTATGTACCCAGTTTGGTCCTTATGTGGCTCATTCGCCCAATTTATTAACTTTTTGCACTCACAATTAGGTGCAAAATATGAAATTTAGTCATTGCCCTTATTAAAACAATAGAAAAATAGATATCTATGAGAAAATTGGCTACAAAATTGAATAACATAGAGAGCCAAAAAAAAGGAGAGAGCTTCTTATGGAGGAAAAAAATGGAGGTTGATGCCTAAAAAAATTTCACATGGATCCAATTCAATCCTATTAAATGGAAAAATAAGGGAAAAATAACATGGCAGAAGTACGTAATAAGCAGGAAAATATGTGCTAATAATATGTTACCCTTTTAAGAAATAAAGTAGAAAAAATTCAATTTTTTTGCTTTCCATAAAATTCAATTTCTTTGCTGAATTCTTGACAAAAATTTGTCTAATCTATTGTTTTAGAAAGAAATATGGCTAGATTTTTGCTTTTGCCCTTAGTTGTCGGTGCAAAAAGTTAATAAATGTGGTGGATTAGAAAATAAGGACTAAATTGCCCTTGTAAATATAGGTGAGGGACTATTTCAGCTTAAATAAAATAGTTGAGGGACTAAATTAGCTCCTAATAAAGTTCAACGACTATTTTAGCTTTACAAAAATAGTTGAGGGACTAAATTGATACAACTAAATTGGTGTTTTGTTCTTTTTTATTTGTGTGGCATTTCAGTAATATCTATTTAATTGCAGAAGTGGCCACGTATTTCCTATTTGCATGGGTTTGGAAAATAGCTTAAATTATCTTCTTTTATTATTTGAGTGTTGGCCAAATAATATTTTCTATAAATAAGTAGAAATTAGAACACTATAAAAGCTCACACTTGAATAAACCCAATTTTTAAAGACCAAATGGCCTAAGGGACAATGTTGGTTGGGCCTGAGTGCTGACTAATGCCCAAAACTACATCTTTGCTCTTTTACTTTAATCCAAACTTTTCCAACCCATTTCCAACATTCTCTTAAGCAAAATTTCTAAATAGAATTAACAACAACCAACCCAAACTTATATCTCAACGTCAAACCAATCAAAGGCACATAAATCAACAAAATAAAAACTCAAATTACTAACTATCACAACTCAAAAAGAAATAACCGATAACTTCATCATGCCCAATTTAACTTTTAACCTATCTAGTGCATAAAACGTAAAATAACAAGAAGTTTACTCTGATGTAGTCATCAAAACAAGGTCTCCAAGTTTTCCATCAGCCATTTGATTCGATTTTGCTCAACTCACACCTGAAAAGAAACCAAAGAAGAAGCAAAACGATTCTTGGAAAAAATGGAGAAGAAGATGAAGAAGAAATTGGAGAAAGGAAAGAATTGGTGAGGTAAATAGTTAATTCTATTACAAATCTCACTACAGATATGTTTCCTATTTTATTTTATTTGCTTATTAGCCCTTCAATTGTCTAAGGTTTTTAATTTTTACCATAAAATTGTATTTTTTTTAATCAAATGTCCCTCACCCAAAGGACTAGGACATCACATAATTTTCCAGCAAAAGCTTGATCACCAATTCCAATTGCAATAGTAATGCCCAAGTGATGTCATTGTGTAAGGTATCAAATTTAGGACTATTATCCTTTACTAAAATGAAGACAATTGATAGTGTATAATTTGTTGTATATTTATATGCATAAATTGCTAGTTAACTCTCTTATTTGAGCTTATTTTGAATAAAAACTACATAATTTTGCTCTTATATTATTCTAATAGATCAAGAGTTCAATTGGACAAAAATAGACCAAAAACGTGGCGCGAAAAAGCAATGGAAGAAGAAAACATGAAGAGTAACTTGGCAGGATTGACAAGTTTCTACTTTTTGGCAATAACTTGAGCTACCAAGATCGGATTGAGATAATTTTTTATTCATTTTGAAGTTAAGAGAATGTTTTACAATTATTATTAGACATTAAAGTCTAGTTCTCAGATTTTTATAGTCAAAAGTTCAAATTACTAAAGTATAGTTTTGTGGCAATGCTCTACTGACCAGTTCTTTGTATTTTGAGCATATCTTAGCGTCCAAACCTCCAAATGACATAATTCTTGTGGCATTGGAAAGTTAATTCAAAGAGTTACAACTTTCTTGTTTTAAGCAAGAGCTAATTCGATATCATTAATAGAAATTTGTGGCATTGAAATTGATTTGTGTGTGAATCCTAAGCGATCTATCCGTGAATCAGTTATAACTTGCACTGGTGTTGATTTTGGTCTTCTCACTGGTGTCTTTCTGAACCCAACTCCGGTGCTGGAGTTTAGGCTGGAGTTGGCGCCAGTATTCATCAGAAAAATGTGCGAAAACATCATTTTTCAACTCCAATAAGCAGAATCCTACCCCGTTTGAGATGCTACTTTAAAAAAACTATAAATAGGGGCTGTCTTGGACATTTTTAGGGGTGGAAAACATTAGTCTAACTTAGTTTTAACATCTTTTCATAGTTTATTCTCGAGAGTTCAAGATCAAATGGAGCGAATCAAGGAGTGCACAAGGAGAAAACTGGAACAAGCAACTGAGAAATTTTCTTACTCTTTTACTTATCCTTGTAGCAACTCTTTGAATTTGTGGTTTCAATTTCATAATTATTTTGAACTAAATTGCTTCTAGTGTTAGGGTTTTTATAAAGGAATTTGATTAATTTTTTCTGTGAGGATCCGAAAATTCGTTTTCTATGTTTTTGTTAGTTTAACTTACTTGCCTTAAACTCTTGGTTGATTTACTGGATGAGTCATGATTTTTCTTCTATTGATTTATTTATCTTAGTGCATGTTTAATTTGGTGTATGTTCAGTTTCATAATGCATTATACTAGTGTGACCAACTAGTAAGGTGTATGCAATCAATGCGGAGGATAAGAGGGAGTTTTATGCAAAAAGGATTATGTAATACGAGGTGTTAAGAATTAATTGGAGGAGCACTAAATATATTGGTGGTTAGAGACAAATCAAGAGACAAAGAGATAGACATTTGCCCTTGTTGCGCCACTTGTCAACCATCAAGCCAACTTTGACCAAGACTAACCTTTCTTCTATCCAACCCAAGCTTCCATTTCATTCACATATCTTCCTCTTTTGGGTAGCCATGGACAAAATTTTGAGAGAGGAAAGAGGGATAGAAAAACTCAATTTCTAACCTTGATTTCTTCTCCAAATTAGTGAGAAACCAAAGAAGGAAACCACACTTCATGCCATCAATCTTCGAAGCAAGTTGGAAGGAAGCTTGGAGGAGTTCTTGGAGGAAGGACTTCTCGTTTCATTTCCAACATTAGTTTTGTGTGGAAGGAGGTAAAAATTACTAAAAAAAACCTAGTTTTCTCTTCTTATACTTGATGTATGGATGATATGAGCTAAAAGGGAGGAAATTTATATAGGATTCTAGCTATTTGCAAGTTGTTTTCTTGATAGTTTGTTGCTGGAAAATTTTCAGCTTTATGAGTTTGGTTCGATCATTAGTTTACAAGATTTATATGTGGATTTCGGTGAATTGCTTTGTTAAGAATCATGCTATATGCCTTTTTATATGATAAAGAAGAAGGATTAGATATGTTCTATGAAAACCTTAGTAGCTTTGATGGGAAAATATTATGGTGAGTTTGATATATATTTCTATGTGGAAATATTAGCAATTTTTATGGTGATTTTTGTGAGGACTTAGAAAATTTGTCAATTTACCTAGTTTAAATACATGGTATTTTATTTATTTAGTCATGTATTTGTTTATTTATTGATTTGATAATGATTTTGTCTTAATGCTTTTGTTAACTTGTACATGGAAAAATTAGTGTGTGGGGTAAAATGAACTTTTTCTTTTTAGTGAGGTGTGAAAGGAACTTTCGGAAAAAAAGAGGGAGGTTAGTGCAATAAGAACCCTCTAGAAGGTGACATGTGTCACCATAAGAACCGAGTTTTTTTTAGACTACCAAGTTATCTTCCATTGCTTGTCTTTAAAATAACAAACAAAACACAAGAAAAAGAAAGAGAGAGAGGGCCGAGAGCTTGAGGAGGAAAAGGGAGAAGAAACTTCATCCAAACTAGCTTGAATCTTGCTTGGATTTTGAGGGAAAAGGAAGGAGATAACTTGGGGTTTCCATCAACCATGGCTTAAGCTTGGAAAGGAAGAAGACTTGGTGGGTTGTACTTCATCTTGGTTGGAAAGCAAAAGAGGTAAAATGCTAGATAATCCTTCTTTCTTCACTTTATGTTGAGAACAAGTTGGATTGTTGGAATAAAGACATGATTTGGTGGTGAATCTTGATAGTTTTTCAAGTTGATGGTTCTTGTGCTTCATATTTGAGTTAGGGTTTGTATATGTATATGATTTATGGTGGTTTCTTGTTGAGATTTTGGCCTTATATATATCTAATGTTATGTTCGAAATGAAACCTTATGGATTTGCTAAGTATGGTTGGTTGGATTTGGTAAATTAGTTGGAGAAATGTTGGAAAAGTTGGAAAGAAATTTCTGCTTGATGGCAGAATTTTAGGGTTGGAATTGCAACCTTGATTTCGAAATTTTCATGATGATTTTAAGCTTGATTTTGTTCAAGATACTCTATACTACTTTAAGCTACAAGGGTATGGTGAAATTTGACCAAAAATCATGAGTTTAAGTGGGAAGGTTGAGTCAAGTGTTGTTGAAAATTTTTTCCGTAGGAGACTCTGAGCAGTCTTGGGAAATCAATTATATCTTGGTATAGAAAAATCTGAATTGAGTCCCATTTTTGCATTTGAAACCAGACTCATAGCTCTTTTAACTCTGTAAAATTTATGGTTTGGTTCACTTTCTATAAATACCAGCAAAATTTCCAAGCAGGCTGAAAATCCAAGACTGTCCTGTTTTTGCACTCCGTTGAGCAGTGAATTGAGTCTGAGATTTGACTGAGTTATGGGCTGAATTTTATGAAGGTGTCTTTTAGAGAGTTGCAGATTTTTGAGTCTATTTTCTAACGGTATAAGATTTATGATTTTTGGACTTATGAAACCCAAGTTATGACTTTTCAAAGAGCATTACAAAAACTGGAATTTTTCTTATGAAATGACAAACAAAACTTAGAAGGGATTTGGAAACATTTTCTAGTTTTTAACCCTAAATATCTCGATTACTTATACTACCATTTGCCTAAATCTTTGACCTAGCGTAAACAAGGATGTTTTCTCTTGAATTGCACTAGAATCTTATGATTTGAGGGCTGAGATATGAGTTGGTTATTTGTGTGTTTTGACTAGCTTTATGGCTTAGAATTACTGCCCTTTATAATCTGGAAATTATGGCCTTGATTGTCTGGAAATTTTAGCCTTGATTGTGGTAGATTTGCTAAGTTGTATTTTGTGATTTGGTGGAAAAATTGAGGGAAAACAGGGAAAATGTTGTCCGGATTTTAGTAGCTTGTTTCCCTTTAATTGTGGGGTGTATTTGTGTTGATTTTTGTCTAGGGTTCTTGGTAAAATCTTAAGCCCTACTGGTATGTTGAATTTGAGTTAATTTGGAGACATTTTATTGGTATTCCTTTGGTTTTTCCTAAGCTGTCTTGTATGCTGGCCAAACTCAATGCTTACTGGCTGAATTGAAGGGCCATGTTATACCTTGCTTTTTTTCAACCTTTTATGATGAGTTTTGGCCAAACCTTGCTTCAAACCCTGGTTATTACTTCGGTGTCCTGATCTTGTGTGAAAACTAGAAGGTGAAAATGTGACAGCCCCACCTCCCCCTAGGGCGAACCCAAGGGTTTGGCGGACCGCCTGCCCAGTTCTCGCAAGGACTCAGTCACGCATCATGAAATTTTGAATAAAACCTCAATAATAAAAGCGATATTAATTACAACCATCAATATAGGTACACTCATGGACCTCCAATGTCCACACAATCTATAATACAGTCAAAGAGTCAAACTTGCAAAAATCAAACCAAACAAGCCGGCTAGACATCTATGAAGTGCTCACGCGAGCAGCTAACAAAACCTAGACAAAATCTATGTCTTCTCCACTTCCATTCTCACGTTCTTACTGTGAGAACAAGAAAACTAGGTTGTATTTTATTTATTTCTTTGAATGCATTTTCTTTACTTTAAATTATTGCCTTAATTTTCTCGATATTTTTATAAGTGAGTCAAGTTTTTAAATTATTTTCTTGGTATAAGTTCGTATATATTAAGTTTGAAGTGCATTATGGACGTGGGACCCGCTAGTGCGGTAAGTGCGATAACATTTTGACGACTAGGTGAAGTTTTGTATAAACGGATATTATTTTATAAGGTGTTAAGGGATAATTAGAGGTTGGCAAGACAATTCAAGGTAACTACATCAAGAAACCATCTTCTCTCTTATCACTTGCATATGAGTAGATTTAGAGTTTAATTTTGGTAGTTTACTTGGAAAATTTCATGGTTTAAGTTATAGTTGCTGTTTGAGCTATACATGTGCTATATTTGTGAGGATCTAAAAATTTACTTATTTTAAACTCATATTATTGGTTTATTTAAACATTTATCCACCCGTTTTCTCCGAATAATTTATTTAAACCCTTTTAGAACCATTTACATAGAACTATGACTTGCATACATTTTAAAATGCCCCGTTAATAAATTTAATTTTCGGAAGCTCGTTTAGTGAGATTTAGTGAATACGCGTTTGGAGGCAATATTTGATTTGAGAGTGCAGTGACCTTGGAGATTTGAGAACTCATGCGTTAGTTTTAAAATAGGTATTTTTATGATTAATTACCCTAGTATTGATTAGTTATATTATCGTTACAAGAATTTCTTAGAAATTGCGCTTTATCGTGCGCGACTAATTGAAGGACTTTAGAAATTTATTTTAAGCTACTAAGAGTGAATAATAATAGTGTTAAAGGAAGTACATTAAAGGTTTAGTGCACAAATAAAACAAACCCGAAAGAGAATGGACACGAAACGCGCGCGCGGAAAACACTATTCCTAGTTGACTTTGGAATAGCTTTCACTTTATTTTCCCTCCAATCTTCCTCAAGAAGCCTCACAACTCATTTCACACTCTCTCTCTTCACTCCATAGCCGGCCACCCTTAAGGAAGAAGAAAGAGAAATCCCAACTTCACCTTGCACCATTTTTGCTCCAATCTTGCATCCAAAAAACACCATCCAACTTCTAACAACTTGGAGATTCATTTTGGCTTGGTGGAGGACATCTTTCTCACGGTTTTCTTGGGACTTTAGAGGTGCAAAATTTCTAATTTTTCACCAAGGAGTATAAGGTAATCATCCGGTCACTTAATCTTAGTTCTAGTTGGTTAAATTTTGCTAGGAAGCTTGTAGCTTCATGATTATTGTTGTGGGTTGAGTTTAAATGCTGGAGTGGGCTCTATGAAATCCTACAATGGATATATTGGACTGATATGGTGATTATGAGTCTTGTTGGTGTTAATTATGTGTTAATCAAGTGGATATAAGTTAGAAAAGTGAAAGGAAAACCAAAGGAAGATTGTATAGGAAGAGGCCGAATTCTGCCCTATTTTTCTCGAAGCTTTAATCTGAAATTTTGATGCTCAAATGACCTTGAATCTGATGTAGATATGTTGTATAGGATGTGTGGAAAGTTTTCACAAAAAATCATGTGAATTTGTTGGGTAAAAGTTGAAATTTCGAAATGGTACAAATCTGGAAAACAGTGTTCGAGTGTTCTGGACAAAGCATCTTTGAACGATCATAACTCTCTGTTCAAACTTCAAAATCAAGTGCCATTTACAGTATTTGAAACATGACATCCGTAGTTTTCTAACGGTGTACATGTACCTTTTAATTCGAAATGAGTCATCTATAGTGACTGATCAAAGTCGACTGCCCTGTTCTGTCAGTGCAATCGAGAAAATTGTAGAAGCTGCAAATTTTGGCTCCATTTTCTCTTATTTGCAAACTGAATTTCAGAACCACTTCTTGTGATGAAATATAGCCTGTTGAATTTAGTTTCCAACGCCATCAATCATGTTCGATTTTAAGTTGAATTGAGTGAGATATAGTCCAATTCCCGAACTATACCGAATCTGAAAAACCCTAATTTTGGCTAGCCAAATGACCTAGTTTGACTTGGGACTTGTTGTTTTGAAAATTCTGATATCAATCACATACCAAATGTATATTAGATGTTTCTTGAACCTTTGTTTCACAAATGAGTCAGATTTGAGTTGATTTCATTGGACCAAGTGTTTGAAAAGAAAAAGAAAGCGAGAAGGCAGATTTGCCTTGGAAATTCCTTAAATTTTGGTAGTTTTGTTAACTACCTTCCGGTGCTAATTTTCAAATGAAATTTGATGGAGGGGTAGTACTCATATGGAAGTTGAATTGTACCAATTTTGGTGTCATTCTAAGATTTTTTTGATATACAAATAAGATACTAAAGTTGTTCTTCCAAATCTGGAAAATGGACCGAACAGTCCTCAATTTTAACCAACTTTGAGCTACTATATCTTGACGCTCAAAACTCCGATTCTAGTTCCACTTGTTATGTTTTAAACCTTGATTGGAATTCTAATTGAGGTACAAATTTTAGAACCTAGTTCACTTTCTGTGAATTTTGCCGAATTTCCAAAGTTTGCCGAAAATCAAGATTAAAACTATCTTATAGTGCGAATCAGCCACTTTAAACCGAAATTTGAGTGTCTTCCAATTAGAATCTTAGAAAAGTGTCTTCTAGAAACTCTTAGTACTTTGAAACCAGTTTCCAACAGTGCCAAGTTTTTCAATTTTGGATCTACAGAGTGTGTGATATGATTTTTCAAAGATTACTCCTTAAAACTGCAATTTTTGAACTTGAAGGGAATTGAGTTTTTAGGAATTCTTTACTACCCTTCGATATTGAATGACCATTTTAGACTTTCCTTTTATGAACGAAATCGGTTTTTCCTTGCGTTATTAAACGCCACTTTTGAATCTTGAATTTTTAGCAAGTAAAACTCTACTCCATGACATTTTTCTTAGATTGTACAAGTGTACGATCTCTTTTGTTAACAAGAGAATTATAAGTGATAGTGTGTGATCGTAAATTATTATTTGTGCGAGGACCCAAAAATTTTCACATTTTCTCAGCATTATTTTATTTCTTTGACTATATTTTATACTATCCTTGAAAATATTAAATTTTCTATGCATTTTTATAAGTAAGTACAATTTTAAAATCATCTTCCTAATATGAGTTAGTGCACGTTAATTTGAAGTGTATTATTGACGTGGGACCCGTTAGTGCGGTAAATGCGTTATATTTTGGCAATTTGTTGGAGTTTTGTATTAAGTGATATTATTTTACGAGGTGTTAAGAGACAATTAAATGTTAGCTAGATTAATTAGTATGGAGAGACAAGAAGATAAGATTAAAACTTAGAGGCGCCACGTGTCGCGACCCGATTAGTGAGTGGACTTTGACTAAGAATATTTCACTTTCCTAAACTTCAATTGTGACCCAATTTCTATCCCATTTTAAGCTTCCTTGGCCGGCCACCTTGAGGGAAAGAAACCAAGAGAGAAACTTCATTTGTTTTTCAATTTCTTGCCCAATCTTGAATTCTAACCAGAATTTTTGCAAAACCCTCCATCAAAGTTGTTTATTAAGGTGGATTAAAGGATTGAGTGGAGTGATTTTGAAGGGACAAGCTCCAAGCTACTACCTTTCTTGTGGTTTTAAGGTATTTTGCCTAGAACATCCTCTTTACTTCAATTAATTGCTTATTAGTGGTTTTTAGTTGCTTTAGATGTTGTTTTGTGGAAGATTAGCACTTGAATGCATGAATTCCAGCTTGGATGATAACCTGCCCTGCTTCTGTCCGATTCTATTTCAGTATGTTAGAGGCCGAATTTGGCTTATCACAAAATATGAAAGTTGTAGAGAATGATGTTTTATGGTTGCCTACAAAATTTCAACCCAATCGGAGCAACGTAGCCTGTGAAAAGATCAAAATATCCTCACTGCCCTAGGATGCATCCAGTGATCCTTTTTAGACAGTTCATCCAATTGACCGTGTCTATTCACTATGATCCGTGCTGATTTAGCCATTTTCCAAAAAATGAAAGTTTTAGTACTTTGTCTTAGCTTTTCAACGCCTCCAAGAATGCCTTAAACGGACTTTGGTAGCTTGAGATATGGCCATTTGAAGGCAGTACGGTTAACTGACCGGTTAGTTGGAATTTGGTTCTGTGATTGAGGAATTTGACTGGGTTACACTGAAATTTGGACTAAGTGGTCTTCATCAAAATTGTAGGCCTTTGTGTTAGCTTCGAAACGGTATAAGTTTCATTCCAATTCGATAAGCGTAGCTTCGGTTGTGACCGTTACGCAAAAACACGTCAAATCTGTCTTTTGTTAGATTTCATTTCCGCACATGTTGTTAACTTGATTTTGTACTCATATGACTTTGAGCCTATTGAATGGCTATTGTGATAAATTTATATTGTGTATAACTTTGGGATTGGCTGAGGAAAACAATGAAGCCATAAATGGTTGGAAAAATAGGTAAATACAAAGGGCGTGCTGCCCAAATTTTCGCTCGAGAGCTAAGTTTCTATTTGAAATTGTATATTTTCGTTTGGCAAATACTATGACCGTTTTCCATCTTAAAACATGATCCTTCTTCAATTGGAAACTCCAAATGTTTACTTACGCTTACCAAATAAAAAGGAGTGGTTTAGGGTTTTCTTGGGTATTTTGTCCTCCCTTTTACATGAATTTCATTAAGACATTTAGTCTATAATATCTACTTGAATATGAGATGATTTTGAACCATATAAACGATCCCGAAAATAATATTTCTTAGCCTATCTAGTTGGATTCCGACTTGTCTTTGGTTCAAGTGTTTCCATTGAAAAATTTTATAACCTTTTTGAGTTGGGTTTTACGTTTCGACTATGAAACCCTAGTTATTTTTGTCCACGGGTCCAAATGTCCTCGTTTCACTTTAAAGTCTTTTATACGTTCTACTCATCAATTGTCGAGTTCTTTGATTTCACCTAATTGTTTGTGTTAGATGAGCTATAATATTCTTTCTTGTTTAATCTTAGGTTTTCTTGGTGACTAAAGATAATATCCGAAAGGATATTTTGCACGTTGTTTTGCGTATATAGGTGAGTGTTCCTTGTTTGTTATATTTCCTTGACTTATTGGTTTGTTATTATTGATTGATAATGTGTTAAGTGCTTTCAATGATTGTTAAAACGAGTTTTCTAGGCGAGTGTGTACTATATCGCACTCGACCTAAATAAATGTGAAATTTTCAATGATTAAATGATTAAATGCTAGTTGCGCATGAATGTAAGCCGTTTGGCTGAACTGGGTCCTGCCCTTCGTTACCGATCGACTCGAGCCAGAAGCGGATTCGGTCTGGCGATATGGTGACCCTGGGTGTGAACGTTGGTATACTCGAGTATTACCTTGTAGGTTGGTGGAGCCTGACCAACGTCCAGGAGGAGGTGAATGAAATGAAACAAATGAACGAACGAGGGTTTTACTTACAAAAATGCATTTTCAAACAATTGGAGGAATAAGGGGAAATGTCAGGAGAACAAATGAACGAACGAAAGCATGGCTCCTTGTGAGCCCGTATCCTTTTAATGAATGTGTTATTATCATTTTCCATTGTAAATGTTTCTTGAATTGTTGATACTCTATATTTAATGTATTGGATTGATTGTTTGGTTATGTGTTCGGAACCTCACTGAGCTTTTAGCTCATCCCTTTAGTTTTGTTTTCCTTAACAGGGAAGACGAGGCAAGACGGGAGTTTTGGATCGACTAGCCTAGACTAGTTTCTTGGTTTTCTTTTGTAATGGTTCTCGCCCTAGTGCTTGGCACGGGTTGGATGTATGAAGAATTGAGAACCTTTGTATATTCGATGTTTGTACTCTAATGTACATAAGTTTTGCATTAAGTTTTGGATTGTCGTTATATTTATTCTTGTGTTTTATTTCGATTTTAATTGAGAACTGAAGTGAACGACTGAGTCCCGGCGAGAGTTGGGCAGGCGGTCCGCCGAACCCTCTGGTTCGCCTTAGGGGGAGGTGGGGCTGTCACAGTTGGTATCAGAGCCTGCTTCGCGTAGTCTCTGCGCGGAGTGAGCCTGGACTGAGTGGTGAATAGGTATGAAGGATTAAGTACTCGTTTGAGCATAAGCTATGAATTACGAATGTTATAAGCCCTAAATCTTTCCCGTAGTATCTAAGGATCATAGATAAGTACGTCGGGTAGGAATTTCGATTGTAGATAGTTTACTCTTGGGACTGGCCAGCTCGAGATGTGAATTGTCTTATTTCGGATTCTTGTGCCCGAGTACTCCAAAGTTGAGGTAGCGTTAAGTACTTGAAAATTGCATTTTGGGAATATGAACGGGCTTTGTCTGGCTAGAATGAGCACAAGAGGTCAATGGATATCTAGTTTGGATAGTAAGTGACGTGAGAGACCGGACGGGATTATTCAACTGAAACTAGGACGATATCGCCTTTTCTTTTGATTTGTCCTTATATTATTATTACATGACGTTAGTTGGTGTATTTGTGCATATGATTATCTATGTATTTGATCATCTGTCTTCTTGATATATGGTGTGTTATGTGCGTATATGTTTATTTGTGTATTTGGTATGCTGGAATTTGTTACTTTAGTCAATTTACTGTGTTTATTCACTCAATTACCTTTTTGGGGGGAAAAGAAAAGAAAAGAAAGAGGGAAAACATATATATGGAAGGGAGACGTAGTCGTGGACGTGGACGTGGACGTGGACGTGGCCGTGGGAATAAACGAGCTCAAGAGCCAAGAGAGTAAAGGGAAACAATAGCTGCACAAGAGCAAGGACCGAGGGTTGAAGCCGGGGATCAAATGGCGACGGCAATTCAACAAATGACAAACATTTTAGCAAGGTTGGTGGACCAACAAGGTCAAATACCTGTGAATCAACCTCCGAACCCTGAAATAGGAGAAGATGGGGCTCTTGAGAGGTTTCAGAAGTTTGCTCCTCCGAAATTCCTTGGAGGGTTTGATCCGGATGTAGCCGAACAGTGGCTGGAGGCCATGATCAACATCTTTGCAGCTTTGAACTATACCGAACAAAGGCAAGTGAACTTTGCGGTATTTCAATTTGAAGGACCGGCCCGAGCATGGTGGAAAGTGATTAAGGCAAAGTGGGAAAGAGAACAAACTGTATGGACATGGGCTAACTTCCTAAGGGAATTTAATGAAAAGTATCTCCCACCTTTAGTCCAAGAAAGGAGGGAGGATGAGTTTATTGGACTACGCCAGGGAACCCAAAGTGTGGCCGAATATGAAACAAAATTCACCAAATTATCCAAGTTTGCTTCCGAATTAGTGGCCACGGAACCGAGAAGGGTAAGACGATTTATACAGGGATTGAATCTAGAAATTCAAGAAGCACTAGCGGCGGTTCAAGTGAATACGTTAACGGAGGCCCTTGAGAAAGCCCAACGAATCGAGAATGCAAAAGCACAGATAAAAGCCTCCCAAAATCGAAAAAGGGGTATACCTGGTAGTGTGACTGAGGAACCAAGTGAATCGATAGTCCCTTCCAAAGTGCAGAAAGTGAACTTTTTGTCCCACCCACCATGGACAATAGGGGCGTTAGATGAACGATCTACAAAAGGAAGTTAAGTCGGCCATGGGGAGATTTTTCAAAAAAGCCAACAAGTGGCTTCTTCCTTGACTTGTGGCTACTGTGGAAAGACCAATCACACTGAGAGTGATTGTTGGAGGAAAGGGCGGAAATGTTTGATTTGCGGGAGTGGTGACCACCAGGTTAGCAACTGTCCGAGGAAACAGTCACGTGAAAGTAGTACCCAGCAACTGGAGGGCACTAAATCAAAACAAGCGAATGAAAGAGGGAACCGAACAAAAGTACCGGTAAGGGTATATGCTTTAGACAACCAACAAACTCCTGAGCCATCTGAAGGTAAAATTTTCGAGGACGAAATTTCTTAAGGGGGAGAGAGTGTGAGGACCCAAAAATTTTCACATTTTCTCAGCATTATTTTATTTCTTTGACTATATTTTATACTTTCCTTGAAAATATTAAATTTTCTATGCATTTTTACAAATAAGTACAATTTTAAAATCATCTTCCTAATATGAGTTAGTGTACGTTAATTTGAAATGTATTATTGACGTGGGACCCGCTAGTATGGTAAATGCGTTATATTTTGGCAATTTGTTGGAGTTTTGTATTAAGTGATATTATTTTACGAGGTGTTAAGAGACAATTAGATGTTAGCTAGATTAATTGGTATGGAGAGACAATAAGATAAGATTAAAGTTTAGAGGCGCCACGTGTCGCGACCTGATTAGTGAGTGGACTTTGACTAAGAGTATTTCACTTTCTTAAACTTCAATTGTGACCCAATTTCTTTCCATTTTAAGCTTCCTTGGCCGGCCACCTTGAGGGAAAGAAACCAAGAGAGAAATTTCATTTGTTCTTTAATTTCTTGCCCAATCTTGAATTCTAACCAGAATTTTTGCAAAATCCTCCATCAAAGTTGTTTATTAAGGTGGATTAAAGGATTGAGTGGAGTGATTTTGAAGGGACAAGCTCCAAGCTACTACCTTTCTTGTGGTTTTAAGGTATTTTGCCTAGAACATCCTCTTTACTTCAATTAATTGCTTATTAGTGGTTTTTAGTTGCTTTAGATATTGTTTTGTGGAAGATTAGCACTTGAATGCATGAATTCCAACTTGGATGATAACCTGCCCTGCTTCGGACTGATTCTATTTCAGTATGTTAGAGGCCGAATTTGGCTTAGCACAAAACATGAAAGTTGTACAGAATGATGTTTTATGGTTGCCTGCAAAATTTCAGCCCAATCGGAGCAACGTAGCCTGTGAAAAGACCAAAATACCCTCACTACCCTAGGAGTGAAGTGTATTTGAATTATTTAAATTCAAAATACCCTCACTGCCCTTGAGTTCTTTGATTTCACCTAATTGTTTGTGTTAGATGAGCTGTAATATTCTTTCTTGTTTAATCTTAGGTTTTCTTGGTGACTTTTTTTTTTTTTTTTTCACAAACAAACCTTTATTTTATTAGACCAAAGAAGGAAGACAAGCGTGGGAACCATTACAAATGGGAAGAAGCCCCTTTTACCCTAAACCTACGAAACGAAGGGAAACCACTCCTATCCAACCGGTAGGCACCCCTAGCCAACTTGGGCAATTCATCAACCCCATCATAGACACAAACCCGACACTGAGCATGAGCTGCCCCAACATTCGCCAAAATGTCCGCGACTTTATTCGCTTCCCTGAAACAGTGTGTGACTTGACAGCTCCCCCCGAGTAGGAGCCCAATCTTACCCACCTCTATACTGATGACCCATGGACACAAGCAACGTTTCAGCAGAATCCGTTCCAACATCAGAGAGTCAGTCTCTACCACCACGTTACCACCAAACCCCCGCTGCTCACATATCCGCAGCCCGAGTAATAATGCTTTAGCCTCAGCCTGTAAACTGGTACAGCTCCCAAAATAGCTGGAAAATGCAAAAATCATACCTCCCAGCGGATTCCGAAGGATCCCTCCTCCCCCACTCACCCCTGGGTTACCTTTTGAGCCCCCATCAGTATTAAGCTTGACCAGGCCATGGCACGGAACGACCCACCGAATGGGACGCACGAGGAATGCCTCCTGCCAGCCCTCCTCCACGTCCAAGAACGTATGCCAGTCGGTCGCCCGATGTGTCACCCCGAACTTAAACCAAAACACCTCCTTAACCTGTCGAAAAATTGCCTGACACACCTGTGCAGGGCGCTGCATGGCTCCCTGGAACACCGCTGTGCACCTGACCTTCCAAATATGCCAACAAATGAGAGATGGTAATACCCGGAACACAAACCGAAGCTTATCCGACTTCACTGGCTTAAGCCACCAATCCATCAGCCACACCCTCAAGTGGCCGGTCATAACCCTTCCCCCAGACGAGCCAAAAAACTCCCGCACCGCAGTCGCAAGTTCTCCCTGCAAGAACAAGTGGTGAAGGGATTCAGAACCCGAGAGCAGACAACACGAGCACTTGGATGGAAGCTGAAACCCACGAGCTGCCAACACATCATCCAAAGGAAGACGAGAAGACAACAACCGAAGCATAAAAAAGGACACCTTCAGGGGAATGTAAGGATGCCAGATTTGCCGAAAGAGGAATGATGACGGCTTTATCTCTCGAATCTCTGCATAAGCGGATGAAATCGAAAACTGGCCCGAGCATGAAGGCAACCATATCATTCGATCCGGAGACTCCCCATCCGGCCCGGCCACTGCTAAAACCTGTTGTACCATGTCATAAGGTAGGACCCCCGCTAACTTCGACGGAACCCATTCTCCATCCTCCATAAATACCAGACAGGGTACGTCCTCCTGCATCCCCATTCTCAGGTATAAGGCCCCATGGCCAGTCCAATTATCAAACCAAAAACTACATAGACCCTCGTTCAACCTCCATCCAATAAATAACTCTGCTAATCCCCGAATATCTAACATTCGCTTCCAAGTTGCTGAGCCCAGGGTGGTGACAGAAATCTGACAAGGGTGACTTCCCTTACAATACTTAGCCTTCAGAAACTGCGCCCACAATGACCGGCCACTCCGGAAATTCCACCACAATTTACACGAGAAGGCCTTATACATGTCACCCAGCGCTCGAAACCCAGCCCCACCTTCATCTGTTGGATAACACAGGTCGCGCCAACGAATCCAATGAACTTTCTTCTGCTCATCCCCCGCCTGCCATAGAAAATTGGCACATATCCTTTCAATCGTCCTGAAGACACCTTTTGGTATGACACCCGCCGCCAACAAATGAATCGGGATGCTGGACAGCACATGCCTAATCAAAATAAGCTTCCCCCCGGAGGATAACAGCCGGGACTTCCAGGAGAGAACCTTATTAAGCACCATCTGACACAAATCCGAATAGTATGCCTCCTTGGCTCTACCAGTAAACAGCGGCGCGCCAAGATATCGAACCGGAAACTCCCTCCTGTGAAAGTGAGTAACCCGCTCAATTACCCTTCTACGGCCTATGGTGATCCGAGGATGTACTAAGTATCCACTTTTTTGCACATTTACCAACTGGCCCGAATCACTTTGGTACCAGTCCAGAATCTTCATGACCCTCCTTAACGAACCCACTGCCCCATTGGCAAAGATAATGATGTCATCAGCAAACGCCAAATGAGACACTGCCGGGCAGTACCGCGGAACCTTGTATCCCACACTACGCGACCGAGACACAAGGCCATTTAAAGCTCTAGACAACACCTCGGCCCCAATGATAAACAGTGAAGGCGATAATGTATCCCCTTGACGCAACCCTCGAGATGATTTGAAAAAACCATACGGCACCCCGTTCACAATCACAGAGAACCACACATTAGATACCAATCTCCATACCATATCAATGAATCTTTCCCCAAAGCCAAACCGCCGCAGAACGGCAATAAGAAATGGCCAGGAGACCCGATCATAAGCCTTTGCCATGTCTAGTTTCAGGGCCAAATTACCCCCCCGACACTTCCTCCCCATCTCCGACATCAGCTCCTGAGCTAGCAGATAATTATCCGCAATCGATCGCCCCTTAACAAACCCACTTTGTTGGGGAGAAATGATCCGCGGTAATACACTAGACAACCTTGCCACCAAAATCCGAGAAATAACTTTGTTCAAAAAATTACACAAACTAATAGGACGGAATTGCGTAAAATCCTTAGGATTCATGACCTTGGGTAACAGGACAATAGACGTAGCCGTAACGAAGCGAGGCAATTCAGCACCACAGAAGAAACTCACAACCGCCTTGTACACATCATGAGCCACTACCTCCCAGGCCACCGTAAAAAACTTCCCTGAGAACCCGTCTGGCCCAGCGGTACTATCACCATCCATCCCAAAGACCACCCACTTCACCTCCTCCAAAGACGGCACCTCTTCCAACCACGTGTTATTAATTTCATCCCCAAGATTAGGGATAACATCCAGGAGGTGAAAGTCAGCCACAGGGTCAGCCGAGAACAAATTACTAAAAAATCGGACCGCTTCCCTTCCAATCCCCTCATCATCCCTTACCCATCCTCCCACTGAATCCTGAATCATGTGAATTCTGGACTGAAACCGACGTTGCTTGACCACCGAGTGAAAGTATCTAGAGTTCCGATCACCGTGTTGTAACCACTTGACCCTGGCCTTCTGACTCCAGAACTGCTCCTCAACAGCTAACTGCCGGTTCAAATTAGCTTGCGCCTGCTGGAGCTCCAAGTGAGCCTCGTCAGAAAAATCACCTTGCACCCGCATTTCTGCCTCTGCCACAGCCGCTTCCCCCATCTGAACATTTTCAAACACATCTCCAAAAACCTGTCTGTTCCAGATACGAAGAGCCCGGGAGACCTTCTTCAATTTTTCCAACACTACCGAGAAGGGGGTCCCTGCCTCCTCCTCATGCCAAGCTGACTTGACCACATCCAAGAAACCCGCTTTGGAGGTCTAAACGTTCAAAAAGCGGAACGAGCGACTCCTACAATCAACTTTAGGGGCCAGCGAGATGAGTAACGGAGCATGGTCTGATGGGGCGCGCACTAAGTGAGACACAGAAACTGAGAATGGACAATCCAAACACTCCATATTAAGCAAAACTCTATCTAACCGTTTCCAGATGCGCGCCCTTCCTAATCTGTTATTACACCACGTGAAACTACTCCCGGAGAAACCTGCATCGAATACCCCCCCTCATTCATAAATTGTGAAAGTTCAAGACCCTCTGCCAACCGAAACTGCCTGCCTCCTTTTTTCTCACCGCCGGATAGAATAAGATTAAAATCACCCACCACGCACCAAGGCCCCTTCCCCGGCTTATCATGTAAAAGGCCCTCCCAAAGCCGCTGGCGCTCACCCCGCACACACTTGGCATGAACAAAGGAAATTAATAAAGGATCCGGGAACTGGGGATGCCCCCACCGGATTGAAAGATGTTGATCCGACTCCCCAACCACCTGGCCACCAACTGGGGAACTAAAAAACACCCACAGCTCCCCAGAGGCATTACACAGTACGTGTTCAAAATTCAACTTCAGCCGAATTGAATCAGCTTCACACTTAGACAATTTTGGTTCACAAACACCCACAAACAGCAGTCTATGCATCCGAACAAGAGTCTTAAGTCTACGAAGATTAGGAGGCTTTGCAACCCCCCGAATATTCCAAAAACACGCATTAATCATGGGATAAGCTATGAAAAGAATTTTGAGATTTCTTAGCTACCGACCTTAACTCCCTGTCTGACGGCGCCGCGACCCGCATCCCCCTCCCCTTCGCCTTCCTCCCACCTTGTTCAAGGACGGCAACCTGGTCCAGATGCAAT
This sequence comes from Coffea arabica, assembly GCF_036785885.1. NCBI lineage: Eukaryota > Viridiplantae > Streptophyta > Magnoliopsida > Gentianales > Rubiaceae > Coffea > Coffea arabica. The sequence continues at coordinate 39,083,836 of NC_092323.1, read as the reverse complement.
GTCATAGCCAACCTCTGCGTATCCGTCACCAAATCCTGCTGTCCGCCACCATCAAGGTCGCCAGAAGTGACATCCGACGATGTTCTGTTCAACAACCCAGCATGCGCAAGAATGCCTTCCTCCTCCCCATCCACCACTTCGGACACCACCCTGTCCGCAAGCTCCGCAATGATCTTGTCCGCCGCCGCACCCACAGCGTGCTCCACTAACTCTGCCGCCGCTGCCAAGGCCTGCTCTTCCCCCTCTGGCTCCCTTACCTCCTGCGCATGCCCTACTGACTCAACACCCACACTATGCACGACCACCTCCTCAGCATGCTGCGCATTCAACACTTCCACACCACCCAAACCCTGGGCAACAACAGAATCTGCAAACCCACCCAACCCATCTGCCTGCTGACGCACGACTGTGACGCCATCAGTCACCTGACGGTGGACCAATGGTACCTCCACAGCTACTGCCCCCCCTCGTGGGCCACAGCCAGCGACTGTCCCCCTCCTAATCTCTCGTTGTCTGCTCTACTCACCATTGCTGTCTCTCTCCCCGCAGTCAAATGCGCTCGCGGCTGGAACCTTTGCACCCCCTGTGACTTTCCTCCTCTTGTAGGCTCTGGCTTCAATTCCGGATGCTTCACTCTGCACTCGGCATCACTATGGCCCTGATGAAAGCAATGCCCACAATACCTGGGTTAGTTCTCTGGAACCAAGGGCTGCCAGAAACCAAGGCGCTCACCAAAAGAAATCCAAACCCGGGACGGAAGTTCCTTCATCAGATCAATTTCAACACATACCCTGGCCATGTTAGGCCTTGACCCTTGCGCGGTAGCAGCATCAACGCACAAGGGCTGTCCCAAACAAGCCACAATGGGAAATAAACATTCCTTATGAAAAAGATGCACCGGCAATTTCGGCAACGCGAACCACACTGGAACGACGGATGTCTCCCTATCCACGTGAAAATCAATAGACCACTTGAACACTCTCATGGGAGCCTCCTTGATATACCAAATCCCTCGAGCCCAGATTCTATAGTAGTCAGCCTCAGTTGTCAACCGAACCAAGACATGCCTTCTATCCAACAAGCCGATAGCAAACTCAGCTTTTAAATCCAACGCATGGAAGAATTTGCGCAGATCGTCCAAAGAATGACGCCCCCTAGAAAATTTCCCCACTAACGCGAATTGGAACGGAGCCGCAACCCGTTCAATATCCACCATGTCGAAGGACACTGCAGGTTCTCCTCTGTGGGTAGAAACCACAGCCTTCACCCGTGACGCCAGAGACGACGGCAACGAAGCAAACGATTTTTCCTGAAAACCCACCCCAGATTTAGAGGCCACCACATCAGCAAAGGACCGACCGATGCCAAACTGTGCCGTCCCCGGACCAGTTGCCCCCTCCCCCGAGGAAGAGGGGGGAGCAGCCATGACGGCCAAACTTCACAAGCAAAACCCTAACTTACTAAAAATAGAAAAAACCTGCTGCATGACTAATCTATTTCATAATTCAATTCTTGGTGACTAAAAATAATATCCGGAAAGATATTTTGCACGTTATTTTGCGTATATAGGTGAGTGTTCCTTGTTTGTTATATTTCCTTGACTTATTGGTTTGTTATTATTGATTGATAATGTGTTAAGTGCTTTCAATGATTGTTAAAACGAGTTTTCTAGGCGAGTGTGTACTTTATCGCACTCGACCTAAATAAATGTGAAATTTTCAATGATTAAATGATTAAATGGTACTTCCTTATTTTTGATTGGTGAGTGTCAAGTGTATGATAATTCAAATACTTCCTTATTCATTCTCATTTAAGTGAAGTGTATTTGAATTATTTAAAGTGAATTACTTGAAGTAAATATTTAAGTGAAGTGTTTCAGTGATTATTTATGCTATGATTATATAAGTCGATTGGAATGAATCTCCTCGACTCTCAATGATAATAACGGGGACGCCCAAATCTCATCGGCCGACCTTGCGACTCGAGCCGGCATGGGTTTGGTCGAGAAGTTTGGTGAGTCATGGGAAAAGTGTATATGCGTGATCTATTGGAGAGATCTCACTTGGCATACTCGAGTAGTATCGCCTTATATAAAAGAAGAGTAGGTTCGGCGCTGGGGTATGTAATAGTGAACGGGGAACGAGTAAGTGAAGTTTCTACGGACTAAATACTGACCCGATTGACAGAGTGTCATCGCAGGGAGGTAATTGATCGAGCATTGGTAAAGCAAGTGGAACTTAGCTCCTGAGAGCTCTCATATCCTTGAATTATTTCTATTTACTTTTCACTCGAATTGTTAATTACTTGAATATTACTGTTTTACTTGCTAAATTGTGATTGCTACTTGGATTACGTGCTTGCATATGTGTTTCTTGCTCTCACTGAGTATTGACTCATCCCATTAGTTTGTTTTCCTTAACAGGTGGATTGGAAGATTATGAAAAAGCTGACTAGGTTATGCTTTTGATTGGAATCTTGGTTGTAAATATTTAGTCGACTTTTAATGGTTGTATTTTGGGACTTGATGTATCTTTCGAGAAGATGATGTAAGATTTGGATATTTAGTTAAGGAAGCGACCTCTCTTCATTTTAGACTTGTATTATTTGGTATGTATCTTTAAGTTTGAATTGAATTGTCTTGAGTCATGACAAGAGTTGGGCAGGCGTCTCGCGGATACCCTTGGGTTCGCCCTTGGGAGAAGTGGAGGCGTCACAGTTGGTATCAGAGCGCTAGATTAGGGATCTATTTGGAAGATATATTAGAGACTTTACTTCTAAGAATAGGAATGAGATAACCTAGTTATACTCTAAGTTATATTTGAGTTAGTTCGTGACTTTAAGTTTCTAATCTGAAAATTGTGATTGTTTTGCAGGGATGGAGAATGGGAATGGAGGACCTGCTGCTAATGGTAATGGCCATGCTAATGGCCATGTAGAACCCCTTAGGTCCATTTACTATAGCGCACGGGGTGGAGAAGCTCATGTACATTATTCACCTTCTACTAGGTATCCTCGACGTGTCTGTAGGACGACATACGCTTACCCGAATAACGTAGTATTTGCCCTCAACGATGAATGACGTCAGTTGGTGGATGCCAATCGAGATCTGCTTCAGGAGGTGAAGGAGCTGAGCATTATGGTGATTGCTCAGAGTGCTAAGATTGCTGAGCTGGAGGGGACGAGGTGGCTAGGATTGAGGGCGCCCGTAATGAGTTTCAGAGAATTATGGCTCGAATTACTAGGATAGGTGAGGAGGTCCGTGATCGGGCTTCCGGGATTATGGTCAATGTCACTATGCTGATTGATGAGGTGATGGAGGTTGTACAAAGTCCAGTTCAGGAGAGCGTTGAGGAGGATCCAGAGGAGGACCCTGAGGAGGAGGTTCCACCTGATAGCCCCTGAGGACTAGGTTTAGAGTGACCGACCTTTTGACTTTTGTAATTAGAAATAGTTAGGGTGATACTAGTGCAAAGGTCATTGTATTTTACTTGACTGTGTGGTCTACTTTTAAGACACTTGGCTTTTCTTTAGTCGTACGTGACTAAAAGTACTTTTGTGGCACCTGTGTGCTATATTTTTTGTACTACCCCATGACTTGCTAATTGTATGAACTTTAAAGTGTAAATACATGTTAATTATTGTTATTTTCAATATTTTCAAGATTGGCTCTTATTTTAAGAAATTTCTCGCGTGATCACTTTTATTTCTTGCATTAGACACCACTAGAATTATGGACAAGTGAAAGAGTGGACGAGATCATGGGCGAGAATCTAGGCAAGCCCAACCTCAAGGGGATGACCAGGGATTGGCAACTGGACCGACCCAAAGACAAGGAAATTTAGAGGGTAATCAAGTGGCTACTACCATTAATAGGATGACTGATATCCTTGAGCGGTTAGCCGAGAGACAGGGTCCAGAGCCACTTAACTAGCTCGGGGGCCAGGATAGAGGGGAAGATAGGGTTTTAGAGAGGTTCCTGAAGTTTAACGCCTAAGTTCACTGGAGAACCTAACCCTGAGGTAGCGGAGAACTGGTTGGAGAGAATGACCAACATATTCGCTGCCTTAAACTATACCGAAGATAGACGAGTGAATTTTGCTACTTTCCAATTTGAGGGAGTAGCACGTGCTTGGTGGGACATGATAAAGAGAAAGTGACAGAGAGCCCAAACCCCTTGGACTTGGGAGAATTTCACGAGAGAGTTCAACGAGAAGTTCTTTCCGCCTCTGATCCAAGAGAAACGGGAGGACGAGTTTATAAAGTTGAAACGAGAAACTCTTAGTGTAGCCGAGTATGAAGGAAAATTTACTAAACTTTTTAAGTACGCTCCCAAATTAGTGACCAACGAGCGAAAGAGGATAAGACGTTTTGTACAAGGGTTTAATGTAGAAATCTAGGAAGGTTTGGCTGCGGCCCAAATCTCTACGTTTATTGAGGCTTTAGAGAAAGCGCAAAGAGTTGGGAGCGCAAGAATGCAAGTTAGGGATTTCCACAATAAGAAAAGAAACTTTTCTAGTCATACTTTTGGACAGGCTAGTAAAAGTATCCTACCTTCCAAGATGAGAAGAGGAATGGGAGTAGTAAGGACCGTTGGACCTTCCAGGGGAGTTTTATCTAGAGGAGGCCGTAGTGGGCCAGTTCAAGCGAGAGGAGTGCCTTCTAGTAGTTCGACCGTAACTCCTCAAATTACTTGTGGTTACTGTGGTAAAACCAATCACTCAGAGAATGATTGTTGGACATCAACTCGCGAGTTGTCCGAAGGCGCCAAAAATAGGAGGTAGCACTCAAAGGTCAGAAAAGTCAACCTCTAAGCAGACTAGTGTTGGAGGGAGTCGACCTAGAGTACCAGCTAGGGTTTATGTATTGGATCACCAACAGATTCTCGATGCGGCTGAGGTGGTTGAAGGTACGATCCCTATTTTCCACCGTTTAGCTAAGGTTTTAATTGATCCGGGTGCGACGTATTCTTTTGTAAACCCTAATTTCATGAGTGGAATAGACTTGAAACCAATTAAGTTACCTTATGATTTAGAGGTTAGAACACATACTGGAGATCAAAGTTTACTTGCTAATTTGGTGTATAAGGATTGTGAGATATGGGTTGGAGAACGAAAATTACTGGCCGATTTGATGGGCTTAACAATTAAGGGATATGATGTAATCCTAGGAATGGACTGGTTAGTCCGTTATAATGCTCAGTTGAACTGTAAGATGAAAACAATAGAATTGTGCATTCCGGGAGAGGCAACCCTAAAATTGGATGTAAGGGGTAGATTAGTCTCATCTACACTTATCTCAGGGATTCGAGATAGAAAAATATTAAATAAGGGAGCTCAGGAATATCCCTTATCAATACCCCTAGTGATAAAGTGAAATTAGAAGACATGCCTGTAGTGAAGGAGTATCCAGATGTTTTTTTCAAAGAGTTAGAGTCTTTACCCCTGAAAAGAGATGTAGCTTTTAAGATTGATGTGACTCCAGGAGTAGCACCTATTTCTAAGACACCGTATAGTATGGTTCCAGTTGAATTGAAAGAGTTGAAATTACAATTACAGGATTTACTGGAGTGAAATTTTATAAAGGAGAATGATTCACCGTGGGGAGCCCCGGTTTTATTTGTCAAGAAAAAAGATGAGAGTTTAAAACTGTGCATGGATTATCGAGACTTGAATGATGTCACTATTAAGAATAAGTACCCATTGCCTCACATTGATGAATTGTTTGACCAATTGCAAGGGGCGGTAGTATTTTTCAAATTAGATCTTAGACAAGGTTACTACCAGTTGAGGATTTTGGGAAAAAAAATACCCAAAACTGCTTTTAACTCGAGGTATGGACATTTTGAATTTGCCGTAATACCGTTCGGGTTAACGAATGTACCTGCTGCTTTTATGGATTTGATGCACAGGGTCTTTAAACCTTATTTGGACAAATTTATGATAGTATTCATTGATGATATACTGTGCACTCTAAGACTGTAGAGGATCACAAGAAACATTTGAGAATTATTTTATAAACTTTGAGGGAATATCAGTTGTATGCTAAGTTTAGCAAGTGTGAATTTTGGTTGAAAGAAGTGACATTCTTGGGTCACATAATTTCTAATGATGGGATTAAAGTAGATCCAGCCAAAGTTGAAGCGGTTTCTAAATGGAAGCGACCGGAAAACTCTACTAAAGTTCGGAGTTTTATAGGGTTAGCAGGGTATTACCGGAGATTCATCATGGATTTTTCTAAAATTACTGGACCCATGACTGAGCTAACCAAGAAAAGTGAAAAGTTTATATGGAGTCCTAGGTGTGAAGAAAGTTTTCAAGAACTAAAGAGACGTTTGACAAGAGCACCCGTATTAACTCTACCAAATGGGAATGATAGTTTTGTGGTTTATACAGATGCTTCCAAGGAAGGATTGGATGTGTGTTAATGCAAAATGAGAAAGTGATAGCATATGCCTCTAGGAAGTTAAAACAGCATGAGAGGAATTACCCGACCCATGATTTGGAATTAGCGGCTGTAGTGTTTGCATTAAAGAATTGGAAGCATTACCTTTATGGAGTGACGTTTTGTGGTTTTTACCTCGATCCAATATACCTAACTACAGTTATGACCAAAACACCAAAGGATGACAAATCTGTCAATTATAATTTCTTCTGTAAACTGGTTTCTAATTTTGATATTCATGGTGATAAGTTATTATTTGGTATATTTGGTTGGTTTTGAGGCCTTGAATAGATGTATGTTGTTGGTTATCACTTGTGATTGGATTGGAGGTTTGTTGGCTTGTGAATCCAAGTTGTACTTGGATGGAAAAATGGATAAATACAAAGGGCATGCTGCCTAAATTTTCACTCGAGAGTTAGGCGTATGTACTCGCAACTTGAGCGAAAATTTGAGGTCGAATTGAACTTGGATCGTCTATGGTATTCGAGTTTTCTTTAGTAGAGGTATATAAACTGAAATTTTGCCAGAACTCGTGCCCTTGAAAAAGTGAAAGTAGTGACCCTTGAAAATACTATTTTCTCGATCTTTTATCTCAAGTGCGACTTCAAAAGTATAAACCACTTCTTTATCGAAACTAAACGAGCGAGCATGAATTTTCTAGAGTTTGATAAGTAACTTGAATACTACTTAAACGAGTTTCATTTACTTGATTTTTTTTGAAACGAAACTCCTTTGTTTCAAACCCTAGTTGATTTTAAACTCTTGCATAAGATTTTACCGCAGATTTGGATTCCATCCAAGGAGTTGCACCTGAGCGTGACCTTGAAAAGCACTAGATCTTTGGTGAGTACTTCCAAGTGCATGATTGTACTTGATACTTGCTTTTACATGTTTTACCAATGTGCTTGGACGATATTTGACTTGTTTGGACGGACAAGGGTGTACTTTATCGCATTTGTCCGAAATGTGACTTGTTACTATGCTTTGATTTCACTTGACTTGATATACTTGTGTATGCGTGACCATTCTCTGAAATTTCAGAAACCCTGTGGTTAGTTAATCTAGTCGAGCCGACAAGGGTTTGGTCGATTAGGTAACAAACCCTCGGTCTCTTGTTTTGTCGAGTGGAGTGATACCTCTTTGACTAATCGGTATGCTCGAGTATTACCACACATGTTTATCTTGGCGTTCAGGCCCGGTAAAGAGGATGAATGGTGGGCGGAGATTGGTGTTAAGTGGGGCACTACTGGACTGATTACCTCACTTGGAAGTTGACGGAGTGTCAACTACTACTTGATCAAGTTATGGCGGAACTATTTTGAAATAGCGGCTGTATCCTTTTGTTTGACATGTTAAATACCCAGTGATTGGCTTTGCGAAGTGTTATTGCTCACTTTCTTGACTTCAGATGCTCGCTATTTTGATATCTATGAATTTAAATCTTGGTCAATTTGTTATTTGGGTCTGCATGATGTTTTGGAACCTCACTGAGTTTTAACTCATTCTATTATTTTTTTGTTTTCCTTATAGGGGGTACGGGCGAGGGCGTGAGAATGATATAGACTAGCATAGTCTAGTTTTAGAAATTTTGCGATTGCACTCGCATTAGTCGCTCGATTAGGGTTGAATGTATCTAGAATCTAAACCTTTTGATGTATTTGGGATTGTATGAATGTTTGGAATATAAATAAATGTACATGTACGTTCCTAACTTGGGAACTGTTATTCCATTTACGCTTGAGGTTGTGAACTATTTATTTGAAATAAGTGAGTGAGTTCTGACGAGAGTTGGGCAGGCGGTCCGCTAAACCCTGGGTAAGCCCTAGGGAGAGTTGGGGTCGTCACACTTACTCCTGTACGAAAAATAAATTTCATGGAATGAGCTAAAAATTCAATAAGGTTCCAAGAAAACAGGCAGGTAATATAACAGGCAAGACCATACACCGAATATCAAGAAACACATTAAAACTCAAATAGATCATGACCCAGTATATAGTTAAGCAAATAACCAGATAGATCATGCAAAAATGTAGTAAAGAACACATTCATGGCAAAGGATATAGATTGCTCTCAAGAGCAAGTTCCACTACAACTTGATCAAGTTCTGTTGACTGTCAGTCAACCATGAAATTTTAATGTCCGTAGATCACCATTTTACATCAATTTCCGTCCAACAAACATATCCCTTACCGCGCCCGAACACCAAAGAAATACCCAAGGTTCGTCGATCTTCTCGACCAAACCCTTGCTGGTTCGATTCGACCAATTAGCTCTAGGTTAGACTTATAGTCCCAGATATTCAGTAATTCAGGATCTGGCTTATAACCCTAAATATTCAGGTATTCAAGATTGGAGTTGTTGGCTGTTATCCAACGCTCACACAGTAAATGGTTGGAGATGTTAGTTGTCACTTAACGCTCCGTATTTAGTAATACCAGTATTCATGTGATGAATTCCAGTCAGGAGTAAACAGGTTAGGCACTTATCATTTACCCAAGATTTCCAGCTTACCCGACCGCTCTGAGGCTGGTCTAAAGCAAGAGGTCCAACGAGGGTTCAATTCAGCCGTTACCGACTTACATTCACGCATACGCATGAGTAACCCTAGATTTCACTTATCCGATATTTCGGATAAGGTCCAAGGCCCAGTTCAACCACTACAAGAGAAATGTAGCTGGTCTACAATTCAACCGCTACAAGAAGGATGTAGCCGGTCTACTATTCAACCACCACAAGAGAAATGCAGCCGGTCTACAGTTCAACCGCTACAAGAGGAATGCAGTCGGTCTACAACCATGCGCATAAACATGCGGGTCCAAATGCAAGATCAATTAACTCAAGTTCATGGAAGTCGAGCGCGAATAAGGACACACTCGCCTAGCCATAATCAAGTCACAAGTAATACCCAGCAAGTCACATTTCAAGCATACCAAGTATTTCAAGTCAATTTACGGTCACATGCAAATCAAGTTACTTGTTCATGCATAAATGAGATATCAATTGTTTTGTCAAGTTAGGTCGATTGAGTGTACACAAGAGCACACTCGCCTAAACAGGGCTCAAGTCACAAATAAACTCAATATATCACGTTTCAAGCATTTTAAATATTTCAAATCCAAACAGTTGAAAATCGGATGGGTGCGAAAACCTGATTAAACAAGAAAACTGGAGGAAAACAGCAGAAATAAAAAATTTCTTTAGCAAATCAGGCCACAAATCCGGCCAAATATTGGTAGGGAAGGCAGAAAAAAATGCTTACTGCCTCTAATCCGGCCATAAACAAAATGGCCATAAAATTTGATTCTAGCCACATTTCAGTTATAACAAAACGGCCAGTATATATTTTAACAAAATATCAAAAGTTTAGTCGAGTTAGATCAAGTGCAATAAAGTACACACTTGCCTATGCGACGATAAATCAAGTACCTAGCAATTTGTAGCAATAGTGAGCATGTAACACGCGCTCCAAGCACACAAGAAAATCGGTGGGATAACCACCTGAGTGACCAACAAGTCAAGTGCAAGTAAAGTAATTCATTTCATATCAATATCAAGAAGTTAACTACAAAGGATCGAGTATGATAAAGTACATTCTCATCTCAAAGGTCATCAATTCAAGAGCAATTACTTTAACCAAGCAAGCATGTCATTCAAGCAAGAAGACATTCCACGTAAATATTTTCATGCACTTAGAACACTTACCAATCAATTGTAACCCTTCACTTTAACCCTGGTTTGTGCTCTTGAACTCTCTCGAATCTTGTAGTCATATACTGTATTAAAAGACTAGCAATATATAACCAAAATACATGAAGAAATTAAGATTCCAAAACTTAACTTCCATTCATTTAAACCTCAATTCCACCGATAAACCAAACTTAAAATAGTTTACCAACTCCAATCTTAAAGTTGGAAATGAAAGTAAGAACAGTTCTAGGAAAACAGTATTTTTCTAGTTTTGCGCGGCGCTATTTGAAAAATCATAACTCAAGTTTCCTAAGTCCAAAATTTATAAACTTTATACCGTTGGAAAATAGACTCAAAGAGTTACAATTTCCCAGAAGACACCTTTGTAAGATTCTATCCACAAGTCAGTCAAATTCCAACCTCAAATGGCTGCTTTATCCAGTAGAAAGACAGAATAGGAATGGAAATTTAGTCAATTTGGAAAATCATAGATATTCATAGTAATTGAGAAAAATTCTAAAATTTTTATGGTACAAATTACTCTGAATCTAGTTTCAAACGCTGAATCTAGTTTCAAACGCAATAAACAGAACTCAATTATGACTTTTCTACACCAAGATATAACAGATTTTCCAAGACTGCTCAAGATTTCCTGCGAAAAATTTTCAGCAGCACTTCCTTTATGTTTACCAATTTTTTCAGCCATTTCAAGGCTTCATTCTCATCACAAAACAGCCTCAAACCAAGCATATACATACTAGGCCCACAACTCACTAAGTCAAGCATATCTATAGCATATGACCCTCACCTACTTAAGCTAGAAAATAAAATCCTAAGCTGAAATTTGCCAACCACCACTTAAACCATGAAATTTTCCAAGTAAACTACTAAAATCAAACTCTAAATCTACTCATATGCAAGTAATAAAAGAAAAGAGGGTTTCTTGATGTAGTTACCTTGAACCCTAATAAGAAATGGAAACCAAGAGCTTCTCTTTCCAAAATCTCTCCACCAAAGCCCTTAATCTTCCTTAGTTATCACTTTCTATGGAGTAGTTTGCAAGATGGTTGGTTAAAACTCAAGATTCAAACAAAATTTTGAGATTGAAGATGAAATTTCTCTCCCTTTCTCTCTCTCAATGGTTCAGCCAAAAGAGGAGCAAAGTGATAGGAATTTTAGTCAAATTTTTGGTTAGTTAAAGAGGTAAGAAAGTCTTTAGTCAAAGTCAAAGATCCAAGAATTTTATGACAAGTGTTTAGTCAAGATTAATCCTCATCTTGTTGTCTTTTAATCCCTAAAATATCTAACAAATCTCTAATTATCTCTTAATACCTTATAAAATAATATTCCTTTGTACAAAACTCCTTTTAATTTCAAAAATTTATCGCACGCAGCGCATTAGCGGGTCCCACATCTATAATGCCATTCAAATTTAACATGAACTAATTTATACAAGAAAAATGATTTAAAAACTTGACTCACTTATAAAAATATCTAGAAAATTAAGGTAATAAGGTAAGGTAAAGAAAATGTGCTCAAAGAAATAAGATAAAATAAAGATAATTTTCGGGTCCTCACAAAAAACCTTATGTTTGTGCTTGTTTCATTGCTGAGGTTTCGGGTATGCTGGGCAGCATTATACCTTGCTGTTCTTTCACCTTTAAGTCTGTTGGTTTGGGGTCTTATGGACTAAATCTTGCTCACTTTCCTTGCTAATACCTTGTACTATAATGAGGTGTGGAATTGGAGTGAATTTCATAATTTTAAGGGGGCTAACAACCTCATTTTCTTCACTGTTTTGCTGCTGGAAATTTTCAGCCATGGAATGAAATGAGGAACTTGTTGGTTGCTCATGTTTTTGGGTCCAAATGCTTTCTTTTTACTTCAAGACCATACTTGAATCCTTGCCTTAGTATGTACTTGGATTTTCCTTGATTTGCGCTTTCAAATTTGTCCTTGAACCTTGTGTTTTTAAGAGGCCAACTTGGATAAGTGTGTGGCTCATACTTGAGCCTAACATGTGAATTTCGTTCACCTAAGTTCTGGATACTGGACCATAATATTTTATCTTAGTTGCTCTTAGGGTTTGACAGTGCATATGCAAATAACCTGGAGATGAACGTTTAACGTTGCTCTGGTTTGAACTGGTGAATGTTCCAACTATATGTTCCAAGCTCATTGTTCTTAGGAATTTGTTAGACACTTGATTTGACATTTCACAGGCAAGTATGTACTTTATCGCACTTGAATTAACTTGACTAAACACTTGATATCTCATTCATACATGTACAACTAACGTGATTTCTATGCGACCTGTATCTTGACTTGAAATACTTGAAATACTTGAAACCATGACATGATGAGTGTGCTTGTGACTTGATTTTGGCTAGACGAGTGTATTCTTATATGCACTCGACCTCCGTGAACTTGAAATACTTGATCTTGCGTGCGGACTTGCATATACATGTGCATGATTGTAGACTGGCTGTATATCTTCTTGCAGCGGTTGAACTAGGCCCTTGGACCCTTATCCGAGACGTCGGGTAAGTTGGAACTTGGGTTACTCATGCGTATGTATAAATGTAGGCTTGTAACGGCTGAACTGAGCCCTCATTGGACCTCTTGCTTGAGACCAGCCATAGAGTAGTCGGGTAATCTGGGCAACCTTGGGTAAAGGACAAAGTTCCTAACTTGTTTACTCGTGACTTGAACTAGTGACACGCTTGAATACGAAGCATTAGGTGACAGTTAACGTCTCCAATCCTTACTTGCATGAGAGTTGGGTGACAACCAACGATTCCACTCATGAATACTTGAATACTTGTTACTTTAAACCCAGATCTTGAATACTTGGGGCTATAAGCCCAACTCATGGCTAGTTGGTCGAATCGATCCGACAAGGGTTTGGTTGAGGCGATCGACGAACCTTGGGTACTTGCTTGACGTTCGGACCCGGTAGAGGGATGATCGGTGGACGGAGATTGACATTTAGTGGTGATCTACGAACATTATAATTTCATGGTTGACGGAGAGTCAACGAACCTTGGACAAGCTACCGTAGAACCTGCTCCTGAGAGCCGCCTATATCCTTTGCCATGAACGTGTTCTTTACTATACATTGTTGCATGATCTATCTGGTTTACCTACTTTACTGTACATTAGACCATGATCTATCTGGACATGACCTGCTTCTTGACATCCTGTAAATTGTGTCATGCCTACTAGTTTACTTACATGTTTACTTGGAACCTCGCTGGGCTTCTAACTCATTCCTTTTAGTTTGTTTTCCTTAGCAGGCATTGGCAACGTAGAGGCAGGGAAATAGACAATTCGAGAGTTGACGTCTAACATTAAGTAACTTGTCATCCTAGTTGTACTTGGTAACTTGATTAAACGACTTAGATTTTATTCATTTGATTGTATGTATATAAGTAGGGATAATTTGGAAATTGGATGGTCTGTAATGTTTAACTATTAAGTTTTGATGCTTACTTTGAGGTTAATACTATTGAAATTTGGGAATTGTTATTATTTTCTGAAATTCATGAGTGAGTCTTGACGAGAGTTGGGCAGGTGGTCCGCCAAATCCTTGGGTACGCCCTAGGAGGAGGTGGGGTTGTCACAATTTTACCATACTTTTGCTGAAGGAACTTGATAAGACCGATAGGACCTTGATCTTACATATAGGTTCAACTTGAATGATGTTTAATTTGATTGAAAAACAAAGAGTTTTAGTATACACTTATTTCCAAACTGTTTTCTTACAGGAAAACTTCCTGCTTTGGATCGAGAGAAGGAATGACTTGGGTCTCCGATTTTTTTCAAAATCCTTGGCTATGCCTAAGACAATTTCGTTCCCTACATCACTTACTCGGTTGATCTTAGCATATACATGGTTTTCCACTTGATTTGAGAGAAAGAGATATGTTCACTGGACATTTTGCTCGGGTTAGCTGAGAGAGCGAGGGAGCAATTACAACTTTATTGCTAGAATTTGTCTGATAATTTGGACATATTTTTGCTCAAGATACTTGCTAAGACTTTGATCTTTACTTGTATGTTGGTCCGAGCCAAAACCAACAAGAGGAAAATGAGTTTTTTCCAAAATGTTGTCTTGCTTGAAATTTTCAGCTTTGCACCTTGAAAATCTTGACCCGTTTTCTTCAAACATCTTAACTATAATCTATATCTTTGTACTCCATACGATCCTTGAAACATTGTTTTAGCCTACACACGATTTTACCCTTTGAGTTGACCAATAAAACTTTGCACTTTTGGAAGTTATATTGGGGTTAAACCTGCAAATTATTGTGTTTGCTAAGTGAAACTTACTCATTTAGATTGGCTTTAAGTGGCTAGGCTCTTGATTTATGATATGACCATAGGACTCGAGAATGACCAATAGAAAGAATCAGGATTTGAAGTGAAAGATTGGAATTAATTGGTGAGTGTTCCAATTGTATGTTAGGACCATGTGACTTGTTATTCGAAATTGCTAGATATCTTGACTTGTTATTATAATAGGCGAGTGTGTACTTTATCTCACTCGACCTAACTTTGCTTGAATGATGCTCAATGTGCCTAGTTGATTAATACCGCTATATATCTTGAACTGCAAATGAAAAGGTGAGTGTGTACTTTATCACACCCGACCTAACTTTGCTTGAGCTCTTGTTATCCTATTTACAAGTGAACTGATATACATGTACATGACTTGAAAGTCAGTTGGAAATGTTATCTCATCTGTTATACTGAGTGCTTGGGATCTCGACCCCATCGGCTAGTTGATCGAATCGAGCTAACAAGGGTTTGGTCGAGGAGATTGACGAACCATGGGGATCGTTTATCCCACTGTTTATCGGTATACTCGAGTATTACCTCTACTATTATTTTTGGAGTTCAGGCCAAGTATCGAGGGATGATCGGAGGAACGGGACTGAAGATAAGCGGTGATCTACAGACATTATAATTTCATGGTTGATACAGTGTCAATGGATTTCGGACAAGCTGCTGTGGAACCTGCTCCTGAGAGCGGACTATATCCTTTTATATGAATGTATAATATACTGTACTTTGTTAAGTGAGTTATCTGGATATTACTTGCTTCATGGAATACATGATAATGCCATCATGTGAGTTTTATAAGGCCTGATAGATTGCTAGTTGTTTTCCTCACTTTGAGATTGTGATATATGTTATTGCCAACTTATTATCTCGTTTGCATGTTGTCTTGGGACCTTACTGGACCATACCGAGTTGGGTAGGTGGTCCGCTAACCTCTGTGAGAACCCGAATTTTACTTACTTTAATTCTATTTTACTGGTCTATTTAATTATTTATTCACTCGTTTTCTCCGAATAATTTATTTCAACCATTTTGAATCTGTTTGCATGGAACAATATTTCACTTATATTTTTAAAACGTCCCATTAGCAAAAATTAATTTTCTACGACTCGTTTAGTAAGGAATAGCGAATACACATTTTTCGAGGCAATATTCGATCCGAGAATTCAATAATCTTGGAGAATTAAAAATGATCAATAGTAGACCAAAAAAAGTTAATTGAGAGATTAGATGTGAGTTAGTTAAAATTAAGCTTTTATCTCGTTCGCGTCAAAAGCTTCTCGTAAGTCGCGCCGGTACGATTAATTGGAGATTTGAGGAATTAATATTAGACTCATAAGTATGAGTAATTAAAATGTTAGAGGATGTACCTTGGAGGATTAGTGCATAAGTGTATCAAGTAAGAGAGGAAGTGGTAGTGCACGACACTATTTCGCACTATTAAGAGTTGACTTTTGGCAAACTTAATGGCTACTTTTCATTCAATCTTCCCTTACAAGATTCATCACTCAACTCCCTCACTCTCACCTCTCTCTCTCGGCCAACCCTAAGGAGGAAGAAGGAAAAGAAAAACTCCATTCTTCTAGCTTCCGTTTTCCTTGCAAATCATCATCCAACTTCCAAGTCTCTTGGAATTCCACTCTAGCAAGAAGAAAGGCGTACTCTTGTGAAGTTTCTTAGTGGAAAATTGGAGGAACACTCACTTACTACTAGGGTTTAAAGCTTGGAGAGGGTAGCCCTTTCATCTCCTTTCATTTTTCAAATTTTGCCAGGATTGGAGCTTGATTCTCATGGGTTTAAAACCCTAACCGCAATTATAGGTTAGCGGACTTGAGGAAACATTTATCTTGCTTTAAATCCTATGCTAGATGTCTTAAAGAGGCCTTTAGGTAGCTAACTTGAGGCTATATTACTTGATTATTGTTATTTATGTGATGGATGAGATGATTATGGTTAGAAAGTGGAGAGAAAGTTGGAAAACTTGTGAAAAGAAAGCAGGCTGAAATTCTGTTCATGTTGTTCTGCTTTTAATTCAAAATTTTGATGCTTGGTTGGCTGTTAAATTGATGGATATATGTTGTAATATGTATGTAGAAAGTGTCTTTCAAAAATCACGTCGAATGGTTGCATAAAACTTGAGTTTTGGTAAAGTTAGAAATCTGGAAATTCGCTAGCAGGGTAGCCAGACAGTGGTTCTTTGTCTGAACATAACTTTTTGTGCAAAAGTCAAAATTGAGTGCCATTTATGGCATTCAAAACTAGACATTCAGAGCTTTCAAACGGTATAAAAATCCCCTACTAGTTCATTTTGAGCAAACCGTGGTGAATCAGCAAAGTGGACTGTCCTGCTTTGCCTATTTGTCCGAATGAAACTGGGAAGCTGCATCTTGTGGCTAGATTTTGTTCCACTTGTGAAAAGATTTTCAAAATGATACCTTCTGATGAATTGTAGCATTTTGAACCTAGTTTCCTGTGACGACCCCACCTCCCCCTAAGGCGTACCAAAGGGTTCGGCGGACCGCCTGCCCAGCTCTCGCCAGGACTCACTCACTACCTCAATCGAGTCATGTACACACATCCATAAACTATAAATAACATTCACAATTCAAGCTTATAATTTACATTGATAGAAATCGAGGTACAAAGTCTCAATACACCAAACTAGTTCAAAACGTATACAATCCAAGTACAACATGTTCCATTCGAGGAATAGCGCGAGTACAAGACCAAAAGTCAAAAGTCAAAACAAAAGACTACGCTAGTCTTTTACAAGTCTCACGCGTCACTCGTACCCCCTGTAAGGAAAACAAATAGCGTGGTATGAGCTAAAAGCCCAGTGAGGTTCCAAATAGCAAATTGACCATTATTTATAAGTACAAGTTTTCGATATAGGAAAGTAACGAGCATGAAGAGTTCATAAAAGTGAGCAATAACACTTCAAGTAGCAATCTCAAAATGAGCGAGTGTAAAAGTTTTCAGAAGACACTATAATCCAATAAACAATAAACAATAATCATTCCAAGCATAAGGATACGGATGGCTCTCAGGAGCCAACTTCCATTCATCATCAGGAGCTTGATCACATAGTAGTTGACACTCCGTCAACTTTCAAGTAAAGGAACCAATCCAGTAGAACACCACTTACACTACTCTCCGTCCACCATTCACACCCCCTACTGGGCCCAAAATCCTCAATAAACACGGGTGGTAATACTCGAGTATACCGATTAGTCGAGGAGATATCACTCCACTCGACAATACAAGAGACCCAGGGTTCGTTACCCAATCGACCAAGCCCTTGCCGGCTCGACTAGAGTAACTCGCCACAGGGTTTCTGGAATTCCAGGAAGTGCGCGCATCATAACAAGTATATCAAGTCAATTCCAATCAATAAACAGGTATATCACGTAAGGGCAAGTGCGATAAAGTACACTCTTGCCCTAACAATTCACGCATGTGACATGTAATCATATTGGCACGTATCAAGTACAAGTATCAAGTTCAATTCAGTATTTGAAAGCACTCACCAAAAGATATAGTGCTTTTACTGGTCACTTTCAGGTTATACTCCGAGTTCGGAGTCCAAATCTGCGATAAAACTCAATTTGAGAACTTTGAAACATGACTAGAGTTCGAAACTTAGACGTTTCGTTCAATAAGAATCAAGAAATTGAAATTCACTCGGACAGTAGTCATGAAACACTTGCTCGCTTTTTAAACGATAAAACTTTGTAACATTTATACTTGAAATTGTCATGTGAGTCGAGAGTACAAGGAAAACGTACTTCGAGCAATCATTATTTCATTTCCCAAGGGTACAAGTGTAGTCAAGTCCTAACGTTTAACACTCAAGAAACATAATAGCCAAAGTCCTCGCTAGTTCAAGTTTTAAGTACTTAACCTTCACCCAAGTCGAAAATATAGTATTCTAGCCCTCGAGTAAAAATTCGGGCAGCATGCCCTTTGTGTTTACCTAATTTCCAGCCATTTAGGCTTCATTGTTTTTCTCAAACACAACCCAACATCATACATATCAGCAATTTATGTCAAGAGCCGTTCCATAGGCTCACAATATCATAATAACAAGAATTACAATGATAACAAATGCAGAAATTCAACTTAGCACAAGACAGATTTGACGTACGAATGCGGAAATAACTTATCCGAGGCTACGCTTATCGGATTAAAACGAAACCTGTGTCATTTCGAAGCTAAGACATAAATCTACAACATTCATGAATATCACTAAGTCCAGTTTCTAATGTAACTTGGTCAAATTCGCAAATCACTAAACCAGAAACCAATTCGTCGGCTGCTTAAACGCAAAACACTGTAATGGTCATAACTCAGTGTACACAAGTCCGAATCAGGTGTTCTTAGAGGCATTTTAAAGCTACTTCAGAACACTACAACTTTCATGTTTTGGCCTAGAGCTAAATCAGAATGGATCCTGGTCAAAAAACATGATAAACTGGACTTAACTGAAGAAACGGACTGCTGGGAAATATTTCAAACAGTAGGGGTATTTTGGACTTTTCACGTCCTACGTTGCTCCGATTGAGCTGAAATTTTGTAGGCACCTATAAAATGCCATTCTATACAACTTTTATTCTTTGAGCTAAGGCCAAAACAGCCTCTAACATATAGATAAAAATTCGGACAGAATGTGGAGAGAATTTTCCAGATTTTGGAAATTTTGAGTTTCTAGTGAATCTTTCCTTAATTTCTTGGTCCAATCACTACCAAAACACCATATAACACCTCAATTGCAACATATAAGCATCATAAAACCATTTGGGCAGAATTTCCATAAGCCCTAGTTCATCAAATAAATTGGGGAAAACTACTAAAACATACTCATCATTCATGATTCTACCACAATATCAAACTACTAAGCTTAATTTAACAAATTTGAAAGCAAAACTTGGAGAGATAAACTCTCTTACCTTGAATAAAAGTCACCAAGTGTAGCACAAGCTCTCCCCTTCAAGAATCACACCACCACTCACTAGTTAGTCACTAGAAAACAAGTTTAATCGGTTTACTTCGCTCGATTCCTCACTTATTTGTTGGATTTGGAGATGAAATGAAAGATTTTCCCTTGGAGTTTCTCTCCTTGTTGTTCTCGGCCAGCCCAGCAGAAATGAAGAAGAAAAATGCTAAGTGTTGGATTTAAATGGTTGGGGTTAGTCTTGGGTAAGAAGCCATGAGGTGGTGACAAGTGTCACCACCACCACCCTTTCTTTTTCTCTTTCTTTCTTGCCTTTTCTTGGCCACTAATTTCGGTCAAGGCTGCTTCAATATGAGAAGATATTATGTACAAAAGTCAACAAACTTGTTGGGTAAGAAAAATGGTGGTCAAGTGGTGCGTTCAATCGGTAACACGCGGGACCCGCCGGATCGCGCCGTTTTTATTAAAAACTCACGTACTAGGTTTTTCACTTCCCATTCACTAACCTTATATCATTGCCACTAGTCACATATTATTTCTCACTTAAAAGTCATTTTTAATCCCCAAATTAATTCTTACTCTGTACCGAAAATTCATCCGGCGAAAAATCGTGAAAACCCTAATTTTGCTCCAAACTTAAAACCGAGGCGTAAAACCCTATTTTCTAGGTCTATCTACACTTAATGTGAAATATTTGGGTAGTGGCCTTTGATAAATAATAATTTTCAAATAAAAAGGTATTTTTGAGGAAAAATACAAGGAATTTGCGAGTCCTCACATTCTCTCCCCCTTAAAAGAATTTCGACCTCGAAATTCATACATGCACTTCGAATAACGTAGGGTACTTTCCTTATATATTCATTTCCGGCTCTCAGGTCTCACTATAGCCAAAACTTAGAGAAACAATAGAAATCACGAATCGTACCTTCTACTATCTCTGTTGGTTCAGGTACTGCCTGTTGGTTCAAGGCATACGCTCTAGCTGGCACTCTTGGCTTAGTCCCTCCTACACTTGCTTGTTCAGGGTTTAGGCGTGATCTACGGGGACAGGTTGCAAGCTGGTGTTCGGTGCTACCACACCATAAACACTTTCCCGCCTTTCGCCAACAATCACTCTCCACGTGATTGGCCTTCCCACAGTACCCGCAAGGTACTTGAGGGGTTGAGGTCTGACCTCCTTGTGAGGCACCTCTTGCTTGGCCCCAGCCACGCGAAGCTCCTCTTGGAGTACTTTCCTTAGACGTCCTTGAAATTTTCTCACTACCATCTTCTCGACCTATCTTAGAAGGTGGCATATCTAAATCACTTTGTCCTTGCCTTTGACTTCCACCAGGCGCACCTCTCCTTTTTGCATGGAAAACTCTCACTTGTGCCCTAGCAGTCTCTATCCTCAAGGCTTTCTCCAGAACCTCTGTGAATGTATTAATTTGGACCGCCGCTAAGGCTTCTTGTAACTCCACGTTCAGTCCTTGTATGAACCTTCGTACTTTTCTTTGTTCCGTAGCTATCAGTTCGGGAGCAAATTTGGACAACTTTGTAAACTGAGTCTCATACTCAGTTACACTCAACATCCCCTGACGGAGTTTAATGAATTCGTCCTCTCTCTTCTCCTGGACGATGGGTGGAAGGTATTTTTCGTTGAAGTCCCGTACAAAATTTAGCCAAGTCCAGGCAGTTCCCTCTCTCTCCCACTTGGCCCTCACTACATTCCACCAGGCCCTAGCTGGCCCCTCAAACTGAAATACAGCGAATTGGACTTGTCTCTCCTCCGTATAGTTTAGGGCAGCAAAAATATTTATCATGGCCTCCAGCCATTTCTCAGCCTCATACGGGTCTGGCCCTCCTAAAAACTTGGGTGGAGAGAACTTCTGGAATCTCTCCAAGGCCCTATCTTGTCCATTACCAGGGTCCCTAGGTTGATTTACAGGGGCTTGACCCTGTTGTTCCACTAAACGAGCCAAGATGTTAGTCATCTGCTGAATGGCAGTTGCCACTTGATCTCCCCCTGCAGCCTGGGGTTCAGGTTGTGGTTCAACCATTGCCTCTCTTTCCTCTCTCGGTTCTCGTACCGGTTCTTGTGCCTGTCTACCCCCGCGGCCCCGGTTAGGACCGCGTCCTCGGTTAGTTTCCTTAGCTTGACTTCTTCTACCCTCCATGTTTCGCAGCTAATCAACTATAACAATATAACCAACTAATTAATGATAGAATATAACCACTAAGTAACTATATCAATATAAACAACATAAAACAGAATATTGCAAATCATAAACCCCTCTAAATCATAAAACAAGGCAATACAACACATTCGATCAAAACAAGTCACATAACTTATAGAGCATTAACCCTAGGTATCGCTCAGGCACTACACTTAATCAAGGCTCGAAACACGTGAATAAGAAGGATCCCAAATCCCATGAATATCCTCAATATATTTCAAGTCCATACTATTCGCATTCCCCCGTGCCTTTGCTTTCACCATCCAAACTTATCCGAATATTACACGAGATCTCAACTTATCGTAAAGGTGTCACTCTTTGGTATTCGGGGACAAGAATCCGAAAATATGATAATTCACCACTCAAGCTGGCCAGGCTTAAGAGCAAATCACCTGTATTAGAGATTCCTACCCAACATACATATCTAAGGTCCCCAACAATAGACAATTGTTCCATACTTAACAAGTCAATCCCCACAGTCCGAGAACCCTCTCCCGGCACGAGCTCAATAGGAGCTCTGATACCATCTGTGACGACCCCACCTCCCCCTAAGGCGTACCAAAGGGTTCGGCGGACCGCCTGCCCAGCTCTCGCCAGGACTCACTCACTATCTCAATCGAGTCATGTACACACATCCATAAACTATAAATAACATTCACAATTCAAGCTTATAATTTACATTGATAGAAATCGAGGTACAAAGTCTCAATACACCAAACTAGTTCAAAACGTATACAATCCAAGTACAACATGTTCCATTCGAGGAATAGCGCGAGTACAAGACCAAAAGTCAAAAGTCAAAACAAAAGGCTACGCTAGTCTTTTACAAGTCTCACGCGTCACTCGTACCCCCTGTAAGGAAAACAAATAGCGTGGTATGAGCTAAAAGCCCAGTGAGGTTCCAAATAGCAAATTGACCATTATTTATAAGTACAAGTTTTCGATATAGGAAAGTAACGAGCATGAAGAGTTCATAAAAGTGAGCAATAACACTTCAAGTAGCAATCTCAAAATGAGCGAGTGTAAAAGTTTTCAGAAGACACTATAATCCAATAAACAATAAACAATAATCATTCCAAGCATAAGGATACGGATGGCTCTCAGGAGCCAACTTCCATTCATCATCAGGAGCTTGATCACATAGTAGTTGACACTCCGTCAACTTTCAAGTAAAGGAACCAATCCAGTAGAACACCACTTACACTACTCTCCGTCCACCATTCACACCCCCTACTGGGCCCAAAATCCTCAATAAACACGGGTGGTAATACTCGAGTATACCGATTAGTCGAGGAGATATCACTCCACTCGACAATACAAGAGACCCAGGGTTCGTTACCCAATCGACCAAGCCCTTGCCGGCTCGACTAGAGTAACTCGCCACAGGGTTTCTGGAATTCCAGGAAGTGCGCGCATCATAACAAGTATATCAAGTCAATTCCAATCAATAAACAGGTATATCACGTAAGGGCAAGTGCGATAAAGTACACTCTTGCCCTAACAATTCACGCATGTGACATGTAATCATATTGGCACGTATCAAGTACAAGTATCAAGTTCAATTCAGTATTTGAAAGCACTCACCAAAAGATATAGTGCTTTTACTGGTCACTTTCAGGTTATACTCCGAGTTCGGAGTCCAAATCTGCGATAAAACTCAATTTGAGAACTTTGAAACATGACTAGAGTTCGAAACTTAGACGTTTCGTTCAATAAGAATCAAGAAATTGAAATTCACTCGGACAGTAGTCATGAAACACTTGCTCGCTTTTTAAACGATAAAACTTTGTAACATTTATACTTGAAATTGTCATGTGAGTCGAGAGTACAAGGAAAACGTACTTCGAGCAATCATTATTTCATTTCCCAAGGGTACAAGTGTAGTCAAGTCCTAACGTTTAACACTCAAGAAACATAATAGCCAAAGTCCTCGCTAGTTCAAGTTTTAAGTACTTAACCTTCACCCAAGTCGAAAATATAGTATTCTAGCCCTCGAGTAAAAATTCGGGCAGCATGCCCTTTGTGTTTACCTAATTTCCAGCCATTTAGGCTTCATTGTTTTTCTCAAACACAACCCAACATCATACATATCAGCAATTTATGTCAAGAGCCGTTCCATAGGCTCACAATATCATAATAACAAGAATTACAATGATAACAAATGCAGAAATTCAACTTAGCACAAGACAGATTTGACGTACGAATGCGGAAATAACTTATCCGAGGCTACGCTTATCGGATTAAAACGAAACCTGTGTCATTTCGAAGCTAAGACATAAATCTACAACATTCATGAATATCACTAAGTCCAGTTTCTAATGTAACTTGGTCAAATTCGCAAATCACTAAACCAGAAACCAATTCGTCGGCTGCTTAAACGCAAAACACTGTAATGGTCATAACTCAGTGTACACAAGTCCGAATCAGGTGTTCTTAGAGGCATTTTAAAGCTACTTCAGAACACTACAACTTTCATGTTTTGGCCTAGAGCTAAATCAGAATGGATCCTGGTCAAAAAACATGATAAACTGGACTTAACTGAAGAAACGGACTGCTGGGAAATATTTCAAACAGTAGGGGTATTTTGGACTTTTCACGTCCTACGTTGCTCCGATTGAGCTGAAATTTTGTAGGCACCTATAAAATGCCATTCTATACAACTTTTATTCTTTGAGCTAAGGCCAAAACAGCCTCTAACATATAGATAAAAATTCGGACAGAATGTGGAGAGAATTTTCCAGATTTTGGAAATTTTGAGTTTCTAGTGAATCTTTCCTTAATTTCTTGGTCCAATCACTACCAAAACACCATATAACACCTCAATTGCAACATATAAGCATCATAAAACCATTTGGGCAGAATTTCCATAAGCCCTAGTTCATCAAATAAATTGGGGAAAACTACTAAAACATACTCATCATTCATGATTCTACCACAATATCAAACTACTAAGCTTAATTTAACAAATTTGAAAGCAAAACTTGGAGAGATAAACTCTCTTACCTTGAATAAAAGTCACCAAGTGTAGCACAAGCTCTCCCCTTCAAGAATCACACCACCACTCACTAGTTAGTCACTAGAAAACAAGTTTAATCGGTTTACTTCGCTCGATTCCTCACTTATTTGTTGGATTTGGAGATGAAATGAAAGATTTTCCCTTGGAGTTTCTCTCCTTGTTGTTCTCGGCCAGCCCAGCAGAAATGAAGAAGAAAAATGCTAAGTGTTGGATTTAAATGGTTGGGGTTAGTCTTGGGTAAGAAGCCATGAGGTGGTGACAAGTGTCACCACCACCACCCTTTCTTTTTCTCTTTCTTTCTTGCCTTTTCTTGGCCACTAATTTCGGTCAAGGCTGCTTCAATATGAGAAGATATTATGTACAAAAGTCAACAAACTTGTTGGGTAAGAAAAATGGTGGTCAAGTGGTGCGTTCAATCGGTAACACGCGGGACCCGCCGGATCGCGCCGTTTTTATTAAAAACTCACGTACTAGGTTTTTCACTTCCCATTCACTAACCTTATATCATTGCCACTAGTCACATATTATTTCTCACTTAAAAGTCATTTTTAATCCCCAAATTAATTCTTACTCTGTACCGAAAATTCATCCGGCGAAAAATCGTGAAAACCCTAATTTTGCTCCAAACTTAAAACCGAGGCGTAAAACCCTATTTTCTAGGTCTATCTACACTTAATGTGAAATATTTGGGTAGTGGCCTTTGATAAATAATAATTTTCAAATAAAAAGGTATTTTTGAGGAAAAATACAAGGAATTTGCGAGTCCTCACAGTACATCAATCTCATCGGACGTCCTAAAAATTCCACGAAGATTTGATAACTCTCTGGACAACGTTCAGACACAGAAGCTCGGACGATAAAATCCCATCGGACGTCCGAACAACAACTTGACTGATTTTCGGACGATAGGATCGGACGATGACTAAGCCGTCGGACGTCCGACAGCCCCAACGGCTAGCTGACTCTTCATCTGCCTTCTATCCGTTGGAAGTATTAATGAAGCCCATTTTTGGTTCCCTTTAAATACAAACGATTCTGATTCAGATGAGGACTTTTGCACACTTTGTTTACAAGTTCTCAAGAGATATTTTAGCTAGAAAATAGTCTCCAAAGCTAGATTTGTTCTCCAAGTGGTGTGAATTTCTTGTGAGCATTTCTCTTGTAGTTGAAAGTTTCATTAGTGTAGCTTTGTTGAGGGTTATCTGAGTGATTGTAAAACTTCTTAGCTTGACTAAGTGAGGCTTAGGGCAAGGAGGAAGTGCTCCCTCCATTGTACATCTAGTTGATCATCTTTCATCAAAGAGAAGTTGCTCAACCTAGTGATTGGTCTTCAAGTTTGAGGAAAGCTTGGTAGACAATCGGTTTGATATTCTATCTTATTCTTTTTTGTTTAATAAAATTCTCATTGCTTATCTATACTTGTTTTTCGAATCAATATTGCTCTCTTCTTCTAATCTACTTGATTGATCATTATTAGAAAAGATGGTAAATTTTTATTAAGCAAAAATTGCATAAATTTGATTAAGATTTTAATCAACCTAATTCATCCCCCTCTTAGGTTGTCTTTGGGCCTTACAATTGGTATCAGAGCTTGGTCTCCTAGAGATTAAGCTCAAACAGCTTGGAGTAAAGATGACAACCAGTCATGCTATGTTTGTTGAGGGGCGATCTGTTACTAGGCCTCCCATGTTCAGTGGCTCCAATTATGTTAGCTGGAAAGAAAGGATGATTATCTTTTTGCAATCTATTGATATTGAGCTATGGTTTATTGTGAGTGAAGGACCGCATGAAGCTAATTTTCTTGATGCAGATACAGGGTTGCTTCGGCCAAAAAGAAGAGCTGAAATGAATGCTCAAGATAGGACTAATCTCACATTGAATGCCAAAGCCATGAATGTTCTTTATAGTGCCTTAGATTCAAATGAATCAATTAGAGTAAAAGGCTGTAAATCGGCCAAAGAAATGTGGGATAAGCTAAGAGAAATCCATGAGGGTGGTGACAACGTGAGAGAACAGAAAAAGGCTATATTGGTCACAAAATATGAATCATTTAAAATTGAACCTCTTGAGAATATTGACAAAATGTATTGCAGGTTCAATGACTTGATCAAAGATCTCGAGGTGTTGGGCAAAGAGTACACCTTGGGAGAGAAGAACAGGAAAATTCTCAATGCATTGGGCAAAGAATGGGAAAATAAAGTGACTGTAATAGAGGAGGCTAAGGATTTAAATTCTGTGCCTATTGAATCTCTCATTAACTCACTAACCTCTTATGAGTTGAAATTGAAATCTAAAGTGCAGGAGGAAGAGGATGCTAGAGCAAAGAGAAATATTGCTCTAAAGACTACTCAAAGTGAAGATGATCCAGCTCACTTGGATGATGAAGACTCGAATGGTGATGATAATGATCTTGCTCTCATCACAAGAGGCTTCAAGAGAATCTTGAATAAAAGGAAGTTTAGAAAGGGAGGACCTAGCAATCAATTTCAAAATTATTCATCAAATGCAAGGAACAAAGGAAAACAAGAATTCAACAAGAAACTAGTTGACAAATGCTATGAATGTGGACAGCCTGGACACTATGCAAACGAATGCCCCATGAAGAAAATAAAAGATGGGAAAGCTGATCGAAAGCCAAGATTCAACAACTTCCAGATTACTTGGAATGAATGCAATTCTGAAGGGAAAGTTGAAGAAGAGGAAGAATCAGCTCAAATGGCCTTCATGGCTATTGGAGATAATGAGGAAAAATGCTCAAACAAGTCCAAATGGTTTATTGATAGCGGCTGCTCAAGGCATATGACCGGTGATCCCTCTTTGTTCATAAAGCTAAAATCAAAATCAAGTGGAAAGGTGACATTCGGTGATGATATAAAAGCTAAGACAATTGGAATAGGTGATGTTGGTAAGGATGGTGAAACTTTTGTTCATAATGTGCTCTTAGTTGATAATTTAGGTTATAACTTGCTTAGTGTTAGTCAATTGTGTGATAAAGACTTGAATGTGTTGTTTAAAAATCATGAATGCATTGTGCTTGATTCCAAATATAATGTTGTGTTCAAAGGTAAGAGGTTTAACGACATATATATTGTGGTTCTTGATAAAATTGATTCTTCTAGCTTCAAATGTCTTAAAGCTTCAAATGAAGATCCTTGGTTGTGGCATAGGAGACTTTGTCATTTTAACATGGATTTACTAAAGAAAATTTTGAAAAAGGAGCTGGTTAGAGGCTTGCCAAAAACCTGTTTTGAAAAGGATAAAATTTGTGATGCATGTCAATTTGGAAAGCAAACAAAAGTTTCTTTTAAACCAAAGAAGTGTGTTTCAACTTCTAAACCTTTAGAACTCTTGCATCTTGACTTATTTGGTCCTACTCAAATCACTAGCTTGGGTGGTAAGAAATACTGCTTTGTGATTGTGGATGATTATTCTAGATATACTTGGGTGATATTTCTTGCTCATAAGGATGATGCCTTCAAGAATTTCACTTCATTGTTTGCTAAAGTGCAAAATCTGCTTGGCTTAAAAATTGTTAGGATTAGAAGTGATAATGGAACGGAATTCAAGTATTGTGGTTTTCCAGATTTCTGTGATCATAATGGCATAACACATGAGTTTTCAATTGCAAGAAGTCCACAACAAAATGGTGTTGTAGAAAGGAAAAATAGGACACTACAAGAGGCTGCTAGAACTATGTTAAGTGAATGTAGTTTGCCAAAATACCTTTGGGCTGAAGCGGTAAACACTGCATGTTATGTGATGAACAGAATCCTTTTGAGACCCATTTTGAATAAGACATCTTATGAACTGATTTTTGATAAAAAACCTACGGTTGGATATTTCAAAGTCTTTGGTTGTAAATGTTTTATTTTAAATTTAAAGGAACATCTTGGTAAGTTTGAGAAAAAAATCTGATGAAGGAATATTTTTGGGTTATTGTGAGAACAAAAGAGGATATAGAGTCTTTAATAGAAGGACTCTTGTGATAGAAGAAGCCATTCACATAACATTTGATGAAACTAATGATGATAATTCCAAAAGGTCGTGTGAGGATGATGATGTAGGTGTTCGTGAAGGAATGGAAAAGCTGAAAATTGGTGATGAAGGAATTTCTAAACCAGCAGCAATGGAAATGATGGATGAAGCTCATAATGATCAAGAAAAAGGGTGATGAAGATGAGAATGATGATTCAGTCAAAGACCTTCCCAATGCTTGGAAATTTAGCCAAAATCATCCAAGAGAGCTTATAATTGGTGATCCATCCGAAAAGGTAAAGACTCGTTCTTCATCTAGAAAATTGATAGACAATTTTGCTTTAGTTTCTCTTTTTGAACCCAAAAATATCAATGATGCTTTAAAGGATGATAACTGGATTTTGGCTATGCAAGAGGAATTTAATCAATTTGAGAGAAATAAGGTTTGGACACTTGTTGATAGACCTCAAAATCAACCTATCATTGGCACAAAGTGGATATTCAGAAATAAATTGGATGATAAAGGTGTTGTTGTAAGAAATAAAGCCAGATTAGTTGCTAAAGGATATGCACAAGAAGAAGGAATTGATTATGATGAAACATTTGCTCCCGTAGAGAGATTAGAATCTATTAGAATGCTTCTTGCTTTTGCTTGTTTCAAAGGTTTCAAATTGTTTCAAATGGATGTTAAAAGTGCCTTTTTAAATGGTTTTATTGATCAAGAAGTATATGTGGATCAACCCCCCGGTTTTGAAAATACAAAATTTCCAAGTCATGTGTTTAAACTATCTAAAGCATTATATGGTTTAAAACAGGCTCCAAGAGCTTGGTATGAAAGGTTAAGTGGTTTCTTGATTGAAAATGGTTTCAAAAGAGGTTTTGTGGACACCACACTTTTTACTAAACAAGTGTTAAATGACCTTCTTATTGTGCAAATATATGTTGATGATATTATTTTTGGTGCTACTAATGAGTATCTATGCAAGGATTTTTCCACCACTATGCAAAGTGAATTTGAAATGAGTATGATGGGAGAATTAAATTTCTTCCTTGGACTTCAAATACATCAAGCCCTTGAGGGAATTTTTATAAATCAAGCAAAATATACCAAGGAATTGCTGAAAAAGTTTGGCATGGAGGACTCAAAGCAAGTTGGAACTCCTATGTGCACTTCTACAAAACTTGACAAAGATGAAGAAGGTAATCATGTGGATGAAAAGCACTATAGAGGTATGATCGGAAGTTTACTCTATTTAACCGCAAGTAGACCTGATATTATGTTTGCTGTTTGCTTGTGTGCTAGATTTCAATCTTGTCCAAAAGAATCACATTTGAATGCTGTTAAAAGGATTTTTAGGTATTTGAAAGGTACATTAGACTATGGTCTTTGGTATGCTAGATCTAGTGAGTTTGCACTATATGGATATTCGGATGCTGATTTTGGAGGTTGTCGTGTGAATAGAAAGAGTACTAGTGGAACTTGTCACTTTCTTGGTAATTGCTTAGTCTCTTGGTTTAGCAAGAAACAAAATGCAATCTCTTTGTCTACAACCGAAGAGGAATATATTGCCGCTAGTGCATGTTGTGCTCAACTTTTATGGATGAAGCATACCTTGAATGATTTTGGGTTATCATATGACTGCATGCCTATATTCTGTGACAATACTAGTGCTATCAATTTGACCAAAAATCCAATTCAACATTCTAGGACAAAGCATATAGATATAAAACATCACTTTATTCGCGATCTTGTTCAAAAATGTGAAGTATGTGTAAATTATGTTTGTTCTAAAGATCAATTTGCTGATATTTTTACAAAAGTTTTGCCATTAGATCAGTTCATTCATCTAAGATCAAAATTAGGGATAATCAAAAAATCATCTTAAAATTTTTCAAAGCCTTCGGACGTCCGAAAGAAGATGAACGGACGTCCGATAATGTTCTTCAGCTATTTTTTCCAGAAAACACCTGTTCGGACGAAGATGTCGGACACACGACTTCGTTCGGCCGTCCGACAGTGCAACGGTACACTTTTTAAAGTAACTTTCTTCCTCATTTGCTTCAAACTTTTCTTCTTCTATTTCCTCTCGGACGAAAACTCTCTCATTTCTCACTCTCAAATTCATACCATTCTGAAGCTTTCATTCCCAAATTGACTCAAACAAAACTTTTCCTGGTTGATTGCGATTCATTTCTCCTGATCATTTCACCGAATCGCATAACAATTCGTAAATTCCCAAATTTCCCTCAAAACCCTACTTTTTCATAACCGCTCTGTCAAATCTTGTTCAAGGCCTTTTTGTCCCAAAATTTCTGTGCGATTCACTTCCCTACTACTGTGTGCATCATTTGCATCCTTCATTCCACACATTTCGCACAATGGTGAATTTAAGAGGAGGAAAGGTTACTGCCGGACGCAAGCATCCACTCAGGGATGAGGATGAGGATCTTCCTACGGTCAAACGTTCATCCAAACGCTTCAAGAGAGGAGCCGTAAAGGGTCAAATGTCACGGCCTACTCCACAACCCACCTCTCAGCCTGAATCTGGACAGGGAACCTCTTCTCAACCGCCTCCAAAATCAGCCACACTCCCTACATTCTTTGATGATGCTGCAAAAGACAAACACTCCTGGATATCCCAGAAAGGTGTCATCCCTCAACGAACTGTAAACTCTTCTGAATTTCGCCACATAGGTTTAGAATCCATTCTGAGTCTATTTGCTTTCCAGAAATGGTCACATCTCATTTCTATGCCTAATGTCTATTATCCTGAAATGCTGCATCAATTTTTTGTCAATCTTAGGAAAGACACTGACCAAACTGAGATCATGTCCAGGGTTAATGGGGTACTCTTAGTCTTTGATTCTGAAACTGTGAATTCCATTTTAAATACTACCATTGAACGTGGATGCAAGGATAAAATTGCAAATTTCTTTTCCTATGAAGAGCACCCTACTGCTGATAATCATTTTGATGGGGCTAAAATGTTGACTTATTTTAAAAGAAGTTTTTCCTCCCCTGCTGATGCTAAACTGAATGATCTTTCTCCTGTGAATCTAATTGCCTTTTTAATCATTTCAACCTGCTTGTACCCACTGATGGCCATAGAACTGATGCAAACAAAATGGAGTTGTATCTCTTTTACTGTTTTCGAGAAAAAATTCGTATTGATTTTGGTTTTGTCATGTGCAAGTTTTTACTTCGCTATGCCACTGATTCTCGCAGAAAATTATCTTATGGAAAGTTTCTTCAAAAGATTTTTGAGTTTTACAAAGTTCCAATTCTAGGTGTTTGTCCCAAAGAAGCATCTTCTTATGCCTTTACCAAAGGATATTTTGAAAGGAAAAATCTTGTTTTTAAAGATAATCTGTGGACTTATAAGGGGGCATCATCTAGTGAACAGAGGTCTAAGACTGCACATGATCCTTCATCTGTTTCACTCACTCCCATTCATCCCAGTAAGTCTGCCACTAAAGCATCTTCCTCCTCCAATGATGAAGTGATTGAGCTCCTTCGTGAACTCAAACAACATGTTCTTCTTCTAGAACATGGTCTAATGCTCACCATGTCCTCTGAGCAACAAACAACCTTCCTAGACAAAAAGAACCTTCTTTTTCCCCCACCTGTGGTTGAGGAAGTTTCCCATGACAAAGAGCCACACCCCACTGATCCAAGCTCATCAATTCCAGACCCTGGTTCATCAACTCCTGTGACTCCTCATGGCCCTTCCACATCAGATAAAGGCAAGGCACCAGTTGAAGAGGCTGCTGAAGATGATGAAGAAACTGAAGAGGAAGACCTCTCCCAATATCAGCTCTCTCGAAGAACACCTGGATCCACATAGTTCACCATTTAGGACATTTGCATTTTGTTTGTCTATTTCATGTGTTTGTGGTGTTCAACAATGGATATGTAGATGAATTCAACATTTGGTTATGATTATGTTTATGTTTCTTTTGGTACTGTTTGATAGATGTTTAAGTATTTTGAATGATGATTGTGTGGATGTAATGAATTTTTTGGTTTGCATTGATGAATGTGTTTGTGGATGAGATGGATGTGATTGATTGCCCTTTTGTGATGACAAAAAGGGGGAGAGGACTGGATTGATTGATGATTGATGATGTTGGATTGATTGATTGATTGATTGATGATTTGATTAAATTTGGATTGGCTGATGGATTGAATTGGTAAAATGTTGGATGTTGGCTGCTTAATTGTTATATTTTGGATAATTGTTTAATTCGGTTGGGCAGCCAAGTGAGGGGGAGTTTTTCAAAATTTTTTATGATTCACTAAGTAAGGGGGAGTTCTTGTCTATTGAGAAAGGGGGAGTTTTTATTGCAATCATCAAATCTCATTTCAAACCTTTGTTTTGTCATCATCAAAAAGGGGGAGAATGTTATTCTTGATTTTGATGATCACAAAGAACTTTGAAATGTTTATCTAACTCTCTTCAAATATAAGTATTTTTTGCCTATCAAAGAATCAGGTACGAATATGTCAAGAAATGAAAATCAACCAAAAGAAGAAGCAAAAACAGGACACTGATGTCGGACGTCCGAAGGAAGCGGTCGGACGTCCGAAAGGATGAAGAACATCAAGAAGGAAATTCTGTCGGACGATCGTGAGGAAGCATCGGACGTCCGGATGGATCGGACGTACTCTTCGGACGCACAGTGATCGTGTCGGACGTCCTAAAAATTCCACAAAGTGTTGATGACTCTCTGCCAAGACTCTGTCGCACGCTCGTAAGGAAGCATCGGACGTCCTGAAGGATCGGACGCATGCTTCGGACGTACATCAATCTCATCAGACGTCCTAAAAATTCCACGAAGATTTGATAACTCTCTGGACAACGTTCGGACACAGAAGCTCGGACGATAAAATCCCATCAGACGTCCGAACAACAACTTGACTGATTTTCGGACAATAGGATCGGACGATGACTAAGCCGTCGGACGTCCGACAGCCCCAATGGCTAGCTGACTCTTCATCTGCCTTCTATCCGTTGGAAGTATTAATGAAGCCCATTTTTGGTTCCCTTTAAATACAAACGATTCTGATTCAGATGAGGACTTTTGCACACTTTGTTTACAAGTTCTCAAGAGATATTTTAGCTAGAAAATAGTCTCCAAAGCTAGATTTGTTCTCCAAGTGGTGTGAATTTCTTGTGAGCATTTCTCTTGTGGTTGAAAGTTTCATTAGTGTAGCTTTGTTGAGGGTTATCTGAGTGATTGTAAAACTTCTTAGCTTGACTAAGTGAGGCTTAGGGCAAGGAGGAAGTGCTCCCTCCATTTACATCTAGTTGATCATCTTTCATCAAAGAGAAGTTGCTCAACCTAGTGATTGGTCTTCAAGTTTGAGAAAAGCTTGGTAGACAATCGGTTTGATATTCTATCTTATTCTTTTTTGTTTAATAAAATTCTCATTGCTTATCTATACTTGTTTTTCGAATCAATATTGCTCTCTTCTTCTAATCTACTTGATTGATCATTACTAGAAAAGAAGGTAAATTTTTATTAAGCAAAAATTGCATAAATTTGATTAAGATTTTAATCAACCTAATTCACCCCCCCTCTTAGGTTGTCTTTGGGCCTTACAATGGTCAAGTCTGTTTTGGGATGTTATATTTCAAAAATTTTAGTGTCATTTACCCATAAATTTCTCATTAAATGTTTTTGGAATCTTGGTTTAAAAAATGGAGCGAATTGGGGTTGATTTCGTTAGAC
The DNA here is from genome assembly GCF_036785885.1 of Coffea arabica. Classification (NCBI taxonomy): domain Eukaryota; kingdom Viridiplantae; phylum Streptophyta; class Magnoliopsida; order Gentianales; family Rubiaceae; genus Coffea; species Coffea arabica. The sequence continues at coordinate 39,049,473 of NC_092323.1, read as the reverse complement.
AAAGCTTTTGAAAAGAAAGAGAGATAGGGTTGGCATATTAGCTTTGAGAAATTTCACAAACTTTAGTTGTTTCGTTAACTACCTTCCCATGCGAGATTTTGCCTAAATTTTGATAGAGAGGTATTCCATATATGGAAGTTTAAGTGTACCAAATTTGACATAATTTCAATGCCATTTCGATACCCAAATGATGCCCAAAAAATTGCTCTTCAAAACTGGAAATCCACTGATCAGGTCGCGAAAATCAACCGACTTCAAACTGTTATATCTTGTTGCTCAAAAGTCCAAATTTAGTTATGCTTGTTGTGTTTGAAACTTTATTTGGAAATCTTGTTGTGTTATAAATTTCATAGGCTGATTCACTTCCTGTGAATTTTACCGAATTTCGAAACATCGCTGAAAACCAAGACTGGTTCTGTCTTGTCTTCATGAATCAACAACTTTGAGCTGAAAAATAAATGCTTTCTATTTGGAATCTTAGTAAAGTGTCTTCTAGTACTTTTAATCTAGTTTTCAAAGGTATAAAGTTTTCCATTTTTGGGTATACCAAACTCAAGATCTAATTTTCCAAGTTTTGTCGCACAAAGCTGAAAATTCTTGATTTCTTAGGATATGAGCTTTTGAGAACTTTTCACTTTCTTTCGATATTGATAGTCCGTTTTAAAGCCGATTTCATGGAGGATACAAGTTTTCCTTGTGACTTTAAATCCTCACTTTTAAATCTCGATTTTCGACGGATTAAAGCACTTCTAAGACATTGCCTTAAATGTTTAGCGAGTGTGCTTTCTTCCTTGTATGATAAGTGGTTGTGTGTATATGTGAGTGATAGTTGATCACTATTTTTTCAGGCGCTCAAGAGGATCTTGAAGAGAATCTCGGAGCTGTCAACTAAAGACCTTATGTGACGCCCCGAAAAGAATGAGAGTGAGAACCCGAAAATTTTCTAATTTTCTAGGGTTTATTTTATTTAATCGCACGCCTTTTCTACATTTTCTTTATTAGAAAAATTCTCCAGATAAAGTTTATGAGCAAAGATAGTTTTAAAATGATTTTTCTAGTATCGGGTAGTTTTTGAGAATTTAAGAGCGTATACCGGACGTGGGACCCACTAGTGTGATAAGTGCGGTAAATGTGGTTCATTTGGAGTAGCTTTGTATATATGGTTTATATTACATGGTGTTATGAGATAATTAGGGGTTTGGTTAGTTCATTAATTCTTGCAAGACAAAAGAAATGAGATAAGCTTGGAATGGACACATGTTGCCTTGTGATTGGAGCTTGGCATTTGACTAGTCTTTCTTTACCTTTACTAAACCAATTTTGACCAAAATTTGTCTTTCGTTTTCACCTTCTTGGTCGGCCAACTCTAGAGAGAAAAGAAAGAGAGCTCTTCAATTTTTGCTCCCTTTTCTTGCCCAAATCTTGTAATCCAACCATTTATTTCTCAAATTCCTTCATAAAACTTACTTGCTAGGAGTGATTGAAGTGCTTGGTGGTTTTTGTTTGGAGGGAGAGACTCTCATCTACCTTGTATCTAGTGTTTGTAAGGTAAGTGGTTAAGAAATTGTTTCCTTGTTGGTTATGGGATGAAATTAGTAGGTGTGGTAGTTGAACAAGTGATTTTTTGGATGATTTCATGACTTATGGTGAAGATTGATGACATTTTCTATTTAATCATGAATTTTCTGATTTAATATGATTCATATGTTGTGGTTTTGTATGATGATTGGAAATGGTATATAAGGCATCTAGAAGGTGGAAAAAGTGGAAGATTGCAAGTAATTTCTGTTTTGGAAGAAAATGGAAAAACCTAGGGTTCATGAAGCTACATTCTGTCCGGTTTTATAACTCCTAGTTAGAGGCCGAATTGACCTTGGCTTAAAACATGAAAGTTGTAGGGAATGACATTTTAGAGGTGCCTACAAAATTTCAGGCCAATCGGAATAGTGTAGAATGAGAAAAGTTGAAATTACTATTACGGTCCTGGTTTTACCCGAATTGGAGAATTGCTTCTGTAATTGGTTGTTTTTGTCAGGAATGCTTTTCAATTGGTTGTTAAGGCCTTCTGATGAAATGTAGCCCTGTTTCTTAGCTTTCATATGGTTTTGGAATCACTTGATTTGGACTGAGGTAGCCCGAGTTATAGATAAAACACTCGTACCTGTTTTGTACCCTGGAATTTACGTACGTTCTGCATTTAGCTTCTGCCCTGTTTTGTCTGTTTTGATAACGTACGATCTGGGTGTTGACCCCTTCATAAGAAATATAGATCTTGGTTTCAGCTTCGAAACGGTATAAAGGTCATCCAAATCCGAGTCCCGTAGCTCCAGTTGTGACTAAAACAAGATCGGTTGTCAGAACTGCCTTCGAATTTGGACAGTTCTGACAGGAATGTTTGGACCCATTTTTCTCCATGATCTGTATTGATTCAGCTTTTGATCCAAACGTGAAAGTTATAGCCTTATGTCCTAGATTTCCAACGCCTTTGGAATTTCTTGATTTGGATTTGTGAGCTGTGAGTTATGGTCCAGCAAACAAACCCTGTTCGTCACCCGAACACGTAAATTTCTGGTACTGTTTTCCATAATTTCGACCTACTTCCATTCAGATCTAGATTAAGGTGTCTTCATGAGAATGGTATCCCTTCCTCATAGCTTCGAAGGGGTGTCTCACCCACTTTTATCCGACATTCCCAGCCTAACTTTTGATTAAAACGGTTTTTGGTGCCAAATCTGGCCGTTTCCGTTGCCGTTTGCGCACGCGTGCATGTGCCGATTTTGCCGTTTTGTTTAATTTGCGTCCTTTAGTAGTTGTTTGTGTGATGATATCGTTCAACCTGCTGCTACAGGCGAAGGCGGGCTAGACGGAGCCGGTGGGGCCCACTAGCTGGCGACTTGAATTCATTTCCGTACTTTCTCTCGTTATACTTGCTCTTTAGGTGAGTGATCAGGATTTCTGTGTAACTCAATACAAAAAAATTAGTTTACTATGAATGGGCACTTAGGCGAGGGTGTACTTTATCGCACTCGATCTAAACCCCATTAGTTGCTATTCATACCTGTGAAATATGATTTTTATGATTTGTTATAGAGCATTCATGGCTTGTGAATATTTGCAGAGCATTTATTGCTTCAGAGCATTTATTGCTTAAACCAGAGCATTTATTGCTTGAAAAATATTTTAGAGCATTTATTGCTCGTGACTTGGGCAAGAGAAGTGAGCTGTGTAGCTCAGGATCTTAAGGGTCAACCAGTGATCAAACTCGACAAAAGAGTTGGCTTGGGAGCCACCCGTATCCTTACTATGTAGTGTTACTTTTCTGCTTTTGCTTTGCTCTTACTGGTCAAATGTTGACATGTAAAAATGACATTTTTACCCCTGGTTACTCACTAAGCATATAGCTTACCCCATTCTATTTGTTTTCCTTAGCAGGGGGCCGACGCGGGGATCGCTCGGGAAGGTGTTTAGATAAGTTGAACTTGTACTTGTTATAAGTGGACTAGTAAGTTGTATATATTTGTCATGGTGGTTAGAGGTATCAGCTTTTCTAGGGTACTTCTGGTACTCGTGGTTTGTATAACTTGATATACTCGTTTATGTAATTATTGAAAAATTTGATGTAATTTTTGAGATTTATATTGTAAATTATTTGAGGATCGTAGAGAGTGAGTGAGTCCCGGCGAGAGCTGGGCAGGCGACCCGCCGAACCCTGGGGTACGCCCTAGGGGGAGGTGGGGCCGTCACAGTTGGTATCAGAGCTTAGGCTTCAAATCTCTGTAGTGTATCCTAGGCTTGAAGTTTAGGATGCCGGACTGTGGGGTATTTGGTTATTAAGGTAAATATTGAATGCTAGGCTTTTGATATTGGACTTTTCTAAATTTTTTTCCATAAGGCAAAGTGGGGATTGAGTTGATTGCACTTGGAGATGGCCAGTCCCAGTGTGGATCGACTTGGTTCTTACTTAATGTTGCAGTTAACTATTTGGACCTATTCTTTAGGTTTGCACCCTAGGGCCGCCGGGGCCGTGCTGGTGGATTAGGTGGGCTCCACAGGAGAGTTGCGTTAGGACCGTTGACTTGAGTTACTTTGTTGTCTTGTTGAATTGTTTTGAAATCGATATGTTTAGTGTTTTGGTACTAACTGCATTTTGGCTAATTTGTGCATATCTTTGGCATAAACATGTATATGCATGTTCAAAAAGTTTGATCATTTAGTGTGTTTTATATGGTAAAGTGTTCAAAACAAATGGAAGATGGTGGCCGCGATGGAGGTAGGGAACGAAGCCGAGGCCGAGGAAAAGGTAGGGGACGGAGACCAGAACCCGAAAGGGTAGAAAAAGAAATTTTGAACCACGAACGGCAGGTATCTTTTGCTGTCTTCCAATTTGAGGGACCAGCTAGAGCTTGGTGGAATGTAATAAAGGCTAAGTGGGAACGAGAGCAGACCCCCTGGACTTGGGTCAATTTCACCCGTGAGTTTAATGAGAAGTATTTGCCACCGATTGTTCAAGAAAGGCGAGAAGAGGACTTTATCCGCCTACGTCAAGGGCCGTTAAGTGTGGCCGAGTACGAGACACAATTTACCAAACTCTCCCGTTTTGCTCCAGAGTTAGTACTAACAGACCGAAAGAGAATTCGTCGATTTGTCCAAGGGTTAAACGTGGAAATACAAGAGGCACTGGCGGCTGCCCAGTTGGATACATTCAGCCAGACCCTGGAAAAGGCACAGCGAATAGGGACGGCAAGGAGTCAAGTGAAAGCTTTCCGTGACAAGAAGAGGACGCCATCTGACACCTATACCTATACTGGTGAGCAAAGCTCGAGAAGCGAGCCGCCTAGTAAGAGAAGTAAGGAAGTCAGTGGTACACGACCAGTGGGGACTCCGAATCAAGGTAAAACAAAGGAAGATCAGGCAGGAAAAGGGCCCCAAAGTGGTGTCTCACATGGGGAATCAATGTTGGGAACCAGAAGAGTATGTGATGTTTGTGGGGCCACTAACCATACGGAAGATACCTGTTGGAAGAAAGAGAAAAATCGGCGATGTTTCCGATGTGGTAGCAATGAACACCTAGTTGCTCAGTGCCCTCAGAAGTCGAGGGGAGGAAATAAATCAGGGACGAGGGGAAACATTTCTAGGCCGATCAGGGGCACCAAAGGTATGAATTTCGAGGACGAAATTCTTTTAAGAGGGGGAGTTTGTGACGCCCCGAAAAGAATGAGAGTGAGAACCCGGAAATTTTCTAATTTTCTAGGGTCTATTTTATTTAATCGCCCGCCTTTTCTACATTTTCTTTATTAGAAAAATTCCCCAGATAAAGTTTATGAGCAAAGATAGTTTTAAAATAATTTTTCTAGTATCGGGTAGTTTTTGAGAATTTAAGAGCGTATACCGGACGTGGGACCCACTAGTGTGATAAGTGCGGTAAATGTGGTTCATTTGGAGTAGCTTTGTATATATGGTTTATATTACATGGTGTTACGAGATAATTAGGGGTTTGGTTAGTTCATTAATTCTTGCAAGACAAAAGAAATGAGATAAGCTTGGAATGGACACATGTTGCCTTGTGATTGGAGCTTGGCATTTGACTAGTCTTTCTTTACCTTTACTAAACCAATTTTGACCAAAATTTGTCTTTCATTTTCACCTTCTTGGTCGGCCAACTCTAGAGAGAAAAGAAAGAGAGCTCTTCAATTTTTGCTCCCTTTTCTTGCCCAAATCTTGTAATCCAACCATTTATTTCTCAAATTCCTTCATAAAACTTACTTGCTAGGAGTGATTGAAGTGCTTGGTGGTTTTTGTTTGGAGGGAGAGACTCTCATCTACCTTGTATCTAGTGTTTGTAAGGTAAGTGGTTAAGAAATTGTTTCCTTGTTGGTTATGGGATGAAATTAGTAGGTGTGGTAGTTGAACAAGTGATTTTTTGGATGATTTCATGACTTATGGTGAAGATTGATGACATTTTCTATTTAATCATGAATTTTCTGATTTAATATGATTCATATGTTGTGGTTTTGTATGATGATTGGAAATGGTATATAAGGCATCTAGAAGGTGGAAAAAGTGGAAGATTGCAAGTAATTTCTGTTTTGGAAGAAAATGGAAAAACCTAGGGTTCATGAAGCTACATTCTGTCCGGTTTTATAACTCCTAGTAAGAGGCCGAATTTGCCTTGTCTTAAAACATGAAAGTTTTAGGGAATGACATTTTAGAGGTGCCTACAAAATTTCAGGCCAATCGGAGTAGTGTAGAATGAGAAAAGTTGAAATTACTATTGTTGTCCTGGTTTTACCCGAATTGGAGAATTGCTTCTGTAATTGGTTGTTTTGGTCAGGAATGCTTTCGAATTGGTTGTCGAGGTCTTCTGATAAAATGTATCCCTGTTTCTTATCTTTCATATGGTTTTGGAATCACTTGATTTGGACTGAGGTAGCCCGAGTTATAGATAAAACACTCGTACTTGTTTTGTACCCTGGAATTTGCGTACGTTCTGCATTTAGCTTCTGCCCTGTTTTGTCGGTTTTGATAACGTACGATCTGGGTGTTGACCCCTTTATAAGAAATATAGATCTTGGTTTCATCTTCGAAACGGTATAAAGTTCATCCAAATCCGAGTCCCGTAGCTCCAGTTGTGACTAAAACAAGATCGGTTGTCAGAACTGCCTTCGAATTTGGACAGTTCTGACAGGAATGTTTGGACCCATTTTTCTCCATGATCTGTATTGATTCAGCTTTTGATCCAAACGTGAAAGTTATAGCCTTATGTCCTAGATTTCCAACGCCTTTGGAATTTCTTGATTTGGATTTGTGAGCTGTGAGTTATGGTCCAGTAAACAAATCCTGTTCGTCACCCGAACACGTAAATTTCTGGTACTGTTTTCCATAATTTCGACCTACTTCCATTCAGATCTAGATTAAGGTGTCTTCATGAGAATGGTAGCCCTTCCTCATAGCTTCGAAGCGGTGTCTCACTCACTTTGATCCGACATTCCCAGCCTAACCTTTGATCAAAACGGTTTTTGGTGCCAAATCTGGCCGTTTCCGTTGCCGTTTCCGCACGCGTGCATGTGCCGATTTTGCCGTTTTGTTTAATTTACGTCCTTTAGTAGTTGTTTGTGTGATGATATCGTTCAACCTTCTGCTACAGGCGAAGGCGGGCTAGACGGAGCCGGTGGGGCCCACTAGCTGGCGACTTGAATTCATTTCCGTACTTTCTCTCGTTATACTTGCTCTTTAGGTGAGTGATCAAGATTTCTGTGTAACTCAATACAAAAAAATTAGTTTACTATGAATGGGCACTTAGGCAAGGGTGTACTTTATCGCACTCGATCTAAACCCCATTAGTTGCTATTCATACCTGTGAAATATGATTTTTATGATTTGTTATAGAGCATTCATGGCTTGTGAATATTTGCAGAGCATTTATTGCTTCAGAGCATTTATTGCTTAAACCAGAGCATTTATTGCTTGAAAAATATTTTAGAGCATTTATTGCTCGTGACTTGGGCAAGAGAAGTGAGCTGTGTAGCTCAGGATCTTAAGGGTCAACCAGTGATCAAACTCGACAAAAGAGTTGGCTTGGGAGCCACCCGTATCCTTACTATGTAGTGTTACTTTTCTGCTTTTGCTTTGCTCTTACTGGTCAAATGTTGACATGTAAAAATGACATTTTTACCCCTGGTTACTCACTAAGCATATAGCTTACCCCATTCTATTTGTTTTCCTTAGCAGGGGGCCGACGCGGGGATCGCTCGGGAAGGTGTTTAGATAAGTTGAACTTGTACTTGTTATAAGTGGACTAGTAAGTTGTATATATTTGGCATGGTGGTTAGAGCTATCAGCTTTTCTAGGGTACTTCTGGTACTCGTGGTTTGTATAACTTGATATACTCGTTTATGTAATTATTGAAGAATTTGATGTAATTTTTGAGATTTATATTGTAAATTATTTGAGGATCGTAGTGAGTGAGTGAGTCCCGGCGAGAGCTGGGCAGGCGACCCGCCGAACCCTGGGGTACGCCCTAGGGGGAGGTGGGGCCGTCACACCTTATTTGCACTTACTCATTTGTTTTGAATTGGTGAGTGTCAAGTGCATGAATCGTTGTCAATTAATTGAATTGCTTCTTGTTGATTAAGTGATTTAGAATTGTCGAGTCGAATATGTACTTTATCGCACTCGTTCTTTTTAAGTGAATTATAATTGAATTGTGTGAAGTGAATTGTTGCAATTGTAAATTATAATTGTGTTCGAATCGATGTCGATTAAAGTGAATCTCATCGATTTATACTCATAATAGGGGGCACCTTGTCAAACTCATCGGCCGACCTTGCGACTCGAGCCGGCATAGGCTTGGTCGGGAAGCTTGGAGAGCCATGAGAAAGTCATAAACTTGATCTATTTGAGAGATCTCGCTTGGTATATTCGAGTAGTATCGTCTTTTCTAATTGAAGTGCGGGCCCAGAACAGGGGGTGTATCGGTGATCGGGGTTGTGAAGTAAGTGGAGTTCTATGGACTTAATATCTACCCGGTTGACGGAGTGTCATCACGTGGAGGTATTGGATCGAGTTTCGGCAAAGCAAGTGGAATTTAGCTCCTGAGAGCTCCTGTATCCTTATTGAGTGTATTTTATTGTTAATTGTGAATTACTTGAACTCTATAGCTTTATTTCCTATATAGGTGTTATTGTTAATTGAATTATGTGTTTGCATTTTTTTTCTTGGCCTCACTGAGTGTTCGCTCACCCCATTAGTTTGTTTTCTTAATAGGAGCTCGGAATGGAAAGAATTTTGAGGAAGCCGACTTGATTACTTTTGATTGGAAATCTTGGGATGTAATTGATTAGTCGACTTTTGGTGGTTATAATTTTTGGGAATGTTGATGCACCTTTTGGAAACTTGTGATGTAAAATTTGAATGTTTATTTAAGGAAGCGACCTTTCTTTATGCCTACTTTTATTATTGGTTGTTTATTCTTAAGTTTGAATTGGATTCGTATCGAGTCTTGGTGAGAGCTAGGCAGGCATTCGGCGGATACCCTTGGGTTCACCCTAAGGAGAAGTGGGGGGCGTCACAACCTCTAGGGTATGCCTTAGGGAAAGGTAGGGTTATCACAGATGGTATCAGAGCTCTTAATGAGCTCAAACCAGGAGAGAGTTCTCAAACTGTGGGGAATGACCTGTTAAGTATGGAATGAATTGCTATTGCTGGGAAAATTAGATATATACGTCAGATAGGAATCTCAAATACGGTTGATTTACTCTTGGGACCGGTCGTTTCGAGTTGTGAATTATCCTATTTTCAGATTATTGTACTCGAGTACCAAAGAGTTGATAGCATTATGATATGAGTAGAGGTCACGATTAAATTTGAGATAATTTTTTATAGCAAAGGTCAAGATGCGAAGGATTCTAGTATTTGACCTAGGAATTGAATCGATCGAGGAGAATGGATCAATGAGTGCTATCATGGACTAATCTAGTAAATGTTTGGCTAGGGTTTCTATAGATGGTAGCTAGATTTGAAATTTGATGGTTGCCATGAATATTTAAGGTGCTAGCATTGCAAACCTGTTTAATTCTCCTATGCATGTGCGGCCTTGTTCTGTGTTTACGTGATTTTGATGCGGTCTGATTGCAGCTATATATGTATCTCTCTTGTGATAGTTTTGGCTCTTGATTGACCCTTGCCTATATGCTTACTCGATTCCTATTTTTCTAGGGAAATATATGATCTTAGCTTTGATTCCTATCCTTCTGAGATTGAAAGTTTTGGATTATGTATGGAGATTTTGAGAAGAAGGGTTTGGATTCTAATCTTGTATGTAACTTTTGGCAGAATCAAGATGATCACCTTGATCTTCTTGAGCTTCTTCTTGAGGAAAAGGTCATAGAGGAAAAGACACTATGGGGCTAAGTGGTCATAGTATATTTTAAGCATGACTTTTGACGATGAGTGCAAAGTGGAGAGTGAGTTAGGGTGTGGAACTTTGAAATCAAGTAGATGTGAGTAATTTCTAGGTAGTATGATTTAGTACTTTGCTCTGTACATAAGCGAGAAGGGTAATCATTTCGTAAAATACCAAAAGTAGGAGTAAGTGTTATAGTATCTTGAGGTGTTGTCCTACTTGTGCTCAGATGTCTCGTCTAGTTAGTGTGAGAATAGTTAAGATTCATGTTTCATAGATGACCGGAGAGCAAAAGAACAGAAGAGATATAGTGTTAGAGTTTTCATTTGTGATTAGCTACTCAGACTGCCATTTGAGTTTAAGTGAATCGGTAATATAACGAATTTGAAAGATATACATAAAGAAATAGAGATTCTTCGAAAGAAGGTAGAGGTCCGAAAGAAATAACTTTGAAGTTGTGCATTCAACTACTTGAACTACATCTCAAGACATTCCAGACAACCAAGTTAAAAGTAGTGAAGGAATCTCTCGTTATACCAAAGGGAAGCGTAAAAAGATTAGTGAAGATGAACTTGCTATGAAGGATAGAGGAAGGAAGGAAAGAAAAAAATGGACACTGCAAGAAGAGCGTTGTAGCTACGAAGTGTGAAGTTTGTGACAAAACTCATATGAGCTTGTGTTAGTCGAAAACTGGTGCATGTTTTAGATGTAGAAACTTAGACATCAAGTGAGAAACTGCCCAAACAACTGTATTAAGCTATGGTGCAGGGGCTATAATAGTCGAAATTCGTAATTAGTGATGCTTTCTCTAAAATAGTTGTAGCTGTTGGAATACGTGTAGTGACTACTTTACGTAGAAAGTTGTATCTTCGTTATAAACAGTGAACTTGAAACCTAATGTTTGACCTAGTGATATGAAATGTTGGTGTTTGTTTGGAATTATATCCTTATCCATGATTCATTTTCTATAATTTATTCTTGGGTTTGAGCGAGGATTTTTCATTTGTAGTTAGTAATGAAGGAATTTCGATGAGAGGGAGTGATATGTGTGACGACCCCACTTTCCCTCAAGGGCGTACCCAAGGGTTTGGCAGACCGCCTGCTCAGCTCTTGTCAGGACTCACTCACTCACTCAATCAACTCTCAAGATTAATCATTCAAGCCTCCAAAATAACATTTAAGTTCTACAATTCAACCAAAATGTAAACTTATTTACAACCTAAAAGCCAAACGTATGATACAACATCAAATGTCAAAATATATCCTATCAACCAAATGTATAAGTATAAGAGGGTTATACACTCTAGTTCACACTTAACTGCTTCAGACCTCCATTCTTGTAAGGAAAATAAAAACTAAAGGAATGAGCTAAAAGCACAGTGAGGTTCCTAAACAAGCAATCAGGTAGAGAAACCATGGAAATATGACATTTAATAGTTCAAACACTTTGCACAATAATATCCAGTTATTCAGAAATAAACATTCAATCATTGGAAGGATACGTGCTCACTTGGAGCCATTCATTCAAGTCATTCATTCATTCATTCGCCAACCATTTTCCCTATCCCTCCAACATTAGAAAACGTTTGCAAGTGAAACTCCTTCAGTGTTCTTATCATTCATTCATTGATATCATTGCATTGAATCCACTGGTCAGTTCTCCACCAGATTTCGTGGTAATACTCGAGTATACCAAACATTGTCCCAGGGTCACCAACCGTCTAACCGAGTCCGCTTCTGGCTCGAGTCGACTGGTAACGAAGGGCAAGGGCCCAGTTCAGCCAAAAGGCTTACATTCATGCACAAGTAGCATTCAATCATTGAAAATTCACTTTTGCTTGGGTCGAGTGCGATAAAGTACACACTCGCCCATCAAAAATCCATTTAACAATCATTGGAAAGCATTTAACATTCCGGTAACATTCACAACATTTCACATAGTCATATAAAGCATACACATGCAAGGAACACTCACCGATCAATCGTAATCTTTCACTTTAACCCTGATTCATCCTCCAGAACTCTCGCGAGTCCTATTGTCATATACTATAGTAAAAGATTATCAAGACAAAGCCAAAATGCATGAAGAAATTGAGATTTCAAAACTTCATTTAAAAGATACATCAATTTATAAGTTTTATGCCCATATAACTTATAAAAAAATATAACATTTTATTGTTCAAAACGAGGAGAAAATCTCATGTGCATACTAAATCAATGCTTTAAAAGTCATTTGGACACATGGGCATCGATTATAATCAAACATTTGAAGAAATTAGGTTAAGACTTTCAAAGTGAAAAATTGAAAATTGTCCGACCAGAAAATGATTTGAAGAAACTCATTTCCTTCACTTCCGTTCATTTAAACCTCTTGTCTTTGCTCAAAACTAGCACACATGTAAAGAAATAGATTGTAACAAGTGTTTTGAATAAAATCATATACAAGGGAAAAACAAAAATGCCCTAAATTCACACCTAAAGCCTCGCTTGTTAATATCAATGGAAAATCATGTAAATAGAACTTATATAAATAGATCTTGTGGCTTAGTAACCCTATGCAACTCCTTTTTGTTTTTGGAAAGAAAACGAGTAAAATATTTTAAGTTCAAAACTTGACATATGTAACTAAACATCATGTTTAAAATGGTCATCACCACGTTCACCATGCAAAATGTATAAGTTTTAGTAAAATTTAGCTCATATACCACCACTAGAGTGGACTCAAGTATTTCTAAGCAAACTAAGTCCAACGCATCAAAAAATGACATTTCTAATCTCACTTTCACTCACTTATACTACAAGAAAATAAACGGATAGCATTTCCCCTGTTTTTCCTTACATTTTCCTCCAATTCCATGGCTACAATCTCATAGCAAATAGCCCCAAACAAGTCCACAATTTGTGAGACCCCGGTTGGTCCTTAATTTTGATATTATGTGAATAAGGAGTATTATCGTTATTTTGCTATAAAATTTGGTTTTAAGGTTGGTGGTGATACTTTAAAAGGTTATTTCATCTATATACTATGAAAACCCTAATTTGGGTTATTATCAAAACCCTAGTTTTTGTAATGAATTACAAGTTGTGCTATTACAATTCTTTTAGCAAAGGTCAGGTAGGTTTGAGAGATAGAAAATCCCAAACTAGTCAAACCTCTAGTGTTACAATCCATTAGAAAGCTTAAGTTGGGTTTAAAACCCTAATTTTGCCAATGTTATGAAGGTTGTTGGTTAGGGGGTTCCATTATGGATAAAGTATGATTAAGTATAAGTGATTAAGAAAGGAAAGTGATTAGTGAAGCAATTAAGTGTAATTACATGTTTTGGACTAAATTAAGTTATAACCTATGGAGTTAATTGAAAGCTTTTCAAATGTTTAAGGGCAAGAGTTGATTATATACAAAGTTGGAGAGTAAGGGCTAAAGAGTAAAATTGGGAGCTTTTATGTGATTGGTGGTGTTAGAAAATATCTCCCAAAGCTTTGACTAACATGTTATCATAGGATTTATAAGAGAAACAAGAGAAACAAAACAAAACAAAACTAAGAGAAAAAAAAGAGAGAGAGGGCCGAGAGAAAGAAGGAAAGAAAGGAGGAAAATCTCTTCCAAATCCAACTTCATCTAGCTTCCATCTTGGTCTTGGAGTTTAAGACAACATCTTGGGTACTTGATTGTTGAGGTTTGATCATCAACAAAGCTTGCTTGAAGGTAAATATCTCTCTCTTGGAAGTTAAAGATTAGTGATTAAGCTTTGAAGCCATGAAAGTGGTGTTTTGTTATGAGGATGAACTTGTGTGGTTTATGTAGTGATTATTGAGCAGTTCAATGGTTAATTTTAGTGATTTATTGCTGCTGGAATTTCGGTCAAGATAAGAAAGAATTAGGGTTTCATGCTAAACATTTTAGTTAGCTCTAATCTTGTGTTAGTGAACTTATAGTGGTTGTGTTTGATGATTGGCTTCATTTGTTTGGTGAGTGAATGGTAAAAACTGATTTGGGTTAAGAAACCCTAGCCTAAAGCAAGGAGTATAAGCTTGGTTAAGGATTAACTTGGTTAGGGTTTGGTTAATAAGTTGTTAGAATAAGTTCATTGGTGCAATTGAAGTAAGGTTAGGGATTATGGTTAGTGTTTGAGAATTTTATGATGTCTTAGAGGGAAAGTTTCGAACCATTAGTAGGTCTTTTAGAAGCTGGTATATATGTGTTTCTTTGGTATGAATTTGGTTAGAAAATTTGCATGAGAATCATAGAACGGACCATGCGGTTGCGGCGCTCAAAACAGGCAAATCTGGAAAAAACGGGGCAGTCCACAAATCCGAACTTGAGTTCCGTTTTTATTTACACTGCGTGCTGATTCAGAAGTTTCTCAAAACATAAAAGTTGTAGCCTCTTAAGTCCTGAATATTCCTACAAAATTTCAGGTCAAACGGATCAGTGTAGCCCTAGTTATAGCCAAAACACTTGCACCTGTTTTGTACACTGGATTGTGTTATGTTTTTGAATTTTGCTTCTGACCATGCTCTGTCCGTTTTGATAACGTGCGAACTGGGTGTTGATTCCTTCATAAGAAATGTAGATCTTGGTCTTAGCTTCGAAATGGTATAAACTACATTCCAATCCGAGTTCCATAGCTCCAGTTATGACCAAAACAAGATCGGTTGTCAGAACTGCCTTCGAATTTGGACAGTTCTGACAGGGATGTTTGGACCCGTTTTTCCCCATGCTCTGTATTGATTCAGCCTTTGGTCCAAACATGAAAGTTATAGCCTTATGAATGAGCTTTGTAATGCCTCTAGAATTTCTTGATTCCGATTTCTAAGTCGTGAGTTACGGTCTTTCAAACAGGGCCTGTTTGGTAACCCGAAATGAAATGGCTGGAACTATTTTGTGCATTTTTGACCAATACCTATTGAGATCTGGGTTGAGATGTCTAAATAAAAGTTGTAGCCCTTCCTCGTAGCTTCGAAACGGTATCTCATCCACCTTGATCCGACATTCCTAGCCTAACTTTTGATCAAAACGGTTTGGGATGACAAATCTGGCCGTTTCCGTTTCCGTTTCCGTGTCCGTCTCTATTTCCGTGTGCCGTTTCCGCACTTGCATGTGCCAATTTTACCGTTTTACTTGAGTTATGCATGTTAGTGGCCGTTTGTGATATATTGTGATGCAATCTTCTATTTCAGACGGTGACGGGCTAGACGGTGCCGGTGGGGCCTACTAGCTGTATACGTGACGTGATCCTTACATTTTTGCTATACGTACTTTTGGAGTAAGTATTCAGGCCGTTTATGTGTATAAACTGCTTATGTGTTCTAATGTGAATAAAAGGGGAACTTAGGCGAGGGTGTACTTTATCACACTCGACCTAAACCCTAGTTTGTACCTATGTTTCTTTATGAGATGTGTATACATGAATTATTTTGGGTTTGAACCCCTTGAGCTTGTAGCTTGGGGTGACGTTTGTGAGTTGGGGTTACGTTTGTAAGTTGGGGTTGATCTTCCGACCTAGATGGACTATTCGAGCCGGTCAGGGCTTGGTCGAAGCCAGTCCAACTTAGTCTGAGGTCACCAAGTTTGTGAATCCGGTTCACCGAGAATGTGAACCAAGTTTGTGGCCCGAACTTGTGACTCAAGCTCAAGTTTGTGATTTCGTTCGCTCGAGCAAGTTTGTGAGGTGACTAGCCAGTGAGGGTGATAAGGTGTTAGGTGGGAGTACAAGTGGAGTTCTACGGACCTTATTTGTGGTCGACGGAGTGTCGACAGGAGGTCACGCATGGCAAACGACTTGGCTTTGGAGCCAACCTGTATCCTTCATTTGTATTGTTACTTTTGCACTTGACTTGACATTTTGTGAAATAGTTGTTTATCTAAATGTGTAATTTATGATTTTACCCCTGTTTACTTACTAAGCACATAGCTTACCCCGTTTCCTTTGTTTTCCTTAGCAGGGGACGACACGGGGAACTCCTTGGCACATTCACTAGTATAGTTAGGTTTGCTTGTAATAGTTGGACAATTAAGATGGTTGTTTTGGTTTTGGTGGTTTGTATAAGGACCCTCCTTAGGGTCTACTTTCTGCTAGTTGTTATCACAATGTAATATAGTGGATTGACTAGCTGCTTTTAGGGATGTAAATAGAATTTTTTTTTGGAGTTAGCTATTGTGAATAATACGCTTTTGGTTTATCTAGTTTTTATTGTTTTGAAATTTCGAGTCCTGGCGCGAGTTAGGCAGGCGTCCTGCCGATATCCTAGGGTTCGCCCTTGGGAGAAGCGGGGGCGTCACACAATTCATAAGCTACAAAAGGGTCCTTGTTTCAGCCACAAAACTAGCTATATTAGGCATATATCTAGCATATATTTAACATATATCTAAGCTGGAAATTTAAACCCTAAGCTGGAATTTAACACCAAGAGCTAGAAATCCTTCAAGTGAAGCCAAACATACATGTTCAAGCTGGAAAATCCTCATGGCAAGACTAAAGTTTCATAGCAAAGCTGGAAATTTGGAACTAAAGCTGAAAACTCCTTATTTGGAAGCTAAAAAGTCATATTAAAGCTAGAAATCTTCATATCATCTCTCTCAAGTCTATAGCAAAGCTAGATATAATCATCTCATGGCTGGAAAATATGAATCGAAGTTAGAAAAGTTCCACCAATTTCACAACCCATGAAATCTTTCATAAAACTTCCATATTCAAGTAATATATCCACTTAAATGCAAGATTAAAGGGAAAAAGTAGTTCCTTGCCAAGAATACCTTCAATTCCTAAGGAGAGTAGCAAATCACAACCTTCTATGGAAGGATTTACAGTTTGAGGTTGATTTTCCCACAAAATCTTGCTAGGAATCAAGAAGGAGTTTTTCTCTCTTCCTTTCCTCTCTCTCTCGGCCAAGCTAGCAAGAAAGTGAAGTGTTTTTTGTTCAATTTTACAAGATGAAGACTAAGAATAGTCTTGGTCAAAGGGTCTTGGTCAAGACCTTGGATGGATCTTTGACAAATGGCAAAATCACAAGTATTTTCACCAAAATATCTTTCTTTTCCTCAAATATCTCCTAATACTCCTTTTGACAAAATCCCCTTTGTACAAAACTCCCTTATTTCCTCACAATTTATACCACACACCCCACTAGTTGGTTGAATTGGAATAACTCCTCTTTGAAAATCATCATGCAACAAATTAAAGGTGCAATAAGGTACACAATCATTCCTCAACCATTAAATCAACCAACCATTAAACCCTAAGCCCTAAATCAATGCAAATAATTTAAGAGAAAAGTTAAACAAATAGATTTCGAGTCCTCACAATATGTGTCTAACTTGAATAAGTTGGAGGAAACCCTGTAGAAGAAAGAACCCAAGATTTGTTTTGCGAGCAAAGGTTAGAATTTCGAAAAAGAAATTCTTTAAGGGGGAGAGAGTGTAAGAACCCGGAAATTCATTTCTATGTTTTTGTTAGTTTAACTTACTTGTCTTAAACTCTTGGTTGATTTACTGATTGAGTCATGATTTTTCTCCTATTGTTTTATTTAACTTGGTGCATGTTTAGTTTTATAGTGCATTATACTAGTATGATCAACTAGTAAAGTGTATGCAATAAATGCGGAGGATAAGACGGAGTTTTATGCAAAAGGGATTATGTGATAAGAGGTGTTAACAATAAATTGGAGGAGCACTAAATATCTTGGTGGTTAGAGACAAATCAAGAGACAAAGAGACAGACATTTGCCCTTCTTGCGCCACTTGTCAACCATCAAGCCAACTTTGACCAAGACTAACCTTTTTTCTTATCCAACCCAAGCTTCCATTTTATTCACATTTTTTCTTCTTTTGGGTAGTCATGGACGAAATTTTGAGAGAGGAAAGAGGGATAGAAAAACTCAATTTCTAACCTTGATTTCTTGTCCAAATTAGTGAGAAAGCAAAGAAGGAAACCACACTTCATGCCATCAATCTTTGAAGCAAGTTGGAAGGAAGTTTGGAGGAGTTCTTGGAGAAAGGACTTCTTGTTTCATTTCCAACCTTAGTCTTGTGTGGAAGGAGGTAAAAAGTACTAGAAAATCTAGTTTTCTCTTCTTATACTTGAGTATACTTGATGTATGGATGATATGAACTAAAAGGGAGGAATTTTATGGAGGATTCTTGTTGTTTGCAAGTTGTTTTCTTGATAGTTTGTTGCTGGAAAATTTTCAGCTTTATGTGTTTGATTCGATCATTAGTTTACAAGCTTTATATGTGGATTTTGGTGAATTTCTTTGTTAAGAATCATGCTATATGCCTCTTTATATGATAAAGAAGAAGGATTAGGTACGTTCTATGAAAACCTTAGTCGCTTTGATGGGAAAATGTTATGGTGAGTTTGATATATGCTTCTATGTGGAAATATTAGTAATTTTTATGGTGATTTTGCCATACCTTTGCTCAAGGCACTTGATAAGATGGATAGAACCTTGATCTTACATATAGGTTCAACTTGAATGATGTTTAATTTGATTGAAAACAAAGAGTTTTAGCAGACACTCATTTCCAAGCTATTTTCTTATAGGAAAACTTCCTGCTTTGAACCGCGAGAAGGAATGACTTGGGTCTCTAGTTTTCTTCATAATCCTTGGTTATACCTGAGATAGTTTGCTCCCTACATCACTTACTTGGTTGATCTTAACATATACATGGTTCTCCACTTGATTTGAAAGAAAATGATACGAACCCATCCAAAGGTATGAACTCGTATCCCACCAAACCCTGGATCTAGATGAAGAAATCAAGTTGGAGTGCGGAATAACACTTGACCCATCTAAACCTTAAGATTATGAACCTTGAACTAAATCTCAACCCACAATCGAATGATTTAGTGAACCAATGTTGTTGGTAGAAGAACGCCACAACTAAGGTGTGTACTTGATTGATAAGTTCAAATTGAATAATTTAAGGAAACTCAAATATTTAAGAATAGCTCTCTTGGACAAGAGAAGTGAATAAAATTCACAATTTTGATGTAAAATCTAACTCTCCAAAATGAGTAAGACTTGGGCTATTTATAGCCTTATATGGACTCCAAAACCTAATGTAATTTGGACTAAATTAACCCTTAACTAATGACCAGAATTTTGGCTATCAATTGGACAATTTCTAGCCGAATTACCTATCTTAATCAACTACTTAATGACTCAAATTTACTTAAGTAAAATTTCACTCAATTAAAGAACAACCTGGCAGAAATTAAACTACAAGAAACGACTCCATTTAACAAAGGAAAAATGACAATAAAACCCTTGATTAACAATTACTATTTCAACAACTTTGAAACTTCATGGATCCGAGCTTGCTCTCAAAGTTGATTCACTTGAATCAAGGATTTGAATTAGAGCACCTTAAAGCTTCAAAATCTGTTTTGAACATCGATTGGTGCATGAAGGATGTTGCTAATTTTCCATTTCGCATCATTCCCCTCCTCTTGAAAGGTGATTTGTCCCCAAATCGAACGATTGTTTGCGATGGAGAATTTCAAGGAATAAATGGATGAATGTGCACCAAGAAGCATGCCTTCTACTCAAACGGAACACGAACCAATGTGCACGCTTCAACTCACAATTATTGTACCAATAGCTCAAGTCATTGACTCCGTGATCAAATACAAAGAATGAAAAATGAGTACCAATGAAGTAAATATAATCAACACTTTCACCAAGTTGATAGCACGATGGAAATATGTGAACTCCATGCATCATGCTAAAACCTATAACATGTCCTAAACACACATTGGGATCACTTGGTGAAATAGATGCAAACTCCCATGACAAGAACTTTAAATGCATACGAAACACATGAACTATAATGAAACTAGGACAGAGACTCATAGGCAAATCAAATTCTTGAAACACAATACCTATTAACTCAAAAACTGTAAAAATACCACAAATGCAAATACTAACACACATATAATGATTACATGACTTAAATGAAAGAAACAACATAGAATAACCCAAACTAGACTAAGACAGTTGCAATTCATTAATGTACTCAAATTAACTCTAGAATGATGGTCATAGAGTGAATGTACAGTTTTATCAAAATCCATAAATCCAATACGATAAACCACATGACATGCATGAACAATCTTAAAAATAATGCCAATTAACTCTAAAGGTCTAGCATGCATGAACAATTTAAGAAACTCAACTATGCTCAAGAAAATTGCATCCAATTCTTCAAGATAAGGTGTATAACTACTCATAACCATACTAGAAAGAATGCATACCTTCATAGACAGCTCATGCTCATTAGTTGTACCATGATAACAAAGAGACTTGGAAAGAAATTTACCTCATTCATAGCAATTAAATTATCTACAACTTTATCAATGTTATGCAAGATAAATAGCTTAGGAATTATCTCATAATGCAGCACTTTATTGGCTTCATAAACCTGTGGGAATTTAACAAACACGCTAGGCAAAACAAAGTAAGGATGGTTAGTAGAAAACAAGGCTTTCCTCACAACTTTGGCTTTTGTGATTAACAATTATTTTCTCTCTTTTTTTACCTCAATAGCCGAGCTTATTTCAGCCTTTTTCCTCTCATTTTTGCCTCGGCTCATCTCACCATGTTCTCCCTTCCTTTTCTCTCGAATTTTGTCCTCACTCTCTTGTATTTTCTTCCTCTCAAGTTCTAATTCAAACTCCCTTTGAAGGCTAGTTTGATCCTCTTGCACTTGTTGGTGTGTAAGAGGTACAAGTACAATCTTTTTATTACAATGAGAGAATGAATACTTGTTGGTGAAACCATCCCAACTAACTTTCTTATCAAATTGCCAAGGATGACCTAGAATGATATGGGTAGCTTGCATAGGCACAATATCACATAAAACATCATCCACATATTGTCCAATGCGAAAAGAAACTAGTACTTGTTTAAGTACATGTACTTCTCCATTATTGTTGAGCCATTGCAATTTGTAAGGATGAGGATGGTTAGTTGTTGGCAACTTCAGCTTCTCCACCATAATAGCACTTGCAACATTGGTGCAACTCCCTAGATCAATCACCATGCTACAAACTTTGTCCTTAATATGGCAACAGGTGTAGAAGATGTTTTCACGTTGAAACTCATCTACACTCATTTGTGTAGCCAAGGCATGCTGAGCTACCAAATCAACTTTGTCAAATGTAGGAATTTTCCTCGATCAAGGGTGGCATTCCCTTTATTCCACTTCTTCGAACTCCCTTTCCGAGTTGGAGTCATTGAACTCATGCAAGGGCGTTTTTCCTCTAGTTTTCTTAGAGGGGCTCTTTGATGAATCCAAGTGATCAATCCGCTCATGTATGGATTCGAACATGAGGTGGAACCTCCTTTGTACTTCGGCCCACATAGCATCCATTTTAAGTGCAAGTTGGGCAATGGTAAGTTCAATGGTAAGTTCATTTTGATTAGCCATGTTGAACCTGTAAGAATGGTTAGTATAAAACAAGAAATTTTACCTCACCACTCCCTTATGTGTTTCACTCACTTAAGTGTTTTAAACACTCTAATGATTTCATCAATCACTTCTCAAGTCACTTGATTTCCTCTCTTGAAGAAGTTAGAATTTATCAATAAGTATCAACCAAACTTTAACCAAATTTCACACTAGACGGTGGTGAATTAAAGGGTTGAGATTTAGAATGAAACGGACTGAGATAATGACTCAAAATAACTACTAAATATGCTGGAAAAATACCAGGTTCTGTCATCACAAAACTAACTCAAATTTTGGAAAACTTTGGACTTTAACTAGCAATTCAAAGTAGGAAACTAAGACTAGTTGGAACCCAAGACTGATTGGGACTCGTTTTGGGACCTCTTAGTCATGAGTTATAGGCTGAAAAAGACTCAAATATAATGGCTAGACAGATTGATAACCATAGCTGGAACAACAAACAATTGGCAGAAATTTTGAAATCCTAGAAATTACTCTACCCGAATTGTGATTGTGGCTGAATTTTTGGAAGTTTAAACAAGGTTTCTTGGGTTTGTTTTTGGAAGATCAGCAGCTAATTTTCTAGTAATTTCACATGTGCAAGGCAACTAATCTGAATTTGGTAATCTGAGTGTGACTAGGATTCCCAAGTCAACTTGAATTCCCAAATCAGGTTGCTTTCTTTGCTTGGTTGATCTGAATCTGGTTTCTTTCTTTTCTTGCGTTTTCTTTTTTTTCACACAACCAGATTTGTTCCTTTTCTTTCTTTCAATTCGGACCAAATTTTCAAAGAGCAAGAAATGGTTGGTTTTTGCACAAGGAACAGCCGCATCTTCTTTTGTTCAAGAACGGATTAGGGTTTGTCACAAGTCCAAGAATTGAAAACTTGGTTTCAAGATTTTCAAGCAACCCTAGTTTTCAACCTAAGAACTCCAAGATTTATCCAAGAAATTCCAGAAATTCAAGAAAGTTATCACGAAATTTCAAGAACTTCAAGCACTTTCAAGAACAAGATTGATCAGCCATGGTTTGACACAAAAAAAAGGTAACCATGAATTAACTTCAAGAAATCAATTATGGATTCAGCAAGAGCAACTACTGACCAAGATTTTTTTTGGGGATGAACAGTAATGGTGAACAGTAGCGATGAATAGTAGAGTGAACAGTACTAATTTTTTTTCTGACTCTAAGCGACTTCAACACTCAAGAAACAAGACAACAAGACTCCAACAAGACAAGAAACACAATGCAAACAAGAATGAAAGTTTGGACAACAAATAAATCACACGAACAACAACGAAGAATAAGAAACCCTAGAATTCTATAAGGATTAAACACGAAGAGAATTGAAATAATGAACACTTACGAAGACACGAACAAAATATAATTGATATCATCAATCTAGCTCTGATTATCAAGCTAATACGAACCTGCCCGAAGGTATGGACTCGTACCCCATCAAACCCTGGACCTAGATGAAAAAATCAAGTTGGAATGTGGAATAACACTTAACCCGTCTAAACCTTAACATTATGAATCTTGAACTAAATCTCAACCCACAATCGAATGATTTAGTGAACTAATGTTGTTGGTAAAAGAACGCCACAACCAAGGTATGTACTTGATTGATAAGTTCAAATTGAATAACTTAAGGAAATTCTCAAGTATTCAAGAAAAGCTCTCTTGGACAAGAGAAGTGAATAAAATTCACAATTTTGATGTAAAATCTAACTCTCCAAAATGAGTAAGACTTGGGCTATTTATTGCCTTATATGGACTCCAAAACCTAATGTAATTTGGACTAAATTAACCCTTAACTAATGACTAGAAGTTCGGCTATCAATTGGATAAGTTCTAGCCAAATTACCTTTCTTAATCAACTACTTAATGACTCAAACTTACTTAAGTAAAATTCGGCTCAATTAAAGAACAACTAGAGAAAATTTTAGCTACAAGAAATGACTCCATTTAACAAGGAAAAAATGACAATAAAACCCTTGCTTAACAATTACTAATTCAACAACTTTGAAACTTCATGGATTTGAGCTTGCTCTCAAAGTTGCTTCACTTCAATCAAGGACTTGAATTAAGGTACCTTAAAGTTTCAAAATCTGTTTTGAGTCGACTGGTACATGAAGGGTGTTGCTAATTTTCCATTTTGCATCAGAAAGAGATATGTTCGCTGGACATTTTGCTCAGGCTAACCAAGAAGGCGAGGGATAATTTGGACATTTTGCTAATGGACATTTTCCATTTTGCAGCTTTATTGCTAGAATTTGTATAATAATTTGGACATACTTTTGCTCAAGATACTTGCCAAGACTTTGATCTTTACTTGTATCTTGGTTCGAGCCGAAACAAAAAAGGACAAGAGGGAAAATGAGTTTTCTCCAAAATGTTTTCTTGCTTGAAATTTCAAGCTTTGTACCTTGAGAATCTTGTCCCATTTTCTCCAAGCGTCTTGACTATAATCGATGTCTTTATGCTCCATATGAAACATTGTTTTAGCCAACACATGGTTTTGCCCTTTGATTTGCCTAAGAAAACTTTGCACTTTTGGAAGTTATATTAGTGTTAAACCGGCAAATTGCTGTGTTTGCTAAGTGAAACTTACTCATTTATATTGGCTTTAAGTGGCTAGACTCTTGATGTATGATATGACCACAAGACTCGAAAATGACCAAGAGAAAGAATCGGGATTTGAAGTGGAAAGATTGGGATTAATTGATGAGTATTCCAATTGTTTGTTAGGACCATGTGACTTGTTGATCGAAATGTGACTTGTTATGTAAAATTGCTAGATATCTTGACTTGTTATTGTAATAGGCGAGTGTGCACTTTATCTCACTCGACCTAACTTTGCTTGAATGATGCTCAATGTGCCTAGTTGATTGATACTATTATATATCTTGAACTGCAACTGAAAAAGTGAGTGTGTACTTTATCACACCTGACCTAACTTTGTTTGAGCTCTTGTTATCCTATTTACAAGTGAACCGATATACATGTACATGACTTGAAAGTGAGTTGGAAATGTTATCTCATCGGTTATACTGAGTGCTTGGGATCTCGACCCCATCGGCTAGTTGATCGAATCGAGCTAACAAGGGTTTGGTCGAGGAGATTGACGAACCATGGGGATCGTTTATTGTTTATCCCACTATTTGTCGGTATACTCGAGTATTACCTCTACTATTATCTTTGGAGTTCAGGCTCGGTACAAGGGGATGATTGGAGGAACGGGATTGAAGATAAGTGGTGATCTACAGACATTATAATTTCATGGTTGACGGAGTGTCAACGAATTCCGGACAAGCTGCTATGGAACCTGCTCCTGAGAGCGGACTGTATCCTTTTACATGAATGTATTAATTACTGTACTTTGTTAAATGAGTTATCTGGATATTATTTGTTTCATTGAATACATGATAATGCCATCATGTGAGTTTTATAAGGCCTGATAGATTGCTAGTTGTTTTCCTCATTTTGAGAGTGTGATATATGTGATTGCCAACTTATTACCTCGTTTGTATGTTGTCTTGGGACCTCACTGGGCGAAAACTCATTCCTTTAATTTATTTTCCTTACAGGGGGCAAGAATGTAGGAGTTTGAGTCAAGAAGGCAGAGCTTTTGTCTATGTTATGACTGGATGTCCTAGAGAGCATTTCTTAGCTCTATATCGGAATTATTTGGTTTTGATTTATAAGCTTGTATCCCTTATTGAATGTAGAGTTGCACAGACAGTTGATGTCAACGGAGGTCTCCATTTAAGTTTGGAAATTGTTGTTGTGCTTGTTATTATAAGTGTTGTTCTTGTTTTTTTAGAATTTGTGAGTGAGTCCTAACGAGAGTTGGGTAGGTGGTCCACTAACCTCTGGGATTTGCTCTAGGGGAAGGTGGAGTCGTCACAATTTTGAGTTTAATTTCTTGCCTTTTACTATGGTTTTATTGTGACAGCCCCACCTTTTCTTAGGGCGGACCCTAGGGTATCAGCAGACTGCCTACCCAACTCTCGCCGAGACTCAGTCGAATAAAGAACTAATAACTCAAGATAACTAATGAAATATCTTCAAGGAAGGAGTACAAACCCTAATGGAAATATAATCGCCACGCTAACTTTCCAAACTTAGAATATAGAGCTAAGTATCAAACTTACCATTCCACACTTAATTTACATACATATGTCAAACTTACGAATTCAAACTTACAAGAGTCAAAAGTAAGTTCTTCTAAACAAAATGTTACAACCAAAGTATAAGTACAAAATAAAAGGTAAAGCTACAAAAGTTCTTGACCACAGTTCCATCCCAGATCTGTTAAGGAAAACAAAAGGAGTAGGGTGAGCTAAAACTCAGTGAGGTTCCAAATAAACATATAAGCACATAACCAATTAAAGGAGTAACATAAGCAAGTAAACACCGTATTGTACTATGAAAATTTAATCACAGTTCAATTCAAGGATACGGGTGGCTTCCAAAAGCCAAATCCACTCGAGCTTGATCACATGAGAATCCGTTGACTTTCCGTCAACATTTGCATTTAAAGAATACAATATCCGTAGAACACCACTTTATCCAAATCTCGTCCACCAGTCAACCCCCTTACCGGGCCCAAACACCTCAAACAGTATCTAGGTAATACTCGAGTATACCGGTTTCCATATTCAGTAAACAGTCCTCAGGGTTTATCGATTTTCTCGACCAAACCCTTGCTAGCTCGATACAACCGACTCGCCTATGAGATTAGGTATCCAAACAGTCACAGTAGTTGAAGGAATATCACCCAACAACACACATACAATCAAATATAGAGAAATCACATCTCATAAGATCAGTATACAGAGCCTCAGTGGAATCAAAGGAGGTCGAGTATGATAAAGTGCATGCTCGTCTCAATTTTTGTCAAACAATGTTTAGCTCAACCAGTCACATTTCAAGTATTCAGATATTTCACATAGACAGATAACAGGTAATGGAACACTCACCCGTCAAGCAAAGCAGAGTTCAAACGTCAAGTTCCTTGGTTATGTTCACCTCCGTTTCCCAATCCTAGGGCAACGAGTGAAATCGTTAACAATCTAGGTTCATTTCCAACCCAAATGTGAGCTCATTAGATAACCAAGTGAGTGGTTAAATCTACTCAATTCACCATGCAAGTTAGGCCCAAAGTGCAGAAAAGGTCATAAGGAAACAAGTTTGACAAGTGCAAGAATGTTGAGCAAAAGAAAATTCTCATTTAAGTTCAAAGTGGTCATCGCGGGTAAAACAGTCATGCCCGTGCAGTCTCGGAAAAACGGCCATATCTCACTGTAGGAAGGTCAGAATCAGGTGCCATTAGTCACATTAGAAACTAGACTTGAAGGGCTTTCCAACGGTACCAAATGCAGGCTCTAGTTCATCTCCTATCAGCACCAGTGATTCAGGAAAGTTGGCTGATTTTTCAGTTCTGATCAGCTCCAAAATCCTAACAAAGTTGCTTTATTTCCTCTTGCCAACTTCACTTGTTTTGGCTCAAATTCATCCAATTCAGCCTCCTAGAGTTCATATATAGGGGATCATGTTACCTAACACCATTGAAGCTTAAAATGCAATACACAACATGATTAAAAGAACCAAACAATCTAGCCATCAAAAGAACCAAAACAGCCCACTAGTGGTCCAAACAACCACTTTGCTTGCTTCATTTCCATTTCAACTCACACCAAACCTTAAACGAATGTTTAGCCAAGTTTCTTAGGCTTAATTAAGGTGCAAATGAACCACAAAATCAAGGAGAAACCTCCCCTACAAAACCAGTCAGCCAAGAAAAGAAAAAACAGTCCATTAGTTCACTTGCATCACCAACTTCCATCCTTCCATTGTAATTAACTTAACATCATACCAAGTGTTATCCTTAACTCAAAAAGGGTCCAAAACATGTTAATACTTCAAGAAAAACCATGAACAAGGATTAGACAAAATATCAAACACGTGGTAGGCAAACCAACCAACCCTATTATCACTTGTTTAGTTCAAGAAGTTTCACCACAAATATCATCCAAACAACTCCTAGTTGTCCATTAAAACTTAAATGCTATTATGTATTCAAGAATTAGGGACAAACACCAAAAATTATATTATTATGTAATATACCAATTGTCTAGAATATGTACCAATTGTCCTCTATAATTTGTGAGCTTGATTGGGGCTGTCTTGTGGTGAAAGTGTAGCCTTGAAATGGCTGGAAAAATTGGTAAACAGAAAGGAAGTGCTGCTGAAATTTTTTCCGCAATAGATTCTGAGTAGTCTTGGGAAATCTATCATATATTGATGTAGAAAATTCCAAATTGAGTTCTGCTTGTTGCGTTTGAAAATATATTCAGAGTAATTTCTACCATGAAAATTTCAGAATTTTTCTCAATTCCTATGAATATCTGTGATTTTCTAAAGTTGACTGAATTTCTATTCTTGTTCTGTCTTTCTACTGGATAAAGCAGCCATTTGAGATTGAATTTTGACTGACTTGTGGACAGAATCTTGGAAAGGTTCTTCTGAGAAATTGTAATTCTTTGAATCTATTTTCCAACGGCGTAAAGTTTATAAAGTTTGGACTTAAGCAGCTTGAGATATGATTTTTCAAATAGCATCGCGCAAAACTGAAAAAATTCTATTTTCCTAAAACTCTCCATACTTTCATTTCCAACTTTAAGTTGGAGTTGTTAAACCATTTTGAGCTTGGTTTATGATTGGAATAAGGAAATTCTCGGTTACACATGTCCCTTGGGTCTAAATGTTCTTTTTTTACTCCAAAACCGTATTTGCACCATTGTACTAGTAGTTACTCGGATTTTCTTTGGTTCACCTAAACTTTGGATGGTTGAACCATATTATTTTCTCTTGGTTATTCTTAGGGTTTGTCGGTGATCAAGGGCATAATCCGGAAGGAAACTTTTGACGTTATTTTGCTTAACCTGGTGAGTGTTCTTTGCATGTTGTGCTTCCAATGACTATGTGAATTGTTGTGAATGTTTGCTTGAATGTTAAATGTTTTTCAATGATTTTTAAATGAATTTTTGATAGGCGAGTGTGTACTTTATCGCACTCGACCTAAGTGAACGTGAAATTTTCAATGATTAAATGATTGAATGCTACTTGTGCATGAATGTAAGCCTTTTGGCTAAACTAGGCCTTTGTCCTTCGTTGCCAGTCGACTCGAGGCAGAAGTGGACTCGGTCAGGCGACTGGTGACCCTGGGACAATGTTTGGTATACTCGAGTATTACCACGAAGTCTGGTGGAGAACTGACCAGTGAATTCAATGCAATGATATAAATGAATGAATGACAAGATCACTGAAGGAGTTTTCACTTGCAAACGTTTTCTAATGTCGAAAGAATAAGAAAAATGGTTGGTGAATGAATGACTTGAATGAATGGCTCCAAGTGAGCACGCATCCTTTCAATTATTGAATGTTTATGTCTTGAATGACTGGATATTACTGTGCAAAGTATGCAAATTGTTAAATGTAATATTTCCATCGTTTCCCTACCTGATTGCTTGTTTAGGAACCTTACTGGGCTTTTAGCTCATTCCTTTAGTTTTTGTTTTTCTTACAGGAATGGAGGTCCGAAGCAATTGAATGTGAACTAGAGTGTGTAACCATCTTGTACTTATACTTTTTGGTTGATAGGATATATTTTGACATTTGATGTTGTATCATACGTTTGACTTTTGGGTTTGTAAATAAGTTTACATTTTGGTTGAACTGTAGAACTTAAATGTTATTTTAGAGGCATGAATGATTAATATTGAGAGTTGAGTGAGTGAGTGAGTGAGTGAGTCCTGGCGAGAGCTAGTCAGGTGGTCCACCAAACCCTTGGATACACCCTAGGGGGAGGTGGGGTCGTCACAGCTATTAAATAATTTGGCGAAGAAGTTGGGATGGCCATTAATTATAGTAAGAAGCTTCGATGTTTCTTTTCTCAAGCTAAAAATCCTCTCCTTAATAATGATTAGTCCTCTTAATTTTTTGATATGGAATGTGAGGGGAATATCTCGTTGAGACTCTCAGTGTTATCTTTTCAAATTGTGTTCCTATCATGCTGTTCGATTGCTAGTTTTAATTGAGCCAATGACTAATGTAGCTCAATTGGATACTATTCAACGTATGTTGAAATTTTCTTTTGCTCAATCCTTCTTGGAAGGTAAAATTGGGTGTTTTGATTTGACGAATTTTCAATTTTCTCTTGTGAATTTGGTTATCAATTGGTCCATATGAGGGTTCAAACTTTAGCAGTTATGAGTTTAGTTTCTCATTGGTGAGTGCCAAGTGCACTGAAGTGGGTAGAAGAGGACTTTGGGAGGCTTTAGAGGAAATTAAAGTATGTGACTCACCTTTGTTGGTTGCTGGCAATTTCAATGTTATCTCCTACTCTAAGGACCATTCGAGAGGGTTCCCACCAAATGTTTGTAACATGGAAGAATTCAATGAGGCCATTTTTAGTTGTGGCTTGAGTGCTGTTGACTTTGACGGACAACCTTTTACTTTGACTAGTGGATCCCTTTGGCAAAAACTTGATCAAGCTTTGTGAAATGGTGCGTAGGGAAAACTTTTTGGGTTTACTAAGGTCTCTCATTTAGTAAGGGATCATTCTGATCATGTGCCTCTCCTGGTAAAGTATGGGATGATGCTGCATTGGGGTAAACTTTTCAAGTGTCTAAATGTGTGGTCCTGACTTTCTTAAGATGGTAAAAGAAGCTTGGGATTTTCTGGTGGTTGCACAGGGAATGGAGAAATTCTTTCACAAATTAATGCAAACTAAGGCTAAATTATGGAAATGGAATGTTTGCTTGCTTGATAATATCTTTAATTAGGTGGTGGTAGCAGAGCAAGCACTTAAACAATGTGAAGAGAAATATGATCGAAACCGTGACTTGCAATCTAAGTTTAGATTGGGGAAAGCTAAGGCTCATCGTGCTAGATCATTGGCCATCGAATTTTACTTCTAGCATCAGAAATCTGGATTAAGTGGATTCAATCAGGGGATGCTAATACCAAGTTCTTTCATGCTTTGGTTAAGCAATGTCACGCCGCTAATTTCATTTCTTGGAATTGTGATGAGTCATCAAGATGGATAGAAGAGGAGTCTCTGATTCAGAAATCGGTGTACAATATTTTTCAAAACTTTTTTCGACTAATCGAGATGGCAGAGCCTTTCCTTAGCTGGATTTTTGGCTACCAAAATTAGAGGATGGGGAAAGCGAAACCCTGATGCAGATGCTGACTATGGAGAGATTAAGGATGTGATTTTTGCTATGTCTAGGGACAGTTCTCTAGGCCCAGATGGTTTAAGGGTAGGTTTTACTAGTCATGTTGGGACATAATTTGTGATGATTTATTGGTTGCTATTCATGAAGTTTTTAGGGGAGGGCAACAGCCTAGGGGGTTTACTAGTACGACTATTGTTTTCGTCCCTAAGGTTGCGGGGCTGCGAGATGACAAGAATTTAGGCCTATCAGTTTGTGTAACGGAAGTTCGAAAATTATCTCAAAAGTCCTGGCAAATAGACTTAACATGTTGCTTCCGAAGCTAATTGCTCCAAAGAGTTAACATAGACTTAATGAGTTTGCAACTAACATCCTAGAGTTAAAGTTGGAGTTAAAGTTCAAAGAAAATGGTAGCTACATGTTCTCGATTTAAGCAAGAATTTTTCAATAAAATAGCATTCCATTTGTCAAAAGCAAGGTTGAAATGTAACCATGGGTCATGGCTAGAAGTTTTTCTCCAAAACAAGATACATATAAGTAGATTGCTAAAAAAACTCAACTTTCTTTCATGGTTCAAGTATAAATCATGCAATGCCTCATAGTGTGACTATAAGGAATGAATCTCTTTGAAAACTTAAACACAAATGGAAGTTACAAGCTAGAGAACACAACTCCCTCTCTACAGTTCAGGCAAGAAATGTTTAGCAAGTCTTTCCTTCACCTGCTCAAAGAAACTTAGAAAATAGCCAAGGAAGATGAACTTTTTCCTTTCAAAATCACCAAATTTTCATGCAAGCTAAGGTTAACACACCACTAAGTATTTCAAATCAAAATATGCAAGATTTAACCAAAGAAAGTTAGGTTTAAAACCCAGAAAAGTGTTCCAAAATTTTTCAAGTCCTACCAATTCATTTGATAAAATTCCCAGCTTTGGTGATAGTTTTTGAAAAGCTATAACTTGAGTTCCGTAGGTCAAAAAATCACAAAACTGACACCATTACAAAACAGACTCGAAGCAATATTAGGCTTTAGATGACATCTTCATGAAATTCAACTCATAGATTAGACAAATTTCAGTTTAAAAATCACTGCTATCACAAGTGCAGAAACGGAACAGTCATGATTTTCAAGAAAATTTGCAGATTTGCTGGTCTTTATAGAAATTGAACCATAACCTAAATTTTATATCGTTGGAAGCTCTGTGAGTCTAGTTTCAAAAACAATAAACAGAACTCAATTCTGACTTTTCTATACAAAGTTATAGCCAATTTCCCAATGCTGCACAGAGCTTCCTGCGAAAATTTCTGGATTTCTAACAACTTAAGAAAATGAAACTTTCACTAACAAAATCTTACTCCCTTGGCTCAAATTCAACATATAATTGAAGAATAACATGTATAAAGAAAGAATTAACCAAGAATTACCATAAAAATGCAAAAAAGAAAAAACAGGTTCAAAACCTCCTACCCTGTTCGGACAGTTTCAACCCAAAATTTCCCGAAATTTTCCAAACTCTCCTCTAGCCAAACTCCCAACTTTCTTTCATATTTCTATAACAAATCCACAATTTAAACTAATCAACATGTTATAAGGTATATAATGTCAATTTACAACCAATGTGTTAGGGATAACGGTGGAAAAATTTTAGCTTCTCTCCCACGAGTTCCAACAAAAAATTCCAGTAAGTTTCTTCAAGTTTTCATCCAAAGTCACCAACTTTCTACCAGATTCAAAGGCAAAGAATACTATATATCATAAAAAGAAAGAGATAAGACATATATAATGAACTCCTAGTAAAATTCCTCCAAAATTCAAATGAAAAACTGTGAAACTAAGCTCTCTTTTCCTCTCGGCCAAAGTTGGAAATTTCCAGCAAGAAATCAGTCTTCAAGTAAGGTTTTCTCAAGCAAAACTCCTCTTTTCTTCACTCGAATTCAATATATAACAATTACCTAGGTATATTGAGAGAAGGAAGGGTATGGTTAGCAAATTTTACCTCTTATCTTGCAAGGATGAAAGCTGGAATGAAACTTACAGCTTCACCATCTTTCTTCTCAGTTCCCACAGTTTTGAGCTGGAAATTTTTGTTTTTCTTCCCCAATGCTCTTAGCTAGGATGAGTTGCAAGTTTCTTGTTTCTTGATTGAAGAAAAGGAAAAGATAGACGGAAGGAATGAATTTTGACTTGATCAACTTTTGCATGCCATTTTGGATAAATTTTCTCTCGGTCAAAAACGGAGGCAATGAGCTAGACTAAAGAAAATTTCTGGCCAAAATATTTTGTGGTTGAGCAAGATATCTTACACTTGACACACACTCACCCACTTCTCACTCGTATATGAATCAAGAGTTGAATCTAACAATTACCCCATATATCTCTCTATTATCATGTTATGACCCAACTAATTTCTCATTCTAGTTGGTGTTAAGTCCTATTGGGTTTGATCCTACACTAATTGAGGGTGCATTCAAGTCGTCTAATCACATGAAACAAGCAAACATAGAAATTAAATAATATCATGCAAATTGCAACACATTCAAATTCTAGATGACAAAAATAATTTTCGAGCTCTCACAATTCACCAAGAAGATCCTTTGTCTCTAACCTTGTTCTTGTTAGTGGCAAAGTTTCTAGGTCACGGGATGAGTAATGGTTCTATGCTAATTTAGGGAACCAGATCCCATATTTGGCATTTGCATATGACATTTTGATTTTCGCTTGGTGTTCTGAGAAATGTCTAGATGTGCTACTGGCTTTTTTAAGTTGTACGAAACTTATTCAGTGCAGAGAATAAATGCCTCGAAGAGTTCGTTTCTCCTCCCTAATCGGGCTAACAGTGAGCAAGTTTCTTTGGTATCGTCTAAACTTGGTTTTTGCTGACAGTTTTTTCCCTTAACCTATCTGGGTGCTCCTATTACTCGTGGGAGGACTACTTGTCTGTATTTGATGGTATTGTTGCCAAAATGAGAGCTCGTTTGCAACATTAGAGCTCGAAGCTACTTTCAGCTGAAGGGAAGATTATTTTACTTAAGAATGTCCTTTCGTCTATCCCTATGTTCTTACTACAAGTTTTACATCCTTCCAAGGCTATGTTGATAAGGCTAGGTAGGATTTGTAATGCATTTTTGTGGGATCAGAATGTTGATAATAAATGGGTCCATTGGACAACTTGGGATAATCTTTGTTTCCCTTTAGAAGAAGGAGGTCTGCGATTCTATTCTTTTAAAGATATTTATTGGGCTTTTTCTTGCAAACTTTGGTGGCAACTCCTTTTGAATAACTCGGTTTGGTCTGCCTTCATGCATCAAAAGTATATTAAGGGGTTGCATCCATCTCTAGTTAGAGTTCACAATCCTTCTGCAGCTTGGAGAAGACTGGATGACATTCGCATATTTGTTGAGGAGAATATCAAATGGTGCTTAGGTAAGGGGTTTGTGGATTTTTGGCATGATCATTGGCTACTTTCGATTCCAATAGCTGAAGTGGTATCAGTGCAAAATCCCTCTCATATGCTGGTTGCGGAGTTTTATACGATGGGTAGATGGAACATATCAAAGTTGCAGCCATGGCTTCCAACCCATTTGGTTCAACATGTCTCTCTGCTTTCTCTTTATCTTGACCTAGAAGACGTGATGATTTGGTTAATATCGGATGCAGGGTGTTTCTTGGTCAAGTCAGCATGGGAAAGGTTGCATTCTAGCAGGAATACAACATTGGTAAATAGGTTACTTTGGGGTAATATTCTACCTATAAAGGTCTCCTTTTTTGGTTGGCATGCTTTGAGAAGCTTATTACCTCTTGACCTGACTATTAGAAAATGCGGTGTCTCCCTAGCATCTAGGTGTCATTGCTATCTGTAGGAGGAGGAGTTGGTAAGCCATCTGCTACTTCATAGGCCATGTGCTACAACTATCTAGGACCATTTTGCAAGATGATTGAGTATTCTTGATGTCATGAAGTCCTCACTTTTGGCAATGTGGACTTGGTCTTTTTCATCTTCAGAAACCTTGAAGAATCATATTTGTGCAGCCATGCCCTTTATTATTATTTGGTTTCTATGCAAAATGAGCAATCGGGTGAGATTAGAGGGAGCTAGATTTAATGCTCAGGAGGTGATTGTTGAGGTTAATCATTTCATTGAACAACCGGGGGCTGCCATGATTTTTCTATGCAAATCATTTTTGTGAGGACATGGATGATCCCCGGGCTGCCTTTGACTTTTCTCGACGTCATCATCATTCAGTTATGGCAGTGAAATGGTTTTGTCCCCCTGGAGGTCACATCAAATTGAATACGAACACCAGTGTGGCCGTCGAAAAAGGAGCGGGGGGTGGTATTCTATGGGACCATAGCAGTGAATCTTTGCTTTCTATAAAGAATTTGGAGATGTTGATGTGTTGGTAGTTGAAAGTCTCTTGCTGATGTATGGTCTGTTGCTTTGCCAGGAAAGGGGGTGTAGTCATCTGTTGGTAGAGGTGGATTCTGAAGTCCTAGTTCACTTGGTTTGTTCAGGAGCGCTGGCGAAATGGCCATTATGTAATGTTCTGCAAAGGATTAGGGGGCTCTTACAGAGTTGGCTGCCACGGTTGTTCATGTTTATCAAGAGGTGAATGCTACTGTGGATAAGCTAGCGGGCTTGCAACTCAATGAAGATGTTTTTTACAATTCCCCTCACCAGCCGCCATCTTCAGTCAGGGCACATAGACAAATTCCCTTGTGTTCGTCGTCAGATTGTAAGGAAATAGGTCCCTTAGTTTCTTTTACGCATGCTATCTTGTTGACAATTGTCTTGTTGACACTCTTATTTTGTTTTCTTTTTCCCCCAATAAAATAGGGCTTGGCATCCCTTCCCCGGGTTTGGGGGGGTTTCTGCCAAAAAAAAAAACTTTCTAGTTTCTTATGATAATTCATAACATTCAAAATTTTTTGTAAGAAAATATCAGTATACATTTAAACATGAAAGATTATTAAGGATAAATAAAGAAAAATCTTTGAATATCTCAAGGACCTTTCACTGAGAATAAATTACCTTTTACAAAGAAAAATAATAGTATATATATGTGACCATTGAATAATACCAATGTTTCACTCTCAACGAAAGAAACATGAAAGAGAAATATGGATATGTATGTATAAATTTAGTTCATTTTGTAAAAAAAGTATTATGTCTTTTTTAATAATTCCTTATCACAAAAATAAAAATTAAATGTTCAAAAAAGTATTTCACTTTCACTTTTCTTTCTTTGTTGTTAACAGTAGTTTCTTTTGTGGTATTTTTGTATAAAAAGCATTTAAATAGCATAAATTATTATAAGTAACTAAACAATTTAGTTGATAAAATAATTTGCATAATTTTTATAATTATTTACATCTACAATTGTATCACCATTTTCTCAAATAAAATTATCAAAGCATTTTGTATCCGAAACATGACTGTCTTTTCATATTTCTCATGCACAAAAATCTATTTTACATATTTCATCATTTCTCTGTGGGGGCCAATATATCTCCCCGAACTCATAGTATCAGGGGACGTAACTAGGAATTAAACCTACTATTTTGTGTTTTCATTTTATCGCATAGGTATGTCGTATGTTGTGAAGGAAATCAATCAATTCTAATGCAAAAAAAAACCTATATAGCCAGACTTTAGTCGCCACCTACTACCAAAATTTGATATTCAGACTATATAGAGGCTTGTGTTTATGAAACTTATGAGTTTTTTTTTTTTTTGAAAAATATGACACTTATGAGTTGTGTCAATGAAACTTATGCCCGAAGAGATTTTTATACATTCACAAACAACGACTGATTTTTTTTGGATGATTGGCACTGGCAGGGGAACTTTTTCTCCAAAGACTTGTAGCTACTTTATTAAAGAATCATCTTTTCAATCATCCTTGTAATCTAGTTTCCTCTCCCAAGTATTACTGATGTCCTAGCAAGTCAATTATTTTTTTTCTAATTTACCTTAGCTTTCAGTTTTGCTGATTTTCATTTTCTAGGATTGTTCATCTTGAATTGTTGGTGGATTTCTGAAAAGGTACTTGTTCAATATTCTCCCAACTTGCTTCACTTTTCTTTGGTGTCATGTTTA
This sequence comes from Coffea arabica, assembly GCF_036785885.1. Classification (NCBI taxonomy): domain Eukaryota; kingdom Viridiplantae; phylum Streptophyta; class Magnoliopsida; order Gentianales; family Rubiaceae; genus Coffea; species Coffea arabica. The sequence goes on along the minus strand of NC_092323.1, from coordinate 39,012,778 downwards.
TTAAAAATAGTTGAATTACTAGGCTATGTTATTTCCTGTTTCTTGATATTAATTCCACATTTTACATTTGTTATTATTTTTAAATATGCTCTGTTTCACTTTTTGCCGAAATTATTTGATTTGCTAAAAGAAGCTTACTTAAATTGATAGCAATGCAAAGATTACCCTTAAGAGAAATTTTATGTTGCACTAAATGTGAGAGAGGAAAGTAGGGATCGGTCCTTGCCTGTTGAATCATACAATGAAGATTTTGTATTTGAGCAGATTTGATAATGCTTGTTTTGGGTAGGAATGATTTGGTATTGGTATGTTGTTAACTTTTTGCTTTAATTCGTGGATTTTGCAGTTCTCTCTCTATCTTTTTGTCTCTCTCTCTCTCCCCTCTCTTCTTCCACATGTATACTTTTCTTTTTGTGGAAATTTGTGAAGAAGTGTGTCCATGGACTTGTGATTTACAAAGGTGACACAGTTTCGAGCTATTCAGGAAATAGAACTATTTATCATAAAGTGTATTTTTTAGTTTTTACGTGAGATGTACTGCTAAGTGTACAGTTCATGCAAAATAGCATTCAAATGCACTTTACATATTGCTCAAATTTGAGCACACTTCATGAATTAAGCATTCCTACGCACCCTTTTCACAGAGTTTCCCTTTGTATTTTTGTTTATGTAATAATTTATTTTGTTCCTTCATGATTTTGCATTTTTGGCATTCTAAGCCCTTTGAATTGGCGCCAGGATTTCATATTGACCAAATTTTAACAAAGTAAACTACTGATTCTAGGCTAACAAAGAAGTTGGAAGGGTCAAGGAGGTTAAAGGTAGTAGAAGATGAGAGCTATTAAGAAGACCTTCTTCATATCTCATGGATCACCAATGCTTTCTATAGATGAGTCATTGGCTGCTAGACATTTCTTGTAGGCTTTCAAAAAAACTATGTTTAGTTAGAGACCTAAGAGGATTATGGTGATATCTTCTTATTGGGATACCTCAGAACCAACTGTAAATACCATCCATGGTTGCCATGATACCATCCATGACTTCTATGGTTTCCCCAGGCCCATGTATGAGGTGCCTTCCTATTCTTTTTTCCTTCTTATAACACATTTATGCTCATGTGGATGTAGTATGTTGGTATATAGGTATATGGCACTTACATATGTTCTATGATTGTTTATAATTTACTTCCACATGTTTTAGATTCAATATTGACACTTGTTGGGAGCTATCTCATACATTAGATAGGTTTTTGCTTTTGTCTTTCAATATGAATTGTGTCAGTTCATTGTGCTTGTATGTTAATTGTAGAATGTTGATGCGCATTTAACCTAAACAATGGACAATAAGTTGGCTGGTTAGAAGAATTTAAAACAAAACTTGACATTTTTATACTCATCTTGGTTATTAAAGAAGAAAAGAATAACATAAGATCTAAGAGGATATGTAAAATTTATATAATATATTTTGTTTGGCAATGTATTACTTGTGCAAACTATAAGTATCTCATTCATTTATTGATGTAGATGCATGTATGTTGATGTTCTACAAGACAATTATATGAAAGAAATTTGCTAGCAAATTTGAAAGATATGAAATTCTTGGAGAATATGAAATTTTACAACAACTTTTGAATTTTTATTCTGAATATTCTGTTATTTAAAGATGGTCTAAACATTGTGGTATGCTGTTTATGTAACCCTACAGTTTGGATATTGGCTCTAACTAATTTGCTAATGGGGTGTATTCTAATCTCTCTGGATTTGGACCACAAGGAGGAAAATTTTTACAAGTCTCGATGATGATCTTCTTCATTGAAGATTTTGTTATAGTATTCGAGTTAATAAATAACATCTTCTTCATTGAAGACATTGTTCATGGTAGTTTGAATACGTCTTGTATGCTTTCTTTTGATATGTGACCACAGTTTTTTTTTAGCATCAACCTTGATTTTGTAGTTTTAGAGATCTATTTAGCCAGTGATCTTTGTCCCTCTCTTAGTTTATTTCAATTTGCTTTGCTAGCTCTTGACTCTTGAATGCTATGTGGTCATTCCTAAAGTATCATAGGGCTTTCTTAACTTGTATTGCTAGAAGCGCTCAATTGCTTGTTTTAAAGAAGTTTCTTTTATTCTAGCTAACGTGTCAGAGATGCTATTCTAGTTCCATGTTGCTTTTTTGAAAGTGCCTATCTTGTCAGTAACTATATTAGGCCATTCTGCCTATAACCAATTGCTTGTGAGTTGGATCCTCTGGTTCTCTATCTTATTTCCAGAGCATGCAACATTGTTCATTTCTGACTTCTATGTCCACCACTAAAAATTGCGGTACAAAATTAGGCTTGTTGAAGATAATCTAAGAGGGCTTAGTGAACTCTATGATTCTCCTCTAACAATTTAGGATCATATATGAGTTCTTAATTATAGAGAACAAATTATTATGTATTCAAGAATTAGGGACAAACACCAAAAATCACAGAGTTATTTGTCAAGTTCTTTCCCAGTGTCTAGTATCCTAAATAAAGATGTAGATTTTAACTTGTTATTATGGGTATATTACAAACCACTCTAGTAGTTGTGCTAATGTTGAACATTTATATGACAATCTCAAGCAACTGCTATTCTTTCTCTGCTTCTTTGTAGTGATGGCATGTTATTTGTCATTATCTATCACAATATTGCATTAAAAGAATAAACAAAGATGGAAGAGTATTTTCAAGTTAAAGTAGGTTGAAGTAGTCAACTTTATTGGCAATAGGGTCTTTGCTAGGTTATGAGGTCCTCAAGATATGTTGTTCGATCTATTCTTAAGGTCTTATTGCAAGCAATCACCTATTTTAGGTGAAATGTTAGTTTTCCTGATTCTTCATCCAAGTTTATTATTTATCCATTTCAATGTGCATTTGTTTCAAAGTGTCTTGAGTTGGTGAGTTGATAAACCTTAAAGAGTCCTTGTACTGCTTCTCCACTGGAATCCAAACTTGATTGTAGTTCATAGATGACTACTCTAGGGAAAATGGCTTTTAACAAAATCAACAAATATAGGGGACATGTTAAAAAATGAGGTCAAAGATTGGGGTGAGAAGGACTAGACATAGAATCTGAAGGTACTAGGCTAGCGGAAGATGGGTCGATTAAGTGAGCAATTGAGTGAGGAAGTGGTTGCAACTATTATCTGGCAATTGAGAAAATGCTAGTGGTTGAGGTAAAGAAGAAAAGAAGAATGGAATGACAGAGATATTAAAGGGGGTTATGCATCAGGAGGGTGGCAAAGTTTCCTTCAGAAGTGAGGGGAAAAATGGATAGAAATGGCATTCGTTTGGATAGGCATGCTTAGATCACCTAGCAAACGAATGAAAATTGACATTGTAAAGTTTATTTACAAAGACAAAGTTACTGAATTTTCTTTTACCCTACGACAAAATTTAATAGGATAAGTGTTGTTAAATTGTAGGGCAAAATCATATTATAAAAGTTATTGTATTTGAAGAAACAAGTTTAATTATTGCAAAATCTTTCACTAAGATTTACTCTTAAAGTAAGTAATGGTACTTGCATAAGATGGAAAATTATATAAGAAATCAAAAACCAGCATTTTACTTCTTGTGGTTTTTCATATCTTTACAACTTTTGAAGACTATATATATGGCAAAGCTTGCTTATCATGCATACAAGACTGATTCACCGCTTTGAGTGTGGAAAGGTGACTTTTGTGCAACCATTACTAGTCATTTTTTTAAGTAGGCAGTAAGTGGGAGACCTTTCTACACCTTGCAAATGCAATTTTCACTGAACTTGAGCAACAGCAGTCTTAAGAAAGTTGTTAAACCATATGGAGTGAAGTACTTGACCATATGGAGTGTATTACTTAGTAATATACAGTGTTGTATAGTAGAACTCGAAAATTGTGATTAATTGAATATCTGACTTTATCCTGCTAAAAGAATTCCTACATCATCTTCACTTATAAATTTCAGCTCAATTATCCAGCAATTGGAGCTCCAGAATTGGCAAAGAAGGTGAAAGAACTGCTTGCAGCCTCTGGTTTCAATCAGGTAGATGAGGATAAGAAGCATGGCTTCGATCATGGAGCATGGGTACCCCTCATGCTTATATACCCAGAAGCTGATATCCCTGTTTATTAACCGTCTATTCAGTCAAGCCAGGATGGGACTAACCATTATGAAATGGGTAGAGCTTTGGCCCTTCTCAAAGATGAGACTACCTAATAATTGGTTATGGATCTGCCACTCATAACTTAAGGTCTCTACATCAATCTAGTTCTGTTCAATCCTAGGCTATACAATTTGATACTTGGCTAAAAGAAGCGCTTATCAACGGAAGGTATAATATCATACTAAACAAACTTGTTATTCATGAAAGAGTGTGCATTCATCCTCATATGTTGGAAACTTTGTAAATACAAAAATAGAAACAAAGGCATCCACTGCCACCATATAATCTGGTATGTCGTTGCCTATGTATTTGCTTCAGGTGTTGAATCCTCCTAAGGCGGTTTTCATCCGGTTGGGCAACATTTGTAATTCCTTTTTGTGGGATCAAAGGGGGGGGAAGCGTATGCATTGGGCCTCGTGGGAGAAACTGTGTTTTCCTTCAGAGGAAGGGGGTCTGGGGTTTAGATCGTTTAGGGACATGTCTCGGGCTTTTGCGGCTAAGCTATGGTGGCGATTCCGGAGTGGTGACTCTATTTGGGCGGAATTCATGCATGCAAAGTACAGTTCGGGTTGTCATCCGTTGGAGGCCTCGTCTGTGCGGCCTTCAAGGACTTGGCGCCGCCTTGAGGCGATCAGGGTGGTGGTGGAGCCGAAGATTAGGTGGTGTATAGGGGAAGGCCTGGTGGACTTCTGGAAGGATCGATGGGCTTTAGATAATCCGTTGGAAGAGGTGGTGGTGGGTGCGGGGCATCCGCATTTTCTTGTGTCTGAATTTTTAACCAGGGATGGTTGGGATGAGGCTCGTCTTGCTCAGTGGGTGCCGGAGTCGGTTATCGGTGTGATAAGGGACATCCCATTTGAGGTTTCTCAGAAGGATAGATTGGTTTGGGCGCCTTCTTCATCGGGTCTTTTTTCAGTAAACTCGGCGTGGGAGTTTCTTCGGCAACGGAGGTGTCCATCCTTGGTTGACTCTCTCCTTGGGCAGCCAGCTTTGCCAGCAAAAATGGTGTTTTTAGCGTGGCGCTTGGTAAGGAAGTTCATTCCTTTGGATGTGGTGTTGAAGTCGCGAGGGGTGTTGCTTCCTTCCCGGTGTGGGTGTTGTTATGGGGAGGAGGAGGATCTCTTGCATGTGTTTGTGACTGGGCCGATTGCTTCCCAAGTTTGGACGAGGGTGTCGCGTAGGTTTGGGTTTCAGATGAGAAATTGCTCTACCATGGCTTCGGTTTTCATTGCTTGGTTTCTATCTTCCGATACATCGTCCAAGAATCATATTAGGGTGATAGTGCCAATTGTGGTGTGTTGGTTTTTTTGGAGGGCTAGGAACCAGGAGCGCTTTCAGGGGGGCCGGTGGGAGGTCAACCGGATAATTTGGGATGTGGAGAATTTTATAGAACAGTTGGGGAGGGCAAATAAGCTTAGGGGGTTTCATTTCAAGGGGGATGAGGATTGTGAGTGGCGGCGGTTGGTCAGCGGTCCTGCCAGGCGAAGTTCCCCCCGGGCGATTGCCTGGGAAAAGCCTCCCTGTGGAGTGTTTAAATTGAATACAGATGCTAGTGTGATTAACGGGAGGGCCATGGGTGGTGGGCTGGTGCGTAACTATCAGGGGAAATTGATTTTTGCCTTTTATAAGGAGTTCGGGGAGCACGGGGTGCTTGAGGCAGAGTGCTTGGCGCTTCTGGAGGGGTTGCAGTTGTGTCTTCAAAGGGGGCTGGTTCCTTCGCTGGTTGAGGTCGACTCCAAGGTTTTGGTTCATTTAGTGGTATCTGGGGCGGTTGCGAAGTGGCCACTATGTAACTCTCTAAGGAAGGTGAGACGTTTTTTGGAGGGTTTTCCGGCTACCATCTCACATGTTTTCCGGGAGGCCAACAGTCCCGCTGATAGGCTTGCAGCGGTTGGGTTAACTGGTTCTCATGTGTTTGAGGAGGGTTCACATTTGCCGGCAATTGTTAGGTCGGCCATAGTTCTGGATTCCCTGGGAGTGCCAGGGGTGCGGTGGTTATCTGAGGATGGGTAGTGTGGTAGTTTGGCAGGCATTAGGGGTTCAGATAGTACTGAGGAGGTGCGGGTTTGGCTTTTTATTGGTGCTCTTTGTAAGGGAGTAAGTACTCCTTATTTTCGTTTGGTCCGCTGTGTTTGTGTTTTTGGTTTAATAAAGGTTTTAATTAAAAAAAAATATGTTCCTTAGAGAGTATTTTCTCACTAAAAAAAAATATATATATATATATGATATACTATCTAAATATGGCATAGTTGAATATAGTCTTTGTTACGTTGTAAATAATTTATAGAGGAGCATTCATATTATGACCTTAAGGATGATGAAGGTTATCAACTTTGTGATTCACTTATATACATGTACATATGAGAGTTATATTGTGTTGCACTTTGGTGAAGCTAAATACGGTGAATTGGTTCATATTGATCTTCCCCAAAACCAAACAAGTAACTAAATTGACATATTACTTGTAGCATCTTCACTAATTACTTTTAAAAATTTTTTTGAAGTTTTTAAATTATCATTTAGTTTCCTGCTAAGGACTTATCTTAGTTTAGACCTCTCATTATGCAATTTATTTTATTGAGTCTCTTATACTACAAAGAACCAAACCTACATCACCTAATGGTATTCCTCTTGAAATTGATGGACAAAACCTTGTGCAAACTTACCCTAAGTGGAAGAGAAGCCATTACCTGCAAGTAGAAATTCTGATTGTGCCAATTTTAGCAAAATTGTGAAGCCTTTTACTTTTCCCATCTCAACCCCATCAAGAGTTGAATTTACACATCCAAATGATAACAACACAGTTTCATGTTCTACCTTTCACTTATATGAACTTTTATTAATATCACATTTATGATTGGTAAAACTTATTTTGAGAAACAACCTATTAAGTACACTATTTTGTGAACATGGAAGATATTAGGGACTAAATGGAGAGAAATAAAACGACGAAGGGATGAAACTGAGATTAGGGACTAAATGGAGAGAAACAAAATGACGAAGGGATGAAACTGAGATGAGTCCAAAAGAAAACTAAAACAGCAATTTGCCCTTACAAGATCTGATGTGCGACGGATCTAGACGAACACCAAATTGAGTGGGTTTGCGGAACTTTGACCCTTCTAGAATCACGAGCCACGAACTAAGGATAATCCTTAACCCAAGACTAGCAAATTTAGTGAACCAAAAGTAAAGATAGAAGAACGCCACAATCAAGGAGACTACTTGATTGATAAGTTCAATGAACAGCTTGAGATTGATTCTCAAGTATTCAAAGGAAATTCTCTTGAGGCAAGAGAGAGTGAATAAACTCACGAATATTTTATAAAATCTGAATTGTCCTTTAATGAATGAAAACCTAGGCTATATATAGCCTTACAACTTGAAAACCTAAAGTGACTTGAAAACCCTAACTCGGCTAAGCTAGGCCTTTGGCCCGATTCCACTACTCAAATCCACTATCTAATGGTCAGCTTATAATCGATCCAATGAAAGCTTTAAGCTGGCCCAACATAACCCAATAAAAGGTAATTAACCAACTTAAGTTATAGTGAGCCTAGACTCTATAAATCGGATCCAACTCAACATGAGGTCTTGGACCGAATTTATTCCTAGCAAATAAAATAGAAATCTAGAAAATAAACTACTAACTATTACTAAAAGATTCAATCTCTTGCAGCCCAAAACATGGCCCATAAGCGGCCCATATTTCGTATCAAGATCATTACTTTCATCCTTCAAATTAATCTTTTGTAAATTTTGGATTGGAAATTCACAGTTGATGCTTTTGTCCCTTATTGTTTTCATCAACTAGGAACTACACACTAGAGCTTAAATTTTGGGTTATCAAGTTCTCATCCTAGCAAGGAAAATATTGCAAAGGCCTATACTGATGCTCTCTGTATTGAATTTTACTGAACTAGTTGTTCATAATCTCTTACTTGTCTTTGGTATTTGTCTAATCCCTCTATTTCACTTAAAATACAAGATATTATTTAGCACCATAAGAAAACACCTACTTGATCAATCTTGCCTGCCTTAAAGAGTTTGGGCTTACATTAAAAGTAAGTCACTTTGTTGAGCACTACTTAGAATGCAAGGAACTATGTAGCACCTCACACAAGACCTACTTGATTAATCTAGCCTGCCTTAAAGACTTTAGATTGGAGATAAGGCATGTAGCTTTGAAGAAAAGACTGGAACCATGCTAAGGGAAGGCCAAAATGGACCATGGTTGGAAGCAGGAGACATAATGGCTTCACCCCTGAGGACTTAATTGGAAGAAAGGATACCAGCTCAAAAGACACAAGAAAAGAACAAAGCACAGGAGCTATAACTATAAGTGAAAATCAAAGAAGGAACATAGTGGGGCAGAATAGCAAAGACCAACAGAACTCTCAGCACAAGATTATGCAAGAAAGGAAACAACAGGTAAGTGAAGGAAAGTAGCAGCTGGAAAAGGAAAGAAGGGAAGTACAAGGGGAGAGTATAGGGGATAAGGAAATCTTGAGGGAAGATGGAAAGGAAAAGGATTATCAAGTGCAAACACCTCCAAATATTTACATAAAGGAAAAGGAAGTTTCTAGGGAGGATGGCAGAGGAGATGAAATGTGGATTGATGCAAATGAGGGAGAGAAAAGGAATTTGCAGGAAAATGCACAAGGGGGGAACAAAGGAAAGGAAGGAATAGTAGAAGGAATAGGAAAAGAAGGAAAACAGGAGCTGGTGCAAAAAGAAAATGTAGTAGGTGGGAGGAGAACCAGAACAACTAAAAGGAATCCAAGAGGGATGAGAACACCTCTAGCAGAAATAAAGGGACAACAAAAGGAGTCAATCCTAAGGGAGAAAAGAAAATTCAAGCTAAGGGATGAACCAAAGGACATGATTGTGGATTCAGACAAAATATAAAAGAGGGAAAATAAGCTTGTAAAAAGAGAGCAACAATCTGAAACACAATAAGGGTGACAGATGCAATCCCTGAATGGCCTCCACAATGTCAATGAAGGTGATGCTGTGGAACTGTTAAGGTGCAGAGAGCCCCTTGATAGTTCCCAAACTCAAGGAGGTATTACATCTTCACACCTTGAGTGTTTTATTTCTGTGTGAAACAACAAACCAAAAAAAGTTTATGGAAAATGTAAAGAAGAAACTAAACTTTGAGGAATGCTGTGTAATAGATTCAGTAGGTAAATCTAGAGGGCTAACTTTGCTTTGGAAGAACTGGATTAGAATTTTACAGATTGAAGTATCAAATTTTTACATTACTGCTCACATTTTGGATGTGGAAGAAAATTGTAAGTGAACTTTTGTTGGAATATATGCAAGTACAGATACTAGGAAAAAAAGATTGTAGTGGAGGGAACTAGAGAGTAAAATGAATCACTGGGGAGGGAAATGGATAATGGCAAGGGAATTGAATGACATACTATCAAACGGGGAGAAGTGGGGTGGAAGGCAAAGACCTAAAAACAGTTTTGGTGATTTTAGGAGTTTAATTCATAGGAATAACCTAGTAGATATAAGGTATGAAGGAAAGCCTTGGACATGGATCTCACACTGGAATAGTTAGGAGATAAAAGAAATGCTGGATAGAGTGCTAGCAAATCAGGAGTAGAGCCAAAAGTTTGAAACAGCAAAGTGCTTGCATATTGAGAAGGAGGCTTTTGATCATAGTATCATGTTGCTAGACAAAAAGCCAAAGAGAAGGAAGGGAGGAGGAAGGTTTTATTTTGATAAAGATGGGCTCAAAACTAGCAAGTTCAGGAACTGATCAGCAAGGCTTGGGATGAACCTCAACAGGGATGTAAGATGTTCAGATTGACAAGAAAACTCAAAAGATGTAAGCAAGTTCTGATAGACTGGAATAAGGAAAACAAAAACAACTTTGGGAAAGAGACAGGCTTTAAAGCAATAGATTCGGGAAGCAAAGCAAGGTGAGTATGACAAGAACAAGAGGCTAATTGTTCACCTGAAATTGAAATTAAGCCATGCATATAAACAAGAGGAGATCTATAGGGCATAAAAAGCAAGATGCAGGTGGCTTAAAGAGGGCGATAAGAACCCAACTTTCTTCCATGCAAAGGTAAGAACCAGAAGGACAAGGAATAGACTAGCATGTCTGTAGAATGAAGAAGCAAATGGTGTGAGACAGAACAGGATATTGAAGAGGAAATTTGCAGTTTCTACAAGAAAATCTTCACATCTTCCCAGCCATCAGATATTGATGTAGTTACTGAGGCTGTTCCTTGTACAGTCACAGTGGAAATGAATGCAATGTTGATTAAACCAGTAGAAGAAAGGGAAGTGGAGAGTGCTCTATTCTCCATGCATCCAGATAAAGCACCAGGTCTTGATGGTATGTCCCCTCTTTTCTTTCAAAGATATTGGCATGTTTGTAAAAATGACATTGTTATGGCTGTTCAAAGTTTCCTAAATAGTGGTCATCTCCTAAAAGTCCTCAGTGAAACACTTGTGACCCTGATTCCTAAAGTAGAGGCTCCAGTTAATTTATCACAATATAGACCTATATCCCTGTGTAATGTCCTGTATAGAGTCATAGTAAAAGTGCTGGCTAATAGATTGAAAAAAGTCATCCCAAACTGCATTAGCTTTGCACAGTCAACTTTTGTTCTTGGTAGGTATATTCTTGACAATGTTATCCTAGCCCAAGAAATGGTTCACTTTTTGAAAAATGAGAGAACAGGTATAAATGGTATTATGACCCTAAAACTTGACTTATCAAAGGCTTATGATAGGGTAGAATGGCAATTGCTAGGAAGAATGATGATGAAAATGGGATTCTGTCATATCTGAGTAAGGTGGATCTTGAACTGTGTTAATGTTAATTGTAATGGTTAAAAGGTAGGATATGTCCAGCCTTCCAGGGACATTAGACAGGGTGACCACCTCTCCCCTTATCTATTCCTAATATACGCTAAAGGTATCTCAAACTTGATGAGTCAATTGATTAGCACAAAAGTCATAACAGGAGTAAGGGTCGAAAATGGGTATCCAATTCTATCCCGCCTCCTTTTTGCAGACAACTCTCTATTTTGTTGTAAAGCCAGTGTCCAGGAAGCCTAGCAGATGAAACAGATGTTTGCTACCTATGAAAAGGCCTCAGGACAAGTAATAAACTATGAGAAATCTACTATCTTCTTTAGTGTAAACACATGCAAGAACTTGAGAAAGGAAATATATCCCACCTCCTTTTCATCTGGAGGTGCCTACACCATAGTTTACTAGTGAATGAGCAAATTAACAAGAGGACAAGGAAAAGAAGCTCAATGTATGAATGCTGTGGGGAGGTAGTAGAACACATTCTATTTTTCTACGAAAATGCTAAAACCACGTGGAGACTAGCACCTTTGTAATGGGATGCTTTGAATGACATGAGGAGTAACTTCGTGAGATGGAGGGATATTAGACGCAAGAAAGAGAGACCAAGGACAGGATCACATAACATTAACTGTGAATATTTTGTGGCAATTTTGGAAAGCCAAAAACAAAAAAGTTTTGTTGAAGAAAATGCAGATGCAGGGGGAACAATGCAAAAAGCTCAACTGGAGTGGAATGAATAAATAGAAGCTCTGAACACTACTGATGGAGAGTACATTAAATAAACAACCAATTCAGGTAGGATGGAAGGCTGGAAACCTCCAACAAGAGAAGTGATTAAAATCAATTCTGATGTTGCCTTCTTAAAGAATATGACAAAGAGTGGACTAGGAGTTGTTGCCAGAAATCAAGAAGGAAAACAGATGAAAGCAAGAGCCGAGATAAAAGCAAGTGAGCCACTGATAGAGGAAACAACAGCAATTAGAATGGGAATGGTGATGGCTTAAGAAGCTAAATGGAAGAAAGTGGAGTTCCAGTCTGACTGCAAGGAGGTGGTGGACCTGATCAACAAGGAGAATGGGAAGGAATCTAGAATCGATATCATTCTCAAAGACATTGCCAACATGAGATGCTTGTTTGACAAATGTGCTTTCTCTTTTGTCCATAGAGTAGGAAACAAGTGCGCACATATGTTAGCAAAGTTGGCTGTCCAACTAGTTAGGAATGTTGAATAGGAAGGAAATTTTGCCATGTGGCTCCAAGAGAGTGCACAAAATGATTACAAAGGAAGTAGGGGTGTTGTATCAAACCTTGTGATATCAAGTTAATGCAATCAAATTGATTTTCAACAAAAAAAAAAAAAACTAAAAGCATTGAATAGAGAAATTAGTACTTTGCAATTGTATTGGTCTTAGCTTGGAGTTGAGAATGGGAACAAGGAAGAAAAAAATAGAGAAAGTGTATGACGTCGTTTTAGTTGAGATTTTTACTAGGAAAAAGTGGATAAAAAAATTAAGTATTGGTGGAAACATTTCTTAGAAAAAATAAAAAAGAGATTAAAAACTAGAAACGAATAAGTTGCACATGTGAGATAACCACATTTTAGTCTAAAAGGCTAAAACATCCAACAAAAAAGACCACAATGAAGGATATTATCCCAATGTATGTTTTCTTTCCTAGACTCTCAAATAAAACCATCAACTTTCCTTTATATATTGAAAATTTGAGATTGAACTTCTGAAGTTTTAACTCTTGGCAATTTGATCTATTTGGTAGTTGAATCATGAATTCTAGATTTTTAATTTACGCGCTTGAGCGACATATTAATTCCTTAAGAACAGATAAAGACTTTTAGATAATGGTGTCATTAATCCTAAATGATTAATGTTGAATACAGTTCAGCAACAGTAAACTGCTCACTGGACCAGACCGGAAAAGAGTAGAGGTGTAGGTGCTAAATTGTAACAAATGCAAACTTTCAAAACCTTTTTTTCTTTTTGCTTTTATTTCAGGACTTTTTTTTTTTGTTTCATCTGATTTGAATTTTGTATAAAATAGTATAGTTATCTTTGAGCATGATGCACCAGTTAGTTGCACTATGTTTTATTAAAAAAGAAAGTGAGCTAGCAACTTATTACAGCATTCTAATTCTTGTAATCTGCATTAGATTTCCTGAGCTAAATGTCATGCTGTAAAGAGGAACTCAGAGGCTTTTATATATTAAATTCTATCTTTCTCCTCTTTAATTATGCTCGCTTTTCTAGTATATTCAATATCCTATCTTTTCTTCAATTGCAATCCCTCCGCCCCACCAAAGAAAACGTCTCAGTCTGATAGTGTAAGTAAAGCAAAGTCCTCCCAACACTTAAAGGCTAAAGCAATTAGCACACTACAGGCAAATGTCTTAAGGTCGGCCTAGAGGTTTATTTTCTGAAAACTTCTCATAGAGAAATCTTTCTTCCATAAAATATTGTCTAATTAACTAATTCTTGAAACCTTTTCTTTCTCATGATTTGGACATAAATATCCATATCGTTCTCAATTTTTTCTCTTAAGGAGCCAAAGAAAGTACTGATAAATGAGCATTTATTGGAGTCAAGGAATTAGTGCAGCTGAGATGAATATTGATTCTCAGAAAGGAAATGAAAATGGGAAAGCAACTGTAAACTTCGGTGCTGTTTCCATGCATTCAAGCCCAGAAGATCATAGGCTGCCAAACAAGAAAGCTTTGAAATACATGGAATGCCTCAAGAATCATGCAGCAGCCGCAGGTGGACATGCCACGGATGGATGTGGCGAGTTCTTGCCCGGTGGTGAAGAAGGAACAATAGAAGCCCTTAAATGCTCAGCTTGCAACTGCCACAGAAACTTCCATAGAAAAGTGATAGAAGGAGACTGTTCTTCTCAGAGTTATCACTCTTTTTTTCTCGTTAATGGTGAGAAACTTTTTACCTCAGCACATCAACATAATACAACACATCAGGTGACACTAGCACCCCCTAAAGTTCAATTATTACAAACTTCAGAAAAAGATGAGCAAGAAGAAGGGGTTCATCCTGAGGCGAAAATAATGCCACATGATGCGGGAAAAAGGAGATCCAGAACAAAGTTCAGCCAAGAACAAAAGGAAAAACTGTGGAGCTTTGCTGAGAAAGTGGGGTGGAAGATACAAAAGGCAGATGACTCTGCAGTTAATGGTTTCTGCCAAGAGATTGGCATCAGGAGGAGAGTCCTCAAGGTTTGGATGCACAATAACAAACACAACTTGGCCAAGAAAAACTCCTACCCATGTTGAAGTACTGGAAGATTTCAATTTCTCCACATTCTTTGCATTATAAGTTACTTCAGTCAGTTTTTTTTTTCTTTATTTTTTGTCTTTTGTCATTTAAATACATGACTATGAAAGATGGCAATTATTCTACATAATTGGCATACCTATAATACTTCTCTTTTCTATAATTTTTGCCTTTTGTCATTTAAATACACGACAATTAAATATGTCAATTATTCTACATAATTGACACTTATGTTAGAAAATAAGTCATACAGTGTGTCTTCTAGAAACGTTGTTCCTTAGAAGACAAAGTGCAATGCCAAGTTTAGTCAAATAAAATGGCCGGTCAAATAGCATTCCTTCTTTACAGTCTTTAGATGCAAGTTAAGCTGCAGAGGCATGAAAAAATTCTGTGTCTTTATTCTAAGAAGGGTGAGACTATCGAATAAGATAATGCAGTGTTCGTTATCAGAGAGGACAATGCATCTTCAACTATAGGATAATCCATCTTAAAGTATTAGTAATGCCTCTTAAACACTAAGCAATGCTTGATTTTCTTGTCACAGAAACTTGATAGTCAATGTTAAATATACGTACTCCGAAATCTCTCTTCCTTAACTATCCTATAAAAAAAAAAGAATTTTTTTTGAAAAAAGAAGGAAATAAAGAAACTCATCGGCAAACAAAGTAACAGCCAGAGATTAAAAGCCGTAATTAACTCATACTTTGCAATATGCTTTCATAGTGATATTAGTTTATTTCGATTTTTGTTGAATAAAGATGTATTGTACATTTTATCCCTCTGTGTGGTTGGCGACTATTGTACGGAACGGGATTTACCCAGTGCACACTCTCGAATAGCAACTGCGAGTTTCCTTGTCAACAAAAAGAAAAAGATGTATCGTAGCCATATAATATTTTTTTTTGAAAAAAAAAAAGAAATAAGACCATCAAAATTGTTAATTTCCTCCATGGTCTAAGGCGGGGGGATGTGCACAAGGAAAAGAACTGAAAACATGTAAACAAAAAGCACTGAGGGCAAATACAAATTATGTGGCATTGACTAATTAATTGGAAGGAAGTAAAAGGAGGGGATTGTTATTCAATAATATCATGGAATCAGTCATATACTGCTGCATCTGAAATCCAACTTCAGTACCTTAATAATGAAGGTTTTAAACATAGGATACCCATTATTAGGGATACTAGGTTAGAATGACTTGGGACTAATTATGGTAATTATAGGCACTAACTAGTGCTTTTCATGATTAAGCACATAAATCAAGCAATTAATTTTATTCCTCTCCTAAGATGAAAGTGCGCATGTTGGTTTTGCAAGCTACCGATTCTTGGTTTATTTTCTTCATCACAATCTATATGATTATGAGATTGAAACCATCCTTGTAAAATGTCTCCCAAGACGGTAGTCCCATGTTGAACTTCCTGAAATTTGCTTCAAAATTAATGACTCACAAAACTTATAAACTTTATATACTAAAAGGCAATTTTCATATGGATACACTTCATTGGCTGGTTGCTGCTCATGGTTTGATTTGAAATAGAATAAAAAAGAGCATTTCTCTCAACATTATTCTTCCCCTATCAAATTTCTAATTATCTTTGGGGTTTAGTTTTAAACTTCGGATCAAAGCTTTCTCCGATCACAATCATTGTTGAGTGCTCAAAACTTCAAAATATTTTTTTTTTTTTTTAAAAAGTTCCTTTGAGATATTATTCAACTATCTTTTTATCACGTACAACTATTAAAAAATGGACATCCAAGCATTCAAATCATCAAACATGACTGGAATTGCGATTGAACCGTCATCAAATTTCTCAGTTGTAGCAAACTCAACTCGATTGAACGACTTGGTTCTATCAAAGTTAGCAGGTCACCGTCCAATTTAGAAGCTTATCTCAATTCAGTGGCAAGCTCATTGGGTCAATCTAGGAACCGCCAAGATTGGCTTGGTTTATGAACTACAACAGAGAGGATATCTATCTCATCAAGAAAAAATGATTAGGACCTATCAATGAACTGACAGAGACAATATACGCTTGACTAATAATATGTTCAATAGTAGAAAGTGCACGAACGGATTGTTGGACCAATAATGTAGTAGATATATAACTTCCTCAATATCCAATTTATCACAATAAAGATCACCTGGAAACTCAAAAGCAGTCTTATGAACAGAACATAGGTACATTCCCCAATAGCATCACCTCAAAAATATATACACGTCTGTGTCTTTCCATTGCTCTAGAACTGCCAAAGGATGCACTGAGATTTAAATTCTTGTTCTCATCAGTACAAGGGTAAGAGGTAGAAAGAGGTTTTGCAGGGACACAAAGAATGGCCACCAAAATATCTATCACTAAAATTCTGTGTCAAAGCAAGCCACCATAACTTTCGAAACCATCGATCTTGCAAAAGGGATATAACTCAAGCTGTACCTGCAAATACATCGTGACATGAGAATTTAGCCATAGAGTAAGGGTGAAGGGGTAGAACGCAAAATAACAATACTGCAGGGAAGTCATTATTGAGTTGTCTAGGAAAATGGAACATCTCGTGATGGGGACTGTGTACTCCAATATTGTGACTTTTAACTTTTTAAAGAAAACGTTGATGGTTTTATTGGTTCAATCAAAATGTTAAGCCGATCTTTTTCCTTGCCAAAATTGACTATAAATTCGATGTCCAAATGATTGACTTCATTCAGCTGCAGAAAAATCTAAAGAAAAAACCTGTCCCTTCTTCATTGCTCACAGTGATTCAACAAATACAACACCCTAACCGTCAACAAAGGCAATGATGGAATTGCACCCATAGTCTTTCTTATAGTGCTTAGCAGGTAATTTCCTGACAAACATTGCAGGTTGACGGACCAGGCTCTGAGAAATGGAGTCACAGTTGCTGTCTGCACCAGTTCTAATGAGAAGGCTGCATGCTTCGTAGTTATGATTGATTTAGGAAGTTCTTCACATTTTGATAACTACCTATTAATAGAAGTGGCTATATGGTTTGTAAAGCTCTTTTGAGTCTTTCTATCTTTGTATCTTACCATTATTTTTTTGTCCTCAGAATCCATCTTTTGGACAAAGCATATCGAATGTGAACATCAATATACTAGCACTCAATTTGATGAATCCTAACAATCAATAATGTATATTTTTTATCCCTAGTGACATCAGTATAGTTCTTTAGATTTATGCTGATTTATTTGTGACCAATGGAAGCTGGACCACAAGAAAGATTGAAATAAGATGCTGTGGTTTCAGTCTCTGACGTGGTTTCATTCTCTGCTACAGTTACCATGAGAACAGAAGAGGAGGCTGAAGGTCCATGAGGGGGGGAAAAAAAGAAGCTGATCAAGGCTTTTTCTTTTTGTTTTTCCCGTATTTTATGACTGAATAAAGTCAAGCTTTTGAACATCAAATTTATACTCAATTTGCTAAAGATGGACTTCACTACCATGTAAAGATCAATAAAGCCATCATATTTATTTAATTTCTCATAAAATTCACAACAGTTTTGAATCACCTAAGAAAATAGGATTTTTCAGGAATGGTAGGATTAGGATATCTCACGAGGAAAAGGATCTCTCTGAAAGATATGCTGGACAGTGACACTAAATTTGTTAGCTAGTAGCCCTTCATACTTAGAAACAAGGACTTGTGCAAATTACAATCTGATTTTAGCAAACAATTAAGTAAGGTGTAATGTCACCAAACTACTAGAGTAGACACGACCACTCTTTATTACTTCCTATACCCACTGATAAGCTAATTTGTTTCCTTTCTTCTATGTGATCTTGAAAAGTACAGGCCGAATATAGAACATTTGGGATATATCTTAAGACGATACACAAATTTGCAATCAAGCAATCCCTGTTGTGCTATATGACTAAAAGTGATTAAAGAAAGTTAATTAAACAAAATGATATCTAAGTTAATTATGCTTATCTACTGGTTACGGTTGAGGCCCAGGACTTAGCGATGTCCTATATTCAAATGCCCCTTCTCCCTCCCTGCTTCTTAAAATCCCACCACTCCCCTGCTAGGAGGGAAAAAAAGGATAATTATGCTTACCAAACAAGTGCACCAAACTCGAGCGAAATTGCCAAAAATGTCAACAGCTTGTTCCGCACCTATTGAAAGGAATAAAAGTTTACTCTATGTATGAATTCTTATAAGCAAGTGATATGTGTCAAGGCACTTACATATAATGCACAAAATAGAGAGACTATAATGCTGGCAAGATATATAGCTGTCGCATAAATGCGGACAGGATCAAGCATCATGGTTAGTTGCCGTTTGGGTCCTATAAGAAAAGCTGTGCTGCCATTCAAAAGATTAAATATCATCATCAGAAAAAGGATGTAAAATGAAACAGTGTTCATCTGCATTATGAAATAACAGAAAAGAATCTTTACTGAGGTCCTTGACAAAGGAAGTTAAAAAGTACCTTCAGGCCAGGAATGCAACACAATTTTTTGCATTAGTAAAAGAATAAGGAAGAAGAAGGCTGAGTAATATATCAAACTATACTTATCTTACCAAGCGTCCATTACTATTGAAAACACTTTAATGATAAAGCAAAGGGTAGTTGGTGATCCATGTTGATATTTCTACTATGGAATTTTTTAAGCCCATAAATTTGTGGAAGGTTGGTTGTCAAATCAACCATCCTGTTTCCTGACGTAAATATACCAGAAAGAAAATTCCATGTTGGCTTTTGCCTCAGAAAGGTCAATTTGGTCCAACATACTGTGCAAGAAATTGATGACTAAACACAGTTCTTGAAAATGCTAAATTTTATAAAACGAAAATTTTCTTATTTGGTGGCAAATTAATCAAGATCCACAGAACTTTTCAGATTTACAGGATTGTATAATGAAATTAATCTCAAGGCCACGCTTGCCTTAAAAATCCCCTGTTTAGAGCCCTATAGCCACAAGGAGTACCAACATGCACTAACAATTACAAACAAGACAATAAGATTTGAATGCCAATTTGTATGATCCAGGAATTGTTTGGTTTTGAAAGACTTAAGAGCTGAGGTAGGATTTATTTGAAGGCTGTGTTTGACCCAAAAAATCCCCTGTTTGGGGCCCTATACCCACATGGAGGATTGATATGCACTATTAATTACTGGACAAGACAATGAGATTTTAACATCAATTTGTGTGGATCAGGTCTTATTTGGGTTTAAAAGACTCGTGAGCTGAAGTAAGATTTCCTCAGCCAAATATTACCTCCAATGCAAATAACTCTCTGTAGAATTGACTTGAATAGTTTCATTACAAGATATGAAGGGGGAAGGTGAGCAGAGAAGACATTTTAGTCTTTGTCAATTGATTACCAAAGTCCTGTAAAGTAAGATCCGCTCAAACCGAGGGGGGGGGGGAGATGCAGATTACTCATAGGACAAAAGTTCCACGGTAGTTTTCTTTTTTTTTTTTGTTGGCGGG
Organism: Coffea arabica; assembly: GCF_036785885.1. Taxonomy (NCBI): domain Eukaryota; kingdom Viridiplantae; phylum Streptophyta; class Magnoliopsida; order Gentianales; family Rubiaceae; genus Coffea; species Coffea arabica. The sequence continues at coordinate 38,993,019 of NC_092323.1, read as the reverse complement.
GGGGGGGGGGGGGGGGGGGGGGACTAAAGTTCCACAGAATTAGAATTTGTAAAAGTAAATTGTAGTCAATCAAGTTGCATCCTACTGAGTTTGATTATTTTCTATTATAGCCAGAGGCAAGGGGATATGAAGAAAAGTAGTAAGAACACTAATTTGCATAATCTACTTTCACTCCTAACAGATGTTTTATTTTTATATTTAAGTACAATACTTTTGTATTTTACACAAACAAAATCCAGAAATGCAGGAAGAACAGAGCAAATCAACCTAGACATACATATGAGGCAAATGAGATGGATGAATAAACTGAGAGCTTGAACAATGATGATAACAATACGTGTCTAAAACATCTTACAAACTGCAGCAGTAATAGTAAGGCTTCTAGGAAATGTAAACTTCTATCACTTCATGATGGCATTAAGTACTAATGATCATGATGTTGGAGATTAAATCATCTACTTCATATATTCTTCAAGACCAAATCATCATTCAAAAATCAGTGTGAATTTAAAAACTGAACAAACCTTCCTAGAGCAAGCAGATTGCCGAAGGAGAATGTTAGTCCAAATTTGATCGGATTGAAGAAAACAAGCATGGACTGTAAACAGAACATGACCAAATTAGTGCCTCTTGTTGTTTCTTTCTTAGTGATTAATAAGCCGTATTGCTGAAAGCTAAAGCTTCCCAGCTACAAGAGCAAAATAATCCTCAAGAAACTATTACATAGAACATATCAGGTTACAGCATGCACATATAGCCTATCAGATAATTGACACATCACCATGGACATCATAGCATTTTGATAAAAACCTTGAGGGATAGTTTCTGACAGTCATCCGTAACATAAATGCCACCAGGTATATAGTGGACAGGTTATATCCAACGAGAGCAAAGCAATCGGATAAGTAAAAAAATCGAGAATCTTTAACAAGTGGTACTCAGCCACCATGAAAGAGAACCATCTTGCAATCTCACACTCTGTTTTGAAACTCGGACCGGACCGGCCGGTCGAACCGGGAACCGGCCAAGTGTCCGGTCCGAGTCATGGTAAAAAACCGGAAATTTAAAGCCCGGTCAAAGCCGGTCAAAAACCGGGTTTGACCGGGAAAAAACCGGTTTTTCCGGTTCAATGGGCATTTTTAAAAAAAAAAACTCAATCTTTTCAATATTATGTTTTGGCCCACTAAATTGTTAAAACTTATTAATATACCTCAAATATTTCATACTTTATAAATATTGTCCTAAAATTTGATGTTATTTTTCAATTAAATTCATAATTTTAATTTTAAACTTGTTAATATTTATTAAATAACATAAATTGCTACTTGATTGTTCTAATTTCTTTGTATTTTCTTGGTAAATATATTTGAAACATCAAATATATATGAATATACCTTTATTAATATTAACATATTATTAGATATTTTATATATAATATTTTAATTTTTAAATAATTTTTATTTATGACGTCATCCGGTTCGACCCCTATCGACCCCCGGTCGAACCCATTGACCCCTGACCCCTGACCTCGGCCGAGTCGATACCCGGTCCGGTTCTAAAAACATAGATCTCACGTTGTTAAGATCACTCTTACTAAAATCCTTAGCATTACAGCATTTTTGCTAGAACACCAATGAGGTTTCCATGCCCATGAAGAGATCATGAATGTTGATCACGTACTTTTACATGATGAAGCAATTAAGTAAAACAGGAACACAAAATCCTAAATATATAACAAGAGTAAGTGTCAAGTTATAAGGCTAAAGGTCACCGCTAAAGCTTTCACATGGGGAAAAGAATAAGTCCAGGATGTAGGTTTCAAACACAGACATGTTTCGTTTTATTGGCCACAATGGACCAACCTGGAACAATGAAGAACCCATATACCATTTCTGAATTCCAATGAAACCGATTTCCCACCTTCCCAAGAAAGCACAATGAATAATAATTATGTTTTAATGGTAGGGCGAAGCGACCATGATACCTTCCTCAACATTGTACAAGAACTTTCCTTGAATAACAAGGTAAGCAAAGGGGATGAAGTTTCACAAAGTGACTCGAGTCACATTGGAAACCGTTTAGAAGATGTGATGGATCCAATTTATCTACGAGGCCCTCATGACTTGAAAGCTAAGCAATGGGAATTCTAAAGGTGGGGACAATTGATCAGGTCACTACAAACTTTTTTTGGTATGGTAGTCTATATAACCCTCATAAATTGATCAAAGTAATTTTATGAGATCATAGTGCATATTGATGGTGGACTGTGTATTGCATGCCATGACTTCAAGATGTTGAGGTAAATTGGATTTCAAGATGGACCAGAATTCCAGATAAAGCTTTGAGTTTCCCTCTTATGAAACAGCTTTAAGCTTCACACATTTTGTAACTGAGCTTTATCTTATTTTCCCTACAAAGATAATATATTTCTATTCTGCTAGCATTGAGCTAGAAATTTCCCTTCATTCCAGTACTTGGCACAAAATAATTTGCATGCTGTTTACCCAACTATGGTGAAGGTAAGGTCGGATATGCACCCTCTTGCTTTTATTCCAAACACTATCAGTTGCAATTGAGCTAGAACTTGGAAGTGAAAAAGCATCTTGAACCACATGTGTGCAAAGAAATTTGTAGTTACAATTCTCCAGGCAACACTGAGAACAAACTGTCTGTGAAATCTGTACAATATAAAAGTCACTAAAAGCCAGAGTATCTTGTAGGGTCTAAAAAGTCGCAATAAATTTTAAGTTGATAGCCAATTTGTAAGAATCAGGGGTGTGAGAAATTCTTTTAGTCAATGCCACAGACAATATATAGATTCATTAAAAAGTCAATTACTTGAGAACTCCTTGAAGGATTCAATCATTGATAACACCAAGAAGCATACAAAAATAGGCATAATGTTTTCCTTTTGGAGATCAAGATTAATCACTAGTGAACATTGCAAGTTTCTTCATATATTAAAGTAATTAGATCATTTTTGCATTTTCACGTGTTATATTTGATTCTGAAATACTTAATTTCCACAAAACTATAATCCAGGAAAAATACAAAAACAATAAATAAAAACTCAAGGTAGTCATGGCATTAAGCATCCAGAACCCTGAACCACCCCAACACACACACCCCCCCTCCCCCACCAAAAAAATCTTCACTTCTTTGGTGTACCAATTGGCCAGTTTGCTTTGTACATGGAAAATGTTCTAGGTGTCGACTCCCATCTCTTGCACAATCTTTACATTGCAGAAAATTCCCCTTCTTAGGTTCAAAATCCTTTGGGTAAAATACTTTGGCACGATATTTCTCCAATACTTTAACTTCATTATCCAATCCCAAGACAAGCTAGATTACAGAATTAAATTGTTACTAAGATATTTGTTAGCCTATTCACATCCATTTTGGAAAGGAAATTCTTCACAACTACTTAGTGGACCCATTCATCAATGTAATTCTGGTAAATAAAAGCTCTGGCCAGAAGCTCTTAAAATAATCAAGTTTATAGGATGTGGAGAGGAAGGTATACTATTTAAAAAGCAATAATTTGCAGCTAGTAAAAGACAAACTAACTGGTAACATACTAGTAGAACTTTCAAATACAAGTTTTTTGATCAGATGAGTAGACCAAGTGTCTTGCAATTACTTCAGAAAACCCATTCTGCTCGATTACCATCAATGCCAGGTGAAAAGCACATGGAAACACATGAAAAGAACTAAAGCAAATGTATCAAAAAAGAAAAGTATGATGAAAGCTGAAACATACCAAGAGTGTACAAGTGATTCCAACAGCCAAGCATATGACAAAACCATAAAGCCTCTGTTGAGATATGCAAACAAAAAATTATCAATCAGAGCTACTAAAAAAGACAATGAAAATCTACAATTTGCGACTGGATATCTGTAAGAAAAAGCTAACTATGAGTAAAAACAATGAAACAAAATTTCCAACATGTTAAAACTCACCCATCTACTAGAGATTCCAAACATTTGTGCACATGTCTGTGGAATATAAGTCTTAAGTAGAGATGCATTAAGTTTATCAACTCAGTGAAAAAGATGCCTCCAACCTTACATAGTTAGTACTATTTATTCAGGGGGTTCACAAAGGCAATGAATAGTTGGTCCTGTTTCATGTAATAAATCATGATTTTTCACTCAAAACCCTGATGTATAGGGCATTCATGAAATATTTCTTTCACAATAATTCCCAAAATAAAAATAGCATTCATCAAATCTTTCTTTCACAATAATTATAAAATAAAAATTTTTAAGAAATGTATTTATTAATTAAGTGTAAGTTTGAGCAATGTATGTGCTTCATTTTCGAATGTCAAAAGGAGAGAAGTATTAACAAAAACAGGATAGTTGCATTCTCCAAAAACCTAACAAGTTCTATGAACCAAAAACTCTTAAGAAAATGAGCATCCTAAATCTTCTACAAATTAGAACATAATAATTAAGATATTATAATCTCCAGTGACTAAAAGATCCTGAAAGGTCAAATTCATCAAGACTTAGTTCCTGAGTTAAAATTTTTTAAACCCAACATGATTGTTGATGAGAAGAATCATTCATAGTTTTATCATCAGAGAGAAGATTTGCATGTAAACATTTTATACTTTCACTGTAATAGGTCATATGATTTAAGAAGCTTCAAATACAGACTGCTGCAGGAACCTTAAAATCAGATAAAATGATAAGCAGAACCATTTCCTGAAATAATTCCAAATAGTTGGAAGACCAACTAAACAATGTCTAGGTTTCCTTACCAATTTTTGATACAGTACAATAATTAGATCAATAACTTTTATGCCAACTATGAAAATTAGCATAAGTGCTGGTAAGTGATTATATTCTTAAAAGTACAGAGAGTTAGCAAAGTTATTGCCGTAACGATTGAAATGGAGTACAATAACTGATCAAAGTTCCTTGGCCACTAAAGTTAACAAAGCGAAGGCACTCCAACTGAATTACACAGAAAAAAGAATTGGACAAAAAATAATCTCTCTGTTTAGCAAATTTCGTGCCGTGACACAAACTTGATTTGGCCCTCTCCTTCCCTAGTGTATAAACTTGTTACAAAATCATCCATCTGCAACACTGTTTTGAAGGTATCCCTGCTTCGCATCTATGTTCTTTTCAATAGTTCCTCTTTGTAATATTCCAAGAAATTTTAGCTAGGATCTTTCTTCTACATTTTTATTCCCTCATTTTATTCCCTCTTCAAATGGCCCCAAACATATGTGTTTTTTTATATATTGATAAATAAAAAAGCTAGCCAGTAACTACTGCTACAATCATCAAATGAAAGTGCATTGGCAACTTTAATGTGCAACAGGACTCGAATTGGAGGCTCTGGTTGCTGTTTTGCTAGTTCCATATAGACTCAAAATGCAAACTTTTTGATATATCAGGATGGTGAGATTAGATTCAAATCAAGTAGTTCCCACCAAACCTTTTACTTGGTCAAACAGAGATAACATAACAATGATTATATTTACAAAGCATACTAGCATTTGTTATGAAATGAATGTATAGACACATTTAGACCTTTGTTTCCTATAAATGTACTTCTAAGCCTCTTCATCTGGGTTTAATTTTGCAACTAGCAAAACAGTGACTATATTTCATGCAGCCCCGAGGCAGCAATGTTTGGGTACCATGCTTGAGGCCCATCCAAAGCTCCATCAAATCAACAATCCTCAGAAGTTCCAACTTGGCTCACTGAAATCCTACGTCAATTAATTAGCAAGGCATCCAGCATCCAAGAACTCTAGTGCCTACCAAGTGTTACAGTTATTGAATTTGAAGTTACATCTCAAACTAGACACTGATGGATTCCAACTCCTTGGACATCTACAGATTTTGTCCTCAGTGGTTGCATATTTTGTTCTATATTCACAACATTATTGAGACTAGAAAATATAAGCACGGAAGTCATACTGCAGAATCCCAATAATCAGTAGCTTTGACTTTCATACAAGCCATTTTGTCATCCTTTGAGCAAATTATTCAGCAGAAATCCTTAATCCACATGTCATTTTCAACTTTGAACTTCCAAATTTTCACACCATCTAAAGAGTACAAAAGGCATTAGTGACAATTATAAATAACTAAACTGGTAAACTGACAGTCACAAAAGATAACATTAGAAAATATAGAAAAAATAACATCCAAGGAAAATTTTAAAAAAAAAAAAGAAAAAGAAATTGACAGCTCTAACTAATTCCAGAAACAAAATCAAGTGTACGACATGTTTTTACTGGTACAACGACTGAATCAAGGTGCAGAATTGCTGCAATGTTAAAGAATGACAAATCAAAACTGCTTTGCACCATAAATCATCAATGTCCAGAAAAAAATCCTCAATTATTTCAAGAAAACCCCAAATTAAGAAAAAAGATAAAGTAACAGAACAATACCTGTTTAGTGGACAAAGTACAATTACGATTGAAATCTTCCAAAAAAGATGAATCTTCAGCATCTGGTGAAGATTCCTCATCAACTTCCATCCCCACTAGGATTTTCATCTTCTCGAACGCCACATTCATTTTCTCCATTGTTTTTCTATCTCACCCAAAAAACCACTTTTCAGAAAGTTTTTTCGTCGAAGGTAGGGGGCCTAAGTATGATGATGGAGTTTGTCTATCACGAGACGAAGAGCTTGCTTTAAGATTCAGTTTTTCTTAATGGGTTTGTTTACATTATTTTCTATTTTTTTCCTTAAAACCCTTGCTTTTCATTTTAACTTAAATCCTACTTCAAAACCTTTGGTCAAGTTTTAGGCCAAAGCGAGTCGATCTCCTAGCTCGAGCTAGCTTTTGTTTGACCTCACCATTTTTTTTTTTTTTAATATAAGTTTGAGAACTTGAACCTGAAACCTCTTGCTTACACTTCCTCCCTCCGTACCATCCAATCCATCTCTCTTCCGACCTCACCTTGATATTTCTTTTAGCTTATTTGAGTTAAAATTTAAACTTTAACCAGTATAATCTTATTGAGTTTAAGCGGTATAAATTAACATTTTGATATTAAATATTCATTGGGCATCTTACATATGTGTGTATATATGAGACTCGACTAAATTGAATGAATTTCTTGAACATTATAGATATATGCTTGAATTTGATTAGTCAGTATATTCAAACTACTCAAATTTGTTGTATCTCAAATTCTAACCTTGATTGAACAAACACATTAGTAATTCATTTGTACTCTATTCATTTAAATTATAGCAGGCAAATGACCCAAATGTTACTCCAATTTTTTTGCTGAATCATTTTTAATTTGCAACAATGTCATCCCTTAACTGTTCTTATTGGACTAATTTGGTCAAGGTACTTTAATTTGAGAAAATGTCCTCGTTAAATTTGTATCCGTGTACCAATTTTGTCCTCCAACTTTTTAACTAACCAACTTATGATGGGACAAAGTTTTCAATTAAGTGAGGATAAAACAAAACCAAAAACTTAAAAAAAATATACAAAGTAGTGAAGAGAAAATTCTTAAAATAAAAAATGCATTTTTGAGCTCCTTATATTAATCTGAGTTGACTGCTGCAAATTCTCAAAGTCTAGTTGGGTCCTCTCCTAGTGTAAGATAGTGTAGGATTAGTATATAAAAGATGTGTTTGGCCCTAAAAAAAATTTTTTTTTTTGAGCTAGGCTATTTTTTTATTACAAGAATTTTCTCCCGTCCTTGATTTGTATTTTTTTTAGATCTTTTTACTTTTTATTTTTTATCAATTTTATATATAATATCATGTGTTTGCAACTTCTTAAATTGATTTGCCAAAAGCAGAGTGACCAAGTTGGCCAATAATAAAATTAAGGGATGATAATGTCCTAGATTACATTAGAGAAACCAAATTGGACCAATAACGAAAAGGGGTAAAATACTAGAATTCTCCCTTAAGATTTCTCTTAATATCACCTAATACTCTTAAGGTTTTAAAAATGTCACTTACCTCCCTTCCTTTTGTTATTTGTGTAACAAAATTTTTAAAAACACTAAACTACCCTTACACTTGCTAAATAAAAATAATCCTTAATCTCTAGTAGTACTAACACGTCACAATGCCATAGTCCATAAAAATACGAATTTAAAAAATAAAAAAGAAATTTACAAGAAATACAAATGCTCAAAACCATTCTTATGAACCTTATATATTTTTTTTCAACTTATTCTCGACCCGTGCCCAATCTTTTAAATTGTACTGATCACTATAAAAATTAACTCAAAATAAACAAAAAATCATACCTCACTTTATCACAGTTACAAAAGGTAAAAGACAAACAAAAATTAAAAGAATCCTCTCTCTAGTAGGGGCACTTTCTCTCTCTCTGAAAAGAGAAAGCAATTTCTCCCTGTGGTGGCACTTTCAAAACTTCAAACTTTTAAAACTTCCAAACATTGAAATTTTCAAACCTCACCAGATCATCTACACAAATTTAGGCGCAACCCACATTTCGTCAAACTTGAATTCCAAATAGCATTTACTCCAACCGATCTTGAAATCTTTGCCTAAAAACATCTGGTCCTCTAAATCATTAACTTCCTTCTTCAAAATTTAATGCATCTCGGACAGGAACCCAAAGATTGGATAATTCCCATAAAACTGTAGACGGATAAACTCCTTAATATTAGCACCTTCACGACAAGAACAACAAGCCTCAACTGAACATGCTAGAAACAAAGGTAGCTCAAAATGCAAAGTTATAGGCAATTATGTCAAGCTAAGACAGGTAATTTCACCACCATAGGCCCTCTTTGCCAAACCTTTTAAATTAAAAAAAAAAACTTGTTTAGTCTTTAGTTGCCTACCAGTACTGCACCTACTTAGAGAATAGGTAAGATTTGCTTTTCTTCCCTACATTTTTGTTAGATTTCTTCAGACTTTGTGTGTTGGTGTGTGGTATACCGACGGTACCTCTGTTATGTCCAATGGCTGATGAACTGGCAGAGATAATGCAAAATTTTGCTCTTTCTAGCAAAGAGCTTCAAAGAACAGATATGGGTAGGGAAAACCTAGCAGTAGGGGTTAAAGAGAGCAACATTAGTTTGATAGGGAAGATTATGGGTGAGAAAATGACAAACTACACTAGAGAAAATGACAAACTACACTAGAGAAAATGACAAGCTACCCTAGAGAATTAAGAGTGGTTGAGCTAAGACCAAATCTATTTCAGTTTGTTCTACCCATAGAAAGTGATAGAGAAAGAATTCTGAATGGCGGACATTGGATCTTGGATAATCAAATTTTGGTTTTGAGTAACTGATATGAAGGATCGAGGATGATGACAAAGCCTTCCACTTAGCACCATTATGGGTGCAGGTCTTGAACTTGCCTATTCATTGGATGTCAAAAGAAGCAGGTAGAAAGATAGGATCAAATTTTCATCAGGTGAGAGATGTCATAATTCCACAAACTAGTGGAAAGGAAAGAAGGCATTTGAAATTGGTAGTTACTGTAGAAATATCCCAACCACTATTGAGAGGGACAATAGTGAAAGTTGATGGAGTAACTACATGGGCTAGTTTCAAATATGAGAGATGCCTTAATTTTTGTTACAATTGTGGCATAGTAAGACATAGTGATCATGCCTGTGATAAACAAACCACTGCAGGGGCAAGAATGAAGGATAATCAGTATGAAATTTGGATGAGGGTTGGACATGGGAAAAGTTCTCCATAGAAAAAGCAATCCACCTCAATCTACAATCCATAGAGACACTACTGGAGAATTTAAAATGATGACTGGAAGGAAAAGGAAAGGACAAACACTCAGGAATTGATACAAAAAGGGCCTACAATGAATATTCCTAAAAAAGGCAAAAGGATAGAAGGTGAAAGGAGAACGATAATAAGGGAAAAGAATAACTGAAGAGATCAAAGAAGGGATGACAGGTAAGAACCAAGCATTCAGTTAGAGATACCAAAAATAAGGGCAGGGTAGACACTAACAGTGGGAAGAAGGGGGATATGCTTGGAAAGGGAAATGCCTGTGAGGAAGATGGATATGAGTAGATCAAAGGCAGTGGAATGGAAAGAGCAGATATAGAGATGCAGACGATGGATGAAGAAAATGACAATATAACTGCACAATCCCCTTAAACTGATAAAACTGATGAAGTCGTGATAGAATTGAAATCAATGGACATGAATGGACAAATAGAGCTAAAAATGCAAGGGGTTGTAGTCAAACAAAACAAGAGGATCCTGAGAATTTTGAAGTCCTCAAACAAAACAAGGCAACCACTAAAAGAACTAAGTACCAGCAGCAGCAGGGAAAGGACATGAGGGAAAAGAAAACTAGTTGGATGTAGACATGGAGATTGAAAAGGACAGGAAACAAACTAGGAAAAGGAACAAGAATGCTATGGAGGAGGATACAATAGAAGTTGAGACTAAGAGGGAGGGGTCCAATCCAATGTGGACTTCCAAAACAAATGAGAGTCTTGGTGTGGAATTGTCAAGGAGCGGGTAGCCCCTTGACAATTCCCCAGTTGAGAGAGGTGAATAATCTCTCCTCTCTAGATATGATATTTCTGAGTGAAACCAAAAACAGAAGTAACTATATGGAGAAAGAAAAAAATATTCTCAGATTTGATGAAGCAGTTGTTATGGAGGCCATGAATAAAGCAGGTAGAATGGCTCTTCTTTGGAAGAAAGAAGTTAAAGTCAAAAAAGTGCTGATGATTGCATTCACAATTGAAGCTCAAGTGAAAGATTAGGAAAATAAGAATGAATAGTGGTTTGTGGGAGTATATGCCAGTTGTGATCACCAGATCAGGAAAAATTAGTGGAAAGTGATCTAGGCAAGAGAAGGAATATGGGGAGAAAGATGGTTACTTGTTGGAGTAAATATGGGGAGAAAGATGGTTACTTACTGGAGAAAGATGTTACTTGCTGGAGGAATATAGGGAGAAAGATGGATACTTGCTGGGAGTATATGCCAGTTGTGATCACAAGATCAGGAAAAACTACTGTCAAATGAAGAAAAGTAGGAAGGCAACTAGAGGGAAGAGAGAAGGTTTAAGGCCTTTAAGGACTTCATAAATGAAAACCAATTGATGGACATAGGCTTTGAAGGACACCCTTGGACCTGGTGTCATAATTGGGAAAATGAAGGTGAAGTCTGGCAAAGGTTAGACAGAGGGCTATGTAGTTATCTTTGGTATCAACTTTTTGACAAGGTGAGTTGCAAACATTTGGACACTTGTGCCTCAGATCATAGTATGCTCTTAACTGATGCACAACTAGACTAGGCCAAAGGGAGAAAAAGGTTCTGGTTTGTTAAAAGGTGGCTCCAAAGAGAAGAAATCACTAAGGTTGTCAAAAAAGGCTAAGAGGCTGAAGGATCAAGAATGTTCAAATTGACAAACAAGATCAAAAGCTGTAGACTAAACCAGCTTAAGTGGAAGAACACGATCCAATGCAACTCTAAGGAAAAAATTTATAGGATCAAACAACAACTAGATGAGCTGAGAGAAGCCAACATGGAGAACAGGAAAAGCAGGATGAATTCTTTGAAAGGCAAACTGAAAGAGGCTTACGTAGAAAAGGAGATTTACTGGTGCCAGAAATCCAGACTGAGTTGGCATAAGGAAAGAGACAAAAACACAAAATTTTTCCATGCTAGTGTTCGGAGCAGAAGCAAAAGAAATAGAATTGCAAATATCCAGAGATGTGATGGAATTTGGACAAAAAATGAAGAGGAGATAAGTGTAGAGATTGCTAGGTACTACAAAGAACTCTTCACAAGCTCAGAGGGAGGGGACTTAGAAGAGGTGCTGGATGGTATACCAAACATATTATAGAGAGTATGAATGATAATCTTATAAAACCTGTGGGAGAGGATGAGATCAAATCTGCTTTCTTCTTTATGAGTCCTAAGAAAGCCCCAGGAATAGATGGGATGCCTCCCATCTTCTTCCAAAAGTTCTGGAACATTATCAAAAAAGAGCTGGTAAGTGCAACTCAAACTTTCTTTCACACTGGACACCTTCTTAAGTCAGTCAACCACATAATCATTTCACTCATTCTTAAAATTACGAATCTCACCTCTCTTAAGCACTATAGGCCTATCAGTCTATGGACTACAGTGTATCAAATTAGTGCTAAAGTGTTAGCCAACAGACTGAAAAAAGTCCTTCAATTCTGCATTTGCAAAAACCAATCTGCCTTCATTCCTGGTAGGCAAAGTTTGGATAATATAACAATTGCTCATGAGTTCATGCATTACCCTAAGAATAAAAGGCAAGGCAAAGATTGCTTTATGGTAGTAAAAATAGATATGTCTAAAGCCTATGACAGGGTTGAATGGAGGTTCTTGGAAGCAGTGATACAGAAAATCAGGCTCAATGAGAACTGGAGGAAATGGATCCTAGACTGTATGTCAACAGTGTCATACTCATTCACCATCAATGGAGAGGTGAACGAATATGTTATACCAAATAGAGGGATCAGACAAAAGGACCCTTTATCGTCTTATCTATTCTTGTTATGCTCAAAAGGTTTCTCTAATCTACTCAGGAAAGCAGCAGAGAAAAAGAAAATCTCAGGCATGAGAATTAGTAGGCAAGGACCCAGCGTAACTTACTTGTATTTTGCAGATGACTCCTTGATATTTTGTAAGGTAGGATTACTGGATGCAGCAGAACTCATGAGGATACTTAAAGTCTATGAAAGAGGGTCAGGCCAACTAATCAACCTAGAGAAGTCCTCAGTGTTTTTTAGCAAAAATATGAATCAAGAAAGGAAGAAGGAAACCTATCAAACAATGGGGAACATCCAAATGGTCAACCAAGGCAAATACCTGGGTCTTCCAATGGTGGTGACAAGATTGAAAGATTAGTTGTTTGGGTACATTAAAGACAACATTCAACAAAAGCAACACAAATCCAAAAACAAGCTCTTGATTGCTGTAGGAAAGGAGATCATGCTTAAAGCTGTAGCACTAGCACTGCCTACATACACAATGCCCTGCTTTAAGTTGTCCAACAAGCTTTGCAAAGATATAAACTCCATCATGGCAAACTACTGGTTGGGGGAAGCTAATGGAAAAAATAAAATGCACTGGAGCTCCTGGAGAAAGCTTAGCCTGGACAAAATGTTTGAAGGATTGGGGTTTAAAGATCTAGAAGCATTCAAAAAGGCATTATTAGGAAAGCAAGTATGGAGACTACTCACCCAACCTAATCTATTAGTTAGAAAAGTCCTGAAGAATAAATATCACCACAAAGAGTCTATCTTTAAGTGTAAGGTACCTAGAAATGCTTCTTGGATTTGGAAAGGGACTGATGGGAGTAAGTGGCTGTGTAGAACAAGGAATGAGAAAAAGAATAGGCAATGGCATAAAGCACAAAGATGTGGGAGGACAGATGGATTCCAGATAATACACGAGGAAAAGTGACCACCCAAAAATCACAAGATTGCAATTTACTGAAGGTGGAGTTGCTCATAAACCAGAAAAAATGGAACAGAAATCTAATCCATAGAAATTTCAATAGAAAGGATGTAGAGAAAATACTAAGTATTCCTATAAGCTTATTTGATAGAGAGGAAATTAATTTCTGAATCCACAGCTTAGATGAAAGATACTTAGTAAGCTCAAGTTATAAGATACAAACAGGCAAAAAAAGGGAGTAACAAGAAGGTGCACAATAGGAGACCAGCACAAGCTGGAAGGAGCAAAGCCAGAAGGTGTGGAAGCATTTGTGGAAACTCAATATCAAACATAAACTAAAGATCTTTTTGTGGAAGTACCTGAATCAGGCATTGCCAGTGAGAGAAGCAATCACCACCAAAACCAAGAAGGGTGACCCAATATGTTGACAGTGTGGAGAGGAAAGGGAGATAGTGGAACATGCATTACTCAACTGCAGCAAGGCCAAACAAGTATGGAGGATTGCACCATGGGAAGGAATGTAGGAGCAACAAGGATGCTTCAAGAGATTGTGGACTACAATTGCAAAAGCAAGAAAACGACCAAATGAACATGAACAGTTATCCCTAACTGTTGACAGACTCTAGCAGATCTGGAAGAGCAAGAATGATAGAGAATTCAATGAAAAACAACAAATTCCATTGAGAACGATTCAGAAGGCTCAAAAGGAATGGCTAGAATACAATGAAGACATAGTAAAGGCATCAAAGATGAGCACAGAAAAAACAGTAACACAGAGGGTTGTATCCAACAACAGGGAGGAGCTGAAGGTATCATGAAGTTGAGATTTGCAACTCAAAAGCTAAAAGGCCATCTAGAAATGGGAATTGGGGTCATGGTTACTGTGGATAATCAACAAATCATGAAGGGTTGGGCCTTAAAAGAAAGAAGAACTGGAAATCAAATCATGGATGAATTGGTAGCTATCAAGCTACTAATGAGCAAAGCTGTAGTGCTAAATTGGAGAAATATTGAGGTCTAAGTCCAAAACAAGCAAACTCTCAACTACATTTTGTCGCGGAAAGCTCATGATATGAGATTAACAACTTTGTTGGAAGGCATTCACCATTTAAGATTGTCATTTGGAATATTCTCCTTTTGTTTAGTTAGAAAGGAACATAATCTTCTATGTAATAGGATTAGCTCTTATGCCTTAGGCATAATTCAAGATGAGGAACTTTTGATTCCTTAATGTCCAAGTACACTGTTTGTATAGCTTAACCGAGCCTTTGCTTGCAATTGTATAGTTTTGACAATCTATAAAATCACTAATCGTTTCGACAAAAAAAGGCCAAAGTTAGTCGAGCTCCTAGCTAGAGCTCGAGCTAGCTTGCTCGAGCTCACCTTGATATTTCTTTTAGCTTATTTGAGTTAAAATTTAAACTCTAACGAGTATAATCTAATCAAGTTTAAGCAATATAAATTAACATTTTTATATAAAGGACTCATCGGGTATCTTACATACGTGTGTATATATGACGACTAAATTCAATGAATTTCTTGAACATTATAGATACATGCTTGAACTTGATTGTTTAGTATATTCAAACTACTCAAATTTGCTGGAGCTCAAATTCTAGCTTTGATCAAGCAAACACATTAGTAATTAATTTGAACTCTATTCATTTAAATTATAGCAGGCAAATGACCCAAATGTTACTCCAAATTTTTTGCTGAATCATTTTTAATTTGCAACAATGTCATCCCTTGAATTTTATTATTGGACTAATTTGGTCAAGGCACTTTAATTTGAGAAAATGACCCCGTTAAATTTGTATTATTGTACCAACTTTGTCGTCCAACTTTTTAACTAACCAACTTATGAAGGGAAAAAGATTTCAATTAAGTGAGGATAAAAGAAATCCAAAAACTTAAAAAATATACAAATTTGTGAAGAGAAAATTCTTAAAATAAAAAATGCATTTTTGAGCTCCTTATATTAATCTGAGTTGACTGCTGCAAATTCTCAAAGTCTAATTGGGTCCTCCCCTATTGTAGGACAGTAAAGGATTAGTATATAAAAGATGTGTTTGGCCCAAAAAAAATTTTGAGCTGGGCAATTTTTTTATTGCAAGAATTTTTTCCCTTCCTTGATTTGTATTTTTTTAGATCTTTTTAATTTTTTAATTTTGATCGATTTTATATATGATATCATGCCTTTGCCCCTTCTTAAATTGATTTGCCAAAAGCAAGGTGACCAAGTTGGCCAATAATAAAATTAAGGGATGATAATGTCCTAGATTACATTAGAGAGACCAAATTGGACCAATAACAAAAAGGGATAATACCAGAATTCTCCCCTAAAGAAGGTTCTCTTAATATCACCTAGCACTCTTAAGGTTTTTAAAATATCACTTACCTCCCTTCTTTTTGTTCTTTTATTGGCTAACCCCGTACATGGGGACAGATGCCACCCCATATTTTATTCATTAGAATTGGAATCACAAGAGGGGGACAGGACTTTACCTCAAGTCACATCATGATATTGAACAAAACACTATTAGGATCAAGCACTTACCATTACACCAAAAACTATAGCTGTTAGCGAAACACAACTTTATTTCCTTAACTACAATGGCAGCGCAAAACATCGTACCATACTCGGCCAGTATGAGGGACTGCACCCCTGGGTGCCACGGGTTGGGCGGTTAGTCCCTTTGAGTCAAGATTTGAGGGATGTTGCTGATTAGGCCAACAATCCCTCCCCCAGCAACAGCCAGGGAGACTCGAACCCGCGACCTCACTCTGATACCACTTGTCACGATCAAATGCTTACCATTACACCAAAAGCTATAGCTGTTAACGAAGGTGCAACTTTATTTCCTTAACCACAATGGCAGTGCAAAGCACCGTACCACGCTCGGCCAGCATGAGGGGCTGCACCCCTGGGTGCCACGGGTTGGGCGGTTAGTCCCTTCGAGCCGGGATCTGAGAGATGTTGCTGATTAGGCTAACAAACACAAAGGCTAAACAATCTTGACTTCCTAACCGAAGGCATTCCTAATCTATTTAGACAAATTTCTCCACGTGCCAACTGTGGGAGCAAATGCGTGTGTTCATAAATCCTAACCTATTGTTCAGGATGAGCAACTCCCACATTAGATAGAATATCATCAACTTTGTTCGCCTCCATGTAATAATGAGAAAATCGAGAAGAGTCTCGTAATAACTGCCAAATTTGCCAAACCCCCTTTTGGATGTGCCAAGGACACTGAAAGCATCGCTGAAGAATCCCCACTAATACCAGGGAGTCTAACTGGACACATATATTGTCAAACCTCCCTTCTTTTTCTTATTTGTGTAATAAAAATTTTAAAACCCTAAACTACCCTTATGTTTGCTAAATAGAAATAATCCTTTGTTTACTCTAAGAAAATCATCACCTAAAAAACAATCTCTAGTAGTACTACTATGTCACAATGCTATAGTCCATAAAAATATGAATTTAAAAAATAAAAATGAAATTTACAAAAGAAATATACACTAGCACCAATTTAAATCTATATGCTCAAAACCAACTTCTTATGAACCTTATATTTTTTTCCAACTTATTCTCGACCCATGCCTAATCTTTTAAATTATATGAATCATTAAGAAAATTAACTCAAAATAAACAAAAAATCATATCACACTTTATCACAGTCACAAAATGTAAAAGACAATAAAAAATTAATATACTATAATTTACAAATAAAAAACCACATAGCCATTTTAAAAAATGAGTAAGAGACGATGTTAAAGAACGGAAAAAGAGAATAAAGTGACCTTCGCACCAATTAAGGGTTAATGTAGTCTTTTTACAATTATTAGGGGAGGTAAGTGATATTTTTAAAAGCTCAAAGGTGCCAAGTGATGCTAGAAGAAACCTCAAGGGAGGTTTTGGATATTATCCCTAATAAAAATTAAAGAACAACATTGTCCCAAATTAAAGTTGGAAGACAAAAAATGGTTCAATTAAAAAAAGTTGTAGGACTATTTGGGTTTATCTGCCCTAATTATGGTTTGAAGTGACATTCAGTGAGATCAAGCGGAGTCGAAGTAGTTAGAATAAATTATGAATGACCTAATGCATGTATACACGATGCTTGAGAGCTCGTTCAACCAAGCTCTTTCCATATAGGTAAAACTATGATTTTGTGTGGTAGATGTAATTATTGAATTGTGTTATGAAACAACTAAAGATGGGGATGTCCATTTGTATTCACGAGAAGATTGATTCATAAATCCTCCACGAGATTCATTGGTACATTGGATGAATCCTTTCATTTTTCGTTAGTTCATTTATGGAGCTATTCATTTCATGTACTTGAAGTACTAAATTCATGAATAAGTGTTTGATAGGGTTCATGTACCTTTGATCTTGAATTATTTATATATAGAGGTATCATAATCTCTCTTGTAATAACTTGAGATCAGTTGAAATAATAAGAAAATAGTTCCCTATTCTCTCTCTACTTCTTACTCTACTATTTCAATCCATATTTTAACAATTTATTTTATGAGTTTTACAATACATTATTAGTATGAGACTCTACTCCTGAAGAAAGAAAAACAAACAAGATTCTACCATTGGATCAGTTGTTAGGCACATGTTGATTTTCTTGAGAGAATCGTTGAGGTAATATTTATGCTTTTCAATTTATTTTATTATTCTTATGGCTAACCTTACAAAACAAAACTTTGTACCTCTTTATATTTCTGAGAAAAATTATTTATCATGAATATTGGATATAGAAATTCATCTTAAGGCAATGAGTCTTAGGAATACTATTATTGAAAATAATGAAGTTTCAAACCAAGACCATGCCACAGTTATGATTTTTCTTTATCATCATTTAGATAAAGGATTAAAAATAGAATATCAAACTGTCAAAGATCCACTTGTCCTTTAGAAAGATTTGAAAGAAAGATTCAACCATCTTCTGATGGTTGTTCTCCCAAAAGCCAGTATGATTGGCTTCACTTATGGCTATAAGATTTTAAATCTGTTAATGAATATAATTTAGTCATGTTTAGAATTACTTCTTAATTAACATTATGTGGTGAAAGTATTACTGATGAACATATGTTAGAGAAAATATTTTCTACTTTTTATATCTCTAGTATGCTCTTGCAGCACCAATATTGAGAGAAGGGATTTAAGAAATATTCTGAACTTATTGCGTGTCTTTTCTTGGCTAAACAAAATAATGAATTATTACTGAAAAATCATGAGTCCTGACCAACTGGTGCTAGTCCATTCCCTAAATCAAATGCGACTCAATTTTAAAATTTTAGTGGAAAGTGTAGATACGGCCCTGTTCGTGGTAGATTTGTGTCTCATGATAATTAAAACCGTGACAAGTAACAAAATATCCTCTTGAAACGGGATAATAATAATGAATAGAAAAATGGAGAAATAAAAGTTTATGAAGAAAAATGCTATCAGTGTGATATGAAAGATCATTGGTCCCGTACCCATCATGCAGCAGATCATCTTGTTGATTTTTATCAAGTATCATTGAAAAAGAAAGATCAAAATGTTGAGCCAAATTTTATTAATAAAAAAAGTGCTTGTGACGTGATAATATTGACGTGACACTGACATGACACATCTTGATGCTGTCAATTTTTTTGAGCATCCTGAAGAGACAAAATGATCATATGTCAAATATTTAATGTTTATTTAGACGTTTGATGTTTTGTTATTTTACATATTTCCTTTGCAAATTATAAATATCTATTTTCGCATCTTTTATTAATGTTGTTTTTTTGTTTGTGTTTTTCTTCCTAAAGATGAAATGGATGTCAAATATTTGAGATTAAATAATGGTGATGATGACATTTACGCACGCTATATTAAAAAATAAAATGTATTTTTCTTATTTGAAAATGAAAAAGATAAATGCCAATACCATCAGTGGTAGTTCAAAATTGATTGAAAGCTCCAGAAAAGCCACTCTATTTCTCCCTAAAGGGACTAAAATTGTCATATATAATGCACTAATATCTCTCAAGTCTCAAAAAAATTTATTGAGTTTTAAAGATATCTGTCAAAATGGATATCACATTGAGACAATGAATGAGACAAATGGTAAATTTTTATTAATTATAAATACTATTTATGGGAAGAAAAATGTGTATTAGAAAAACGGCCTTCATTTTCTTTTGACATATATTATGCACAAATTAGTGTAGTTGAAATTCATTACTTAGTAGATTAGAAGTATACTCATTTCAATAATTTTATAGTTTGGCATGATCTTGTCGGACATTCTGAAAAATCAAAAGGTATTAACATCAAATGAATTCTCATCTGTTGCTTGCTCCTAAGGAAAATTAATTGTTAGACCATCACCAGTTAAAGTTGAAACTGAATCTCTTACATTTCTAGAACAAATTCATGGTGATATATGTCAACCTGTAGATCCATCATGTGGACCATTTCATTATTTCATGGTATTAATTGATGCATCAACTAGATGGTCACATGCATGTTTATTATCTATTCGCAACCTGATGTTTGTGAGATTCCTTGCTCAGATAATTAAGTTGGAAGTACAATTTTTAGATTGTCCAATTAATAGAATTCGTGTAGATAATACCAGTGAATACTGATCACAGGATTTTGATAATTATTGCATGTCCATTCGAATAATTATTGAACATCCTGTAACTTATGTTCACACAGAAAATGGTCTAACTGAATCATTTATTAAACGGTTACAATTAATTAACAGACCATTATTGATGAGATCTAAAATTTCTTTATTTGTTTGGGGACATGCTATATTACATGTAACAATTCTTACCAAAATTAGACCGAGAAGTTATCATACTTATTCTCCTCTGCAATTAGCTTTTGGTTATGAGTATAATATTTCTCATTTATGAATATTTAGTTGTGCCGGTTATGTTTCAATGGCACTGCCCCAACATTATTAAGTGGACCCCTAAAGAAGATTGGGAATATATGTCAGGTATGAATCACCTTTGATAATTCAATATATTGAATCACTAACAGGTGATTTATTTACTGCAAGATTTGTAAATTGTCATTTTGATGAATCATAATTTTTGATATTAGGGGGAGGTAAAGATTAATCAAAAAAGGAAATTACTTGAAAAATATCATTGGATTTCCTTGATCCTCATATAAAAGAATGTCAACTAGAAGTTCAAAGGATCATACAATTGTAAAAAATTGCAGATCAATTTACTGGATGCATTTAATGACACCAGAAGAGTTACCAAATCACATATTTCTGCTGAAAATACACCGGTTAAAATTAATTTTCTTGAAGGACAAATTACACGTACTAATGAATCTAAAGTACACCTGAAGTTTGGGAGACCTCTTGGTACCAAAGATAAAAATTCTTGAAAGAAAAGAAGATTAGAAGAGCCAATAATTAGTGACAAAATTCAACCTCTTGAAGAGAATGAAATTATTGAAAATTTAATAAATTTTGTCACCATAGGAAAAAGTTGGAACCGAAAAGAAGTAATTGTCACCAACATAGGTCTTTTGTTTTCTCTCAACTATGGCAACCGAATCTTCCTTTTAAAGTTTCCTTTCTAATGCTGCATTTGTTGAGGGGAAGGTTACCCCTAGACGAGGTGTTATGTAACATGGGATTCCAATTGCCATCCAAGTGTTTTTGTTGTGAAGCAGTTGCGGCGGAGACTATTGAACATGTCTTCTTCACTGGAAAACTAGCAATGGAGGTATGGAGTCTTTTCAATGGTACCTGTGGTATAGCTCCCCAGCCCCCCAATTTAAGAGCATTCTTACTGAGTTGGTAGCAGCTGGCCTCTACATCAGCACAGCGGCGGTTCCTGTTCGCCGGATTGCCCAACTAGATATGTTGGTGTGACAGCCCCACCTTCCCCTAGGGCGTACCCTAAGGGTTAACAAACTGCCTGTCCAACTCTCGCCAGAATTACTAAACCAATCCCATAAAGTCCAAACCATTCTGAAGGATAGTACCGCGATCAAATTCTTCAACGAAACAAAGAACAAAGAATGAAAACAAAAATTTTAAAAAAAATGAAAAGCTATGGCTACGTCACAATCTGACCAAGAATTGGCCAGATATCCGGCCAATAGCTGGCAGGATATACGGCCGGATTCTGTGAACAGTTTTCTTGCCAAAAATTTTCTTTTCTCGCTCAAACTTCACACTCGTCCGAATTCTCCAACGGATACCAGAAGTGTTCACCAAAGCCAAATGAAAGTGCCATCTCAAACAAGTACACTTAATTTACATGGTTAAACACTTTGAGATATATATACATTGAAAGGTTCAAAAGTTTAACTAGCAATACAAGTCAGAATATTCACAAGTGATCAAAGTACAATTAGGGTTTTGCCATTATAGAGGAGCTTAATCAAAAGGGATGTCTATCACTATCTCTACTCTTTTCTTCAAAGTCATGATTTCCAACATATTGAACCCTGTAAGGAAAACAAAGGTAACGGGAAGGGGGTGAGCTTACGCTCAATGAGGTACCAAAATACAATCAATCAAGAATCATGGATCATCTTTTTTAATTAGTCATATACTTGCCAAATAAAGAAATGAACAACACCTCAAATAGAAAGGATATAAATGGCTCTCAAGAGCCAAATTCCCGCTGCAGTACTTGATCCAAACTCGTTGACCCTCCGTCAACGTTTAATGAAACAAATATGTCCGTAGACCTCTCTTACGCCAAATCTCGTTCACCAAACATACCTCTTGCCGGGTCCGAACACCAAACAGGAATAGGAATGGTAATATTTGAGTATACCAGGAATCCAGAGTCTCCAATACCTAAAGATTCCCAAGAAACAGGCTCTCATGGCTTGTCAATTTTCCTCGACCAAGCCCCTTGCTG